>NW_026688628.1:3348500-4018200 GCF_030445035.2 Dasypus novemcinctus
CATTGTGTGTCCTGCCGTGGCCCACTGGGTGGACTGGGGGAGAGTGTGGACTACAATGTAGACCACTGTCCATGTGGTGCAGCAATGCTCCAAAATGTATTCACCAGGTCCAGTGAATGTGCCATGATGATGGAAGAGGTTGTTGATGTGGGAGGAACTGGGTGAGGGTGTGGGGGGTATATGGGGTCCTCACATTTTTTGAATGTAATGTTTAAAGGAAAATAAAGAAAAGATATATATATATATATATATATATATATATATATATATATATATATAAAAGAAAAGAAATAGTTATGATCTTTGATTACACATGGAACATATGCAACTCATGCTTCACAATATCTTATCTGACTAGAACAATCTGGGTAAAGATGGAAAGAAGAAAGGAAGGAAGAAAGGGAGGGAGGGAGAAAAGAGGTAGGGAGGAAGGGCAAAAAAGGCTAAAGTAAGGATCAAGGTTTGATGTTTTGAAGTCCAGGCTCTCTGTCTCTAAAGCTCATTCTAATTAAGCCTCATACAGCAACCAGAGTTATCTTTGTCTCTCAAATATGATATTTCCCTTTGAATGGTTCCCTGTGTTTACAAGAAAAACATGCACTATCCACAAGGCATTCAACCCCTCCTTGGGCTGGTTTATGCCCTCCCTACATCCACTGCCATACCCCACACATCTATCTTATCATGCTGCCATTTTGAGTGGTTTGCACTTCCCCTACTTTCCTTTCACTCAGTCATATGTTTTCTTAGGCTTCTCCCTATGAAAGGATATTCTCCCATAACTCCCAACACAGGAAAAGCATCTCCTCCCATTTCAAGGCTCCATGCTGGTCACTTACGTACAAAGTCTTCCTTGACTCTGATCAGTGATGACAGCCCCTATGCCCCATCCAGGTAGATTTACCAATTCTTATCTAATAAAACCATCCTTCACCCTGAACCTACTTCTATCATAGAACCTATCAGATACCACTGAGATAAATCTTTACATTTGTATGTTTCTAATAAACTGCAAGCTTCTTAAAGGGTCATGTTTTACTGATTTTATTATGTATAATTTGTATGGAGTCTGAAGCATAGTAAAAGATAAACGTTTGTTGCATAAACTAATGCATTTTAGTTGCCCTATTTCCCAAAGACATACCCTCTCTTGGGTCTTTCTGTATAGAACATAGTCTACCTTTACTTTTGTGACACTGAACCTTGCTCATTCAAGCCACTTCCCTGTTTAAAGCCTTGAAACAGGCTGAAAACCCATAGCCATGTCTTATCCCAATTTGAAGAGATCCAATATAAGACAAATGTCCCTTCTGGTCTAGTCCATTTTACAGATGTTTTGTTCCTCTGTGTCTGCCCTGCCTTTAGGTGGAAGTACAAGACTGATGGTGTTAGGGTTCTCAGTATCTGCTCATGTGTTTTAAAGTTACCCACCTGAGCAGACAAAGGCCTGATTTGATGTGTAAGCAACTGTCCTCTCCAGTGCACATTCTGATTTATGCTGTTTCATCCCTCAACTTGCTGACCCCTGTCAGCATCAATAAACACAATCACATCTCTCTGAGGAACTGACAAATGAGACCACAATATTAATAAAGTCAATAATGAATGATGCTCTGGAAAAAATTTTATTCTGGCTCAATAAAACCAAACCTAGTAATTCATTTTAGTGACATTGTACTTAGAATATTCCTCCATTTGAGGGTGAAGAAAGCCCAGAACTCAAAGGCTTACAATAACACACAGCTTGAATTGTATAACTGTATAGTAATTCTCCAAAGTAATTTTTTTTACAGAAGATTAATACCACATTGAATTGAGTGCTCTAGGATGTTGTTTGTATCTACCTATGTATCTCTTTATGTAAACATCTATGCAACTATTTATGTATCTAAGTATTTATCTATCATCTGTCCTCTCTGTATCTAGGTTTCTATATCTATTTAGCTATATCTATCTATCTATCTATCTATCTATCTATCTATCTATCTATCTATCTATCATCTGTGTTTTCCATAAGAGACAACTTAAATTGAAAATATCAATTATACTAAGTTGCCAGGCACTATCTTGTAATTATGAATAGCAACAGAAAATTGCCACATTTCCATAACTGCAGAAAAAATAACTTGAAATTCAAAGAGTTTAATTTTCTCTCTCAACATTTCATGTTACATTAATGACAAACCACGTCCAGCAGAGATAGAAAACTATAAGGCTGCTACCTGGATAACTTTCATAAATCCATTCAAAACACAAGTGCACTCAAGTAATGCTAAATTCAACTTAAGTCTTACTACCAAGACTCTATAAATGTGTTGGCATTTCCCACATCTTCAGAAAGCACATTATATAGCATTTCCTTAGCTTTGTGTTTCTGTGTCAAACCTGGTCCTGACCCACCAGGCAACTTAGCTCCAGAACAATGTCTGTTGAAGACTGATATTTCTCACAGGAACAAAGCCTGAAGAAACTGTTTCAGTCATAATGAGATTTGAGAGAGGGGGGGATCTGAAATGGGCAGGATCCCTTTATGGCAAGTTCATGTTTATTCACATCTACAAAACCCTCTGGGGTAACCTGTGTCCAGCAGACAATTAGTAGAGGAAGTAACTAACTCCAGGGAATCAACCAAGGAGAATGGATATACATATTTCCCTAATGTGGAGTATTCCGTTTTTAATACAGTATCATTCTTCAAAGTCCTACTTTGTAAAGAAGTCATCAGACTTCCCAGCATAAAAAATAAACAAACTTGTCTGTGTTGCTTCCTTGCTCCTTCTCTTCAGTTACAAGAAAGAACATCTCTGTCATCCACTTTAAAGTTAATCCTTCCACCTGTAACTTGGATTACCTGCATCATAAAACTCCCCATAACTAGCAACATCTTTATTTATTAGTGTGAAGAAATTTCATAGTAAAATCATCTGGAGGTAAGTTTAGATTTACTGTCTCTATTGTAACCTCCCCCAAACCTTTAAATGTTGGATTACTCAAACATCAAGCCAGCATCCTCAACTCTAATCATGATTTAATCTTCCCTAAGTGAACCCATCTACTAATGACTACATTAATTATGAGTACGTTCCTCTAGTGAGGACCAGATCCTCATATTCAACTTTCAAATGAACAGCTCTCCTTGCACCCCAAATGATATTTGTTCAAATCTAAGCCCTTGCTTTCAATATTATGTTTCTTCTAAAAGTAAATGGTGGGAAACAGACTTGGCCCAGCGGTTAGGGCATCCATCTACCACATGGGAGGTGCACGGTTAAAACTCCAGGCCTCCTTGACCCATGTGGAGCTGGCCCATGTGCAGTGCTGATGCGCGCATGGAGTGCCGTGCCACGCAGGGGTGTCCCCTGCATAGGGGAGCCCCATGCACAAGGAGTGCACCCATAAGGAGAACCGCCCAGCATGAAAGAAGATGCAGCCTGCCCAGGAATGGCACCACCCACACTTCATCATGCCACTGATGACAACAGAAGCAGACAAAGAAACAGGACACAGCAAATAGACACAGAGAACAGACAACCAGGGGCGGGGGGGGGGATTAAATAAATAAAATAAAATAAAATAAAATAAAATAAAATAAAATAAAATAAAAGTAAATGGCATCATCATCAGCCCAGTTCATGCAAGGTAGAAACTTAGGCCCATCATTGATGTGACCATCATTAAGTTTATCTTTTTTATCCTTCATATCAAGTCCCCAAAATTACAAATAACACCTAAATATTTCTCAAATATGCTCTTTATTAACTCTTCAATCTCCAATGCTGGTTGCAAATTTTAAGCTGAATGAAGATATCTTATGCTCTAATACAGTTGCCTCATTAAATAACGGTTAAAACGAGTTAAAAAAAATAAGTGTAGGGATTTGTGTTTGTTATAAGAAGTATTAGGACTAAAACCAAAACATCTCTTCTCTGTCTGGTGTTCTTTCATTACATCAACATTAGTTGATTACATGTTGAAATAATGTAGTTTTTTAAAAGTCTAAATTCTATACCTCTTTCAATATCCAGGTCCTTACAAGACCCTATATTGGTTAAGACTTTCTTGAACTTTCTCAACTCTAAAGACATAGCCTGATTTTTATTTTGATGTTGCCTCATACAAGATACAACAGAGTGGCATGTGGTACTATTGGTTGTGAATAAAAATAATCATAGAACATTTTTTTAAATTCCTTCAAAGAATTTGGTATTTGAAATTTTTAATAAACATGTATTATTATAATTCATGGACTATCCTTAAATTATTACCTCTGCTTTCTTCACAACGTGCATCCAAGAGAAGTTGGGAAATCAGTTATCAGCAACTCTCATGGCAAATTAATCCTCAAAGTTTTGGCCTGACACCAGATGTGGGTCATCTGGTGATCCCAGGGAAGGGAAGTTACTCAGCTGCTGTCCCCTGCCCAGACAGTGACAGGAAGGGAAGTTTTGATAAATAAAAACACTAACCTAGATCATACTTATACAATACAAATCTACTTAACTACAAGATTTTTGCTTCCTATTTTGTACTGTTCCAATTCCTTAGCTGGCATACAGGACCCTTTATTCCTTGATCAAGTCAGACATTTTTCTATCATCTCATCTCAACTATAAATCTTTGGTCCATCTTACATTTTATTTTGTTCCTTTAATATTTTCATAATTTTAAGTTTACTTCAGTTATAAAAACATGCTCATCTCTCTACATATATGATTCTTAAAAACTCTTCTTTAGTTGACTTAAACTTTCACATCCTTCTGGTCTCTCTGGGACAATGCATTTCTCAGCTTCTTAGAAGTCATAAGTGATGGGTCAGTCATTCCTTGACTTGCTTACTCTTTCAATGAAATGATTGTTGCCTACAATAGTCTATACAACTCAGTTATTGCCATCATGCAAGAAAGCAGAATGTAGACTCATATATTCACACAAAATTTCCCAAAATCAATTTTCATTTTCAGAAAAGGAACATACATAAAAAGAATTCTTAGAGTGAAATCTGGAGAAATGACTATCAGTGTTTAATAGTAAATAGTGAAAGATCTTTGGTTCAGATTTTGTCCAGAAAATAAAATTCAAAATGAAGAAAAAAATGTTTTATATATATAATATAGGTTAAAATAACACTAATAACTGCTATTAATTACTTGTGTCTTCAAGACACAAAATATTCTAGAGCTGTGATTCATTTCAGGAAATAGAATTTATGGTTAGGCAGAAATGGTTTATGAATTCAATTCTAAAATTAGAGAACTGGGCTCCCTCCAGGGGCTTTGTTCACCATTTTTAATGTATGGCTTTAGTTCTTATGGTGTTTTTGCCCCTCTACACATCTCTTCCAGGTTCCAATAAGGTGAAATAAAAAGACTTTTGTTTTGTGACAGTTTGCTTAAGATTCAGACATCCAGCTCTGTTACTTTGGAAATAATTAAGCTACTTGCACTTCTATAGTTATGGGGAGTCTGCAAGACTGACAACTGTATTGTTACAAATGGACAGAACAAATGGCTTTATGAATGCCTTGAATGTTTGCCTGTTCACTTTAATCTTGTAAAGAGTTTAGCACTTAAAAGGAATCTCACATTTGCTACTTAAATAATACATTTTGAAGAAAAGACACTGAAGCACAGATTGAGTAAATACTAAACTGTATGCTGGGTTGGGTCATAGCAAAGTCAGGATTAGGTGCATATATTCATAGTATTTTTGTATGTTAAAAATTGAATAAGCAACTAATTAAAAGAAAATGGAATAAAATGACCAAAGTATGGTCCTTCTGGAAGGTTTTTATCACAGTATCACTTTTAGGAATTCTTTGGGATTCATGTAAATGTTATACACAGAATATTCCCTAGAATGTTCTTAAGAGCCCTTTTAAACTCTTTGTTCCTTAGAGTATAGATGTGAGGGTTCAGCATAGGGGTCACCACAGTGTAGAAGAGGGAAACAAACTTTTCCTGATCTTTGTATTTACTCTTGGATGGCTGCAGATATATGAAGATGATGGTTCCATAGAAGATGATAACCACCAAAAGGTGGGAAGAGCAGGTACCAAAAGCTTTCTGTCTCCCACAGGCTGACTTGATCATCAAAATAGCCTGGACAATGTACCCATAAGAGACCAGGATGAATGAGACAGGCACTACAAGGAAGAGGACAATAGCCACAAAAAGCCCAACATCGTTGAAAGTGGTGTCCACACAAGCCAACTTGATGAGCACAGGGACCTCACAGATGAAATGGTCCACTTGATGATGACCACAGAAGGGCAACTGAAGAGTGAGACTAGACTGTACCAGGCTTGTGGCCACCCCACTGAGCCATGCCATAGAGGCTAGGATCATACAGAGATGGGGATGCATAAGGACAGTGTAATGAAGGGGATGGCAGACAGCAACATAGCGATTGTAGGACATCACCATGAGCAAAACACACTCTGTGGAACCCAGTGCAAGGGAAAAATAGAGTTGAACAATGCAGCCACCATAGGTAATCATTTTCATGGAATCCCTCAGGTTTACCAAGAGCTGGGGAATCACACTGCTGGTGAAGCATAGGTACAGGAGGGAAAGATGAGAAAGGAAATAATACATTGGCATGTGAAGTTTGGATTCCAGATGAGATATCAGTATGATGGTTGTATTACCCAAAATTGTTAGTAAATACAAGATCAAGATGATTATGAAGAGAGTCTTCTGTAACTGAGGATAATCAGAAAACCCCAACAGGACGAAACCTGTCAGGCTGCTCTCATTGGTACTCCTCACCATCCCTATTTGCGAGGTAGTTTCCAGAATGCTGAGGCATAGCTGAAAAGATGGCATATTATACAAGGTCAAGTGAGTGACAAGGTTACCTCTCATAAAAGTGTCCTATGTTAAATTGGTATGAGTTTGTGTCCTTAGAGCTAGTAACTTCCATCGATCCATTTTTCCTAGTGTGTTCAATCTACCCATTTGACTTCTTTGTGGTCTTCTAATTTTCTTCAAAATAGAGAACAATGGGCATATTAATAAACAACATCATCTGCTATAGGAAACACTTTAGACCATTGTTTCTTTCCAATCCCACCAAATTTACCCTTCATTTTTTTTATTTATTTATTTATTTAATTTCCCCCCCTCCCCTGGTTGTCTGTTCTTGGTGTCTATTTGCTGCGTCTTGTTTCTTTGTCCGCTTCTGTTGTCATCAGCGGCACAGGAAGTGTGGGCGGCGCCATTCCTGGGCAGGCTGCTCTTTCTTTTCACGCTGGGCGGCTTTCCTCACGGAGGCACTCCTTGCGCATGGGGCTCCCCCACATGGGGGACACCCTTGCGTGGCACGGCACTCCTTGCGCGCATCAGCGCTGCGCGTGGCCAGCTCCACACGAGTCAAGGAGGCCTGGGGTTTGAACCACAGACCTCCCATATGGTAGACGGACGCCCTAACCACTGGGCCAAAGTCCATTTCCCTACCCTTCATATTTTAACATATCTTTCTAGTTACAGGAAGGAGGAAATTCAGATGATTCCAACTAAAATTAGAAAACTGAATTTTTAAGAAATTTTCTATTATGGAAAAATATCTCTCATCATGAAGAATTATGGAAATTTCTAAGGTTACATTGCTGAAATAAATTGGATGTGATTATCATTAACAATAAAACAATGCCTGAGAGCTTACATGATCTGTAAAAATGCATCTGTTTACCAAGAAATGTAAAGTTTGGATGCATTCCTTCTGAATGCATGTAAAATTGATTTTGATTCAACTCACTATCTATGTTTCTTATTCCTTCCACTGCTGCTTTTTATTTGTTTTTCTTGGTTTTTGCCTGTTTCTGTTTTTAGAGACCAAGGATCCTTTTGATTTTTAGGAAATGAAATGGTATCTGTTAGTTATACATCTTTAAGTATTTAAATTTCTTTTCCTAGAATCATTTGCCTTCTAACCATCATTCAAAGTGTGAATGCAAAATGTGCTCCCTGGAAAGGAAGGAAGCAAGCAAGTAAAAGGATCTTTAATTCCAAATTAAGAAACCATATCTGATTTATGAAATGACACTACTCAGTAAGCTATTAATTATGGAGGTACTACAGAAAGACCAGGCCTTTCTTCCAATCCAGTGTTACTAAATAAAATAGCCCTTTAATATTACACACTTCCAATACCTTTGTTTTTAAGTATTTGATTTGAGTAAGGTGTATGTCAGTTTCTTCACAATAGCTGGTGATCTCACAGCATCCATGTCCACGGTACTCTCTCAAAAATCCATTTGGCAGTCTGCACAAGTTATATCCATCATTTTATACTCCTTTGATTTTCCCAGGAGAGTCTGAAACAGCTCAAGTCAACTAGTAGATAGTTGATATTATCATCAAGTGAATGAATGAAGAGATGCCATAAAATATGGTGCAAAAAGAAACCTTTCTAATTCTCCTGAATATAAATTCTGGTGATGATAATTAATATTTAACATTTCCCCAAAGCAATTCCAATTACTTCATGTTGGAATGAAATTTCAAAATATATATATTTTTTTAATTTCATGAGTATATCTTCAATTAAATTATTTTGAAAATAATATTTTAATTATTTTGAATAACATGGAAAAAAAAAGTATCTATAATATTAGAGACCCTCTTTGTTTAAATAGATCCTCTGTGATAACTTCAGTTCTGGATATGACATTTTCTTGATAAATCTTATTTTCTTCCCTCTGACCTTTGTAGATCCCCATAATATCTCCATTTTATTAACTAAATTCACTTAAGCAATATAAAAATGAAGAAAGGAGAGCCAGTTCTTTTCAACCCCAGGAGATATGATCAGATCTCCTAGTATTAAATGAAAGTTAACTTTGCTAACTTCTCACTATATCTATCCTATTATTTCTGGGGGGGCATGTTCTTACAAATATCTGAAATGATGCAAGGATAGTAATTGCCAGCACCTCATAGTTATTCATAGATTCATCAGGGAAAGGCATACCACCACATACTCTTCAAGGGTCCATTGTGATGTCTTAGGTAGAACTTAAGTAGAACTAGCAACACTGATAGAGAAATTCCTGTGATAGATCCATGGGACATAAAATGATTTGCTCAACCCTGCTAAATATTTAGTGACATGACATAGTTAAATGTCCTGAATTTATAATCTGAATCCTATAATCCTTATCCATCTACCTGTGATCTCATCCTCATTTTGCTATAAATCTCAAATTTATAATCCCTCATGAATTGTAATTGCCATAAGCACATGTGGTTCTACCCTTATTAATAGTATTAATGTGGTTAAGGGACACTTACAAATGTGGCAACTTGCCATCAACTTCAACTCAATATTTTCATTCCAAAAACAAAAACATACTACAATATCTTATTACCTTGTTTATTTTCCACCCAGGTATCTGGCTTTATATTCCAAGCACATATATTTCCATGATAAACATATTCCCATTCATTATGAATCATTAAAGTCTTCAAAGTAAACAATAGGATTATCTAGGCATTTTTCCATGGCAGAATACAAGGAAAGTAATTAAATCTGCACATACATACTATTTAAATTGAACTTGCTTAATTATAGGATTTTTCTTAATATATCATATATCCTCATTACTCATTGCAAATATCATGTGACTGATCATACAAAAGTTTGAAATTAATTCTAAAAAACACTGTGTTTTTAAAGAGTCATAGATATTGGCTGAGTGAAAACAATATTTCCATAACTTCTTAATTTAAATCTATTAACTATAACAGAAGAAAATAAAATGAAAAATATCTCTAAATAGGAACAGTCCTAAAACTGTGAAACTCCCATAAGTCTAATGCACATGGTCCATACATCATGTGCCTGATACATTGAAATTTAATGAAAAACACTTGGATACAGAGAGAAAAGCCCTCTTTGCTAAGCACCATCCAATGTATCACTTACCATGGAAAAATAAATTGTAGAATGAAGAAGGCCATGGAACATCAAATATCCTATTAGAGGAGTGTTTCCATATAGATTTCTCCCTTGCTGGGAAAATTAGCTCTGTTGATAAGTGGCATGGCTAGGAGCTAGGGGGAGCTAGATATAGTTCCAGAGAAAAGTTATTTATTTTGGAGAAAAGTTATTGGGAAAATTATGTTAGAATGAAACTTCCAGATATCCACTATACTTTCCCACCAAGTGACTGCAAGACATAAGATAAACTAAAAATCACCAACACTTATTCTCCAATTCAAGTTTTAAAAATCCAGGTAAAATCACACCCAGAAAACCTTTGAAGAAAAAAGCAAAACACACTCTCCCAATATATTTGGGGAAGGAGTAATCCTGAATTGCTGTCTTCTCCCAAAGATTAAGGATATATAAAAAATATTTTTAAAAAAACAATACCTCAGTTTTATACACTATAAAATCTATTGTATTAAAACAAGGTAAAACACACAAAAATAACAAAAGGTAGGAAGGCTCATAAGAGACAAAAGGTGGATAAAGAATGTGCATTTGAAGGAGAATTGCTCCAAGAAACAGTATAAATATTGAAAAGGTGAAATTTTCCTACAAACTCTGAAAAATACAAAAAAAAACCTGGATTTATTGAAACGAGATTTGAAACAAAACCAGATTTAAAAGGCAAAAATTGGGGAAACGGACTTTGGCCCAGTGGTTAGGGCGTCCGTCTACCATATGGGAGGTCTGTGGTTCAAACCCCAGGCCTCCTTGACTCGTGTGGAGCTGGCCACGCGCAGCGCTGATGCGCGCAAGGAGTGCCATGCCACGCAAGGGTGTCCCCCGTGTGGGGGAGCCCCATGCGCAAGGAGTGCCTCCGTGAGGAAAGCCGCCCAGCGTGAAAAGAAAGAGCAGCCTGCCCAGGAATGGCACCGCCCACACTTCCCGTGCCGCTGATGACAACAGAAGCGGACAAAGAAACAAGACGCAGCAAATAGACACCAAGAACAGACAACCAGGGGAGGGGGGGATAATAAATAAATAAATAAATCTTTAAAAAATAAATAAATAAAAGGCAAAATTGGCTGAGATATTTAAATAAATTAAGGAACTAAAAATTGTTAGGGAGATGGAAACATTTTTAGAAAGGCAACAATAGAGATTAAATAAGGATGAGCTTGAGTAACTTGCAGAGACTGCAATAGAAAGAAAAAATAAAAATATATTAAGAAGATGACATTAAAAAGTCAAGCAGCAAAATTATAAATATCCTAAATTTCAGTTAGTAATTGTTCTTGACATCAGAAGGTCACTTTGTAATACCATGAAAGCTAATTTCAAAGCTAAAGCAGTTATTTTTTGGCTTTCATGATGGGAATTTATATTAACTCACATGCTTACAGTTGTGAGACTGAGAAAAATGTCCAAATGAAGTCATCATCAGGGGATGCTTTCTTCCTGAAAAATGGCTGCTGGGTGATCTTGGAATCCTCTGTCACATGGCAAGGCACATAGTGGCATCTTCTGGTAAAGCAGTAGTTTTTCAGTTAGTTTATAACCATATATTACACAATTCACACTAAAGACACCACTGATAAGTTTTCATGCATAAAATATAACAAATGATATAAAGCAAGAATGCAGGTGATATGAAGTTTGTGTCATTGGCCAAGTTTTTTTGAAAACATTGATTACACATAGAGTAGAATTTTTTATCTTTATATTTTCTAATTCATCACTGGTAAAAATGAAATCAGTAACAAAAGTTTAGGTGCCAAAATTTCAATTAGAAAGTGTTAGAATATATCATACATAAGAAATTTGAATATCAAAATATAAGAATATTCTAAACTTCTCAGTAAACAAATAAAGGAAATAAGTTAAAGAAGTTACAAAAATACTACAAAATAAATCTTATGAGAAGCAAAATAATTAAAAATCAATTTTAACTTTAGTTAAAAATAAAAACAATTGCAAATATGATGAAAAATTCATGAATTAAAGATACACAACAAAATAAAGAATCCAAGATATTACCACATAAGACAAGAAATCAAAGCATTATATTGTAATCAATTTTCATTTTTAGTAAAATGCTATGAAATATCTGTACCAAACATCATCATTAAAACTTTAAATTACCCTAGAAGGTTTTTGTAGATTGATTGATTTCCCTAATTATAAAAATGCATCTTAGAAAGAACTAGGTTGTCTAACTGAGACCCAGTGAATCACGTTAATAATTGCCTCTTCCACCAATAATAGTTAAGGAGCCGCTTCAAAGGGACAACATATCTTACCCACCCAGGTCTTCCCAAAGGCCTGGTATGTATTTCTCTTTCTTCTTTCAGTGTGGCTATCCTTTCCATGACTCCCAGACAATTTAGGGCATGGGCCCTAAACCATGGTATAACACAAACTTTTGGACTAGGCAACAAAAAAGATTTCCTAAGGTGCACACTTTTTGGATCTTTTCCTAGAACCAATCCACAGGGAGCATCCCATGGGCTAAGGTTTTCTAAATTCTTGCAATACTGTTGTGTCCTGATAGTCACACCTCACTTTTTAGGAACACTAATTCATTCAACACTCAGAATGAGCTGCTCAGAATAAATTGAGCATTGCATGTACTCTGTCCTCAAATATCTGCCTCTAAGTATTTGCAAACTTCTGGCTCATTTCATGTCTAACAGTGTCCTGTCTGCATGTATCATTAACATGGATAAAAGCTGCATCTTCCCTTGTGCTGGACCTCACTCCTAACTCCACATACCCACCTGGTGCTCTTCTCTCTTGTGGAATTAGTCATTCTCTGCTAACTTGTGGAAGACTGCCTCTAGCCCCACTTCCCCAGTTTATTTCTCTTGGTTGTCTCCATCAGAAATCTCACATGAATCAGCAAATTATGTAAACCCTGTATTGTGGCTTATCCCGTAGCATGGATTATTTTTCACTTTGAAAATAATATATCATTTTTTTCACCATGTGGTTGCAGCTCATGGGCTGCAAGTACTGCCATAGAGCTGAACACATAAGTTATTATTCTCCTTAAAATACTTTTTGAGTATATAAATGTTGCTAAAAATCATTCATCCATCTAGTCTAGTCTGGAAGGCTCTTTTTTACTTTCCAAAAAACCAACAAAAGAACCTAAATTTAAAGGTTTTTTGTTTTTTTAATCCAGGATAACTCTAGGCCAGTAGCCCACACATCTTGTCACTTGTCATGGAATTGTTTTGCATGATATTGCAATGACAGATATCAGGCATTATAAATTTTGCCAACACCTATAAAATTTTGTGGTACAATGTATAAACCATAATGTGAACTATAGAGCATGGTTAGTAGCAATGTTTCAATATGCATTCACAAATTGTAACAAATATACCATACTAAAAAAAGATGTTGGGGAAGCAGACTTGGCCCAGTGGTTAGGGCATCCATCTACCACATGAGAGGTCCACGGTTCAAATCCCGGGCCTCCTTGACCCGTGTGGAGCTGGCCCATACTCAGTGCTGATGGGCGCAAGAAGTGCTGTGCCGTGCCATGCAGGGATGTCCCCTGCCTAGGGGAGCCCCACACGCAAGGAGTGAGCCCAGTAAGGAGAGCCACCCAGTGTGAAAGAAAGTGCAGCCTGCCCAAGAATGGTGCAGCACACACGGAGAGCTGACACAACAAGATGATGCAACAAAAAGAAACGCAGATTTCTGTGCTGCTGACAACAACGGAAGCGGACAAAGAAGAACATGCAGCAAATAGACACAGAGCAGACTACTGGGGGAGGGGGTGGGGGAAGGGGAGAGAAATAAATAAATAAATAAATCTTTTTTTAAAAAAAGATGTTGCTAATGGAGAAAAATGTGGAGGGGAGAGGGATTGAGGAATATGGGAGTCCCCTATATTTTCAATATAACATTTTATGCAATCTAAATCTTCTTTAAAAATTAAAAATAAAAAGTTGCACTGAAAACAATTTTTAAAATTGGGCCCAAATATCTTCTCAATAGGACCAGGAGATTAGGTACTATAGCATGAGAACAAAACAGTATAATAATGTAGAAGAAAAATGGTAATCATTTAATTGTCTATAGCAGTGATTGTACCCCTGAGCTGCTCAGGAGATGGAGGTTGCAATTATATAAAGGGCAGAGGATATGGTATGTTGAGATGTTTGCTATTTCTTAACCTCCTTTAGAAGCTCAATTCCTGGGAATTTTTATAGTCCATAGGTAAGATCTATTGATTGAGCAGATAATATATATCCTGGTTTTTCTCCTCTTTATATTAACAATACTGTCTCTAGATGTTGACAATGTCATTTATGAATGTATATTACATGAAGAAAGCTTAGGGTCAGAGGATTTTTTTCCTTCATGAACAATATAAAATCTCAGGTATGATCAATTTAAACCCTACTTTGATGATGTTTTGCAGAGGTGATGTTGGACATAAAACAAAACAAAACAAACAAACCCTGTATTTCTACTTTATAAGAGAAACCATTCTGAAATACTCTGAAACAACATGAAAGGATAATTTGAAATCTACCATCTGGATTCTCTTTAGCAGCTTTAACTTCATAGTAGTTTCATGTACAATAAAGCAACCTTACAATCATGGTTGTGCCACTCATCAAACTTTTCTGTACACTTACTTCCATGCTGTAAAATGCATCTGACCTCAGGAGTCACTTCTGTGTTCATGGTATGTCCAGCTGCCTATGTTCTAAGAGGAAATAAATCAGCATTCCTAGGTCAGTGCCCCATTGTCTCAGGAATTATTAGAGAAGGGCCAAATTAGGCAACAAATATAAAATTCTGAGAAAGAGAAGCAGTCTGGTTGTTACAGAGACCTGCTATTAATTTCCAGCACAATTTGGATGTCAGTACATCTAGAAAGGTGACCGTTTATCTTTCTCACTTCTCTGGAAGAGTGTGAGAGTATGTTAAAATCATCTTGTGTGAGGTTGGTGCACAGGTGAAGTTATGAGGATGAAGTGTCATAACGTTCACACTTGGCTGGAAGCTCTCTCTCTCTGGAGATTGAATCTCTCTGCAACAGCTCCAGGAGATATTGCTCTTGGTACATGCAGCCAAGGGTATAACACAGATATGCCTATTCCAAATAATGGAAAGAATCAAGTGACTTTCAAATTAGATGTTGGAGCTTGCTGGGAATGTGTTTGGAGATACTAAACCCAATTTCTTCACTCATAAGACAAAACTTGAAAGTGGAAAACCCCATGACTTACCTCCTGGATAGGCTTGGGGCTTATGCAGGGAAGAAAAGAAAGAAAAAAGTGTTTGTTGATGTGGCATCATCATTCCCCAGATAGGGAAATATGTAGCTCTATGGGAAATATGTAGCTCATTAAAATGTCCATAACAGAGGATCCTGGGAAATGGTCATGGAAAAAAAAAATAAGAGAACTCTGCTGTATTGCAGTAAGATGTCAGCAACTTAACCTGGCATGTTTGTAATCACTTGCAAATAATGCCTGTGTGAGGCAGTAGAAAAAGAGTATGATTGAGTGGTCTATAGAGAAATAGCCCCATGCATAAATCCCTCAAGTAACTGGCACAGAGTAGCAAGTTAGCTACTGACTGAATTTTAAGTGAACAACAAATATTAGGCATTCTTGTACTGTGTGTTGTTCTCACTACTTTAAAATATCCATTTTACATTTCTAAGCAGACTTTAAATGAGTAATTCTATTCCTGTTCCTCTTATATTAAAGCACCTCAGTTGTAAAAATTGAGTTATTTGAAATAGGAGAATCTTCATTCTCATATGGTTCCCTAATTATCATTCTTACATAGAAACAATTTCCAAAATCTACATTGTAAGGGGAAAAAAATCTTTTTTGCTTCTCCATTTCTCAGTTTCCTCAGAATTCTGAGACTTACTTCCTCAGTACAAAGGAGAGCATTTCCTTTCTAACCATGCCCTGCTTTATTGTGCAAATCTATCTGCTGACTCTTCTAGTAACTTTTAAGGAAATTTACTCTTGGCCTTAAAATGGATCATACTACCTGAAGATTATTTGGCTCCTATACAAGCTGGCAACCTCTTTAAAACTCACCTATATGTTTTTTACTTTCTTATACATATATTAATATATGTCATTAGCAAATAGTAACATAATTCTTTTCTTCTTCTTCAAGATGAGGCTTCGCTGTTTAGATAGTGTTATTTTACAACAATATCAATTTGGTACCAAAAATCCAAATAATTTTTAAAAACTTAACAGCCTTTTGTTAGACTGAGGAAGATACCTAACAATTTGTTGAAATGAAAGAATTTTCCCTTATATTTGACTTCTATTTTTTTTCATAATAGATATAATATTGTGAAAATCTAACAATGAATGTAGCTGGAGCATTAGCAGTATTAGTCAATCAAAAAGTTGCTGATGCAAAATATCAGAAATCTGTTGGCTTTTATAAAGGGTATTTATTTGGGGTAAAATCTGTTACAAGGCCCTGAAGAGCCCTACTCAAGGTTACATCCTCACTAAATTCTGCTGCCAGATGTTGATGCAAGATGGTAGGTGACATCTGTGAGTTCAGTCTTCTTCTTTCCTTTTAAGGCTCTGTTGCCCCAGCTTCTTTTGATCTCAGCTGGAGGCTGGAGGACTCATCTCTCTTCTCAGGGCTTGTTTCTTTAAGGACTTGGTTGCTCTGGTCTCTTCACAAGGTCAGCTGTTACCATCAGGCAAATGACTCATCTCTCTTTCCAGGGTTGCAGGATCTTCTTTCGTGTCTATGTAGTTCCTTTCCTCTTTTCTCACATATCTGCTTCAGTGAGTCTCCTTGATTGAATGTCTGTTTACATAGCCCACAAAGGGGGCAAGATCTCAAACTGAGTACTCTAAAACATAGTCAAATCAATGCCATAATCTTAACATAATTTAATCAAAGCTATCTCAGGTGAGTCTAATACAATCAAAGGATATCATGCCTGGAGGAAAAGCCCAGTTTATAAACACAAACAAACATCTTTTAAAAAAATTCATAAATAATATCAAACTGCTGCACTCTACCTTCTGAATTCCAAAAAGACATTACAATATTCAAAAAACCTTAAATCCTTTCAATTAGTAATTCTAAGTGCAAAGTCACATTGGAGAAGCAGATTTGGCTCAACAGACAGAGCACCCACCTACCACAAGGGAGGTCCAGGGTTCAAACCCAGGACCTCCTGACTCATGTGGTGAGCTGGCCCATGCACAGTGATGATGCACACAAGGAGTGCCATGCTATGCAGGGGTGTCCCCCATGTAGGGGAACCCCACATGCAAGGAGTGCGCCCCATAACAAGAGCCACCCAGCATGAAAAAGTACAGCCTGTCCAGAAGTGGTGCTGCACACATGGAGAGCTGATGCAGCAAGATGACACAACAAAAAGACACAGATTCCTGGTGCCACTGACAAGAATACAAGTGGACATAGAAGAACACACAGTGAATGGACACACAAAACAGACAACTGGGGGGGAGGGTGGGGAAGGGGAGAGAAATTAAAAATCAATCAATAAATAAATCTTTAAAAAAACACGAAGTCACATTGCAGTTACAGATTAAATATAGTTTGTCTTGAGGAAAAGTCCCCTCTGACTGTAGATCTGTGAAACCAATAAAACCATTTATCTGCTTCCGTATACAAAGACACAGACAAAGAATAAACATTTGCATTACCATAAGGAGAATTTGGGAGGGACACATGAGTCACTGGTCCCCTACAGTTCCAAAAACCTGAGGGGCACACTTCATTAGATTTCAAAATCTGAGAGTCATTCTTAAAATGATTATTTTTTCTCAACCTCGGAGCCACATGTGGGCCCAGTCTTTCCATAGGCTTGCCCAATGGGCATTTTCTTTTTTTTTAAAGATTTATTTATTCATTTATTTCTCTCCCCTTTCCCCCTCACCCCAGTTGTCTGTTCTCTGTGTCCATTTGCTGCATCTTCTTTGTCTGCTTCTGTTGTTGTCAGCGGCATGGGAATCTGTGTTTCTTTTTGTTGTGTCATCTTGTTGTGTAAGTTTTTGGTGTGTGCAGCACCATTCCTGAGCAGGCTGCACTTTCTTTCATGCTGGGCAGCTCTCCTTATGGGACACACTCCTTGCACATGGGGCTCCCCTATGTGGGGAACACCCCTGCGGCGGCTTGCTCGGTCGGTAGAGGTGGGGTCTGGCTGCGGACGAGGGGTCGGTCCAGCTCTGGACGAGGGGTCGGTCCCGCTTGGGATGAGGGGTCGGTCCGGCAGCAGACGAGGGATCGGTCTCACAAGGGGTTGCGCGGTTCGGCTGACGGGGTCGCCCGGCGAAGCCGGCGACGAAGGGGTCGCCCGGCGAAGCCGGCGACGAAGGGGTCGCCCGGAGAAGCAGGCGACCAAGGGGTCGCCCAGAGAAGCAGGCGACGAACTGGGGACAAGGGAGGCCAGGCCCTTGTCGGGGGCTCTCAGGACTGGAGGGCGCACGGCAGAAGAACTACCGCGGAGACAAGGTAAACACCCAAGTCCACTTTACTGAGGGAGAGGCAACAGTTTTATAGGGGCTGGGGAAGGCTGATTGGTCGAAGCCACGCCCTGTTCTGATTGGTTGCCGGCGAAAGGTCAGTGGGCGGTACTGGACGGGGAGGGGTGGTGGTTAGGGATTGGCTGTCGCTGTTGCTGGGGGAAGGGGCAGGGTTTAGGGATTGGTGGCTGCTGTTGCTGGGGTGGAGGGCAGACTTGAGTTTCCCGCCCACGCCTGGCTGTTGCTGCTGTCGGGGGAGGGGAAAAGGGCGGGCTGGATTTTTCCGCCCACACCTGGCTGTTGCTGCTGTCGGGGGAGGGGAAAAGGGCGGGCTGGATTTTTCCGCCCTGCGCCTGCGCAGGGAGAAAGAAGAAGAAGGGTGCTGCCCCACAGGCATCGGGTGGCACCATCCGGGAGGAGGGGCGGCCGCGGAAGCATGGCTGCCGAGAAGGGGAGACCCAAGGGCACTCTGCGCCCATGCCGAGCTTCCTTCAGGGGTGGCGGTGAGTCCGACCAGCCACCCTATTATGGGGGCAGCGGCTTGGCCTGCCGCGGCTGCTCCCCCGCCAGGCCAGCAAACCACACTTCAGCCTGAGGGGTGACCGCACACCCCTGCATGGCATGGGACTCTGCATGCATCAGCACTGTGCATGGGCCAGCTCTACATGGGTCAAGGAGGCCCGGGGTTTGAATCATGGACCTCCCATGTGGTAGACAGATGCCCTAATCACTGGGCCAAGTCCACCACCCCAATGGGCATTTTCTTGGTTCCACCCTCATCAAGCATCTGCAAGATGACTGAGCTCCAGACCTGACCCTCCAAGAACATTGGGGTGATGACCACATTTTCCCCAACCTAGAGGAACAGCCCACCCCTCTCAGAGCACTGTGGTGTTGATCTCACTTTCCCCAACCCTTGGGGAACGTGCTCTACTCTTTCTGTAGCCTGGTGTAGCAAAAATTACCCTGAGGAGTGGACTGGAACATCCACCCTCTTCAAATGCTGTAATAAACTCACCCTTTCTGTGCTCATGGGTGGGGTTCCTCTCTTGCCTCAAGGAGATGTCTTAATTCCAGACCTCAGCTTCCATGGTTTTCCTCTTAAAGCTGTTTGCCCTTTCATCTCACCCTCCATATCCCTTTTAGTCCGGGCTGACAATGGTTTTGTTCATACAGCTCTCTCAAAATCTTGTTGTTTTAGCATTCAGGAAGCAGGGGTCAAAGCCATCAGAAAGTAAAACTTTCCACAAGTCTTTTCTGAATATCTGCATTTTCAATCCTGACTTACAAGTTCCAAGTTTAATTCCTCAAGTGGGCCACTATCATCTTGGGGCTTGATTTCCAGAGACTTGGAATTTCCAGAATCAGTTTCTGTTCAATTTGTGCCCAATAATTCAGTTATCAGCTTATCTCTTTCTTCTAACATTTTGCTATAAGAAGCAAGGAGAAGCCAGGCTGCATTTTCCACATTTAGTTTGGAAATCTCCTTGGTTAAATTTCCATGTTTGTAATTTTCAAATTCTGCCTTCCATATAACATCAGGAGCAACCTTGTTAAGTTCTCTATGACTTTAAAACACAAATCACCTTTCCTCCAGTTTCCAGTAATACTTCTATCATTTCCTTCTAAGGCCCATCAAAAGTCTCTTTAGCATCCATCCCTACCAACAGTTGCTTCAAAGCAGTCTAGGCCTTTTCCATCAAGCATCTCATAATTCCTCCAGAAATACCCCTTACCCATTTTTAAAACCAATCCAGCATTTTGGTAATTGCAAAAGCATGAACCCACTCTCCTGTTACCAAATTCTGTATTAGTCAGTGAAAGGGGTGCTGAGACAAAGGACCAGAAATCTGTTGGCTTTTATAAATGGTATTTATTTGGGATACAAGCTTACAGTTCCAAGACCCTAAAGAATCCAATTCAAGGTTACTTCCTCACCAAACTCTGTTGTCAAATGTTGAAGCAAGATAGTGGGCCACCTCTGCAAGAGTTCAGCCTTCCTCTTTCCTCTTAAGGTCCTGTGGCCCCAGCTTCTCCCAATCTCAACTTAGGCTGAAGCACTCTTCTCTCTTCCCAGGACTGATTTCTTTCTGGGCTCAGCTACTCTGTTCTCTTCACAAGGTCAGCTATAAACTATCAGGCAAATGGCTCATCTCTCATCCTGGGGCTTCAGGATCCTCTTTTGTGTCTATGGTGTTCCCTTCCTCTCTTCTCACATATCTGTTTCAGTGTATCTCCTTGATTGAATATCCATTTATGTAGCCAACAAAGTGGGTGTGGATTCAAACTGAGTCACCTTTATGACATTGTCTAATCAAAGCCAAAATCTTCAAAGGTCATCTCAGGTGAATCCAAAATAATCAAAAGGTGTCATGCCCAGAGGAATAGACCAGTTTACAAACATAATCAAATATCTTTTTTTAAATTCATAAATAATATCAAACTGCTATAGCATGTACCTCTCTATTAAGGCATGGTTGCTATTTGTTCACATATGTGCCATCAGTGCTTCTATAATACATGAACCCATTTTTAAAAGAAGGAAATAATGCAAAGTCCCATGATGTATTAGAATTACATGCACCTAGTAATGTATGAAAGGATAAAGGATATGCTTGATTAATTACTTAATTGATTATCCATGTCTAGTTTTCTACATGACAGGTGGTTGAAACAAACTGGAAAGAAGTGGATATGCTAGCGACACAATTAAAAGGTAAAATCTACAATATTGTGGAAGGTTACATAAAACAAGTGAGAGGGAGGAAAAGGGTAAACATGCTGTCACAGGTGACAGAATGTGTTCCCTATTCTGATATCAGGAACAGTGAAGAGCAAATAGAAACTCAGAGAGCTTGTGATTTTAGTTTTGATGTGTTAATATTGAGAGTGCTTAAAACACCCAGGTAAAGATGGAGGATTAAAGAGGGAGAGGGATGACCTGTCTCCCAGAAAAATAGCTGGAGGAGAGGAGAGACTCTCTAGAATATTTCTTTGGGTCTCAGGACACCAGGAGTAAGGTGAGAGAGAAGAGAGAGGGGAGAAGGAAAGAAGTCTTGGCTGGATGGAAAAATCCATCCCTCCCCTTGAAGCAAACAGCTGTCTGCAAACTGCAGTGGATGTGGGCTCCCATGACTTCAGACTAAGGAGGTTGTAGGGCTCCTCTTCCCCAGTAAAAGGAGATGGAGGGATACAGTCTACAGCAAATCCAGATTTGGCCAATGAACTTGGTCTACTTTTTCTCAGGGGCCACACACTTCTAAACCAGGTGGTGTCATGAAATTGTCCCTAAAGCTGGCAGGGAGCTAAAGATAATTCGCCTTTTTAAACACCCACTCTACTGCCCTGGGCTGGTTGATGAGGAAGCAGAGGGATGGGGGGGGGGTGAAGCCAGCCAAGAGAGGAGAACAATTCTGAGAAACTTTGTTGAAAGGCTTGGCCTGTTCCGAGGACAATGCTTCTGCAAGTCCAGCTCAGGTAGGATTCAGTGAATGTATTACCCCCAACGTCTGGAGTCTAAGCTAAGTGGTCTGCCAATGCACGACATCTCATGACAGAACAGAAAAATGCATGAAAAGGAGGGGAAAGTTATAATAAAAGAAATAAAAGAGGCAATCAAATGCCTTTACTGCCATCCTCTACAAGGCCCTTGGGAAATGGCCTACACACCATTACTGGGTCCTTAGCCATGGGTTGAGCAGTTAAGCAGGGGCAGTCCTAAGTATCTAGAAGACATTGAACCAAGAATCAAAGAACAGTGGTAGCACACAGCTACTTACAAGTAAATCCCTTGGTAAGAGAGAGAAACTGCACATCAGAGTAAACTCAGCATCATAAGCAGATGCCTAGACATCAGCAAAAACTTACAAGCCATACTAAGAAATAGGAAGATATGACTCAGGCAAAGAAAGAAATCAAAGCTCCAGACAATACACAGGACTTGAAACAACTCATCAATGAGGGTTCTTACAAATATTCTAAAACAAATGATGGAGTTGAAGGGCAGCATGACTAAAGAAATAAAAGACATTATGAAGACACTGGATGAGCACAAAGAAAAATTTGAAACCTTGGATAGAAAAATAGCAGAGCTTATGGGAATGAAAGACACAATAAGTGAGACCAAATGTACAGCAGAGGCATAAACCAGAAGATTTGAAATCATGGAAAAAATAATTAACTATGTCGATTATGTAGACAGAAGCATAAATTGAAAAGAGAGAAAAAGAGAGAAAATACTTGAAAAAAATTGAGTGGGGGCTCAAGGAGTTAAAAAATATGAAGTGCACAACATAGGTTTTATGGGAATTTTGGAAAGAGAAGAGAAGGGAAAAGGAGCAGCAAGAGTATTTGAGGAATTAATGGATGAGAATTTCCCAACTCTCATCAAAGACATGAATATATGTGTCCAAGAAGCCCAGTGTACTCCAATTTGAATAAATCCAAATAGGCCTACACCAAAACATAATATTCAGAATGACAAATGCCAAAGATAAGAAAATTCCAAAAGCAGCAAGGTTATAAACAAAACATCACATACAAGGGATATCCAATAAGACTTCATGTGGATTCCTCTTCAGAAATCATGGAGGTGAGAAGGCAAAGGTATGACATAATCAATGTACTGAAAGAGAAAAACAGCCAGCCAGAATTCTTCATCTAGCAAAACTATCCTTCAGATATGATGGTGAATTTAAAATATTCACAGATAAACAGAACTTAGGAGATTTGTAAACCAAAACCCAGCTTTACAGGAAGCATTAAAGGGACTTCTGCAGCTAGAAAAGAAAAGACAAGAAAGAGTGGCTTGGAGGAGAGTGTAGAAGTAAAGACTATATGAAATTGTAACCAAAAATAAGATATGACATATGAAAGCCAAAAGATAAAGTTGTTGAAGTAAGTAATGCCTTTACAGTAATAACATTTAATGTTAATGGATTAAACTCCCCAAAGACATAGGCTGACAGAACGGGTAAGAAATCATGACCCATCCATACGCCATCTGCAGGAGATTCACCTTAGACCAAGGATACAAACAAACTGAAAGTGATAGTTTTCAGTAACTAAAGGAGAGCAGGGGTACCTATACTCATCAAGACTAGATGAGATAAATGTGCCTGGACAGAATTTTTTAGAGTAATGTTTCCATAACATGTTAAGCTGCTTTTTATGTTATTTTTTTAAAATTTGAAATAAACACTACTTTAAAAAGAAAACAGATTTTAAATAGGAAAAAAGTGATGGTAGATGCAAAGGTCATAATATACTTTTAAAATGGGACAATCCACCAGGAAGGGGTAACATTCATAAATATCTGTGCACCTAATCAGTGTTCCCTAAAGTACATGAGGCAAAAATCTGGCAAAACTGAAACAAGAAATAGACATCTCTAAAATAATACATGGAGACTTCAACATGCCACTCAAATCAAAAGAACAACTAGACAGAAGATGAAAAAAGGAACAGGAGATTTGAACAATGTGAAAAATGAGCTGGACTAAACATATATACAAAACATTGCACCCCAAATAAGGAGGTTATACATTCTTCTCAAGTGCTCATGGATCTTTCTTCAGGGTAGACAACATATTTGGCACAAAACAGCTCTGTATAAATTTAAGAAGATTGAAATTATACAAAGCACCTTCAATGACCATAGTGGAATGAAGATGGAAATCAATAAAAGGCAGGAAAGGTGAAAATTAGCAAATATGTGGAGGCTAATCAACACACTCCTAAGAAACCAATGGGTCAAAGACACAATTGAAAGAGAAATTTGTGGATATCCTGAGATGAATGAAAATAAGATCACAATTTATCAAAACTTATGGTATACAGTCACTGCAGTGCTAAGAGGAAAATTTATAGCCCTAAATGCCTACATAAAAAAGAAGAAAAAGCTAAAAGCAAAGACCTAACACTTGGAGAAACTAGAAAATGTACAGCAAACCAATCCCAAAACAAACAAGGAAAAAAAAAATCCCAGATTAGAGCAAAAGTAAATAAACTTGGGGGAAAGACACAATAGAAATAAATCAACAAAACCAAAAGCTATTTTTTGAGAAGATCAATAAAATTAATAAACCCTTATCTATACAAGCAAAGGAAAAAAGAGAAGGTCAAATAAATAAAATCAGAACTGAAAGGGGGGGCATTATGACTAACCCCACAGAAATAAAAAGGACCATAAATAGATATTATGAAAAACTGTGCAATCTATTTTGAGAATAATTAATACTAATACTGTTTATACTCTACTAAAACATTGAGAAGGAGGGAAAATTATCCAGCACATTTTATGAAGCCAATACCTCCCTAATACCAAAGCTGGACAAAGATATTACAAGAAAAGAAAATTACAGACCTGTCCTTCCAGTGAGCACAGATGCAAAAATTCTCAACAAAGTACTTGCAAATAGAATCCAAAAACCAGGATAGTTCGGCTCAAGAAAACCAAATAATTTAATAAACCACATTAACAAATTGAAGGGAGAAGGAAAAAAACATGATCATCTCAATTGACACAGAAATGTCATATAACAAAATCCAGCTTCCTTTTGTGATAAAAACAATTAAAAGATAGCTATAGAAGGATAGTTCCTAGCATATAAAGGGCATATATGAATATACCATAGCCAACATCATACTCAATAACGGGAAGAGGTTGAAAGCTTCCCCTCTAAGATCAGGAACAAGACAATGATCATCACTGTCACCACTATTATTCAACATTGTGATAGAAATTCTAGCTAGGGCAATTAGGCAAGAAAAAGAAGTCATCCAAATTGGAAAAGAGGAGGTAAAATTCTCACTATTCCTAGAGTACATGATATTACCTTTACGCAGTTCCTAAATATCTACAACAAAGTTATTAGAGCTAATAAATTAGTTCAGCAAAGCAGTAGGGTACAAGATCAATACACACAAAAAAACGTGGTATTTCTAGATACTAGTAATGAGGAAGTTGAGAAGGAAATCAAGGAAAAAAATTCTCTTTACAAAGCAACAAAATGATTCAAATATCTAGAGGTTAATTTAACCAAGGATGTAAAGGATCTTTATTCAGAAAACTAGAAAACATGGCTAAAATAAAAGAAGACCTAAGTGAATGGAAGGACATTACATGTTCATGCACTGGAAGACAACATCATGAACATATCAATTCCACCCAAACTCATTTAGAGAGTCAATGTAATACCAATCAGAATACCAACAGATAGAGAAAAGTCAATTATGAAATCTATTTGGAAGGGAAAGGAGCCCTAAATAACCAAAAATATCCAAATAAAGAAAAGCAAAGTCAGAAGATAGATGTCTCCTGACCCTGAAGTATATTATATAGCTATACTGGTCAAAATAGCATGGTATTGACATAAAGATAAATAAATTGATAGAGGAATTAGATTAAATCGAGAGTTTAGAAATAGACCACCTCTAAGGTCAAATGATTTTTATAAGTTCAGAAATAGACCTTCAACTCTAAGGTGAAATCCACCTTTCTGGGCCAGAACAATCTATTCACCAAATGGTGCTGGGAGACTGGATATCCATAGACAAAAGAAAGAAAAGCCCTATCTCAACCCCTATACAAGAATCAACTCAAAATGGATTGAATACCTAAACATAAAAGCCAGGACCACAAAACTTCTAGAAAATAATATAGGGAAATATCTACAAGACCTTGTAATAGGTAGGGGTCTCTTAAACCTTACACCCAAAATATAAGCTACAAAAGAAAACATAGATAAATGGGACCTTCTCAAAATTAAACACTTCTCCACCTCAAAGGACTTTGGGAAAAGGGTAAAATGTGAGCCTACTCAATGGGAGAACATATTTGGAAATCACACATCTGAAAAGGTTCTAATATCCATTATATATAAAGAGATCCTATTACTCAACAATAAAAAAAAACAAAATGACCAGAATAAAAATGGCCAGATTAAAAAATGAGAAAAAAACTTGAATAGACATTTTCTAAAACAGAAATAGAAATGATGAAAAACACATGAAAAACTATTCAACATTACTGGCTATTATGGAAATGCAAATCAAAGCTACACTAAGATTTCATTTCACCCTACTAGAAAGCCACCAATAACAAAGCAGAAAATTACAGGTGTTGGAGAGAATAGAAACACTTATTCACCGTTGGTGGGAATGTGGGAGGATATAGTCTCTGTGAAAGTCTGTTTGGTGATTCCTAAGGAAGTTAGATATAGATCTACCACGTAAGCCAGCAATACCACTACTTGGTAGATAATCCAGAAGAACTGAAAGCAGTGACATGAACAGATATCTTCACACTGAAGTTCACAGTGACATTATTCACAAATGCCAGACAATGGAATCAAGCCAGGTGTCCATCAACTGATGAATGGATAAACAATGTGTGGTATATACACATTGTGGAATATTATTCAGCAGTAAGAAGAAATGAAGACATAAATCATATGACAACACAGATGAATTTATAGGACATTATGTTGGCAAACAAGCCAGGCACAAAAGGACAAATATTATATGATTTCACTCTTATGAACTAAATATAACGAGCAAAATAATGGAGCTAATAGCTAGAATAGATCACCAGAAAATAAATCAAGGTTACAGAATGGAAGGCTGAAGTTTAATCTTTGAAGAATTGGTAAAAATTTGTTTGTAAATGTTTAGAAATGAATGAAAATGGTGAAAGCACATCATAGGATATATAATTAGTAGTGCTAGCATATGGATGCTATAATGGTTTGTTTCTTGTTTTCTTTTTTCCTTTTTTCTGAGTAATGAAAATGCTCTATTATTGATTGAAGTTATGAATGCACAACTCTGTGATTATACCAAATAACATTGATTGTACACTTCAGTAAATTGTATGGTTTATGAACAAAAAATAATAATATGGTGGGTTGGCAGAAAAATATATCAAATGTAAGAAATGTACCATAGCTAGTAGTAATACACTGATGATGCTCTTTCACAATTTGTTACAAATGTTTCACAACAATGTAAGGTATTGGTGGCAGAGTTATTTAGGGGAGCCCTGTATGATATAATGCATGTTTGTTTTGTAAGGTCACGACTTTTACAATACACTTCTTGTTTATGTATGTTAATGTACAAATAATATACTTCAGTACATCTTTCAATGAAAAAAAAAACCACCCAGTTAGAAATACATAATTTTATTTTTTTAATGTTACATTAAAAAAATATGAAGTCCCCATATATCCCCCACTCCCCTCATCCCACTTCTCCCACATCAACAACCTCTTTCATCATTGTGGCACATTCATTGCATTTGGGGAATACATTTTGGAGTACTGCTGCACCACATGGATAGGGGTTTATATTATAGTTTACACTCTCCCCCAGTCCACCCCATGGGCCATGGGAGGACATACAATGCCCAGCAACTGTTCCTACAATACCATCCAGGACAACTCCAAGTCATGAAAATGCCCCATTATATCTCTTCTTACCTCTCCCTACCCTCAGCAGTTACCATGGCCACTTTCTCCACATTAATGCTACATTTTCTTCCATACTGATCACAATAGTTCCAGAATAGAATATCAATAAGTCCACTCTAATCCATACTCTATTGCTCCATCCTGTGGACCCTGGGTTGGTTATTTCCACTCCACATCTATATTGAGATGGAGCTTAGATTACGTATGGATGATGGATGTAATTCTCCTGCTTGTAGTTGTAGGCATTCTTGGCTACCTGGTGTGGTGGTTGACCTTCTTCACCTCCCTGTTAGATGGTTGGAGTAAGTTAATTAAACCAGAAGGTAAGAGTTGCAGGTATGTTGAGGCTCAGGGCCTGGCTATCACATGGACACTCCAGAGATTCAGGTCCCCTGAGCCTACACCAAATCCCAGTGCCAACCACAGATCCAGTAAAAGTAACAGGAGAGGCTTGTGAACAAAGATCAAATCTGAGTTCAACTCCATCACATTCAGAACACAAACTCCAAAGTAAGGCCAACTGACATGGCACTGAACTCCATCTGCCATGACCATAGAACCTGAAGGTCTCTGTAGCCCTCAGAAGAACTAATACCTGGGCTTGTATTTAGTATAGCTGTCTCTGGGACCCTACTGAGGTGTCCATAAGAGCGATCTCTCTGATGACCTCCTGACTCTTTTTTGGAAACTCATAGCTATATAAACTCATTTGTACTTTCCATTTCCCCCTTTTATTCAAGGTCAAAATGCATTTTTGACACCTTATATTACATGTAGTCTGAGATCTTCTGCTGTTCTGAATTGACCCTTTTATTCAAGGTCATTTCCTAGTTACATTACCAGCTGGTGCTTGGTAGTAATCCCTCCACACCAGGGAGGTTCATCCCCAGGACTCATGTCCCATGCTGGGAGGAATGTAATGCATTTACATGCTGAGTTTGGCTTTGAGACTGGCCACAACTGAGCAACATGGAGGCTCTTGGGAGTTAATTCTTAGGCACCCTGCAACTCTAGGCCTAGTTCTTATTTCAGGTGCACAGGCTCACAGGCATAATTATTAGTATCAAGGGCTCATTGTTGGACCATTCTTTTTTATTGATTTTAGCCATTGCACTTGGTGGTGGTTGTTATTCCATTGGAGAATGTGATAGAACACCCCCTGGCTAGAAACTCAGCACTCAGTTGTCATTTTTAACTGTAACCACTATGAAAATATCCAAACATTTTTATGTATCCTGTATACATGCCCTGGAGAACTCCATTCCAATCATGTGCCCTCTATCAATAACATCCCACACCAGTATTTCTCCCCTGCCATAACTGCACCTCTCTGTGATCCAAAACTTCTTCAAAAATAAAACCTAATATATTGCCAGGTTCCATTAATAGTAAAATGCAATATCATAATGGATTTAAAGGTTAGATATAGAAAGCATACTAATTTAGAAAAATTAAAGCAAAAATAAATTGGGGTATCAAAAAATTAAAAAAAAGAAAAAGCTTTGTTTTTGATGCTTTGCCTTTTATCACTGCTGTGTTACCCCATTTGTACAGTGGCAAGGAAATTTCTTCCACTTCTTCCTCAGTGAACCTCCTTTTCTTCTTTTTTTCTAATTATTAAGTTTGTCTTCACAAAGTTTTAGATCACAGTAATTCATATATACAATATATGGTACTCCCACATATCCAGCATCAAACACTTTTTCCCTTCCCCAGCTATGATCTTTTTACATGTTCATATTATATTTGCTGCAACTGATGTACAGATATTGAGACAATAGTTTTCAAACATGATTACACTTGGGTTTACATTATGGTTTACATTTTAGCCTGTAGGATTTTAAACATTTTTGGTGTACTTTAATGTATTCTATATCCTCATTGCATAATTGCCCCAAAGTTACACTGATTCCATCTATTCAATACCTGTTTCTCCCTCCCCTCATGGCCCACAGTGAAAATCAATCTTCACTACTTGAAGGACCATATTCAGAGATACTTGCAACAATGTTGTGGGCTTGACATGCTCTACTGCCCTAACACACTGGGAGCCACCAATTCTCTCAAGAGATGTAATTCCCTCTACCTTCACTCTCATTGTATAGGTCTCTATCCAATGATATAACCCACTATGACAAAATGAGCACTCATACACTCCTTAGAAGCCTGCCTTTGGTCAAATTCTCCCCCTTTAAGTATCTTAAAGAGGTAACATTCCTTATTATATTTTCAAAAAAGTTTTCTCAACATTATACTTTCAACCACATACATGACAATCTCCTATGTTCAAATGTTCCTCCCACCCTCCCCCTATTTCTTGAGCCATCTTACCCATCCTCCCATCCCTATCCCCCCTCAAGCCTGCAAAGGTATCCCTATGCTCCCATTTTATCCCTTCCCTGTACAAATACCTCCATCTTATCATAGATTTCACCCAAGTAGGTGTCAGCTTGCAACCTTTCTCTACCCCCTAAATTCCTTTAAGCCTACATCCTTTCTCTAGCTCTCTGAGACAGCTTGGTTAATTTATTTCATATCAGTGAGGTCACATAGTATTTGTCCTTCAATGCCTGGGTTGCTTCACTCAACATAAGGTTCTCAAGATTTGTCAATCCATTGACTATGAGGTGCAGAGGTGCCCAAAGATGTACTTACCAAATCCAATGGATGTGTCATGATGATGAGAATGAGGGTTGCTGGGGGGGGGGGGGAGAGGTGGGGTGGGGGGGTGGGGTTGAATGGGACCTCACATATATATTTTAATGTAATATTATTACAAAGTCAATAAAAAAAAAAGAAATTGAAAAAAAAAAAGATTTGTCCATGTTATCACATGTGTTTGTACTGTGTTCGTTCTTATGGCTGAGTAGTATTCCATATCCAATAAAATATCCAATAAAATAAAATAAAATATCCAATAAAATATCCAATAAAATAAAATAAAATATCCAATAAAATAAAATAATGTATATACCACATTTTATTTATCCATTCATCTGTTACTGGGCATTTGGGTTGATTCCAACTTTTGGCAATAGTGAATAGTGCTGCTATGAACATTGGTGTGCATTTATCAGTTTGTGTCCTTGTTTTCAGTTCTACTGAGTATATGCCCAGCACTGGAATCGCTGGGTTATATGGCAAATCTATAGCTAGTTTTCTGATGAACTGCCAAACTCTCCTCCAGAATGGCTGTGTCCTTCTGCATTCCCACCAGCAATGGGTGAGTGTTCCCATTCCTCCACATCCTCTCCAGCACTTAAAGTCTGTTTTTTTTCATAGCTCACAATCTTATGGGAGTAAGATGGTATCTCATTGTAGTTTTGATTTGTCTTACCCTAACAGCCAGTGATTTTGTGCATTTTTTCATGTGCTTTTTAGCCATTTGTATTTCTTCTTTTGAGAAGTGTTTTTTTCAAATCTTTTTCCCATTTTTTTAATGGGTTGTTTCTCATTACTTTCAAGATAAAGGAGTTTTTTATATATGCAGGATATAAGTCTCCAATCAGATATCTGATTACCAAATATTTTCTCCCATTGGGTAGGTTCTCTTTTCACTTTTTTTACAAACTCCTTTGAGGTGCAGTTGGCTTTAATTTTGATGAAGTCCCATTTATCTATTTGTTCTTTGCTGCTTATGCTTTGGGTGTGAAGTTCATGAAGCCATTTCCTATTACAAGGTCCTGTAGATGCTTCCCTACATTTCTTTCCAAAGTCTTTATGGCCTTGGCTCTTATATTTAGGTCTTTGATCCATCTTGAGTTGATTTTTGTATAAAGTATGAGTTGGTAATCCTCTTTCATTCTTTTACATATGGTTATCCACCTCTCCAGGCACTATTTGTTGAAGAGGTCATTCTCTCCCAGTTGAATGGGTTTGGTGGCCTTGTTGAATATTATATGGCTGTATATATGAGGATCTATATCAGGACTCTCAATTTGGTTCCATTGGTCTGTGTGTCTATTTTTGTGCCAATACCATGCTGTTTTCACTTCTGTAGCTTTGTAGTATATTTTGAAGTCAGGCAGTGTGATTCCTCCAATTTCATTTTTGTTTTTCAATATGTCTTTGGCTATTTGGGGCCTCTTTCCTTTCCAAGTAAATTTCAATCCTAGTTTTTCTAATTCATTAAAGAATGCTGTGTTGATCTTTATTGGGACTGCATTAAATGTGTAGATCAGTTTTGGTAGGATAGATATCTTAATAATATTTAGTGTTCCTATCCATGAACAGGGAATATTCTTTCATTTATTTAACTTTTCTTTGATTTCCTTGAACAGTGTTGTGTAGTATTCTGTGTATAAGTTTTTTACATCTTTTGTTAAATTTATTCCTAGGTATTTGTTTTTTTATTTACTATTGTAAATGGTATTTATTTCTTGATTTCTTCCTGAGATTACTCATTACTGGTGTAAAGAAATGCTACTGATTTTTGCTCATTGATATTATAACCTGAGACTTTACTGAACTCATTTATGAGTTCTAGAAGCTTTCTTGTAGACTTCTTAGGGTTTTTTATGTATAGAATCATGTCATCTGCAAATAATGAAATTCTGATTTCTTCCTTTCCAATTTGAATGCCTTTTATGTATGGTTCTTGCCTCAGTGCTTGAGCAAGTACTTCTAAGACAATGTTAAATAGAAGGGGTGATAGTGGGCATCCTTGTCTTGTCCCTGATGTTACAGGGAAAGATTTTAGGATTTCACCATTGTAAATGATCTTAACTGCAGGTTTTTCATACATACCCTTTATCATATTCAGAAAATTTCCTTCTATTCTGATCTTTTGCAGTGTTTTTATTAAGAAAGGGTGTTGTATTTTGTCAAATACTTTTTCTGCATCTATAGATGTGATCATGTGATTTTTTTCCTTCAATCTATTTATATGGTGTATTACATTAATTTATTTTCTTACGTTGAAACATCATTGCATACCAGGAATGAATTTCACCTGGTCATAGTGTATAATTCATTTAATGTGTTGTTGAATATGATTAGCAAGTATTTTGTTGAGGATTTTCACATCTAGGTACATAGAGAGATTGGTCTGTAATTTTCATTTTTTGTGGTGTCTTTGTTTGGCTTTGGTACTAGGGTAATGTTGGCATCATAGAATGAGTTAGGCAATGCTCCTTCTGTTTCAATTTTTGAGAAGAGTTTCAGCAAGATTGGTGTTTGTTCTTTCCGGAATGTTTTGTAGAATTCACCTGTGAGGCCATCTGGCCCAGGGCTCTTCTTAGTTGGGAAGTTTTTACTGACAGATTCTATCTCTTTCCTTGTGATTGGTTTGTTGAGATTATCAATTACTTTTTTCATCAATGTGGGCTGCTTATATGTTCCTAGGAATTTGTTCATTTCCTCTAAATTGTCCTTTTTGGAATATAGTTTTTCTTTTTTTTTTTAAGATTTATTTTTTATTTATTTTCTCCCCTTACACACACCCCTCATTGTCTGCTCTCTGTGTCCATTCACCACATGTTCTTCTGTGACCACTTTCTATCCTTATCAGCAGCAACAGGAATCTGCATTTCTTTTTGTTGTGTCACCTTGTTGTGTCAGCTCTTCATGTGTGTGGTGCCATTCTTGGGCTGGCTGCACTTTCTTTTGTGCTGGGTGGCTCTCCTTATGGGGCACACTCCTTGCACATGGGGCTCCCCTACATGGGGGACACCCCCGTGTGGCACAGCACTCCTTGCACACATCAGCACTGTTCATGGGCTAGCTCCACATGGGTCAAGAAGACCCAGGGTTTGAGCCCTGGACCTCCCATGTGGTAGGCAGATGCCCTATCCATTGGCCTAAGTCTGCTTTCCTAGTTTTTCAAAGTGTACTCTTATGCTAGTCTTTATTTCTGTGTGGTCTGTGGTGATATCTCCTTTCTTTATTATTTTGTGTATTTGCATCTTCTTTCTTTTTTTCTTTGTTAGTCTAGCTAAGGCTTTGTCAATTTTCTTGATCTTCTCAAAGAACCAGCTCTTGGTTTTGTTTATTGTTACCGCCTCTCTCCACCGCTCCTCCCCTTTCAGCCCCCGCCATCCTTCCCGCCAGTCCCGCCCTTATTGCCAACCTACAATCTGCCCTCTTCCCCAGTAACTGCTTATGGCGTATTACCAGAGGTCTGCCCCCCCAGTTTTAGCCAATCCGCAGCCACCCCTCCGCCCTGCTCTCCCCTTCATACTCCACCCCCTTCCCTGCCTATATAACCAAGTGTACTTCCGCAATAAAGCAGACCTGTTCTTGCGCTCAAGCGGTCTCCATGGTTTTTCCCCAACCGCGCTTCCCCCACGCCTGGAGAACCAGTGCTCCCTCTTGGGGCACCCCCCGCCGGTGGTTTGGCAGGAGCAAGCCCCCCCGACTCTTGGGCCTGAGCGAGGATGAAACCCTCTCGCTCAGCTACAACTGGTGCCCAACGTGGCAGCTCCTCCCCTGGCCCCTCTCTGCTGCTGCTGCTGCTGTGATCGTCCTCCTCTCCAGGTAGGGACCCCTCGCCCAGACGAGCCCCAAGGGACCCCTCGCCGTCGTCCCGTCCCTATCCCGTCATGGGCGCCTCTTTGTCATTGCGTCAGGCGCCGCAAGTCAGGGCCCTCGCTGCCCTGCTCGATGCCAATGGAGTCCGTGTCTCCTTGCGGCAGCTCCAAAAGTACTGGGATCTCTTGCTCCCTTTTAATCCGTGGCTCGCCACCTGCCAACTCTGGAGCCCGGACACATACTCGTGACTCATAGATCGAGTCACCTCCGCCATGGAGCACGAGAAATGCACCTTCCCAGCAGGCCTCTTACCCGTTCTCGTGGCCATTCGCGCTTGTCTCCTTGGCACTCCGACCAAAGCCGTTTATGAAGCTTCTCCCAAACGGCCTCTAGACTGTGATCCTGATGAGTCTGCCGACACTGACTCTCTGTCTAACCAACTTGCTGCTGCTCTTGAGTGCGAACCTCCCCGCCCGAGCTCCCCGCAGCAGACAGAAACCACTCCTGCCACTCCCCAAGATGGCGGACTTCCGCCTTCTTCCCCCACTTCTGCCCAAGATGGCACGCATCCGGCTTCTTCTCCACCAGTATCCTCCTCCTCCCGCCTCTACCCGCCTCTTCCTGCCCAGTCAGCATCCAGTTCGGGCCCGGAAACTGCAGGGTCGCCACCTTCTGCTAAACCGGAAGCGCCCCCCGCGCCATTTTGTCCGCCGCCGGATGTAGCTGCTCCGCCATCTTGGCCGGCGCCCGGAAGGGTCCTGCCGCCATTTTGTTGTCACCCGGAAGCCACTAAGCCGCCATTTTCTCACCCGTGTTCTGCTTATCTCTTGCCGCCGCCGTACGGCAATAGCCCTTCACCTGCCTTGGCTGCTCCATCGGTCCCCGGTGCCACGCCTCCTCAAACCCCTCAGCTGTATCCACTGAATCCGCAGCCCACCCCGCAGCGACCCCAAACTTGGCTACCCTTTACAGCGGAAGAGGTCAGGACCCTCAGCAAAGCTGTAAAGGAAGATGGAATTGGCAGCCCTTATGCGCAGCAACTACTTGAGGAGTTGGGGACCCAACTCGTTCTCCCATATGACTGGATTGCACTAGCCCGTGCCATCCTGACGCCGGGTCTATTGAATGGCGTGCCCATTACCAAGCAGCTGTTGACCAGCAAATCGTGGAGAATGCCCAAGCCGGCGTCCTCGATCCCTCCGACGCATACACGGGTACCAACAATTATGCAAACCCTCGTTCTTATCTTGAAATTGACCCAGGGTTTTGGCATCGGGTAAAAGTCCTCGTCCAGCGGTCATTCTCTCTAGTTTCCACCAAGCAGCCCACCAAGCTCACGCAGCTGCTTCAGGACCCCAATGAAACTTTCCCAGCGTTTGTCGCCCGCGTCCTGGAAGCTTGTCAGCAGAAGATTTCCAGCTAGGATGCCCAGTTTGCGCTGGCCAAAGAACTTATTATAGACGGGTGCCTTGCGCCGTTCCGGGCTGTAGTCCTTCCCATACGCGACAAAGCTCTGCACGAATGGGTCCTTGCTTGCCGTGACGTCGACCCACAAGTCAAAACACTCACCGCTGCCTTTGCCTCTGCCATGGCTGTTTCATCCAGCCCCACTTCCGTCTGCTTTCGGTGCGGCCAGCCCGGCCACTTCGTCCGCGAGTGCTCCCAGCCAGGCCCAGCGCCTCGCTCAGACTCGCCGATGCGATGGCCAAGGGGCCCTTCTACGCCGTGTCTGCATTGTGGGAAAGGTTATCACTGGGCCCGCGACTGCTGTTCTGCCCAAGGTTCCCAGCAGCCTTTAAACTTCCAGCGGGGCAGGCCTCAGCCCCACCCCCAAGAGGCCCCCAGAAAAATTCCCAAGCCATAATGTGGACAATGCCCATCACACACCACCAGAAACCCTCATTAGAGCTTAAGATTAATGGGCAATGGCTTGATGGGCTTCTGGATTCTGGCGCTGAAGTCTCCTGTGTTCCCTTCGAAATCGCCGCATTCAATCACTGGCCCCTCGAAACCGGCCCTCAAGTCATCGGCGCCACAGGAGCCGCTGCCTCCTGGAAAACATCCCAGCCTCTGCATTGGAGTGACCGAGAAGGCCACGAAGGCCAAATTCGTCCACTCGTCCTCTCGTCAGTCCAGACCATCTTATGGGGAAGAGATGTCCTCAGCCAGCTAAAGGCCCAAATCACCACAGAAGCCTTCTCAGCTGCGCTGCCCCCCCCCCTTATAGGGGCCACTGCTCCCATCGCAAAACCTGACCCTATCCCTCTGGAATGGGACACAGAGGAGCCCATCTGGGTTGAGCAGTGGCCCTTGCCAGCTCACAAGCTGCAAGCTCTCTCTGCCCTCATCGAAGAACAGCTACCAGCAGGGCATATAGAGCCGTCCACTAGTCCCTACAATTCACCAGTCTTTGTCATTAGCAAGAAGAACACCAGCAAATACCACCTTCTCCACGACCTCCGTGAGATCAACAAACATATTAAGCCTATGGGGTCACCTCAACCAGGATGCCCGCATCCCACCGCAGTCCCCCAGCATTTTCATGCGGCAACCATCGGCATCAAGGATTGCTTTTTCTCTATTCCTCTTCACCCCCAGGACTGTCTGAGATTCGCATTCACGGTCCCATGCATCAACAACCAAGGCGCAGCTCAGCGATTTCAGTGGCACGTATTGCCCCAAGGCATGCGCAACAGCCCGACTATGTGCCAACTGTATGTCAACCATGCTGTTGAGCCGCTGCGCTCCAAGTTCAATCCGGAGCACACATACATCCTCCACTACATGGACGACCTCCTTTTAGCAGCGAACTCCAGTGCGCTCCTCAATGATCTGCTCTTGGCAATAATAACAAACCTCTCCAGCCTCGGGCTTACTGTGCAGTCTGACAAAATAAACCTCCAGCCTCCTTTCCAATTTTTAGGCTTTCATTTTCATCAGTTTATCCAGCCCACAAGCCCAAAAATCCACCTCTCTCCGAAGATGACATTAACTGAGCTCCAGCAGCTCTGCGGGCAAATCAATTGGCTTCGCTCGGCGCTTCCCATCACAACAGCGCAAATGCAGCCTCTCTTCGAGCTTTTGCAGACAAGGGACAGCCCTCCAACGGCGACCACTCGCAGCATCATCATCACTCCTGAGGCTCGAGAAGCTGTCCAACAAGTCAGCGCCGCCCTGCAACAGTGCCACCTAGAGCGGTTCTCCCCCACCCTTCCAATCTTGGCTTTAGTTCTGCCAACACCAATCACTCCCACAGGTCTCTTGTGGCAAGATGGCCCTCTCCTTTTTCTACATACATCAAAAAGCAAACTCCCAAAAATCTGTCCTTTTATAAGGGCCTGGATCACATTGGCCACTGACTTAGTACTTCTCTCCATACAAACGTATGGCATCCCGCCACACACCATTGTTTGGCCTTTAGATACCAAAGAAGTTACCTCCCTCATCATGAACAATGCCCAAATGCAGAGCCTAGTAGAGCTCTTTCGTGGCTCCTTTGACAACCACTATCCTCATCACCAATTGCTACAAGGAATGTCTCAATTGGCGTTTTCCAACCCGTTCCGTCCACTGCCCGCACGGAACCCAATCCCTTCAGCCATCACTGCCTTCACAGATGCCTCTAAAATGGCGTTTGCCGCCATCATCTACACTCCTGAGATTCCTGAGCCACAACAACTGCTGTTCGCAAATGACTTTTCTGTTCAAGTAGGCGAGCTTCTAGCTGTCGCTGCAGTCCTCAATCTCCACCCAAACCAGCCCCTCAACATCTTTACTGACAGCCTATACACTCTTCAGGTGTGTCGCAGCCTCCCGCTTGCCACTTTCCTGCCAAGTGATTCAAGCATCGATCGGGCGCTCGCCTTCGTGCAGCGGCTGCTTGAAGAATGGCAGCAGCCCTGGTTCATTGCTCACATCAGAAGCCATTCGGGCCTTCCGGGGCCTCTAGCTCAAGGAAATGACCTTGCCGACACTTCAGTGTCTGCCCGCTGAATAAACCCAGTCACCCTTCATGAAGACTCTATCGATGGACCGTGGCTTGGAGACTTTGTCAACCAAGCTAAGCTTCTGCATTCCCAATTTCACTTCTCTGCGCGGTCCATCCAGAAGCTCTTCCCAGACCTACCCATTGAAACCTGCAAACACCTTGTGCGCGCGTGTCGGACTTGCGCGCCATTGTTGCCACTTGGGCCTTTGCAGCCTCAGGGTGTTAACCCCCGCGGCCTCCGCCCAAACTCAAGGTGGCAATTAGATGTCACTCATGTCAGTGCATTTGGCCGCCTCAAATATCTTCATGTGGCAATTGACACCTTTTCACATCTGTGCTATGCAGTCCCTCTTATGGGGGAAAGTGCTAAACACTGCATCCAGGCGCTTCGCCAAGCTATTTTGTTCATGGGAATTCCATGGGATCTCAAGACAGACAACGGACCAGCATATCACAGTGCCGCCTTTGCCAGCTTCGTGCAGATGTATCACATCACGCATCATTTTGGCATTCCATACAATCCACAGGGGCAAGGAATCGTCGAGTGCACTCACCAACAGCTCAAGCTACTCATTCAAAAAGAAAGGGCCTCCTCTCCCCACAAGGCCCCCACCGACGTCGTGACTGCCTGCCTCATTCATCACAATCTCCTAACCTTCGATGACCATGGACTCTCCCCCACCCATAAACACTGGGGACCCATGTGGCAGCCCTCGCAAGTTCCCCTTGTCCATTGGAAAGACCCTGCCACAAATCGTTGGCAAGATCCAGCTCCCCTCCTAGCACAGGGGAGGGGCTTTGCTTGCGTCTTTCCAGATTCTGAGCCGCAGCCGCTCTGGGTTCCTGGGCACTGCATCCGGCCCGCCACTGACCCATTAGTTCCACCGAATGATCAGCACCCTATGCCTTCGGTGAGAGATAACATTGACAGTGGATACGGCCCAGAGGTCGCCCCGTTCACCCGGATCCAGCACCAGCCATCATCAAGGAACGCCCCTTCTTAAAACGTTTCAGACCCTTACCCCGCTCTCCTTACCCCCCTCATGCTGCCTGCTCACCAAGTGTGGAGAGCGAGGAGTTTTCTCCACAGATGCCGCACCGTCAGATGATGCCTCTACACAGCCTCGCAGCTGTTCTCTTCGTCCTGGCTTCCCTCGCTCTCCCAGCCACTGCCAACCCGAGTCACCAGCCCTTCAATTGGACCCTCTCCCTCTGGCAACAAAAAAGGCTCCTCGCCTCGAACGTAACCGCCTCCGCCCCCTCTTTCACTACTGATGTCGCCAACCTCACTGGACGCACGAACCTTCCATCTTATGAGTGGGGGGGACACAACCCCGCTGCCACAGGTTTCTCCACCTACTCCAGACCACACGCCTATAGCTTCTTGTCTTCCTCTCCTTACTTCTCCCCAACTACTCCTCCCCCTCGGGCGAGGGGTACAGGGGCATCACAGGCTCGTTTCGCTGGCAAGGCTCGGCGCGCACCAGGCGCCCGCGTGCGCCGACCCTAATGGCGGGCACATGCGTCCTGGCCAGATGCTATGCTGTCCGCTCACGACCGGCCGGTCCTCGTGGTCTCCCCCCACCCCTTGTCTTATCCCCGTGCCCGTCCCTATAACCTCCTTTTCCTCCTACTCTTCCTCCTAATCCTTGTCTTTTGTTGCTGCGCACGCCAAGCCATTCACACCCACCATGCGCACCAAAACTTGTTGCCTCTATTTCCTTTTAAAACAAAAGGAGCAATTGTTACCGCCTCTCTCCACCCCTCCTCCCCTTTCAGCCCCCGCCATCCTTCCCACCAGTCCCGCCCTTATTGCCAACCTACAATCTGCCCTCTTCCCCAGTAACTGCTTACGGCGTATTACCAGAGGTCTGCCCCCCCAGTTTTAGCCAATCCGCAGCCACCCCTCCGCCCTGCTCTCCCCTTCATACTCCACCCCCTTCCCTGCCTATATAACCAAGTGTACTTCCACAATAAAGCAGACCTGTTCTTGCGCTCAAGCGGTCTCCGTGGTTTTTCCCCAACCGCGCGTCCCCCACGCCTGGAGAACCGGTGCTCCCTCTTGGGGCACCCCCCGTCGGTGGTTCGGCAGGAGCAAGCCCCCCCCCGACTCTTGGGCCTGAGCGAGGACAAAACCCTCTCGCTCAGCTACAGTTTATTTATTCAAGTGCTTTCTTATTTTCTGTTTTAGTTAGTTCTGCTTTTATCTTTGTTATTTCTTTCTTCTTCCTTTGGGGTTATTTTGTTTTTTGTTTTTTGTTGTTTTTTTTTTTACTAATTCCTCCAATTGTGCATTTATTTCTTCAATTTTTGCTCTTTCTTCTTTTTTGATGTATGAATATATGGCTATGAATTTTCTTGTCAGTACCTCTTTTGCTGCTTCCTGTAAGTTTTGATATGTTGTGTTATCACTTTCTTTAGTTTCAAGGTAGTTATTGATTTCTTTTTTAGATTTCCTCCTTGACCCACTGTTTTTCTAAGAGTGTGTTGTTTAAATTCCATACCTTGGTGTGAAATCTGGGCCTCTGGACCTTGCAGATTTCCAGCTTCACTCCACTGTGGTCAGAGGAATTGTTTTGTATGATTTCAATCTTTCTGAATTCATTGAAACTTTCTTTGTGGCCTAACATATGCTCTATCTTGGAGAATGATCCATATGCACTTGAAAAAAATGTATATCCTGCTGTATTTGGATGTAATGTTCTGTATATATTTATTAGGTCCAGCTCCTCTAATATACTGTACAAAGTTTTTGTTTCTTTATTGATTCTCTTTTGAGATGTTCTGTCCAAAGTTGGTAGTGGTGTATTAAAGTCCCCCACTGTAATTGTTGAGGCATCTATTCTTTCACTTAGTTTTTCCAGTGTTTGCCTCATATATTTGGAAGCTTCCTTGTTAGGAGAACAAATGTTTATAACTGTTCGTTCTTGAAAGAATATCCCTTTCATTAATATGTAGTGTGCATCTTTGTCTCTCACAGTTGTTTTGCCTTTAAAGTCTATCTTGTCTGATATTAATATAGCTACTCCTGCTCTTTTTTGGTTATTGTTCACTTGTAAGATTGTTTTCCAGCCATTCACTTTCAACCTTCTTGAATCCCTGGTTCTAAGATTTGTTTCTTGTAGACAGAATATAGATGGGTCATATTTCCTTATCTAATCTTCCAGTCTGAATCTTTTGACAGGTGAGTTTAATTCATTGACATTCAATGTTATTACTTTCAAGGAATTATTTATATTAGCCATATTTTCTTTGGATTTGTGTTAGTCATGTGTTTGATTTTTTTTTCTCTTTTTGTCTTTTAATTGCTCTTACACTCTCCTCCAACTCTGCCTCTCCTGTTTTTTTCTTTCTTCCTGCAGAACTCAATATAGTATTTCTTGAAGGGCAGGATTTTTGTTGGCATACTCTCTTAGTTTCTGTTTATCTGTGGATATTTTGAACTCTCCATCATTTTTGAAGGCTAGGTTAGCTGGATATAGTATTATTGGTTGGAAATTTTTTCTTTTAGTACCTTGACTATATCATACGACTGCCTTCTTGCCTCCATGGTTTCAGATGAGAAATCATCTCTTAATCTTATAGAGCCTCCTTTGTATGTGATGGTTCTCTTTTCACTTGCTGCTTTTAAAATTTTCTCTTTGTCTTGATCATTGGATAATTTGACAAGTATATGTTTTAGGGTAGGCCTGTTGGGATTTATGTTTGAGGTGTGTTGTGCTTCCTGGACATGTCCCTCAGTAGATTTGGGAAGTTTTCAGCCATTATTTCCTCCAAAGCCCCTTCTTTCCCTTTCCCTTCTCTTCTCCTTCTGGAATGCAAAATGCATGCTTGTGCATTTTGCATTGTCATTCAGGCCCCTAAGTCCTAACTGGATTTTTTCTATCTTTTATTGATCAGTTCTACTATCTGTTTGATTTCAGTTGTACTGTCTTCCACATCACCAATTTTTTCCTCTGCCTCTTCAAATCTGCTGTTATTTGCTGAGAGTGTATTTTTGATTTCTTGAATTGTGCTGTTCACCATCAAATCTGTTATCTTTTTAAATATGATTGCAATTTCTTCTGTAGTCTCTCCAAGTATTTTCTTCATATTCTTAATCTCCTTTACTTCATCAAATCAGTCACTAATATGTTTTGAGAACTTTACTTGTTTGATGTTCTGCTCCTCTTCCTGTTTGCTTGTTTTTTTTATTTGTTCATTGGGTTGGGCCTTGTTTTCCTGATTATTAGTTTGGTTTGTAATTTTTTGTTGCTGTCTGGTCATCATTTTATCTTGGGTTTCATCAATTCCTTAGCTTCTTTTGTCTAGTCTTGTGGCTTAATTAGTTGTTTTTGCATATGTGTTATGTCTTCTCTTTGTCACTTTATTCTTCTTATTCTATTTTCTTGTTGCTGGCTAAGTTCACTTGAAGGGAAATATTAGGGTCAGGGAAAGCAAAATGAGTAAGAAAAGAAAATGTATAATAGTATACGTTAACAGAGGAAACTTGTGAGACCTAGGAAAATAGATATTAGACTTATGCAAGCTGTATATAGTTATAACAATAAGTAGAGTGTCTATAATGAGACAGGTCAACTGAATATGAGGGGGAGCATAGTATGAATTAAAAGGCCAGTGTTTTCAGGAGAGAGGTAAACAGAAAAGAAAGACAATAATACAAAGAGTGAATAAAAGACAGAAAATAGAACAAAAGTATTAGAAATAAAAAGTCAGAAAATTTGGGGGCCAAGCAAAAAGAGGTGGAATGTAAGAGAAACAATAAATGATGGAGGACAGAAAGATGTAGAGAAAAGAGGATAGTGTTGGTGGTCAAAATCAGTACACACAGAAAAGAGGAAATGGAGGATGAGGAACACAGCAAATGTGAAGTGCTCCCTGCAGCACCTACTACAAGAAAAAAAAAAAAGAAGAGAAAGGAAGAAAAATTTTTAAAAGGGGGGGGAAGCAAGCAAGAAAAAGAAAAAGAGAAAAAAGAAAAGAAAAGAAAGAAAAGGAAAGAAATGAAAAGAAAAGAAAAAGGGACTTTGGGGGGTAAAGAGGAAGGAAAAACCAGAAGACAAAACAATGACAATAACAAAAAACCCAAAATTTCAAGCTAGGAATCCTCTTTGTGGTGAAATAAAATGCTTAGGAATCTGAAGTTCCCTCTTTCTCCCTTCCTCATTTCTCTCTCCTCCAGGGCAGCAGGAAAGTTGAGTGAGGGGCTCAGTAGGAGGTTCAAGTAGGTCCTTGGTGAATCAACTCAACACAGAAGACAATGACTCTTTATTTCCCATGAGAAAGCACCTACACCTCACCAGGAACCCCAAATATGCTATTGAAAGCTTGGAAAGCACATCCTATGGCCCCTCTCCCTTAGGTGTGCTGGGGGAGGGCTAATTGATATTCTGACTCATCCTTCTCCCAGACCAAGTTTCCTATCTCAGGGTGTTTAGGTAAATTGGGCTTTTTCAGCAGAGTCACCTCTCCTTTCTTCCCAGGCTCTCCCCAAGCCAGCTGGTATGCTCTTCCAAGCTCAAAAAAAAAAAAAAAAAAAAGGGGGGGGGGCAGAAAATTCAACCCACTCACCTGTCCCCTTCATGTCTCCCCCTAAATCTCTTGCACTCACAGAGTCAGTCCAAAACCAGAGGGCTAGGGTAATTACAACCTCAGGGAGCACTGGATTTGGGAATGGGAAGACTAGGGTGGGATATTGCAGACTCAAGGTATGTGGGTCTGTGCAGCATGGGCTATGGGGGCTTAGGGACATGGACCCCAGAACCACATACCCTGGAAACATGGGGTTTGAGAACACCACTGCACAACCAACAGTTTTCTGGGACCACTGCAGCCACCAGCCCTAGGTGGAAGGGTCCTGCCCACAACTTCTGACCTCCATGTCAGAAACCCAAAATTCTACCTCTAACAAGCACCACTCCTGTCACTGTCTCTCCAAATCAATGTCCAGACAGCTCTGGCCCTGCAAGCCCCCAAAACAGCCTACTCTGGCAGGACTCCAACCCCACCCACACACTTCTTTTCAGGAGAGATTATGAGGTGCACTCACACAGATGCCATCTTGCTCTGCCCTAGAAATACATAATTTAACATGAGGTTTTGAAGAGAAAAGGCCTGGGCTTAAAGGGAAAGCTGGGAGTCATTGTAAAGCCATATGTAAAAGTTTTATTTTAACCTGTGATTAAATCATAATGTACTTGCTCTTCTCAAAAACCTAGTGAGGGGAGAAATGTAAAAAATCAGAAAATTCTAATACAGGACTAGGGGTGGGGTGCAGCATTAGAGGTGAACTCAGAGTGTAACAGGGCTTACATAGTAGACCTGAGAGGCTCAGGAATCCATAGTTATAGTTGATAGGACAATGTCGCTGAAGTTTAGGGCTTGCTCTTTCTGTCGTGAGCAACTGGTCAGAACACATGATCTTTGCAAAATAAAAATTTTAATACTTTTGTAGTAACTTATAGGCCATCTATTATATGGCTATGACTCTTAAGTAGAATAAACTTTATAAAAACAAGCTTTAAAAATAGTAAATCCTTAGAACAGTGATCTCTTTTTATTGGTCTGTTCCATTTCAGATCCTAGAATACAGCCCAGTTTAGAGATAATGTAATGGTTGTTATGCAATTTGGCCAAGTCCCACAGCTCTTATGTGGTAAAATGGGCACTCAAACTCAGATTGTTCTGATTCTGAAATTCAAGCTCTAGTTTAATCTCTTCTACTGAATCTCATTGATAGCATCATGAACACAGTCAAATTATTTATTGAGTCACCATTCATTAAATGATTCACCCGTAGTAATTCTCTCCTAAATGTTTCTTGATAATCATGTCCCACTCAATCATAGTTTCTCAAGAACTTTTTTCAGTGCTGCCTTTACTTCCTTGTTCCTCAGGGTATAGATGAGTGGGTTAAGTATGGGGGTCACCATGGTATAGAAGAGGGAAATAAACTTTCCCTGGTCCTTGGCTCTGTTCTTGGCTGGCTGCAGATACATGAAGGTGATAGTTCCATAGAAGATGATGACCACCAACAGGTGAGAAGAGCAGTCCCAAACACTTTATGTCTTCCAATGGCTGACTTGGTCTTCAAAATTGCTTGAGCCAGGTACCCACAGGAGGTTAGGATGAGTGACAAAGGCGCCACCAGGCATTATATGCTAGCCACCAAGCACTCAGGCTTGTTGAATGTGGTGTCCACACATGCCAACCTGATAAGTAAAGAGACCTCAAAGAAGAAATGATCCACCTGGTGATGACCACAAAAGGGAAGCTGAAGGGTGAGTGTGGACTGAATCAATGTGGTAGCCACCCTACTAAGCCATTATAGAGGCCAAGACATGGCAGAGCTGATGATGCATGACAAAAGCATAATGTAGAGGACAGCAAACTGTAGCATAGCAATCATTGGACATCACAGTCAGGAGGAGACACTCAGTGGAGCCCAGTGCAAGGGAGACATAGAGTTGAATCACACAGCCTCCAGATGTGATGGACTTATCTGAACCCCACAGGTTGCTAGAAGCTGGGGAATGATACTGCTGATGAAGAAGAGGTCCAGGAGGGAAAGATGGGAGATGAAAAAGTACTTAGGAGTGTGGAGTTTAGAGTCCAAGATGGACACCAAGATGATAGTAGTGTTGCCTATAGGGGTCATGAGGTAAAGGAACAAGATGACTCCAAAGAGAACCAGCTCCAACTGAGGCTTGTCTGAAAACCCTATTAGAATGAATCCAGGGAGGGCACTCTCATTGGTTCACTACATTACTCTCATTTTGCGTCTGAAAGATCAAGTCATATAATATATTAACCTCAGGGATTTTATGTCAAATCCATGACAAGACTTAGTGCTGGAAAATCAAACTTTGGAAATAGGTGAGGAGAAAAGGCCAAAGTAGAGAACACCACTGTGTGATACCTTTGATTATTCCATGAACACAATCTATTTGCCATAGGTTTTCCATCTATCTTGAGGACAAAACAAAAGGTCATAGTGATTATAAAGCTAAAATGTACAAAAGATTGAAGTTTTCCCCACATTTTCATGTCCATTAACTTTTTCAGTGTAAAGGTAATGGCATTTTGTAGAAACTGTGAGAAATATAAATACCAGAGAAATATAGTGCATTAGGAAAATCTACCAAATGGATAGGCAGATTAGGTAGATACGATGATGAAATACATCAGAGAGTTCATGATCACATTTATGCATGCAATGTATTATGAGAATGCAGAGGAGTTTGAGTAACCCATGGAATGCTATATTTGAGATTAGTTCTAGGGTGAACTGACAACCTGCTCTTACAGAGATGCAGAGTTAAAAATCCAGGCCTAAAGAATTGCAATAAGTCTAGAAATGGAGGTGACTCTATAGGGTGGCATAGAAAGTAAAAAAAAAAAAAAAAAAAAAGTGAGTAGTTCACTAAGTTGAAATAATTATAATAAAAAAACTCTTAGGGCCAGAATCTAGAATATAGGTTACCAGGGGAGGAGGTGGGGATAGGAAATGGGAATTTAAAGCCTAAAGGGTACTGGGTTCCTATTTGGAATCATGGAAAGGTTTTGGGAATGGATGGTGTTGATGGTACTACAACATTGTGAGTGCAATTAACAACACTGAAATACATTTCTGCATGTGATTAAAAGGGGAAATGTTAGATAGTATACATAGTAACAGAATACAATTTTTAAAAATCCTTGGAAATATACTACACAGTGAATGCTATGTTACACAACAGACTCTAGTTAATAGAACAATTATAAAAATATGCTGTCATCAGTTGTAACAAATGTTCCACATCAATGCAAGGTGTTGGTAGTAGAGTGGTAATAGGAACCCTGTATTTTGTGAATGGTTGTTTTGTAAACTCACAACTTCTCTAATATAGAAAAAAATTAAAAGAGCAAGTACTAAATTTAGAAGGGATTATTGCCTATATGGACTAAATCAAATAACAGGATATGGTAATTAAATATAAGTTTGGAGGCATCTTTGGGACTTGGAGCTGCCCTGGATGGTGCTTCAGGGGCAATCACCGGACATTGTACATTCTCACAGGGCCCACTGGATGGAATGGGGGAGAGTATGGGCCATGATGTGGACCACTGACCATGAGGTGCAGAGGTGCCCAGAGATGTACTTACCAAATGCAATGGATGTGTCATGATAATGGGAATGAGTGTTGCTGGGGGGGAGGGGGGGTGCTGGGGTGGGGGTGGTGGGGTTAAATGGGTTCTCATATATTTAAAAAAAAGATAAGTTTGAGTCAATTTTTCAAAGACCTTAAATGCCATTAAACCTTATTTGGATATAATTGGGTAAAAGAGAAGGTCTTTGTAAGAGGGATGTGGTTTTGTTTGAATTTTCTTTTTAAAGATATGCATCTACACAGTGTAGTAAAATTTAAAACAGAAACCCCTCTAGTCCAGAAACTCTGTTTAAAAAATAAATGGATATCTTGTGCGCCCCAGTCGGTGAGCTGCAGGGTGGGGAAAGGCTCCCAAGCGCTGCGCCTCATCCCCCACACCCAGCCTGATCCCTGCACACACACAGCCTCCCTGCAGTGACACACAGCAGTCCCTGCTGAGCCTCGGGCTGCCAAGCTCTTCGGCTGCGCTGCCCACTTCAGCTCCTTCCTTGCGCTGGATTTCTCGGCAGGGAGTCCCACGTGGGGAAGGGGTGAAGAGCGAGGAAGACTACTGTTCTTTTAAAGGGTGCCTTAGCTTTCTCCCATTACCTCTCCTTGAGCCTTCCTCCTAGAGACGGTGAACCAGAGTCAGGGCCGTAAAGACAAGGGGGAGACCCCGCAGGATCTCCAGCCAGGGAGACTCTCCTCTGTGGAGGGGAGGGTTTTCCAGTGACAAATCATTAGCGAAGGGAATCGTCGCGGGGATGCCCAGCGGGAGCGGGAATCCCACAGCCTCTGTGATGCCCGAGGCTGTGCCTCAGCTGAGCGGGTCTGTGGAGCTACCTGCGCCTGTAGAGATGCCTGTCTCCAAGGGACAGTGTTTCAGCTGATCTTCCCATAGCTTGTTCTATGAAGGACCCTAGCTCTGAGGTTTTGTCTAGTTCGAATTGGCAGAAAAGCTCCCCCTGGGTAAACAGGAAGACTTCAAGGTCGACACTGTCTCTTCCACCAGAACCAGTGGGCATCCTTAGGAGCAAAACGTGTTCTAGGAGAGTCAAAATCAAAGGAGGGGCCTCAACCGCCAAGTTCTGTGGAGAATGTTGACTGGCTACCGAGGACATGCTTGGGGAAGCTTTAAGCGTGCAACACCCATGGGAGCCTCCTGGAAGTGTGTGATGACTATAATTTGAACGAGAAGGAATATTTTTTTGATCCGTATCCAGGAACCTTCACTTCCATTTTAAATTTCTACTGGACAGGAAACTCCACATGATGGAAGAAATGTGGGCTCTCTCTTTTGACCAAGAGCTTGGTTACTAGAGAATTGATGAGATTTATTTAGAGTCCTGCTGTCAAGCCAGATATCATCAAAAGAAAGAGCAAATGAATAAAGAACTGAGGCACGAGCCCAAGGCAATGAGAGACCAAGAGGGAGAAGAGTTTGATTATACCTACTGCCCTGGGAAAGAAAGAAACTGGGACTTGCTGGAAAAACCGAACTGATTAGTAATTTCAAAGCCATGAAATATAAAATGATTTTCACTGTGGTTCTGATTTTGGAGTCAAAGAAAACTGCAATCTACCAATTGTCCACCTTGGACTTTCCAGTTTCCTTTGACTAAAAGTTTCGAAGATCTTAGCCATCATGTCTATCCTATTCATTTCACACTCCATCGTTACTTTATCACTAAATACATTACAGGAGCTGCAGGAAACAGATGAATTCAGACAACCAAATGACAATCCCAGTTAGCACATGTGGAGGCTGTGTGTATTGCTTGATTTGTGGGAGTACATTTTATTGTTCCTATCCTCATGCAATAAATGGAAGTTCTTTAAAGGCCCACTAAACATCATTGATTTGCTGGCTATTTTACATTACTATGTCACCATTTTCCTGATGGAATCCAACAAAAGCATGCTACAGTTCCAGAACATGAGGTGTGTGGCTCAGATCTTCTGATTCATGCATATCCTGAGAATCCTAAAACTCAAAAGACATCCAATAGGCATGCAGTATCTGGGTTTCACCCTCAAAGAGAGTTACAATGAATTTGACTCATTGATACTGTTTTTGGCAATGGAGATCATGATATTTTCAACCTGTCATCTTTTGCTGAGAAAGATGAAGATGCTACCAAATTCACCAATATCCCCACATCATTTTGGTGAGCCACCATCACCATGACCATTATAGGCTATGGTAACATTTACCCTAAAACACTATGATAGAAAATCATGGGTGTCCTCTGCTGTATTGCTGGGATCCTGGTTATAGCCTTTCCCATCCCAATCATTGTAAACAAATTTTCTGAGTTTTACAAGGAGCAGAAATGCCAGGATAAAGCAATTAAAAGAAGAGAGGCTCTGAAGCAGGCAAAGAGGAATGGAAGCATCATTCTATGAACTTAAGGTATGCCTTCGGTGGATGTATGGAACTGAGAGATGCGGCTGTGGAGAAGGCAGGAGAGTTGGCCAATATGAAGGACTCAGCCAATGATTATTAACTGTCTCCCAGCCTGTAGAGGTGGGCTGGGAAGGCACTGTCTGAAACAAGTTCCTACAAGTCTTAGGAGAATAAGCACCAGAAAGTTAGCCAAAAGGAATCCCATGAGCAGGTGAACAACACTCCTTCCTTCAGCCACAGCACCTAAGTGACCAGAAACTGGAGATGCTATACAATGAAATCCCCAAGACATAGCCTCCTTCTCACCTAAACCCAGACTACCAGGAACAGACCATCTGCGTTTGAGGAAGAGATTGAGGTGGAAGAGGTGGCCTGCCCCCAGAGCAGCTGGCCTTGGTGCACACCGAGATCATGATGGACATGAAAAGCATTGACAGCATTGACAGCTTCACCAGCTACACCACTGAATTCCCTGAGACAGAGACTTCCCCTGCCACTGCCCTCTGCTTCCCACTTGCAGGGGAAGTTCCTCACTGACCTTATGTGAACAGAAGAGCACCACAGAGCCTAGGTCCCCTGTTTCTAACACTTAGAGAGAAAAGGCCGGCTGTGTGGGATGCTGCCTTGACACATCCTCCAATTGACATAACTGTGAACCTGAATGCCCATGGTTCCCAGGGTGGCCCACAGTCCTCCACAGTCTGGCATTGTCCCTGACAGCCCTAAGGGCATGCTGAAAGGCAACAACTCACTCAAGCCCAGATCCCTCAAAGTGAGCTCTCAGGAAAGTAGATGCGGTGCACCACAGACACCCCACCCCCAGCACAGCCAGGCCACTGCCAGTCATCACAGCTGACTCTGCTCACCACCTCATAGCACATCAGCACCAACATCTTGGAAGAAAACTCTCCCCAGGGAGACACACCTTTGATGGGCAGGGAGGTTTCTGACAATTGTCAGGGACCTTCAAAAGGTTTATCCCCTCAGTTTCCCAAGCAAAAACAGTTTCTTTTCTTTTCAAGGGACAGGAGGAGCTTCATTGAAATAGACACTGGTGAAGACAATGACTCTTTTCTTTTTCTCCACTCTAATCCATATTTTATTCCTCCATCCTGAGGACCCTGAGATGGTGATATCCACTCCACCTCTAAATTGAGAGGGGGCTTAGATCCCACATGGCTGATGGATGGAATTCTCCCGCTTGCAGCTGTAGACCCTCTGGGTTCCCTGGTGAGATGGTTGACTATCATCACCTCCGTTAGCTGACCTGGGTCCAATGAAATGGACAGTAGGTGTTGCAACTCTGCTGAAGTTCAGGGCCCAGCTGGCACATAGACAGTGCAGAGATTCAAGGCTCCTGAGCATACACCAACCCCAGTGCCAACCACAGGTTCAGTAAAAGTGACAGAAGAGGCATGCATAGAGAGGTCATATCTGTGTCCAACTCTGTTGCACTCAGGAGCACAAATGCCAAAGTTGGACCCACTGGCAAGCAAAAAACTGCAGAGCCATCTGCCATGACCATAGGGCTTAGGTGTCTCCATAGCCCTAAGGAGCACCACTACCTGGGGTTGTATCTACTTTGGCTATCTCTGAGATCCTGCTGAGATGTGCATAAGCGCAAGCCTTCTGATGACCTCCCAACTCATTTTGAAAACTCTTAGCCATATAAACTCATTTGTCTTTATCATTTCCCCCTTTTATTCAAGGTCTTTTTCTAGTTGCATTACCAGCTGGTGCTCAGCAGTAATCCCTCTGCACCAGGGAGGCTCATTCCTGGGAGTCATGTCCCTTGATGGGGGGAATGTAATGCTGAGTTTGGCTTAGAGAGTGGCCACATATGAGTAACATGGAGGCTCTTAGGAGGTAACTCTTAGGTACCCTGCAGCTCTAGGCCAAGTTGAAAATTCAAGCATACAGGCTCATAAACATAGTCATCAGTATCAAGGGCCCAACATTGGACCATCCTTCTCTGTGCCCTTGCACTTGGGGGACTGTTGCTGCTCCATTGGAGAGTGTGACAGGATTTTCCAGAATGGGAACTCAGCATTCCCTCAGTTTTCATGTGATACTCTACCCTCTATGTCAATACCCAACAAACATCTGAACAGATCTATGTAACCTATATGCATGCCCTGGAGAATTCCCTCCCACCTTAAGGGGAAGGGGAGAGAGGAATAGAATAGTTAAAAGAGGGGGTTACTGGGGGGGGGGCAATGGAAGTGTTCTGAATGATCCTGCAATGATGGATACTGGCCATTTTAAATATCACCCAAATTTATAAAGGTGTACAGTCTACAATATAAACCATAATGTAAATCATACTGTAACCAAAAATTTATAAAAGTGCATAGTCTAAAATGTGAATGATAATGTAAACTATAATGGAACCATGATTGGTAGCTATGTTTAAATATCTGTAAATCAGTTGCAGCAAATATAGCATCCACATGTAAAAAAAATCATTCTGAGGAAGGGGGAAAGGGGTTTGATGTTAGGTATATGAGAGTTCCCTGTATTTTATATGTGACTTTACTGTGACCTAAAACTTTGAAGATATAATTTAAAAAAAGAGTTTGTAGACACTGAGGAAGGAATGGAAGAGATTGTCTTGCCACTGTACACACACACAGGGCAATACCTATTAGAGAGATGAAAGGCAAAACATCAAAAAAAATTTTTTATATTTTTCATTTTTAATGCCCCAAATTATTTTTTACTTTATTTTAGTTTTTCTAAACTTTTATGTATTCTATTTCTAATCTTTAAGACTATCATTAATATTTCATTTTCTGATTAATTGTACTTGGAAATATTTTAGACTTCATTTTTGAAGAAGTTTTGGATCACAGAGGGGTTCAACTATGGCAGGGGAGGAACACTGATGTGGGGTGTCATTGACAATGACTTTTTAGAGTTCCAAGGGATGAGGCAGGACCAGCAGGCAAACTCCAGCCCAAATTGCTTTGCAGATAAGCCTAGTGATGGAAGAGACCCTTTAAGAGAAAAGGTTTCTGTTGGCTCTTCCTCCCCAGGACACAGATCACAACTGCAGGCAAGACATTCACCATGCTATGGGTGAGTAAGAAAGGACAATAGTCAAGGAGGGTACAAGATGGAAAACCACTTCTTTGCCCCAGAGACTTATTCCAACCCAGGAGAGAGAAATTATTTTCCCACATGTGAAACTAGCATTGACTAGTTACAAAAGCAATAAAAAAGAAAAACAAAACTCTTATTCCTTAAAAAAGACAGGTAACCATGTCTGTGGACTAAGCCACCCCACCTATCCCCAAAAAAGTGCATAAAATATTACTTTTGCATGACATGAACCATTTTGTTTAAGCACAGTTAAATAGTTAAGACTGCATTTTGTAACAAAAAATGACTGAAGAACAGTGAACAAATAGAGCTCTATTAAGACCCAGAAAAAATAAATGGATATATATATATTATATATATATGAGTGAACAAATGAAAAGCTTGTTTTTTTGAGATTATATATTCTACTTAATTTTCACATGCAGCTCTATTCATTTACAAACTTTTTTAGAGCACATTTTAAAGTACTGTATATCTCTTTTAAAAAACAACATGACAATTATTTGTCTTTGGACATGAAATCAATTAATGTATCCATCCTTAATTATTGAATGGATATTATGTCCAAGGTCCTACACTACATATCAGGAATATAAAATTAAAATTACATTGCAAACAAGAACTCCATTGGCTACTAGGAAGAAACAATCAAGCCCCAAAATAAGTAGAAGTTCTTATAGGTTCAACCATATATTCTCTCATCAAAACCTAATTACAGCAATGAGGACATACCTCCACAGGATTTCAAGTTGGAGGGTTGATGGATGTGAAATGATTGCAGGCCTTCTCTGTGAACCCTCTCTTCAGAATAACCATGTGCAAGTAAGTATTAATATGTAGACATGTGAAGAAAGGGGATGAAAGTGAGGAAAAACCAAAAAAGGTAAGGCAAGCAATAGAAATGTAACAAGCATTTAACCATTATCATTAGATAGTGGTGTAGGGAAGAGAGTTATGATGCATTTAGTAGAGATTTAAAGAGTAATTGACATGGGTTTTGAAAGTGGGCATAATGCCTTAATTCCAGGAAAAAAAATCATAAAACCCATCAGGTTGTTTAGGAATGGATATGAATAAAGTCGAGGTTGCCAGTTTCAACAGCTGTGGTAACCAATGTTTCTTTGCACTCTCGATCTCAAGCAGCCTGGTACATGTTCCTCCTTGCAGGCAGCCAGTGAGAATCTACACACTAAATATCATCGAATATGCTTGGAAGAGCAGCCACTAAGCACTGAGTCACTTGAGGGTGAAGAGAATCCATAGTCCTATCTACAAGGGAGTGTTCACCAATGTAATCCTCTGAAAGAACCCTCAGATCAATGGGAAACTATACCAAGTATACCAAATGCATAATATATGCACTGTTTGATCTGGATGTTGAGCTCAGGAAGCTTCTGTCTACTCTGACCTGTTTTGGAAAAGAGAAATGTGCCCTGCCTTTTTGTGCTGCATTTATCTTGAGAGAATGCCAGGGTTGGAACCCTGGCTACCTGGAGAGGTTCAAGAGTAGGGTGATAGATCTGAATACTGTGAGTCCCTGACTCACTCACCTTGAAAAGTGATTTCTTTTTCTCAGAAATAAGTTTCTCCATATATCAAGTGAGGGTGTTAACATCAGTTTCTTGATTCATCTAAATATCTTACATGAAGAACTGAAACCACGTTTGCTGTAAAATATGCTATCTTAGCAGGACCCCATGAACTGTGAGTCAAGAAGATGGCTGGTGGCCATGATGATAATAACTGACATTTACATAGAGCTCACTGGATGCCAAGATCTGTTCTGAGATCTTGACCTCTAAGAGACTATGTAGAGCAGTAACATGCCCAAGGAGACTTTAGGGGAGAGATAGATTTTGAGCACAGGAGCTCACCTCCCAAATTTCTTCTCTGCTTTTCCCTAAATTACATGTTTACTGAAGAATTGTTATATTTTGGTGGCAGACTTGGCCCAGTGGTTAGGGCATCTGTCTATCACATGGGAGGTCCACGGTTCAAACTCTGGGCCTCCTTGACCCATGTGGAGCCAGCCCATGCGTAGTGCTGATGCACGCAAGGAGTGCCGTGCCATGCAGGGGTGTCCCCTGCGTGGGGGAGCTCCATGCACAAGGAGTGTGCCCCATAAGGAGAGTCACCCAGCAGGAAAGAAAGTGCAGCCTGCCCAAGAATGGCGCCTCCCACATGGAGAGCTAATGCAGCAAGATGACACAAGCAAAAGAAACACAGATTCCCATGCTGCTGAGAACAGAAGTGGACAAAGAAAGAGACACAGCAAATAGACACAGAGAACAGACAACCGGGGGGGGGGGGGGAGAGAAATAAATAAATAAATACATCTTTTTTTAAAAAAAGAATTGTTATATTTTGATTTACTTGTGGGCTTCCCAGACTATGATAATCCCTTGGAAAATCCTCAGATATTTAGCAATTACACATTTGATCTTCCAATAACTTTAGGAGGCCTTAACACTACAAAACTGTAGATAGAAAAATAGTAAATAGCAATAAAAATGCTGTATTTAGAGGAGCACAAGCTTGATAGTAGGTAAAGATGTTCTTTATCCCCTTATGTCTAGAGAAGAGACACATTTCATTATGAAGTTGTCAGTTTCCCTGAAGCACGGATGCTTGCACATTGTATAGAGAGCTCATGGGTTGTTCCCTTGAGATATCAGGCTCCACCAGGAAATTCTTATTTAATACAAGATGACCAAAGAAGAGCATCCTAGGAGACTAAAGTATTTTCATCCTTAAAGTCATAAATTTCATCACCTGATACATTATTTTTTAGACTACAAAATTTCAATAGTGATTCTAAAAATGCTCTCAAGGTTTTATTGAGCACATGTGCACAGTCTTTTCTGTATGCATGTATCCATCCATCCTTCCACCCATCTTACCTCTTATGATCTTCATTTAAATTACTGTAATGGTTTCTCATTATTTTTAAATTAATTCCAAAAATTTTTATACACATTATATGGCTCAGGTGTAATAATGTCCCCTTGCTTATATCCTCAGTTCCAGTTTCTCCAGTCTTGCTTAATGTTTTATTTATATTCCTCACATTTCAATTTCTTCCTCATAATGAGACATTTTAGCCTACTCTATTCACACTGGAATAGTCTAACAGTGTGTCCTATCTCTGTACTTCATTTCTAAGAAGCCTTGTCCAAACTGCCAGGTGGAAGCAAATTCATCTTTAATCGCTATTTTCCCTCTTACCATGTAAAAACAATTGAAAAATCACATCAATTTTTAATGCCTGGCTTCCACTCTAGATTCTGAACTTTGTGATGGCAGGGAATGAGAATATTTGGATGATCTCATTTCCAGTATGGTGCTGAATGTCTGACATATAACAATTGCCCAATAAATATTATTGAGAGAATTATTTGAATCCCTCCATCCATATTGCTTTCATTTCAACTAAAATTTACTACACATTTGAATACTTTATTATGAACTTATATAAAACAGTAATAGGTACAACTATTTGTGTAAATATTATATGCTTCCTTAGTAAGGTTCATAAATCTGTGTCATGTCTCCTAATCATTTTATGCCTCAATACCAAAAAACACATACTAATTTGAATTAAATCAAATATTGAAGGAGTAAAATGTATTCAGCTGTTATTATACAAAACATCATTCCATAGTCATCTTTTGAGTGCTTATCTTTAGTCACTAAATGGAGATGTGATGGTGAACTTGTCTTTAGGTAGATCACACAATAGCAAGAGAGAGAAAAAAGTTTTTGTAACCAATACAGTGCTACATATTACATTACCATGTAAGAAAAAAGAGCAGGCATATAATTGACACTTTAAAAGAGCAAATGAGCTCTCTAAAGAAGAGAATGTGTTTTGAGAATTTTGAGAGAGATGTAAAAATTAGCCAGTAACGGGAAACGGACTTTGGCCCAGTGGTTAGGGCGTCCGTCTACCATATGGGAGGTCCGCGGTTCAAACCCCGGGCCTCCTTGACCTGTGTGGAGCTGGCCATGCGCAGTGCTGATGCGCACAAGGAGTGCCGTGCCACGCAAGGGTGTCCCCCGCGTGGGGGAGCCCCACGCGCACTTGCGTGAGGAAAGCCGCCCAGCGTGAAAAGAAAGAGCAGCCTGCCCAGGAATGGTGCCGCCCACACTTCCCGTGCCGCTGACGACAACAGAAGCGGACAAAGAAACAAGACGCAGCAAACAGACACCAAGAACACACAACCAGGGGAGGGGGGGAAATTAAATAAAATAAATAAATCTTTAAAAAAAAAATTAGCCAGTAATACAAAAGATAGAAAAGAAATATTTCATGGAAAAAATTATAATGGAGAAAATATAAGAAAGAAAAAGCATATTATATGTCTTCAAGTAGTTTTGCAAGGCTGGAGTTTAGAAGGGCTAGTGTTCAGAAAGTCAGAAGTAGAGTTATAGTATGAGAGTCATAGAATGTTATTTGACATTCTGTATTAAACTCATCAAAAATTTGAAGTAAAATAGTGTAGCTTTTGCTTATTTTAATTGAAAATTTATATTTCACTTCTGAGAAAAGAAAACTGCTATTGCACATAGAAGGCATCAAAACGATTGGTGATATGCTGTATATCTTAAGTTGGCTGGTAGTGACATGGATATTTAATAATCATTACCATCCATCTATATATGGCAAATATGGATAAATAAATTAGAACTATAGATAAATAAGACATATTGAGTACATGGAATTTTCTCATCCACCTCCTAATGTGATCATTATGGAATATTAAATTATTAACCAAAAATGATTAAGCAGATGGGAGAAGGATTTTTTGGAGATGAGACATAGATGCACTGTGATAACAAAATAAAAATGAAAGCAAGGCTCAATGAGTTTGACAACCTAGATCTAAACTTTATATGGAAATTCAGTGGGATGGTAAAAGTGAAAACCCTTTTGAAAAAGAAGAAAACACCTGTTGTATCATAATATGGGTCATCCTATAATTACAACTCAAGGTATGTGACAGGGGACAAATAGGAAAACAGGCCAATGTAAAGAAGAAAGAGTGCTGAAACAGGAAGAGCCATCCATGATATAAGACCAGATTGGTACTGCAGATCAGTGGAGGAAGGACAAATTTTTAAAATAGTCCTGGAACAATTAGGTATGCATGTAAAAATAATTGCACATCTGTCTCAATATACACAATAAAATGTCAACTTTTTAAATACATGCAAAAAGTTGAGGGAAAGAATATAAAGATATTATAAAGCAATTTTGTATTTATCATTTGTTTTTTCTTTAAGAACAAGACACAGAAATTAATAACAACCATGAATATGATTTAAAGAAATATATAACAGAAAAATTAAGGAGATTTGGTTAATGAAAGATAATACAAAAATTTTTAAAGCGACACTAACTGGTTAGAGAAGACTTTAACAACATATAAAAATGACAAAGGATATGTATCCAGCATATATTAACACCTTCTAGAAATCAGTACAAACATACAATCCTATAGGAAAACTGGGCAAGATAATTGAACAAGTACTTCATGAAAGAATTCAGTAAAAGAAAGGTGCTCAGAGGGAAATAAAAATTCAAACTAAAAGGTGATACAATTACATACCTACATACAAGATTTACCAAAATTTTAAAAACTTACAACATGATGTGCAAAAATGATGTGAAACAATACATACTATCATACAGTGACATTGGCACACATAATGGTGTATCGGTTTAGGAGTCATTTTGGCATTTTGTAACACAGTTGAATATCTGCATACAATATGGTTCAATGAGTCAGCCAACAATTTCCCAAGAGAAACCTGGGCATGTGTACACAATGACACATGTAAAAATGCATGCATACAGGGGAATAGTGGGAAGATGATGGAGTAGAAAACTCCAGGAATCAGTCCCTCTTCCAAAACAACTAACTATTAAACAGTGAGGAACCTTCTGAATCAACTATTTCAAAAATCCAGTCAGTGAACACTATATAGCAACAACGGTAGAAGTGGAGGGAGATGCATCTGCATATCTCCCTTCTCCTTCAGGCAACTTTGTTTCCAGATTATTGTTTCCATCACTTTATTTGTGTCTGAATTCATTCTCTTCTATAGGACTCCAGTAAGAGGATTAGGATCCACCCTGAATGAGGTGAGTCACATTTTAAGATACTCCTCACCTATATCCTGCTTACAATGGGCTCACACCCACATGGATGGATTAACATGCAGAATATACTTTTCTGGGGTACATAAACTTTGAAGTCACTAGACTCCTTAATTGGAAGTGTGTGAACAGGATTGGTCTTTAATTTCTTTGAAAGTTTGGTAAAATTCCACTGTGATGTAATATGGTCCTGGGCTTTTCTTTGTTCAGAAGTTTTTGATGACTCATCTCTTTACTAGTTATCTTCTACATCTTCTTTCATCAATATAGGTATTTTGTGTGTTGCTAGGAATTTGTCCATTTCATTTAGCTTATCTAATTTGTTAATACAGTTTTTCATAGTATCCTATTATTTGAGTGGGGTAATAAAAAGAGTAATAATGCCCTTCATTTCTAATTTTAGTTAACTTTGTCCTATCTCATATTTATTTTTCAGTCTAGGTCAAAGTTTGTCAAATGCACTTATTTTTTGGTTGATGATATATATTGTTTTTTGATGCTTCATTTCATTGATTTCTATTCCAAGTTTAGTTTGTTATTTCGTTCCTTGTGCTCCTTTTGGGTTTAGTTTGATATTATTTTATTGTACTATTTTAAGGATAGCTCTCTGTTTTGATTTTTTAATCTTTTTTATTTTTTATTAGAGCAGTTGTGAGCTTACAAAACAACCATGTTTACTGTGCAGAATTCCAATACATCACCCATCCACCAACAACTTACATTGTTGTGGAATATTTGTTACAGATTTTGAAAGAACGTAATCAGGCTATTACCATTAGCTATGGTCCATATGGATTGTGGTGTCCACTATTATTAACACTATGCATTAGTATTTCACATTTGTTATAGTTCACAAGAGAACACACTGATATTGTACTGTTTACCGCAATCCATCTTCCAGCACATAATTCATTGTGTTATACAGTCCCATGCTACCCTCCTATCTAAAGTCTACACTCATTGGATACCATTTTCATCACAGGGTTGTGCTATCATTGCCCCAGTAAACTTTTGCACTTTTTCCTTAGTCCAAAAGAAAAAGTCTTGTGCCTCCCTATTATTGACAGCATTGATATGGTACCTTCTTTGACCTTGGTGCAAGAATATTACAGTATTGCTGTTAACTATAATACATAAGTTACATTACTTATATTTTACCTTGCATCACTATATTCTTACCACCTTTTAATAGTGGTGAACATTTGTTCTAGTTCAGAGAGGAAGATTCTTGTATTTGTATTATTAACCACAGTTCTCATTCACCTTTGGGTTCACTATGTTATTCAGTCCCCAGATTATTCTCTAGCATTCTTTCATTTGACATTTACATCCCTAGACTACTCCCTTTCAGCCACAATCCCTTTTTCTTCTTTTTTAATGTTAGTAGTCAGAGCTATCATTTCTCTCTCAACACTACCTTTGCTGAATCCTGCAAGTTTTTGGTACATTGTATTTTCATTTTCTTTTGCCTCAAGATATTTTCTAATTTCCCTTGTGCTATTTCACCTGTTGGTTGTTGAATAGTACATTAATTTCCACATATTTGTGAATTTTACATTTCTACTCCTGTTATTGATTTCTAGTTTCATTTCATTGTGGTCAGAAAAGGAACATTCTATAAATTCTGTATTTTGGATTCATTGAGACTTGTTTTGTGACTTAATACATGGACTTTCCTTGAAAATGATCCATTTGCACCTGAGAATAATATATATTATGTTGGGTGAACTGTTCTATATATATGCCTAGTAGATCAAGTTGATTTAGAGTATCATTCAAGTTTTATATTTTCTTACTGATGTTTTGTCAAAATATTCTATCTATTGTGGAAAATGGCATGTTAAAGTCTCCAACTCTTAATATAGAACCAACATTTCTCCCTTCAAACCTGTATTTCTTTTATATATTTTGGTGCTTTGCTCTTAGGTGCATATATATTTATTATTGTTGAGTCTTCTTGCTGAGTTGACTTCTTTATCTGTATATAATAGCCATCTTTGTCTATTGTAACAGTTTTATGCTTAAAATCTATTTTATTATATTATAACTACTCCAGCTCTTATTTTTACTTGCATGGTATGTTTTATTCTATCCTTTCACTTCCAATCTACTTATATTTTTAAATTATAAGGTGAGTCTTTTGTAAGCACTGTATTTGGGCATGCTATTTTATCCATTTTGCTAATCTCTGCCTTTTGACTGGAGAGTTTAATCCATTTATATTTAAAGTAACTATTGATAATGCAGGACTTTCTTCCACCATTTTGCTAGTTTTTTTCTTTATTTTTTAATTAAAAAAGATACTTAGATTACATAAATATTACATAAAAAATATAAAAGATTCCTATATGCCCTACTCCCAACCACTCCCACATTTTCCTACATTAACAACATCCTTCATTAGTGTGGTACATTTGTTAAAATTGATGAACACATTTTGGATCACTGCCACTAAACATGGATTATAGCATACATTGTAGTTTACACTCTCTCTTGCACAATTCTGTCAGTTAAGAAAAGTCTTTGTAAGTCTTTTAACTATTTTGTCCCTCAATTCTTCCATTAATGTTAACTTTCATACTCATTTGGCTTTTTGTATTATTCCATAATATATACCTTCTCATTTCTTCATGGGTTTATTTTTCATATATTTTTCTGTGGTTACCATGGGTTAAAGTTTAGCACCCTAACTATGTAACTGTCATATTTGATTTGAAAACAATTTGACATCCATAGCATACTGATACAGTGTTCCTATACCTCACTATTCCCCTACCTTTTTTTGGTACTCATTACAAATTATTTCATTGTACATTAAAAAATATATATATATATCATTACATTCTTTGCATTTGCATTTTGACATCTTTAGTGTGTGAAAAGAGGAGTTACATACTAAAAATACAATATAATATTCTTTTATAGTTATCCATATTGTTAGTTTTATCTAATGCCTTTATTCTTTATGTCACATTGAACTACTGTCTAGTTTCTTTTTCTTTCAGTCTGTATAACTCCCTTTAGCATTGCTTGTAGGGCAGTTCTAGTGGTGATAAACTTCCTCAGCTTTTGTTTATCTAAGAATGTCATAATCTTTCCCTCATTATTGAAAGAAAGTCTTTCCAGATATAAAATTCTTCTTTGGTAGTTACTTTCTGTTATCACTTTAATTCCATGGCTCCCCAAAGCTGTACTTCCTAGACTTGGCACCATTCTAGCAAATGCATTCCAACTGTCTTCTGCAGTTCTAAGGATGTAATCTTTCTTTTAGTCTCTTCTGCCACTTTTGTTGGGGAAAGAGAGGCACTGGAATAATAATTGCCCTCAGGGCCATGCCCCCAGTGATCCAAAGTAGCTAATCAAAAGCAATGGGAAGCTTTGAGCCTTACCATACCTCCTTCAATTTTGGGGAACCAGGTTTCTACATCTCTCTCACTGGTACCAGCAAGGTATGTCAAGGGCTGGATCCCCACTGCTGCCTATGGTAAAAGTGGGGGATGGGTGAGAGTAACCAGTGAGCAGAGAGAGCAATTTACTGGTATTTACAAGGGTTAAGTTTAAGAACGTGTTTTCCTGGGGAATATATAACTTCAAACCACCACACCCTTTAAAAAAATGGGTAAAAGGCTTGAATAGACATTTCTCCAAAGATAATATACAAATGACCAAAAAGTCCATGAAAAGATGCTCAATATCATTAGCCATTAGGGAAATGCAAATAAAAAACACAATGAGATACCATTTCACACCCACTAGAATGGCTACTATTTCAAAAACTGAAAATTACAAGTGTTGAAGAGGGTGTTGAGAAATAGATACACTCATTCATTGTTATTGGGAATGTAAAATGGTTCCACTGTGGAAGACATTTGGCAATTCATCAGAAATTTAAGTATAGAATTACCATTTGACCTGGCAATCACACTCATAGATAATTAGCCAAAACAATTGGAAATAGGTACTCAGATATTTGCACACCCATGTTCTTAGTGGCATTATTTACAATTGACAAATGATTCAAGGACCCCAAGTGTGCATTAAATGATGAAAGATAGGCATTATGTGTATATTCACAAAATGGAATATAATTCAGCCATAAGTGGGAATAAACTTCTGATACATGCAACAACATGGATGGACCCTGAAGACATCATATTGAGTAAAATAAATGAGACACAAAAGGGCAAATATTGTATGATCTCATTGATATGAAATAAGTAAAATAAGAAAACTCATAGAATCAGAATTTAGAATGTAGGTTACCAGGGTGGAAGTAGGGAGTAGGGAGTCAATGATTAAAATGTACAGAGTTTCTATTTGGGATGGTTGGTAAGTTTTGGTATTGAATGGTGATGATTTTTAGCACAACACTGTGAACATAATTAACATCACTGAATTATGTATTTGAATGTGATTAAAAGTGGAAACGTTAGGCTGTATACATGGTAATAGAATAAAAGAGCAAAAATTGAAAACAAATAAATGCATAAGACTTTTTTTTTTTATAAAAACAGGAAAAACTATGCAATATTGTTCCGGTATATTAAAAGGTGGTTAATTTTTTTAAAAAATGTAATTCCTACAATGCTAGTTGTCTGGTAATTTCTGAGCAAAGTAAAGCATTGTTCATTGGGATGGATTTGAGATATTGGCAATAGTTTCAATTATATGGGAGTTTGCTTGGTTATTAGTGCTTAAATTGACAATTTTTGTTCTATGCACTTTTCTGTATGCTTGCTTTGTTTACAAAAGAAAAATGGTTAAAAATAATGTGACTGGAAGGGTAAAATTGTGCAGCCTCTGTGGAAAACAATTTGGTAATTTCTTAAAAGTTTAAATATAGAATTACCATATGATCAGGAACCACACTTCTAGGTATATACTCAAAAGAAATGAAAACAGCAACCCTAACAGATTCTTATACATAAATGTTCATATCAGCATTATTTAACATAACCCAAAGATAGAAACAACCCAAGTGTACATCAAAGGATGAAAAGATAAATAAAACATGCAATGGAATAATATTCAGTCAAAAAAAGGAATGAAACTCTGTACATGCCACAACATGGATGAATGAAACTATTACGCCAAATTAAATAACCAGACACAAAGGACAAATATTCTGATTCCACTTACATGAATGAATAAACTAATACATACAGGCAGAAAGGTGATTAGAGGTTATCAGGGACTGTGGGTGTAGAGGGAATGGAGAGGTTTTGCTTAATGGGTATGGAGTTTGTACTTGATGTGATGAAAAATTTTGATAATTGTTGGTAGTGATGGTAGCATAACATTATAAATTTAATTAATACTTCTGAATTGTACATTTACAGTTTCTATTGTATTTACCCTTTTTTTTTTCCTTTTTTTGCCCTACTACTTCACCAAGTTTTCAACCTCCTTGGGTTTTCAAGAAAACGCTTCAAAATGTGGAGAAATATCTCAGGAGCATCACAGAGTAAAGAGTCATATAGAGGCTGCCTTATTCTCTCCCTTGTGCATAAAATACTTTGGTTCATTCAAACATAGAGAGTAATTTCTGTGTTTTGCATCATATATCATATTTTCTGAGAAGCTATTATGCCATGCAAATAATGAACATACCTTTACCTAAAACTCTTTTGTCAAGTTTTATTATAGATATTTAACATTTCAGAGGAAAAAAGTCATATCAAAAAGGACTTGTTTGAAAAGTGATAAAAATTTTCAAGAGATATTGTGGTACTATATGAAGCAAGTCTAAGTCTTTTAAAATCTCCATGGTACCATACTTTTCCTGACCATCATCTCTACTGGATTCTTGCATGAGATTCATAGTCTGTCCCCCTGCTTCCAACATCAGTCCATATATTCTATTCACAACATAGCAACCAAACACATATTTTTAAAATAAGGCATACAATAACTTCAAAACACTCAATTGGCTTTCCGTCTCGTTTCCATTTCATTCAGAATAAAATCCAAAATCCAGCCAGTAGGTATTTTGGGGACATTAAAGTCTTAAATGGGAAGTTAAGACTTAAAATGTATAGCATTAACATTTGGAACAATGGAAATGTTCTGGTAATGGATGCTGGTGATGGTAGTACAACACTATGAATGTAATTAATAGCTGTTAAATATATATCTGAATACATAAAATGGCTCTGTAGCCTCAACTCCTCCACCTCCAGCCAGTCCTGCCCAGGCCCCAGACCCTGCTCAGAGATCATGCCCACCACAGTGCTCCCTCCCCAGCACCAGCGGCGCCCTTCTCAGCACCCACGCTCCTGAGCACTCACACCTCCATGGCCCCCCATCTGGCAATTGTGGATGTTTGTGACCTGTGGGCTGCAGAAGCAGGTGAGGCTTGGTCTATCACATCCTGCCCCTTACAAGGCATGCAACTGGTGCAAGTTACCTGGAACCCCAGTCCTTTTGGTCCAGTCAGGACCAAAAGGAAAGCAGGACAATACCTATCACACGTGGTTATTTCAAGGACAAAGGGAACTAGGGGATGTAAAATATTCCTTTGTCCCCACAGAATGGGACTTCCCTGGGCCTCCTAACAGGCAGGGAGCCCAGGCCTGGGCTGCTCTTGACAACACTGGCTAAAGCAGCCGCAGAGGACAAGCACGCCTAGTCCTGGGGCAGATCATGGCCAAACAGCCAGACTTGATGCCAGATGCGTGCTGCCTCTGCTGAAGGGGGCCAGCCCCCCCCACACACACACACACAGGCAAATGCCGAGGGCCCACAAGACAGCTCAACCCATCATTGCCCCAGAGGTCTCCACCCCAGAGCAGCTGGGCACTGGACTCTGGAGCCCACAGATGTTCAGCTGGGTTCCTAGGTCACCTGGAATCTGAGCCCTTTCCTGGGGGCAAGACACCCGAATCCCACCCAGAGTGGCCACAGTCCCAGCAGCACCCAGCCAGAGTTTTGACCAGCTGTGTGCCTGAATTCTCTCCCAGGCTTGACTGTGCCCCCCCCCCCCAGCCCCTAACAAGGCAGGTGACAAGCACACATGGCACACACCAAGCACTCAGAACAGGCTTCCACTGCAGAGGCTGCAGCAGACATATGACTCAGAGGACCTGTGAGGCCCCTTTCATCCTTTATCCTGAGAGCCCAGCATCTGTCCCATCTCAGAGAGATGCTGTGACTCAGAGGTGACAAAGCCAAGCTCCTCTACCAGCAGCTCCCTCTGCACCTCCAGAATGACCTGCAGAATGACCTAAGCTTAATTACATGGCACAGACAACTGTCTGAGAGTTAAATTACTTCATACACTCACAGCAGTTCAAGCCTCAGGGGTCACAGCTGCTGCAACACTCCTGGAGGTACAAGTGCCCGGGGCTGGTGGCTTGTCCTGGGTGCTTGGCCACACTTCCAGTTCTCATCTACTCTGGCTCTAAGGGCTCTAAGCTGGGCCCTCTCTGAACACATTTTGAGCCCTTCTGAGAATTCAGGATTCTAATATCTTTGGCCTCCAAGACCTTTCATAGCCATAAGTTCATTTTTTTATCCAGTGTTGACTGGGTACCTGCTGTGTAGCTTCCCCAGGTAAGACAGTGAGAGGACTCAGTTTGGACAGTACCTTAAGGGGAGATGGAGACAGCCTTGCTGACAGTGATGATGCCACAAATGCCATAAGGAGCAGAGAGTGCACAAGGGGAGCAGGGAGCACAGGCTGTGGAGTAGGGAAGTCTGCCTGGAGGAATCAAAGGAAGGTTGCCCAGGGAGGCAGCACTTGAGCTGGGACCTGAAGGAAGACTTGTGGGGGCTAGCAGAGCAGGTGAGTAGGTGGTGACTTTCCAGGTATGGGTGGGGGTCTTGTTTGTGAGGAAGAACTAGAGACCAGGTGAGGAGACAAGGAAGAGTGTGGCAGTCGGGTTCTGGTTTTAGCCTCCTATGGGTGGCTCTCCTCCCTGGAAGCAGCCAGGCCTTGCCAGGACATTCAGGGGCAAGCTCTGGGGTCAGAGCAAACTGAGGTCAGAGCATAGAAGGAGGGACAAGGGAGCAAGGATTAAGCTGAAGCAGCACACTAAGGCACCTGGCACATAGTAAGTGCTCAGTAAACACCTATGACATTAGCATTGTTCTACTGGGATGATATACAGGCCCTTGGGGGGGCAGGGTCTGTCAGGGGACAGGAGGAGGGACAGGAAAGAGGGAGTGGCTGCCTGGAGATGCTGAGCAACAGGTGAGGGTCCTGGAGCAGATGGCCCCTCAGACCCCTCCCATTCCAGACATTCAGAGCCAGGTTCCAGGTGGAGCTGCTGGACTGGCCTGCTCCATGAACATGTGCTGAATGAATTACTTGGGGGCCTCCAATTTCTGCTCAAAAGTGTCCTGACACCGAGCCACCTCGCACCCAGTCTCATGGTCACAGCTCGAGCCACAGCCTCAGCGCCACCGCCACCAGAGCTGGTCGCTTTGTGGGTCGGTCCCTCCAGCACATGGGCTCCCACCACACTGCAGCCACCCTCCACATGCTTCAGGCTGCCCTGGTCTCCTCATGCAGCCCGACCCAGCCCATGAAGATGGTGGACCATGAGCAGCTGGTGCAGAAAGCCCGGCTGGCTGAGCAGGCGGAGAGCTATGACCACATGGCTGCGGTCATGAAGAATGTGACAGAGCTGAATGAGCCCCTGTCCAATGAAGAAAGAAACTTTCTCTCTGTGGCTTACAGGAATGTTGTTGGGGCACACCGTTCTTCCTGGAGAGTCATCAGTAGCATTGAGCAAAAGACCTCTGCAGACGGTAATAAGAAGAGGTGGTTCATGCTTACCGTGAGAAAATAGGAGTTGGAAGCAGTATGTCAGGACGTGCTGAGCCTGCTGGATAACTACCTGATCAAGAATTGCAATGAGACCCAGTATGAAAGTAAAGTGTGTTACCTGAAGATGAAAGGGGACTATTACCGCTACCTGGCCAAAGTAGCCACAGGAGAGAAAAGGGCGACGGTTGTGGAGTCCTCTGAAAAGGCCTATAGTGAGGCCCATGAGATCAGCAAGGAGCACATGCAGCCTACTCACCCCATTAGATTAGGCCTTGCTCTCAACTATTCCATTTTCTACTATGAGATCCAGAATGCCCTAGAGCAAGCCTGCCACTTGACCAAGACTACTTTTGATGATGCCATCACTGAGCTTGACACTCTCAATGAGACTCCTACAAGGACTCCACTCTCATCATGCAGCTTCTCCATGACAACCTCACTCTCTGGACAAGTGATCAGCAAGACGACGATGGTGGAGAAGGCAACAATTAAGGCCCCCAGGTGGATTGGCTGTGCACGCTGATGCTACTACTACAGTCTTTATTTTTTTCCCATGAGTTGGGGGTCAGGTGGGGGAAAGAAATGGAGGGGTGACCTACCTTGGGAGAAACCCATGAACTGTCCTATCTTTGATTGCCTCTTTGACATTTTTGCCAAAAAACCACTAGTGGAAAGTCAGGCTAGCTGTGCTGGTATTGGAATAGCATCCTCACACTGGCATATGGACTGTTCTGTAGATGAATGCAAGTGGAGCTGTCTTTAATTTAACTTATTGCTAGATAGGGTTTTAAGATGAAAAGAAAACTTAAATGGAATGGCCTTCATTCAGGAAATTCTGTGGTTCCAGTAAGGATTTTTTGTACATATGCTCTTAAGTTTTGGGTACTTTCTATCTCATCTGTTTTAGCTGTGCATTTTTTTCAGAGTGTACTCTACCAGACATGGAATAGTTTAGATCCCAAACTGACAGACTTAGAAATAAGGTATATTTATCCTATGGTTTAGGCCTTGCCAGTTTCCTGAAGTCTCCGATTAGTTGATGGTATTAAGACTAAATTGCAATTTACAGTATATCTACATTGCAGCCATATGTAACATCAAGCCACTGACTGTATATTTTTCTTTGCTAGTGTTTTGTGGCTTTACACCCTTACTCAGCTTTATCCAGGTTGGTTTTGGTGTTATCTGTCTCCTGGCCAAAAAGCTACTTTATGTTTTAGTTAACAGGTACTTGGCAGGTTGGCTGTGGGATTTTTGTCCTTTTTCCCTCTTAACTTAAATCCACCACAAAAATTTTAACCACTTTAATAGAAATGTTAAACACCACAAAAACAGAAAACTCAGGTCTGTATGTCATTTATTGTGTTGGTATTTTCAAAGAACATTCTGATTTTTTAAAATGACACAGCTTCTTCCTCAGGGATTATACTGCCATTTCACTTTTTCACTTGATTTTTCCCACTGTACCTGATGTTGATGGCAGCCAATTGGGTTGTAGGTGCTGTTGGGTTGTAGAAGTTGCGTGGTCATTCTGAGAGTTTGTGGTGCAGTATGAAAATTCAGGTGCTAGAAGCTTTACTGGTAGGAAAATCCAAAAGGAAGAGTTGTATTCATAAACATTGTCAAATTTAGGGATCCTTGTGTGTCAGTCTTTCTTCTTGGGAAAACACTCCTTCCCCAAGTAATTGTGTAGGAAGATAAACTAAAATCATTATCAGGTAATAAATACTCCTGTTTGACCATAACTTTTTCTATATATTTTTTTCTTTTAGTGAAAGCATAGATGTTGGAGAGTCACTTCTCTTGTGCAATCAGTGCACAATTTGGAATTGAAGGAAACTACATTGCTATTTCCACAAATTTGTTTTCAGTTAGCCCTAAGTCCCTCATTCTTATTTTTGAATCAATCTTTGTATAAACATGACTTGTACATATGCTGAGATATATAAAAAAATCAGTAACAGTGTGAACTCTCGAGAATTAAGTAATGACATTGGACTTGCTTTGTTTTATGTAGGCAAGGAGAGGTGTAATAATTAAGGAAAAACTTGACCCATGTTTTTGCTAATACCAAATTTGAGCATGTACTTAGGAGATGGATATGCCTAACAGGATCCACAGACAGTGAAGGTAGAAGAATGCGATGACATGGGATCAGTGTACTCTCTGACACTGCAGTTTACCCAGCATGACTTTCCTTAGAAGGCCCCTCCATGTGCTGGAGCAGGAGTCCCAATTAACTCCACCCGAAGAATCAACAGGAGAAAGCTTTGCAGCTTTTGTGCCATTACAGGAGTCTAGAGTAAATTCCATGGATGGGGAAAGACTGGGGGGTGGGGCAGGGCTTTCTTTCCTTTATCTTCATGTCAAGTGAGCAGTGTTGTGTCTTTCCTTGTAGCATTTGGAAATGATTTACTGGAATTGCAAAACCTATTTTTCTTTTAAATTTCAGCTTTGGCTCTGGCTGCTTTTTAGAATAATGCAAGATAAAATACTTTAGGGCTAAAAATGAAGAGGCCAAAGGGAGACTTGATATTTAAGCTGCTTGAATGGTTTCTTTTCTTTATTTTTAAAGAAATGCACTTGCCTATCATACTATCTCTATAGTGAAATGATTACCCCTCCATTACTCTATTGATACAATATTGTGCATGCTAATTTGTATTTCTATACAGTAACTTGAAATTCATTAACTTATACTATAGGTGTTATGTATTCCTATGACAAAAATTTAAGTCTTCTAATTTTTTTAAGTTTCTCTTTTTTTTTTTAATTTAAATTTTCCTTTGGGGGGTAAAGTTTGCTCTACCAATAGTGATCATAACAAATTGATCTGTTTTGGATGTTGCTATAGTGACATGCAGTTATATATTTTGTTTTTAAAGGGGGGGGGAGTAAAAGAAACACCAGTGTTAGCTTAATCTTAATGTCTGGTGTTTGCCATGGTGAAATTATAACCATTACAGTGTAGGAGAACAATAACTATGTTCTCTGAATGAGCCTTTGTGCTTTTTGTCATGTTATGCAGTGAACTATTTTTAAGGTCTAATCAGTGATTATTTTTCCAACTCTGTGTTTCTCTAAGGAATTATTTTACACATGGACCATTCTTAGCAGTTTTCCTCAGTGACAGAATATCATGAATGTGAGTCATTATGTAGCTATCGTACATTGAGCAAATAAACTTACAGATCTGATGTCAAAAAAAGAAGTGTCCTGACACCTTAAGAAACCAAAGAGAGGAAGTGGGGCAAGATGGCATTGCAACGGACCAGCTCAGTAGGGTTGGAATCTTGCTGGAGGGCGCTGTCTTGGTGGCTTGCAAGGCAGGAGGTGTTTGGACATGGATTTGGAGAGGCTGCAACAGAAGTAGTGCTTGCTAAAGGTAGAATTGTGGGTTCTAGCACTGAGGTCAGAAGTTGTGGGGAGGCGGGACCCTTCCCCCTAGGGCTGGCAGTCACAGCATTCCCTGAACTGTCAGTAGTGCAGCAGTGTTTCCAAGATCCGTGTTTCCCAGAAGTGTGGTCCCCAGGTCCATAACCCCTAAGCCCCCATAGCCCATGTTCCAGATCCACATACCCTGAGTCCACAATATCCTGGACTTCCCTCTCCTGAGTCCAGCACTCCCTGAGGTACAGGATTACCCTAGCCCTCTGGTTTTGGACTGACTCCCTGATTCTGAGGGTTATGATGGGAGGTGCAGAGGGACCGAACAAAAGTGTGGGTTCAATTTTCCAGGCCCCCCCCCCACTGCCACCACCCCCGTTTTTTTTTTTTTTTTTAGCTTCAAGAGGCATACCAGCAGGCTTGGGGAGAGCCTGGGAAGAAAGGAGAAGTGAATCTGCTGAGAAAGCCCAATTTACCTAAATGCCCTGGGATAGGAAACTTGGTCTGGGAGAAGTGGGAGTCAAAAAATCAACTAGCCCTCTGTAGTAAACCTAAGGAAGAGGGACTGTAGGATGTGTTTTCAAAGCTTCCAATAGCATATTTGGGGTCCCTGGTGAGGTGTGGGTGCTCTCTCTTTGGAAATTAGGAATCATTGTTTTTTTCTGGTGATTTGGGTCACCAAGGACCCACTTGAATTTCCTGCTGGACCCCTCACACAGCTTTCCTGCTGCCATGGGAGGAGGGAATTGAGACAGGGAGAAAGGGGGAAGGTCAGACTTCTAAGCATTTTATTTGCCTGCAAAGAGAATTCCTTGCTTGAAACTTTGGTCTTTTGTGATTTGTTTTCTTGTTTTTCCTTCCTTTTCATCCCCCCAGGACCTTTTCTTCTTCTTTTTTCCTTTTACTTCCTTGCTTTCCACCACCCCCCTTTTTTACCTTTTTTTCTCTTCTTTTTTATATTTTTTGTATTAGGTGCTGCAGGGAGTGATTCACATTTGCTGTGTTTCCTCATCCTAGATATCCTCTTTTCTGTGTGTACTGATTTTGGCTAATAATGCTATCCACTTTCCTCTACATCTTTCTATCCTCCATCATTTATTGTTTCTCTTATATTCTACCTCTCTTTTTTTTAGCCCCCAATTTTTCTGTCTTTTCCTGTCTAATACCTTTGTACTGTTTTCTGTCTTATTCACTCTCTATATTATTGTCCTTTCTTTTCTCTTTCTCTCTATCCTGACCACATTGGTCTTTTAATTCATTCTATATTCCTCCCCATATTCAGTTTACTGTCTCATTATAGGTACTCCACTTTTCTTACTGCTATAACTCTACACAGCTTACATGAGTCTAATATCCATTCTCCTAGATCTCATGGTTCTTCTGTTAACACTTACTATCAATACTATTATTATCCTTTTTCTTTTCTTACTCCTTTTGCTTTCTCTTGCCCTAATATTTTCCTTCAAGTGAACTTAGCAAAAACAAGGAAATAGAATAAGAACAAAGTGACAAAGAGAAGAGTTAACATTCACACAAAAACAACTAATTAAACCACAAGACTAGACAAAGAAGCTAATCAACTGAATAAACCTACCAAGATAAAATGATGACCAGACAGCAACAAAAAACTACAAACCAAACCAATAATAAGGAAAACATGGCCCAGTCCAGTGAACAAACTAAAAACAAGGAAGAAGACCAGAACATCAAACAAGAAATTAAAGTTCTCAAAACATATATTAGGGACCAATTTAATGAAGTGAAGGAAGAGATTAAGAATATGAGAATATGAGAGAATACAGAAGAAATTGCAATCATGCACAAAAATATAATGGATATGATGGGGATGAATAGCACAATCTAAGAAATCAAAAATACACTCTGAGCAAATAACAGCAGATTTGAAGAGGCAGAGGAAAGAATTGGTGATGTGGAAGACAGTACATCTGAAATCAAACATATAGTAGATTTGATCGATAATAAGATAGAAAAAATCCAGCAGGGACTTAGGAACCTGAATGACAATGCAAAACACAAACATATGCATTATAGGCATCCCAGAAGGAGAAGAGAAAAGAAAGGGAATAGAAGGGGTTTTGGAGGAAATAATGGCTGAAAACTTCCCAAACCTATTGAGGGAGATGGATGTACATGTCCAGAAAGTGCAGCACACCCCAGCTAGTATAAATCTTAACAGTTCTACTCTAAGACATACACTTGTCAAATTGTCAAAAGAGATCCATCACATACAAGGGAAGCTTGATAAGATGAAGGGCAAATTCTCATCTGAAACTATGGAGGCAAGAAGCCAGTAGTATGGCATAGTTAACATGCTAAAAGAAAAAAGCTGTCAGCCAAGAATACTTTAAACAGCAAAGCTGGCATTCAAAAATGAGGGAGAGTTCAAAATATTCATAGATAAACAGAAAGAAAGACATTATGTCAATAAGAAACCTGCCTTTCAAGAAATACTAAAGGGAGTTCTGCAGGCTGAAAGGAAAAAACAGGAGAGAGAGAGTTGGAGGAGAGTGTAAGAGCAATAATTTCTCATTTTAAAGAGAAATAAAAACAATATGTAGCATATATAAACCTAAAGAAAATATGGATAATGTAATTCCTTGACAGTAATAAAATTGAACATTAATGGATTAAACTCACCCATCAAGAGACACAGATTGGCAGAATGGATAAGGAAATATGACCTCTCAATATGCTGTCTAGAAGAACTGTACCTTAGACCCAGGGATGAAAGGAGGCTGAAAGTGAATGGTTGGAAAACAATTTTACAAGCAAATAATAACCAAAAAACAGCTGGAGGAGCTATACTAATATCTGACAACTAGACTTCAAATGCAAACTATTGTAAGAGACAAAGAAGGACACTATATATTAATAAAAGGGACACTCTATCAAGAACAGAGAACAATCGTAAACATTTAGGCACCTAACTAGGGTGCATCAAATACATGAGGCAAACACTGGAAAAACTAAATGGAGAAATAGATGCCTCTGAAATTATAGTGGGGGATTTTAGTACACCATTATCACCATTAGACAGAACATCTTGACAGATAATTAATAAAGAAACAAAGACTTTGGATTATACATTAGTGGATTTGGACCCAATACACAATTACAGAACATTACACCCAAATACAGCAGGATATACATTCTTCTCAAGCACACAAGGATCATTCTCCAGGATGGACCACATGCTAGGTCACATAACAACTCTCAATGAATTAAGAAAGACTGAAGTTATACAAAAGCATTTCCCTGACCACAATGGAAATCAGTTAAGGACAGAGAACCAGATCAGGCACAAAGATATACATTTTAAATGACACATTCTTAGACAAGCAGCGGGTCAAGGAGGAAATCACAAAAGAAATTAGTGACTACCGTGAAAGAATGAAAATGACAACACAATGTATCAAAAACCTATGGTTTTGCAGCAAAAGGTGTACCAAGAGGAAAATTCATAGCGATAAATGTCTATATTAAAAAAGAAGAAACCGTAAGTTGCAAAGCAATAGGAAGGTCTGAAAACCAGAGAATGGAGTTTGGACTTGATCCTATAAGCATAGATCAAGTTACTAACTAAAGATTTTAGGCTACAAGGAAAGTCATGAGGAGTAAATGGTCCAAACTGAATAGAACTGTTACAGACTGGAAGGAAGAAACTGGAAAGTGAAAAGATCACTTACTTTTGTTAATGTACAGTGGTGATGGTAACATGACATTGTGAATATAATTAAGGCCACTGTATTATATATCTAAATGTGGATAGAAGGGGAAATTTGGGGTGGTATATACGTTGATAGAATAAAAATTAAAAGTAAACAACAACAGGACTACACAATACAGTGAACCCTAAAGGAAACAGGACTATAATTAATAGGACAATTATATTATTCACAATTGCTAAAAGATGGAAAAACCTAAGTATTCATCAACCAATGAATTGATAAGCAAAATCTGGTATTTTCATACAGTGGAATATTATTCAGAAGTAAGAAAAAATCAATTGCAGAAGCAAAGACAGTGTGGAGGAGCACTGAGGATATTAGACTGAGTAAAGGAACCAGACACAAGAGGGCAAACACTTTATGGCCTCACTAATATGATCTAAATACAATGAATAGACTTATGGAATTGGGACTATGAAATGAAGTTTGGTGGGAGATGGAATGTAGATGAAAAGGGGAAGATGATGCTGGTATATAAAGAATATTTAATCAGGTAAAATGCATATATGGTAATGCTTGAACTTGATGGCAACACATTGTGAATGTAACAAACACTGATGATTTATGAACGAGAATGTGGCCAAAAACAGTATCTAGGAAAATTAAGGTTAGAGGGCAGCTGAAGAATAATATTGGGAATGTAGAACAATGATTTTGGCAGGAGATTTTGATTAATAAGATAGAGGAATGGACTTCTACTACATGTTAAGAATGTGCTGATACAATGGAAAAATATAAATTATTTGGAACTATAATTAACACCATTGCGATGATTTTCTAGCAAAAGCAAGGTTGATACTACATTAATGCTCAGGGTTAAAAAAAGACAGAGTTTGGTTTTGTGAAATCTGAATAGGATTAAGCAGTTTTTCTCATTATTTTTTAATACTGCATAATTATGATATTTAACTAATCTCTGTATCTTTATGAACACTACAGAAGCAACTGAGTTAGAATTTGCAATTAGACCAGATAAAGATGAGAAAGAACTTTTTAGGAAGAATGTATCCATAACTTGTTGAGCTGCATTTTTCTGTTATATTCTTCTGAATTTGAAATAAGGTTATAAAAAATAGTACAACGATAATAATATTTACTCATTGATTGTAACAAAGGTACCACACTAATGTAAAATGTTTAAAATGGGAGCAGGAAATGGGAACACTTTATGCATCTTTCTGGAAATCTACAATCTCTCTAATAAAAAAATCTTGAAGGCAAAGATAAATACCTCTTAATACATGGGGCAATGAAGTGGTACTAAGAATTTTAAAAAGGACAGAATTTGCAGAACTCAAGCAAATGCTGCATTTTTTAAGGCAGGGATAAGGTGAAGGATGACATATGAGTTTCCAATCCCAGGTGAGATTCAAGATCAGTTCCAAAGGGCAGTTGGTTTCACAGAAAGATAAGAAATTATATTTTAGGCACATTACATCAGACCACAGAGAGGACATTCATGTAAAAGCTACCAAAGGAAAAAGGTGGATGCTGGATTCAAACAAATTGATGAAAAACCAATGTTTAAGTTACAGATTTGTGGGTAATTGTATAAAAAGCACAAGTAAATGTGTGTAAATAAGAGATCTGCAAAGGGAAAAAGACTGGAGTGTAAAAAGCAAAAGTAAAAAGCCTTAACCACTAATATTAAACTGAGAATATGGAGGAAGTGTAAAGGAGGGAGAAATAAGGGCCCAAGAGGATCTCAACAATGGGGCTGCAGAAATCAAGAAAAAGCAATGATTCAGGAAGAATCTATGTAGGAAGGTTTTTTTTTTATGACTTTGAAAGTCTGTGAATTTCTAATCACTTTGAGAAACAATGTGATAGAGTAAGAAGAAACACTGGATTTTTTTTTTTAATTTTTTTATTTTTTATTGACTTTGTAATAATATTACATTAAAAATATATATGTGAGGTCCCATTCAACCCCACCCCCCCACCCCCCCTCTCCCCCCCCCCAACAACACTCGTTCCCATCATCATGACACATCCATTGGATTTGGTAAGTACATCTTTGGGCACCTCTGCACCTCATATACATTGGTTCACATCATGGCCCATACTCTCCTCTATTCCATCATGTAGGCCCTGTGAGGATTTACAATGTCCGGTGATTACCTCTGAAGCACCATCCAGGGCAGCTCCATGTCCCGAAGATGCCTCCACCTCTCATCTCTTCCTGCCTTTCCCCATACCCTTTGTCCATTATGTCCACTTTTCCCAATCCAATGCCACCTCTTCTATGTGGACACTGGATTGGTTGTGTCCATTGCACCTTTATGTCAAGAGGAGGCTCAGATTCCACCTGGATGCTGGATGCAATCCTCCCATTTTCAGTTGTAATCACTCTAGGCTCCATGGTGTGGTGGTTGTCCTTCTTCACCTCCATCTTAGCTGAGTGTGGTAAGTCCAATAAATCAGATTGTAGGTGCTGGAGTCTGTTGAGGCTCAGGATCTGGCTATCACATTGTCAGTCCAGAGATTCAAATCCCCTAAATATATCTTAAACCCCAACATTAACTGCACCTCCAGCACATTAGCATGAAAGTCTTATGAAGGGAGATCCCATCTGAGTCCAGATTCATCACACATAAACACCATTTCCAAAGAGGGGCCATCTGCCCTGGTAGTTAACCCCATCGGCCGTGACCATAACTCCCATGGGTCTCTTTAGCCCTCAAAGGAACCAATATCTGGGGGTTGTATCTGCTTTATCTGTCTCTCTGACTCTGCTCAGTTGTGCGTGAGGGCGAAACACTGGATTTTGAATCACTGTTTTGACTCTTCTTAGTTCATTTGAACTATGGAATATTTTCACCAAAAAAATTATGTAGGTATAGATAGATAAATGGATGACCAAAGCTTTCAAGTACATGTAGAAAGATTTACTGGATCATATCAAGGCTCAATATTGTAGCCAAGGGATACTTATTTCTTCTACCACAATTTTTCCAATAAAAAAATTCCAAGTCCTCTAAATTCATTCTGAGCATCCAAAAAAAAAAAAAAAAAAAAAAAAAAAACCACCAACCACAAAAATCATATTACTTAGAAAGAATAAGAAAAGTGTGATCCTTCAACTATGCCAAAAAAGGGTGTCATAATAAAATATATCACTAATTCAGAATTAAAGCATTTCTTTGAAAGTATAAAACTAAAATTAGCACTATACTTTTAAATACATGTCCCAGAGACTTAAATCTTTGGTCTGTTCTGAGCCCTGAATCTCAGCCGAGTTACAATACCTACTCACCAGTTCACTGGACTCACCCAGGACAACTAACAAGATGATGATGGACAACACCCATCCCAAGGAACAGAGAGTGTGTGCAGCTGCAAGCAAGATGGTTCCATCCATCTGCCCCATGGGATCTAAGCCCCTCTCAATTAGAAACAAGAGTGGGCATCACCATCCCCAAATCCTCAACATTGGGGAGTGAACAATGGACTAAAGTAGACTTAGTAGTATACAATTAAAGACTTCTTGCTATTTTATTCTAGCAATGGAAATTACTTTGGTCATTGTAAAGGCAGTGGCCACCAGAGGTCCTGAGGGGAAGGGAAAGAGAAGAATAGGTTCAACGTGGGTGCACTTTCAGGACATTGGAATTGTCCTGCATAACACTGCAATGACAGATACAGCCCTCTACACATTTTGTCATAACCTATAAAGTTGTGTCAAGCAGAATGTAAACTATAGTCATGCTCAGTAGCAATGCTTCAATATGTGTTCAACAATTGGAACCAATGTATCACAGTAATCAAAGATTTTCTTAATGGAGAAAAATGGGGGAGAGTTTCAGACTCTGCAGCCAATAAGGGCTCAAAATGGTGAGATATACAATGATATCACCTCCAGGCTGGCATGGTTTCATGGTGCTAAAGGGCACTTATACACCAGGCTGGTGGAATACTGGAGCCTACCTTCCTAGCTCTTCTCTAGGGTCAATGGTGCTGCAACATGCTGGCTGTATGAAGGGCATACCAAGTGGAGCAATGATTACCAGAGACATGTAAGTAGAACTTAAACACAATTGGCACTATGGCCTCCTCCCATGGAGAGAGAACATGTATGGTATTGTAAATCTGGAGCTTAGATCTATTAATTGCCACTCAAAAAGAAACTTATGCATTAGTTGCTGCATTAATTACTATTAAGCACAGAACCTATATGCCTAATGATTATAATGAGACATTTCTGTTCTAGATCATATGCAGAGGGATACTGAACATGTTAAAAGGTCCTGGCAAACCTCATTTTCTAAGTAGTTAATGAAAGACATGCTTAACCCAGGTCTCTCCCCAGCCCTTATTCCAAAACCTGTCCCACTCATGTCCTGGGGCTGACTGGCAAACCACATGCCATCCTACCAGTGCTAAGCATTTTCCCACCAGGAAGGAAATGGCTGGAGGAACAGGTGGCTGTCATAGCAGAGGCTCCATGGGGTGCAGATCAAAAGGCTATCTGGGAGCTCCTTTAGAGTCATTGGGCCCACACTAACAAAACTGCTTCAGCTTTAAAGCAATTTCATGTTCCATCTATTCTTCCCTACTCCTCCTCTCATGACCTTTGGTAACTACTATTTTATATAAATTTTACAAGTTCTTCAGTTACACATGCTAATAACTACAATAGCAATAAATCTACAGTGGTCCATGGTTGCACTCCCCACTTTGTTTATCCCTCAGTCTTGAGGTATTGGATGACATCCACTCTGCTTAAGAATGAGAGGAGACTTAGATCTTATTTGGCAGATAGAAGGAATTGTCTTGCTTGAAGTTGTATATACTCTTTGGGTTTTTTTTTGGATGGGGGTTGTCCATCCAAAATTTGGATACCAAATTTGATAACTGTCATCTGTGCAGAAGTTACATCACCCAAGTTAAAAATTTTTAAAGTTTCTTAGTGACAGGACAAAACAACACCCGTATCAGTTTTATCCATTTCTAACGCTGGAAAGAATTTCCTGAACTCTCAGTAGCCCATCCTTACTGAGAAGGCTGCACACTGACAGGTGGTCACTCTGCTCTCCAGCCCTAGCTGCGTACTCTGCATCCTGTTCTGCAGCAGACTCTCTGGTGACACTTGCCTCATGGGTTCACATGGAATCAGAGAAGGAGAGAAGCTCCCCATCCTGTCTGCCTTTATAACCCAATTTCTCCTATTAGAACTGGAGGTATCTTCAAGGATACTGCAAGAGATGGACTATAGATTCCATGTGATGTCACTACATCCCACACCATTTAAGAGCTAACCTGATTCCTTCTTTCCCAATATCCTTTTGATATATGGAGAGAAACCACTAGCTTTATCTTCCTATCTCCTATTGCCTCACTCAGTTCTAGTTATATTTCACACACTTATATAATTATATATAATATTTTACAAGCAAAAGCAACATGTCTGGCTTTCCTACAGGTTGAGTGTTGCTCACAGTCATGCAATAAATTTATGACCAGGCCCTAAATACTATCCCAGCATTCCAAACTTACAATCATGTCTTCCTTTTCATTCAAGTTTCTCTCCAGTGCTTCTCAAGACATGTGAGAGGCTTGCTTTTGAATGAGGTAAGTCCTTGCAGAGCTCAGATGAAAATATACCAAAATGAATGCTCTTGAACAATCAGAAATGCAAAGAATCACAAATAGAAATTGAAGCATTCAACCCATATTGTATGAAGAGTTACAAATAAACATAAACAACTGATGTGTCTATCATTCACTGGAAGGAATTTATATATATTTTTTAATATTTTATGACCTATGTATATAGATTTGGGTACCTTGATGCTACATGTCTAACATGAGTAAAAATTAAAATATAAAAAAACAAATGCACATCACTCCTATAATGATACCAAATGAACCAGGCACATCTGAGATATACACATAAAGAATTATATAGAAAAAAATCCAATATTAATTGGGTAAAAATAAAAAGATATATGCAGACCTTTAAGAGACTCATATCTAGTCATTTTTCCCAATTATTTAAAACATTTATTAGGAAATAAGTTATTCTTACTAAATTGTTGTGTTAGTGTGATATAAAAATAGGTATTTATAGTAGCAGTATTATATACTAAAAAGTACTTGGTGCCCAAGGAAATTTCCTTATTAAAACTTACTAAAGGCAAAGGATTTATCCCTTTTGTTCCTATGAAACTCTGGTCCATGTTTCAGGACTACAGGCTAGATTTGTACAAAGTCATTTCAAAATGACACCAAGCAGTGGTTTAAATTACTTGAGGCATTTTCTTTGGTCCCATTCCTGACTTACACCAGAGATATATTTATATATGGTGTAATATTTATATATGAGTAAAAGTTTATACCATGGAAAACCATCATACAAATAGCTTACAGATACTTGTAAGTGCCAACTGTGACCAAAAATAATTGGACCATTTGTAGTATGCAAAATGAATTCAGTAAAAGATAAATCCATTTAAAACTATTCACAATTTTTAAAAGTGTAGAAGTCAGATCACGTGTTACTAGATCTACCTTTCTATTTTATTCTGGTAAAAATAGTTATAGTAGGACCATGAAGAATTAAATCTAAGAAGAATCACAGAACTATGAACTAAAGTCACTGTGGCAGATAAGATCAAAGAACATTTCAAAAGTTTCATCCTTAGATATGAAAACTAAACACAGAAATGACAAAAATAATTCTTTAAGAAATAAAATGTAACATAACAGTATATTACAGCTTTAAAATATTTTGCTTAAATAAAAAATATTGACTGGGATAGCATTGACTAGAATGTTTCTTGAATATTGTCTTCCCTACAGTTTTCATGGGAAAATTGATGTAGGGAACTTGCCTCAATTTCAATATTTTATGAGATTAATGCACTACATAATAAAAATGTGGGAAAAATGGCTCTGGGAGTTTTGAGATATGTATTTTCTCTTAAAATGTATCTCTGTTTCTGAAAATAGTGGAATAAAATGCATTCCTTTAACATAATTCTGACCAGTTTCTAGAAATAATCCCTCACTTAACATCCAATTATCTGAGAGTACACATACCATATTTTAGATTGAAAATACCTGTGAGTCTACATAACAATTCAATATTCTGACATCTTTTTGATAGTCATGGTTACTCTATTAGTCAGGGTTCTCTAGGGAAACAGAATCAATAGGAGATACCTGTCAACAGTAAGAGATTTTATATGAGTCTCTCACATGACTGTGGGAATGCACAAGTCCAGGTTCCACAGGCAGGCTACAAACCAAGGGCTCCAATGAAAGTCCAATGAAAGTTCTTGATGAGTTTCTGGGAGACAGTGGTTGTCCAGGAATGCTGGAATCACTTCCCCTTTTAAGGCATTCAGCTGACTGGATAAAGCATTACTCATTGCTGATGACAATCTCCTTGACTGATGGAGATGCAATCAGCTATCTATGCAGTAAAGTCACTGGTGACTAAAGTCCATAAATGTCCTTGTATTACAATTAGCTCAGTGCTTGCTTGGCCAAAAAACTGGGCACAATTACCTGGCCAAGTTGACACATTAGCTTAACCTTCACAGTTATTCCACTCATTTTGAATTGTGCACCTTTACAACCACAAGTTTCTTTCTAATGATTCTCACCATATCTATGGTCCCTCATACATGGGAGACACATATATTTTAATGTAACATTTATTGTGATCTATGTATCTTAAAAAAAAACTCAAATAAAAATTTAAAAGAATAAGAGGTTCTGTGGGTGGCGGACTTGGCCCAGTGGTTAGGGCATCCGTCTACCACATGGGAGGTCCGTGGTTCAAACCCTGGGCCTCCTTGACCCATGTGGAGCTGGCCCATGCACAGTGCTGATGCACACAAGGAGTGCCCTGCCATGCAGGGGTGCCCCCTGTGTAGGGGAGCCTCACATGCAAGGAGTGCACCCTGTAAGGAGAGCCACCCAGAGTGAAAGAAGCCGCATACATGGAGAGCTGACACAACAAGATGATGCAACAAAAAGAAACACAGATTCACACGTGCCACTGACAACAGAGTGGACAAAGAAGACAATGCAGCAAATAGACACAGAGAACAGACAACTGGGATGGGGAGAAGGGAAGAGAAATAAATTAATTTTTTAAAAAATAAGAAGTTCTGATTATGCCACACCCTACCCCAACCCACACCTCACACATCAACCTTTTCATCAGGGACACATTCACTGCATTTGGTGAATACATCTTGGAGCACTGGTATACCACCTGGATTATGGTTTACATTGAAGATTACACTCTCCCCCAGTCCATTCAGTGGGACATGGCAGGATATATAATGTCCTGCATCTGTCCCAGCAATATCATTCAGGACAACTCCAAATTCTGAAAATGCCCCCATATCACACCACTTCCTTCCTCTCCCTGTACTCAGCAACTCCCCTGTACACTGTCTCCACATCAGTGATACAGTGTCTTCCATTGCTAGAGTCACAACAGTTCTATAGTAGAATACCAGTAAGTCCACTCTAATCCATATTTTATTCCACCATCCTGTGGACCCTGGGATAGTGATGTCCACTCTACCTCTAAATCGAGAGGGGGCTTAGATCCCACATAGCTGATGGATGCAATTCTCCTGCTTGCAGTTGTAGACTCTCTCGGTTCCCTGGTGTGGTGGTTCACCATCCTCACCTCCCTGTTAGCTGACCTGGGTAAGTCCAATGAACTGGAGAGTAAGGTGCCACAACTCTGCTGAGACTCAGGGTCCAGCTGGCACATGGACAGCCTAGAGATTCAAGTCTACTGAGTATACACCAATGCCAAGTTCAGCAAAAGTGACAGATGAGGCATGTGTAGAGAGGTCACATGTGAGTCCAAATCCATCACACTCGGGGGCACAAATTCCAAAATAGGGTCCACTGGCAAGGCACTGAACACCAGAGCCATCTGCAGTGACCGTAGAACATGTGTGCCTCTGTAGCCCTCAGGAGCACCACTACCTGAGGTTATTTATTTTAGCTGTCTCTGGAATCCTGCTGAGGTGTGCAAAAATGCAACCCCTCTGATGACCTCCCAACTCATTTTGAAGTCTCTTAGTCATATAAACTCATTTGTCTTTACCATTTCCCCCTTTTATTCAAGGCGTTTTTCTAGTTGCATCACCAGCTGCTGCTTGGGAGTAATTCCTCAGTGCAAGGAAGGCTCATCCCCAGGAGTCATGTCCCACGTGGAAGGCAAGGTAACACATTTACATGCTGAGTTTGGCTTAGAGAGAGGCCACATTTAAGCAACATGGAGGCTCTCAGGAGTAACTCTCATGCACCCTGCAGCTCTAGGCCTAGTTGGAATTTCAAGCATAGTCATCAGTACCAAGGGCCCATCATTGGACCATCTTTCTTCACTGGTCTTTGCCCATGCACTAGAGGGACGGTTGCTGTTCTGCTGGGGAATGTGACAGAGCTCCCCTAGCTGGGAACTCAGCACTCCCTCAGCTGTTGTTTGTAACTCTACTTACTGTGACAATACCCAATGAATATCCAAACATTTTTATATACCCTATATACATGCCAAGGAGAACTCCCTCCCAACCATGTGCCCCCATCAATGACACCCCATACCAGTGTTCCTCCCCTGCCATAGTTGAACCCTACTGTGATTCAAAACTTCTTCAAAAATGAAGCATAATATATTGCCAAATTTGATCAGTACAAAAATGAAATAGTAATAGGTTTCAAGATTAGAAACAAAATTCATATTTAGAAAAACTGAAATAAAGTAAAAAACAGGGGTACTAAAAAATGAAAAATATCATAAAACTTTGGTTTTGGTGTTTTGTCTCATCACTGTAATAGCTGTTGCCCTGTATGTACAATGGCAAGGCAATCTCTTTCATTCCTTCCTTGGTGCCTACACCCTTTTTTTTAATTTTTAATTTTGTCTTGAAAAAAATTTAGATCACAGTAAAGTCGCATATACAATATAGGGGACTCCCATATAGTCAACATCAAACCCTTTCCCCCCTTCCCCAGCAAGATCTTTTCATATCCTCTTAAGTATGGGTCTTCATACTCCTTTTCTCCACTGCACCTGTCCTTCTCTAGTTTCTCTAGTTTCTCCATCTGATTATTATTGCCCCTTATTTAAACTCTTATTTTGGAAGGGAACAAATGCCATCTTGTCTAGGTACCTTTAAATGTGTATATATTTTCAGAATCAATTATCTTTAAAGGTGTTTTCAATTACATGACTTTAAATACATTTTATTTCTGAACTTAAGCTTATAAGTATTTTACAATTAAATTTTAATTTCTCATTGTATTTTAGTGCTGCCTTTTCAATGACTCTTATCATTCATATGAGGCATTTGAATTTCAGTTTTCTTTTTATTTAGTTTTTTAATTTGGTTTTCGTGGTGGCAGCTATTTTCAGATTTTTTAAAAAACTTTATTTCTAGTGCTATAGATTCCCAATCCTATAGGTTCAGAGTCATTTTAATAGGACCTACAATTTTACCAACAATTGGTTTTCCTATTATCAGGCATATAAAAGATCTGCCAAAGTAACTTATGTATATCACATGGTCCAAAAACTCATCAGTAACTTTTGCGCATACTGTATTCAAACACTTTATTTTAGAAATAACCTCTAGCAAGAAAGAATAGATGTAATTTTGTTTACTGATATTTTAAATTTTTCCATCTACACATAAAAATCCTGCCAGCCACAAGACACCTTGATTCTCTTACTGAGCATCTTGAAAACATGTACATTACTCGGAATTGTGTGGATTCAAACCACGAAAATGTTGGTCTCCTACTAATGGGGCAACATTCTGGGATTTCAGAATTGCACATCCAGGCTTCCTGTACCCTGGGGACATTCTGCGGCTAAGTGGACTGTCATTTGTGGAAGTCACTAAACCCTATTCACAGCTCCATCTGTAACATCTATTGTGGAATCTCTCTTCTTTCTTTGTTTCTTTCTTTTTTAGTTAAGCCAGGGAAAAGATTTTATTTAGAAATGGGAGAAAGAAGAGAACTTGCTGAGAAATGGAGAGGGTGGAAATAAGCACCAATACTGGTGTCAGCTTCTCTAGGCAGAGAAAGTGAGTTCTGGCTTGAGTGGTCACCTTCAAAGCTATGAATTTTTCCTCCCCTTACTAAAGGTAATGGGAGCAGCCCAAGCTGCTATTGGTTACCCCACCAATAATGGGGGTCAAAGCTGAGTAGTCTTTGGAATATGCAGTGCCTCCCCTCAGCCCAGGAAAGAGTCCCAACTGGAACCTGAAAGTCAAGGTCAAGGACTCAGAAGGGTCTCATGGCCATGTAGTCTGTTAGCCATGTTGTGGCTCATCTCCTCATTTCCCTGTACTCAACTGTCTCAACTCACCCTCAAAGAGTTCATGCCATTATTCTTAAAGGGGTGCTGAGGGGCCAAGGTCATTCTTCTGTAGTTGCTTCCTGCTGGTTAGGGCAGTAGTCCCTGCCTGACAGGGCATGAACCTCTCTCGCTATTCTATTGTGTTTGAGGAAAAATGGGTCCACATCCTGGTTGGAACTGGATGAAATCTCCACATGATTAATAAGGCATTGAGTCATCAGAAATAAACTTAATATGAATTTTGAAAATCCATGGTCCCAGTAAAGAGATAAAGAAGATGGTGGCAAAAAGACCAAAAAAGGGGTGTAGTCATGACATATTAGATCACAAGAGTGAGAAAGGCCAGGTACCTTCAGATGCTGCTTCCTCCCAAAGTTGATGGAAACAGCATTCTTCCTTGAATTCTTTTATGCTGTTGGTTAACTCCAGGGAGAGACTGTAGTAGACCTGCTAGGTTTTGGTAGGAACTTCAATCCCAGTTCCTACAGCAGTGGTTATGCTTAGGACAGCTAGGAGCAGTGTGAAGAGGGACTGCCCTAGACATAAACTCACAGAAACAGTATAGGCAACAAGATAAGCACATGGCAAATAAAATAAAGATGGTACTTAAGAGAGCCATTCCTTTATCTTACAGCTACATTCCTTACCTACTTATAAAATGAATTAAGTTTACCAAGATTTTTAACATGCTCAAAACCCTTCTGCGTATGATCTAGAATTGAAGATATTATCATATTCATCAGTATGTAGGTAAGTACTTTATACTAATTAATTCATAATTCATGAATTAATGCACAAATTCCTCTTTGAGCTGCAGTTAATAGATCTAAGCTCCAGGTTTACAATACCATACATGTTATCTTCCCATGGGAGCAGGCCATCATGCCAATTGTGTTTAAGTTCTACAAACAGTACTCTGATCACTGTTGCTCCACATAGTGAGTCCTTCACACAGCCAGCATGCTGCAGCACAGTTGATCTTAGAGACTAGGAAGGTAAGGCTCCAGTGTTTCACGTGCCTGGTGCACAATGCCCTTTGACACTATGAAACAGAGCCACCATGGAGGCAATGTCCATTGTCCATCTGGCCATTATCAATCCATCGCTGGCTGCTGCAGGAGTCTGAAGCTGCAATGTACTCTTCATCCTCTTCAGGAGCATAACCAGAGATCTGATAGATACCTTTATTTGTAGAGGTCAGTGACCAACTTGGCCAACAGCTCAAATGGACAGGCAACATGCAGGGTATTTCAGCCAGGTTTAGATGCACAAGAGATTTTAAAAGAGATAGACTTCCATATTGTTGATCTTTATATTCTTTCTAAATACCTCCAATATAATATATAATATATTAAATGATACTACTTTTGCCAAGTTATGTAAATGAACAGCTATTTTACTTTAGCAGTATAGGAGAAACTACTTTCTCCAGTATTTTATGAAAACTAAGGGTTCCCAAAGCAATCAAGATTATCTTTCCATACCACCACTTTAACATGCAGATTGAGGTGGCCTCTGATAGGTTTCCCTCCTATGAAGTTACCCTTTATTATTAATATCAATGTACAGTTCTAATTAATAATGGTTTCCTGGAATTAGTCACTTAAATGCTTCAGTTTAGAAGATGCTTTTCCAAACTCCATATAATTTACCATAACCACATGGACTGGATACTTCACATTAAAATAAGCTTATTAAACTACAATTAGGGAGGCAGTGACCAGGTTCCCACCTACCATATAGGAGGCCCCAGCTTCAATTCCCAGGGCCTCCTGGTAAAGGCAAACTGGCCTGAGCACTGTAGAGCTGAAAGTCCATTGACATGGAGAGCTGACAGCCCATGCTGCACACAGCTGGTGCAGCAAGGTAACACAACAAAGTGAGACACAGAGGAGAGACATTGAGAGATGCAGCAGACTGAGAGATGAGGCAGCTTGTGAAAGTGAATGCCTCTCTCCCACATCGGAGATTCCAGGATCAGTTCCTGGAGCCTCTTAAAGAAAAGACACGGGAAGCACATGCAAGTGCAAAAACAAAAAGGTGGGAGGAATAAATAAGTCTTTTTAAAAAAATTACAATTAGCCAATGAAGCTTACTTTATTCATTGAAGAAAGTTCAGATCTACATTTCCTCTGTTTAACTTAATTCCATTAAACATGAATTTAGAATTTCATTGTCTTAAAGAATTAATATAATATTTATTTAACTGGCATTCTATAAATGTAGGGAGATTACATCTAAGTTAAATAACATTGAAATCATTATAGTTTATTCCAGGAATGTTCTTTTTCCTTCCTTTACAAAAGGTTTAAAACTTCTCTTGTTTAATAAAATTCTAAAACTGTGAATAATCTTAAAAGCATACTGAATGCTAGGTTCTGGAATATATTACAATTGTTTAATTTGTTTCAATCATAATTTAGAAAAGATCTTCCATAGCTTTGAAGGACTTTTCATTTGCTTCCTGAAATTCATTAATAGGATTATTAACCACCATTATTTTAAAGCTATTGAAAGGTTTAAATTGGGGAGCCACAGGACAAACTGATTTTTAATTCTACAGCCTAGGTGATTGTTTTAATCTGCCACACCTAGCCCCTCACTCAGAGCTCTGGCAAAGAGAAGGCCCAGGGGGCTGGGAAGGTTAAAAGGCTCAGGAAAACCTTTCCCTTTCCCAATTCCCAAATGCCCCACTCCCTTCCCTTCCCACACTTTCCCACATTAACCACATCCCTCATTAGTGTGGTACATTTGTTACAATTGATGACCACATATTGGAGCACTGCCACTAAGTGGGGATTATACTTTACATTATAGTTTAAATTCTCTCCCATACAATTTTATAAGTTATGACAAGACATATAAAGGCCTGTACCTGACACTGTAACATCATTAAGCACAATTCCAGTGTCCTGAAAAGGCCCCTTATCACACCTATTTTTCCCTCTCCCTCTCCTCAGAACCTCTGGTGGCCACTGCTTCCTCATCAATAATAAAAGTTCTTCCATTACTAAAATCACAATAAGTCTGTAACAGAATAACAGTAAGTCTACTGAAGTTCATCATTCATTCCCCAATTGCAAGAATTCTGGAAAGGTGATGCTCAGTCTGCCTCTAACTTAGAGGAGGCTTAGATCCCAAGGGGCAGGTGGATGGGACCATCTTCTTGTAGTTGCAGACACTGTTCTTTGGAATGGCTGTTGTCCATTCTCATCTCCTTGTCAGATGTCCTTGGTGAGCCCAATGAACAGGAGAGTAGGTGTTGCAAATCTCTTGAGTTTCAGAGCCCAACTGGCACATAGAAAGCCCAAAACTATAAGTCTCTTGGGCATAAGTTTTATTACTAACTATAGGTTCAAATACAATTGGTAGAAGAGCCATGTGTTTTGAAACCACAACTAAGTCCAACTCTGTCACACTGGGGAGCATAAATTCCAAAGTAGGACCCAATGGTAGGGTGCCAAATTCCTCAGATGTCAACCCAGCCTATAATGTCTGGCTGTCTCCAGAGCTCTCAGGAACCCACCTATTTGAGGCAATTATTTACTGTAGCAGCCAATCAGACCCTACTAGGACGTGCATAAGTGTAAACTCTAGAATGATCTGCCCACTCACTTTGAAGTCTCTTAAACCATATAAACTCATTTGTTTTTACTCTTTCCCCTTTTGGTCAATGTCTTTTTCCAGTTTCTTTGCTACTTGGTGCTTGGCAGTAATCCCTCAGTATAAGGGAGCCTCATCCCTGGGCATTATGTCTTATGCAAGGGGGAAGGTAGTGCATTTATATGTTGCATTTGGCTTAGAGAGAGGCCACATTTGAGTAATAAGGAGTCTCTCAGGAGATAACTCTTAGGCAGCCTATAACACTAAGCTCAGTTTCAATTTCAAAAGTAAAGGTTCATAAGTACAGTCATCAATATCAAGGGCCCATCAACGGCCCATCCTCTTTTACTAGTCACTGCCCCTATACCCAGGGGATTCTTACTGTCCCATTAGGGAATGTGGCAGAACTGGACATTTAATGTTCTCTTGGTTATTGTGTGATTCTTCACCCACTGTGACAATGCCCCATGAACATCTGACCACATGCCTCACATACATGCCCCAGGTGAACCTCTTCCCATGAATGCCCCATCATCGACACCCCATACCAATGATCCTCCCCTGTCACAGCTGGAGCCTTTCTTAGATCCAACATTTCTTCAAAAAATGAAGCCAATGAAAAAACCAAACACAATTAATAAGAAAATGAAATGATAGTTTAAAAAATAACAAAAATAACTTTTAAAAATTGAAAAATTTTTCATTATGCCTTCCATCACTATAAGATCTGTTGTCTTGTATGTACAGTAACATTTTCTTCCATTTATTCCCCTAGTGTCTTATTTTCTTCATTGTATCTTCAGAGAATCTTTAGGTTATAGAAAAGCCATGTGGAGAATATAGGGTATTCCCATATACCCAATATGCTCCCCCTTTTCCTGTTTCCCCTATCAATAACATTTTACATGTGGATGGTACACTTGTTACAGTTGATAAACAAATATTGAAGCATTGCTACTAACCATGGTCAATGATTTACATTATGGTTATAATTTGGACCCTGCACTTTTATAAATTTTGATGACATCTAACAAGGCCTGTATCCATCACTGTAAGACCATGTGGAACAATTCCATCACCCCAAAAATCACCCCATGTTCCACCTATTTTATTTCTCTCTCACTTCCCCTTGGGACCTGGGCAAGCATCATGCTTCATTCCTTAAGAACGAGATTCACGGTCACTTACAACAACACTGAGGGCTCCATACACTGGCCTGTCCTCCCATTTAAGGCACTTCCTATGATCTCAAGATACTCCTGCCACTCTATTTGAGAACAAGCAGGACTCCCCAGGAGGCCACCCCTTCCCTCTCATTACGTGGGTCTCCACCCTCTGACAACACATACTACAATGGGATGAACACTCACACACTCCCTAGGTGGGCCCTGTCCTGCATGCTCTCCACATCCAAAACCCTAAACCAATAACTCTCCCTTCCATATTTGCCAAAATAACATTCTCAATGTTGTCATTTCAACCACATACCTACAAATCCCTTGTTCACCTGCTCCCTCCCCCAACTCTCCTCCCAGTTCCATGTACAGTCCAACCCACCCTCCCCTCCCCAACCCCTCACAAACCAGCACCACCCAACCCAACAGCATCACTGCACCACTGTCACACCCATTCACTACACAACTAATCCCCAGAGCTCATCTGTTCCCTCCCCCAACCCGTGCCCCAGTTCCATGGACAGTGCAAACCACTCCAACCCTACGCCCTCACAGACCAGCACCACCCAGCCCAATAGCCTCACTGCACCATCATCATGCCCAGCCACTGCACAGCTACACCCTTCCACCTTATCATCCATTTTCCCCATAAGGGCACTGGCTCACAACCCTCTACACCATTTCTGACAGACACTAAAATTTAAGCAAGGATTAAAATAAAGTGGTCATTTATTCGCAAAGCAGCTGTGTTTCATGGATAGGGCACTGACCTTGGAGTTTCCACTCCCATGTGTGAATCCAGCTCTGAGTCATATTAAGTTGTGAGATCTCAGGCAAGACATTGGACCTTTAATTAACCTTCCCCAGCATCTACACTACATACTTTATATACATTAAGTCATTCATAGACAAATGTCATGGTTGATTTACTATTCTCCTCCTCAGGTGGAAAAACTGAGGTACAGAATTCTATGTGCAACAATGGCAAAAAATAGAAGTGAACTTCATCAGAAGTCAAAAGTTTTGTCAGTCAAAGGATGTTATCAAGAAAGTGAAAAGAACCTACAGAAATAGATGCAAATCTTATTTCCAGTATGGGTTTAAATAGCCAGTATGTATAAAAGAACACCAACAACTCAACAACAAAAAGAAAAACAACCAATTAAAAATGGGCAAAGGACTTGAACAGATAAATCTCCAGAGGATATATCAAATACCAATATGTACATGAAAAGATATTCAAAGTCATTATTCATTAGGGAAATTCCTATAGAACATACAGTATCTGCAGGGTCAGCATTTGTGACTCCATGGAGGTTGAAATGATCTGGAAGATGTCAAGAAGACACTGGCAATTTTGGAAATTTAGGTGAGATACAGAACAAATGGGAGGCACCATGGGAAATTGTCATTGAATTTTAGAACCATTTGTAGGTTGATTATTAAAGTTACTTTAGGTTGCCTTTAACTACAATTCTTTTCTTCTACTGTCTTTGCTATTCTTCTTATAGTAAGAAGGATGGCCCAGCAGCAGCTCATACTGTACTTGTCAATCCACAAACTCCACTCTACCCTCCTGCTCAAGGCCAGAATACTCCCTGACTAATTCCTGGTTAAACACCAATGTGCTGGCAGATACTCTGTGACCTCCAAGCTCCCAACGAATAAATGATAGTGGAGCTTCCCAAAGACCAAGAAGATGAGGTGGCCCATCTAATGCTGAGGTGAGGTCACTATTCTTTGTCTAAGATATAAATATCACCCTTTTTGTTTCTTTCTCTTTCCATTGACTTCAGATAAGGATATCTAATTATGTATAATATATTTGATACATACAATTTATAGCAGAGGAAAGTGTCAAGTGGGGTCCTCTTCAAACTGACCCCTTCTTTAAAAGGGCATCCACAAAAGGCATCAGATTATAAACTATGTGGTAGGGGTCTTTACCTCAGCAAAATTTTTTCCTCCACTGATTAAGAATTTTGTAATCACAAAGCAAAATGGGCTTGAGGGATTTATGTTTAAGCAAAGCATGTGCTCTGCCACAGATGTCCCTCCACTTGCTTATAGGGTCTTTGACTTGACCACCATTTCCCATCTGTTCTTCTAAAGCACCAAGGGAACAAAGTACCTGAGCAAACACAACACAGCATGATCCAATATGGAGTTTTCATTTCTGTAATTGAGAATGACTCTAAGTGGAAGCAAAAACAGCACATATTCTGGAAGCACTCACTCTTGAGGGAATATCTGCATAAGAAAATCAGAGCATTCTTGCTGGCTTTATCTGGAGAGTCATTCTGTTTCCATATCCTGGAAGAAATGAGGATTGGGGTATGGTTAAAGAGAGTTTCCAGGTAAAGAACTAGGTCTTACAAGCATCAGTGTTCCCTTAGGTGGCATGGACTCTGTGTACAGGGACTGGGGACTGTCTATGTGCAAGTCTGAGTGGTGTGCTTGTGAATGTGGGGGTAGGGGAGGGACTGTGAGTGTGTGTCCTGGAGAGGGGCAGTGGGATGCATATCCTTGAACACACTTCTAGCCTCCGCTCTAAACCCACATCCAAAATTCAAGGATTAGGAATAAAACCTGAACTTGCTTTCATTTGAGAGGGATTGCTGTCCAGCTGCCCCTCAATACTTCCCAAGGCCTGGCAGGCTTTCTGGAAGACTTGTGTGAAGGGGCTACTGCCTGGCTTGTTCTACACACTGGCTCTCACACTCCTGCTGATCTGGTCTCCTGGAATGAACCAGGCCCACCACAGAGTCTCTGGAGCACAGGGCCCAGGGCTCCCTGCTCCTCTCAGGACCCACAGCTCCAGTGAGACAGGTCAGCCCTGTCCCCCAAAGTCTACCACCCCCCTCCCTGTGAACTTTCCTCAGGCCACACAGGCGTTTTCCTGTACTGGGCCACTCGGACATGCATAAATGTTTTCTTCCCTCCCTCCCCCAGCTGCCAACACTGTTCCAGAACACGTTTGGTTCCAGAAATTATTCTGTACTGGTTCAAGAGAAGAGACTTGGGAAGAAAGAAGAGATGAAGAGAAAAAGAGGAAATGTGGAGCAGATCAGAAGAGGGGAAGGGAAACAAGTGCATATGGAATCCACTGCTTTTCTAGCTTTCTTTTTGGCATTTCAGGAAATTTGGCAAAACGGAGGGCAACACTAGGTAACTGCGATCAACATTTTATGTTAACATGCACGTGGAGCTAGGAACTAGCTGGTAAAAATAGGCACAGGAGGTAAAGGATGCCCTAACAACTTCTACCCAGGGGACAGAAACACTTTCCATAAAAGCGCCTAAGTTGCTCAGCCATCCATCCAATGGCTCCTTAATTTGGGCAAGAGAGCAAGTAGGGTCACTGTGTACAACTTCCTCTGCCATTAATCTCTGTGCCTTTCCAGATTCTGGAACTTGTGTTTGTTTTCCAGATCCTAGTATCAACAGCTACAAAGACCATGCATGAACTGAAGGTCTTTGCCAGAGCCTCAGAAGAGCTGGTGTTTGCAGAATGAAAGGCATAATTCCTTAAAATGGAGACACCTCAGTACTCAACCCCTTATACCCATTCTCTAATCAGCTGATTTAGTGAAAGTCTGGTTTTAGCTTGACAGATTTAAAGTGAGGTTTAGAAAGAGAGTTTACTTTTAATGTTAGGTATTATTATATTAAACAATATTTATCTCCTACAAGTTTTCTTAATATTTATCAAGCACCCTAAAGAGGGTTAAAACTTCCTGAATTATCCTATGTCTGTCTCCCTAGTAGCTTTCACCAAAGACACTCCCTCTCTCATACAACCCCATTTAGTCATAGTGGAACAAGTGTAAATGTAATACTTAGCATCTGTCCTCAGGCCAATGTCTTTCTAAATACTTTCTAAACCTTTACTGACCTCTGTTCACTCAGCTGGAAGGGAATGTGGGAACAATATTACCCAGGGTCTAACTGTATAATGTGGACTTCCATGTCTTTTATATGTGCAAATCAATTTTGTTGGGTATAAAATTAATGGCTCCACTTTCTTCTAACACAATGTATTGTCTTCAAAAACCTTGATGAGGATCTAATTTTCTATCTATTGTGCTAGATGTACAAATGATTTTTTCTTTTTCTGTGAAACCCATCAATTCTACTAGACTATATATTGTCATTATATTCATTCTCATTCAGTGCTCAAAGCATTCCTTCTATTTACAGACAAAAATGATACCTTTAAATTTATTTCAGGTCTCTGCTTTGGTTTTGTCTTTTCATGCACACCAGTTATTCACATGTTGGTTCTTCCATACCTATCATTAGCTTTTGACACTTTTTCTCAAATCTTTAAAAAAATTTTATTTTCTCTTGAATAATTTTTTTCTTTCATCAACTTCTATTTCCTATAAGGCATTATCATTCACTGTGTTTCTTCTAGCTTGCATTACATTTTGAAGTGATTTTTCCTTTTTTTCCACATTCTTTCCACATTTCTGTCCCTTCATATTTTATTATCTGATGTCTTTTCATATCTTGCTTCATTTTCTTAATGCCTAACACCTTGTTTTTTGAAAAACTACACCATAAAGAACACCAAAATGAAGATTTTTCATTTCATTGTATACTGTTACTCTGCATTTATTCCTTTTTTGCCCTTTATTACCTTTGTATGTCATTTGACATGAGTATTTTTTCTATTGGTCATTTTATATGATTTTTTTCCCTTGAATTTGTAGGCAGTATTATGATTCAGAACAGCTTTCCAAACCCCACAGAGCTGTCTCTCCTGTAGTTTCTGTAAAATGCTCAAAGACATGGCACTTAATTCTGGGTATTTCCTGGTTCCATATTTCTCCCACTCTTAAATATAGGCCTTTGTTCTCACTGTCTCTATTGTACAAGTGTTTTTCATTCTGCATCTGATTATTGCCTTTTAACCCAATATTGAATTCTTTTTCTAAAATGGAACAACTGCCATCATCTTGCCAAAATCTAGTCATAACCCTTAAATGTGCATATATTTTCAGGATCATTTAGTTTTAGAGGTGTTTTCAGTTATATGTCTTAAAATGTAATTCATTTCTGAATTAATTTTGTTTAAAAGTATTTTATCTAATAATTAACTTTTAGTTTCTCTTCTTTTATTTTTTAAATTTATTTCTCTCCCCTTCACTGCCTCCCCCAGTTGTCTGCTTTCTGTGTCCATTCACTGTGTTTTCTGTGTCCGCTTGTATTCTTGTCAGCAGCACCTGGAATCTGTGTCTTTTTGTTGTGTCATCTTGCTTCATCAGCTCTCCATGTGTGTGGCACCATTCCTGGGCAGGATGCATGTTTTTCACACGGGGTGCCTCTCCTTTCAGGGTGCACTCCTTGCCCATGGGGCTCCCCTATGCGGCAGACACCCCTGCATGGCACAGCACTCCTTGCGTGCATCAGCACTGCGTGTAGGCCAGCTCATCACACAGGTCAGAAGGCCCTGGATTTTAACCTTGGACCTCCCATATGGCAAGCAGATGCCCTAACCATTGGGCCACATCTGCTTCCCTTTAGTTTCTTATTATTACTCTTGAAACTGAAGGTAAGTTCGTCAATTCAAAGAGGATTATTATCAATTTGTGACATTAAATATAAACTCCAACATAATCCTACAAAATATCTAAAAAATATACAGAAAAATAAATAAGAATGGGAAAAAACTGTTTCATTACAAAAGATCAACTATACACAAAAGAAGGCAGGAATGGAGGAAATAAGGGGAAAAAAGTACAAGATGTATAAGAAATAAATTTAATATTCCTAAATAAATCCTGCTTTTCAAAGTACTTGCTTCAAAATAAATAGATTATAAGGTGTACATTCAAGAGACTTAAATATTTGGACTGTCCATGTCCCAGCTGGGCTTTGAATCTCAACAGTTCATTGGACTCACCCAGTACAACTAACTAGGAAATGATGGCACAATAATGATGGGTGGATGGCACAACAACCATCCCAAGAAACATAAAGAGTCTACAACTGTAAGTAAGATATTCTGATGCATCTTGCTCTATGGGAGCAAAGCCCCCTCTCAATTAGAGGTGGAATGGGCATCACCATCCCAGAATCCTCAGCACTGGGGGAATGAACTATGGACTAAAGTAGACTTACTGGTATCCTACCATAGACTTACTTTGATTCTAGCAATGGAAGATTTGTATCATTGATGTGAAAGGCAGTGGCCAGTAGAGGTTCTGAGGGAAAGGAGAGGGAAAAACAGATGTAATATGGGGGCATTCTTGGGACTTGGGAATTGCCCTAAATGACATTGCAATGACAGATACAGGCCATTATATATCTTCCCATAACTATGAAATTGTGTGGGAGAGAATATAAATTACAATGTAAACTATAATCCATGATTAGAGGCAATGGTCCAAAATGTATTCATTAACTGTAACAAATGTACCACACTGATAAAGGATGTTAATGTTGGAAAATTTAGGAGGTGTAGGGAATGGGGCATACAGAAATCCTCTATGTTTTTTATACATTATTTATGTAATCTAAGTATCTTTTAAAAAATAAAAAATAAAGAACTAGATTAAACTCACCAAAATACACATGTTGGCAAAATGTATTTTAAAAATACTTCAGAGAAGCTGACTTGGCTCAATGGATAGCACGTCTGCCTACCACATGGGAGGTCCATGGTTCAAACCCAGGACCTCCTTGACCCATGGGGAACTGGCCCATGTGCAGTGCTGATGCACACAAGGAGTGCTGTGCCACGCAGGGGTGTCCCCTGTGTAGGGGAGCCCCATGTGCAAGAAGTGCACCCTGTAAGGAAAGCCACCCAGCATGAAAGAAAGTCCAGCCTGCCCAGGAGTGGCACTGCACACACCAAGAGCTGATGCAGCAAGATGATGCAACAACAACAACAAAAGAGACACAGATTCCCAGTATCACTGACAAGAATAGAAGCAAACACAGGGGAACACACAGTGAATGAACATAGAGAGTAGACAACTGGGGTCAGGGTGGGAGGGAAGAGAAATAAGTAAAAATATATATTTAAAAAATACTTCAAACACCCATGTTATTTTAAAGACACTCATTTTAGATTCAAAGAAACAAATAGTTTGAAAGTTTTGAGAAGAAAAAAAAATTACATATTAAGAGTAACTAGAAGAGAGCAGGGTGGCTAAACTACTATCAGAATAAAATAGCCCTGTAGTCCAAAATTACAACAAAAGGAAATGGAGGATATTATATATTAAGAAAAGGGTCAATCCACCAGAAGGTATAGCAACATATATGCACAGAACCACAAAACACATGAAACAACATTGGCAAAACTGAAAGAAGAAATAGTTATACAATAATAGTTGGGGACTTCAAAACACCAGTTGCAAGAATCAATCAGGGAAGCAGATGTGCCTTAACTGATAGAGCATCTGCCTACCATATAGGAGGTCCAGGGTTCCGTAACCAGGGCCTCCAGGCCCAAGTGGTGAGCTAGCCAATGCACAGTGCTGCCACAGGCAAGGAGTGACATGCCACACAGGGCTGTCCCTCATGTATGGGTGCCCCATGCACAAGGATTGCACCCCTCAAGGAGTGCCACCCCACATCAAAAACGCAGCCCACCCAGGAGTGCTACCACACACAAGGGAGACCTGATGCAGCAAGATGATGCAACCAAAAGAGACACAGATTCCCAGTACCACCTGAGAATAATACAAGCAGACACAAAAGAACACGCAGCTAATGGACACAGAGAACAGACAATGGAGGGGAAGGGAAGAGAAAATAAATCTTTAAAAAAAATGAGTCAATCATCAAGACAATTTAAGAATGGAAACTGAGGATGTGAACAATACTATAAACATTCTGCACCTAACATATATGGAATATGGAACACCACTCAACAACAGTAGATTACACATTCTTCTAAAGTGTCCATGGATCATTTTCCAGGCTAGCCCATCTATCTGTTAGGGCACAAGACAATAAAAATTAAAGGATAGAAATCACACAAAATCCTTTCCTACCCCAATGGATTTATATAAAAATCAACAGAAAGAAAACTGTAATTGTACAATTAAGTAGAAACTATATGACCCTTTTTAAAATAACCTATGGGATAATTTTCTGAAATCCACCTACAAAGAAAACCAGAAAATTCTTAGAGAAAATTTCTTTTAAAAATGTCCAAAAAAACAATGGAAAGGAGCAAGGCACTACTCATTGGGAAACTTATAACTATAAATTCTTACATTAAGGAAGAATGATATCTAATCAATTACCTTTCCTCATATCTTGAGGAAAGAAGAGAAAACTAAACCTAACATTAGTAGGAGGAAGGAAATAATAAAGATTACAAAGGAGACAAGGAAGATAAAGCACAGAAAAACAACTGAGAGGATCAATGAAACCAAAATTTGGTTCTTTAAAAAGATTAATAAAATTGACAAACCTTTATCCAGACAAACAAAGAGAAATGAGAGAAGACACAAATAACTATTTTAAGGAATGAAATTGGGAACATTAACACTCATCTGGCAGAAATTAAAAGGGTTATAAGAGAATGCTATGAACATTTATATGTCAATAAACTAGATAATCGAGAAGACATGAGCAAATTCCTAAAACATAAAAATAACCTGTTCTGACTCAAGAAGATATAAAAGATCTTAACAGACCTATAAAAGCAAAGAGATTGAATAAATAGTCAAAAACCTCCCATCAAGGAAAGGTCAAAGTCCAGATGGCTTCAGGGAGAAATGTATCAGATGTTCAAACAAGAATTAAGACCAATCCTTGCCAGATGATTCCAAAAAACTGAAGAGGTAGGAATTCTTCCTAACTCATTCCATAAGGCTGCTATTGTTCTGATACACAAACCAGATAGACACATCAAAAGAAAACAAAGGGAGGAAGGGGACCAAGATGGTGGCTGACTGAACTTGCCTTGCAGTCTCTCATGGGAAAAGGAGACTGGGTGCCGCTGGAGATTCTCTGAGGCCGGGCTTTTTCAGGATTTTTGCAGGGCAGGAAGTGTCTGGACATCGATTTGGTGGAAAGGTAACGTAGAGGATTGGTCTATAAGATATAATTTGGCTTCTATTGCCCAGAGGTGAGACCGGCAGACGGGTTGCTCACTCCTTGGTGGGGCAGGGGAACCGCGGTATCGGTGCTCCGGCTGCGCTTTTGGCGGCTCTGTGGTGCTAGGGAATTCACTAATCCTGGGTGGGCTGTTGGGAGGCTGAGGGAACAGACGCCTTTGCGAATCGATTTGGGGAGACAGACGGTGTTTTGTGAAGCGGGGGAATTTTTGATTGCGGACACAAATAATAGAGCTTCCGCCTAGAGCCCCGCCCCCCAGGCCCAGCTGCCGATATGCAACAAAATTAGATTCTTAGTAATAAAGGGACGTAATTGGGAGGTAGTTTCAGGGTGCAGTGAGGGAGGGGGACACGTCAGGAAGCCGATTGGGGAATATTTTGCGAAGCTTGGGAATTCGGGTTTTGGAATCCATTTTCAACATTTCCAACCAGAACCCAACCCACGGCGGGCTTCGGATCTGCTTCAGTAAATTGACTGCGGTGTAGAGGCGCCCTCAGCTGGCCATTTTTTGGAATCACAGGGTGGGAGCTGCCCAAAAGCTGAATTGTCGATTTACCTACTAAAAAAAAAAAAAAACCCTACTGAGTAAGTGAATTGCAGGGTTCAGACATAATATAGAGTTTGCGGATCTGACTTCCCCTATAGGGCTGACACCCAGCTGCGGGGCTCCCTGAGGGCTGTGTTACACTGTGGGGCTCCTAGGGTTCCTGTTGACCAGATTTGATGTTGCCAGGTCTGAATCCCCTAAATTCTGGTGGCCCATACCCGAGATTCACACCTCTTGAGTCTTCAATAACTCAGACTTTCCACCCCTGAATCCATCATGCCCTGAGGTCCATCTGAGATCCTTGAATGCCCTAGCCTTCAATATTTGTGTTTTTTCCTTATCTTTTTTTTTTTGTTTTTATTTTCATTTTACCTTATTTTTTTATTTTTTTTTTAATGTCCTGATTGCTACTATTGCATTATCCCCTAGGCTTTTCTTCCAGCGTATCCCCTAAAGTCTTTTTTTTTTATTCAGTTATTTAGGGTTTTTAAAATTTTTTTTCTACTTATTTCATTTTAACTCAATTATACAATAAGTGCTGCAGGGAACACCTCACATTTGCTGGGTTTTCACATCCTCCACTGCCTCATTTCTGTGTGAACTGACTTAGACTACCAACACTATCCCCTTTCCCCTACATCTTGATATCCGCCATCATCTACTGTCTCTCCTATATTCCACCTCCCACCTCCCTTTCTTTGAGCCACAAAGTGTCTAACTCTTAATTTCTAATACCTCTGTTTTGTGTTCTGTCTGTTATCCAATCTTGAAACTATTACCTTTCTTTTCTCTTTCCCTCTCTCACGAAAACAATAGCTTTTTAGCGCATACCATATTCCTCCCATATTCAGTCATCTACCTCATAATAGGTACTCTACCTACTGCTATAACTCTACACAATTTACACGAATCTAACCTCCACCCTCCCAGATCTCATATTCTTGCTTTGTTAACATATATCACCAATACTACTTTACACGTTTTCCTTGCTTACACAATTGCCTTTCCCCGGCACTAACACTTTCCTCTAAAGTGAACTTAACCAGCAACAAGAAATTAGAATAAGAAGAACAAAGTGACAAACAGAAGATATAACACGCAAAAAACAACAGCTAACTAATCTCCAAGAGTAGACAAAGAAGCTAAGGAACTGAATAAACCCGTCAAGATAAAATGATGATGAGAAAGCAACAAAAAACTACAAATCAAACCAGTAATCAGGAAAACAAGGCTGAATCCAATCAGCAAACTAAAAATCAGGAAGGGGAGCAGAACTTCGCACAAGCAATGAAAGAGCTCAGAACATTTATGACCAACAAATTTGATGAAGTAATGAAAGAGGTTAACAACATGAAGACAACTCTTGGAGGGGAAATTGCAGACATACGCAAAAAGATAACAGATATGATGGGAATGAACACCACGGTTCAAGAAATCAAAAATACACTTGCAGTCAATATCAGCAGACTAGAAGAGGCAGAGCAGAGAATTAGTGACGTGGAAGACAGTACATCAGAAATCAAACAGATAGTGAAAGGGGTCAATAAAAAGATAGAAAAAATCCAGCTAGGACTCAGGGACCTGAATGACAATGCAAAACGCTCAAACATACGTATTATAGGCATTCCAGAAGGAGGAGAGAAGGGAAAGGAGTCAGAAGGAAATAATGGCTGAAAACTTCCCAAATCTACTGAAAGAGACAGATGTACATATCCAAGAAGCACTAGTCATAAACCCCAACAGGCCCACCCCAAGACATGTACTTATCAAATTATCAAATACTCAAGACAAAGAGAAAATCCTAAAAGTGGCAAGAGAAAAGAAAACCATCATATACAAGGGAAGCTCCATAAGATTAAGCGCTGATTTCTCATCTGAAACCATGGAGGCAAGAAGGTAGTGGTATGATATAGTCAAGGTACTAAAGGAAAAAAATTTCCAACCAAGAATACCCTATCCAGCTAAACTAGCATTCAAACATGATTGAGAGTTCAAAATATTCACAGATAAAAAGAAACGGAGAGTATACCAACAAGAAATCTCCCCTTCAAGAAATTCTAAAGGGAGTTCTGCAGGAAGAAAGAAAAAAACAGGACAGGCAAAGCTAGAGGAGAGTATAAGAGCAACAAAAAAAGATAAAAATAGAAGGAAAAAAATACAAAATATGACAAACACAAATACAATCAAAATATGGCTAACACAAACAATTCCTTGAAAGTAATAACACTGAATGTCAAAGGATTAAACTCACCTATCAAAAGATTCAGATTGGGACATTGGATAAGGAAATATGACCCATCCGTATGCTGTCCACAAGAGACACATCTTAGACCCAGAGATGCATGGAGGTTGAAAGTGAATGGCTGGAAAACAATCATACAAGCAAACAATAACCAAAAAAAGGCAGGAGTAGCTATATTAATATCAGACAAAATAGACTTTAAATGTGAAACAATTGTGAGAGACAAAAAAGGATACTACATTTTAGTGAAAGGGAAAATCTGTCAAGAAGATAGAACAATCATAAATATTTATGCTCCTAAAAAGGGTGCCTCCAAATATGTGAGGCAAACACTGGAAAAACTAAGTGAAAGAATAGATGCATCTACAATTATAGTGGGGGATTTTAATACACCACTATCAACTCTGGACAGAACATCTCAAAAGAGAATCACTAAAGAAACAAAACATTTGAACAATATATTAGAGGAGCTGGATCTAATAGACATATATAGATCATTACACCCAAACACAGCAGGATATACATTCTTCTCAAGCGCACATGGATCATTCTCCAAGATAGACCATATGCTAGGACACAAAGAAAGGCTAAATGAATTCAGAAAGATTGAAATCATACAAAACAATATCTCTGACCACAGTGGAGTCAAGCTGGAAATTTGCAAGGGACAGAGGCCCAGATTTCACACCACGATTTGGAAATTAAACAGCACACTCTTAGAAAAACAGTGGGTCAAAGAGGAAATCTCAAAAGAAATCATTGACTACCTTGAAACAAATGATAATGATAACACAACATACCAAAATTTATGGGATGCAGCAAAAGCAGTACTGAGAGGGAAATTTATAGCCATAAACTCATATATAAAAAAGAAGAAAGATCAAAAATTGAAGAACTAACTGCACATTTGGAGGAATTAGAAAAACAACAACAAAGTAACCCAACAGGAAGAAAAAGGAGGGAAATAACAAAGATAAGAGCAGAACTAAATGAAAGAGAAAATAAGAAAGCAATTGAAAAGATAAACAAGACAAAGAGCTGGTTTTTTGAGAAGATCAACAAAACCGACAAACCTTTAGCAAGACTAACAAAGAAAAAAAGAGAGAAGATGCAAATACACAAAATAAGAAATGAGAAAGATGATATCACCACTGACCCCACAGAAATAAAGACTATCCTAAGAGGATTATTTGAAAAACTATATTCCAACAAAAATGACAATTTAGAGGAAATGGAGAAATTCCTAGAAACACATAAGCAACCCATATTGACGAAAGAAGAAACTGATGATCTTAACAAACCAATCACAAGCAGAGAGATAGAATCAGTCATTAAAAGTCTCCCAACTAAGAAGAGCCCAGGGCCAGACGGCTTCACAGGTGAATTCTACAAAACATTCCAGAAAGAACTAACAGCAATACTGCTGAAACTATTCCAAAAAATCAAAACAGAAGGAACATTGCCTAACTCCTTCTAGGATGCCAACATTACCCTAGTACCAAAGCCAAACAAAGACACCACAAGAAAGGAAAATTACAGACTGATTTCTCTAATGAACCTAGATGCAAAAATACTTAACAAAATACTTGCTAATCATATTCAACAACACATTAAACGAATTATACACCATGACCAAGTGAGATTTATTCCAGGTATGCAAGGATGGTTCAACATAAGAAAATCAATCAATGTAATACACCATATAAACAGACTGAAGGAAAAAAATCACATCATTATATCTATAGATGCAGAAAAAGCATTTGACAAAATACAGCACCCTTTCTTGATAAAAACACTTCAAAAGATCGGAATACAAGGAAATTTTTTGAACATGATAAAGAGTATATATGAAAAACCTACAGCCAACATGTTTACAATGGAGAAATCCTAAAATCCTTCCCTCTAAACTCAGGAACAAGACAAGGATGCCCATTGTCTCCGCTCCTATTTAACATTGTCTTAGAAGTACTTGCTCGAACACTGAGGCAAGAACCAGATATAAAAGACATTCAGGTTGGAAAGGAAGAAGTCAAAATTTCATTATTTGCAGATGACATGATCCTATACATAGAAAACCCTGAGAGATCTACAACGAAGCTTCTAGAACTCATAAATGAGTTTAGTAAAGTTGCAGTTTATAAGATCAATGTGCAAAAATCAGTAGCATTTCTCTACACCAATAATGAGCAAGATCAGGAGGAAATCAAGAAACAAATACCATTCACAATAGTAAGTAAAAAAATCAAATACTTAGGAATAAATTTAACTAAAGAGGTAAAGAACTTATACACCGAGAACTATACAAGATTGTTCAAGGAAATCAAAGAAGACCTAAATAAATGGAAGACTATTCCTTGTTCATGGACAGGAAGACTGAATATTATTAAGATGTCTATCCTACCAAAACTGATCTACACATTCAATGCAATCCCAATAAAAATCAATACAGCCTTCTTTAAGGAACTAGAAAAACTATGAAATTTATTTGGAAAGGAAAGAGACCCCGAATAGCCAAAGGCATACTGAAAAAGAAAAATGAAATTTGAGGAATCACACTACCGGACTTCAAAACATACTACAAAGCCACGGTGGTGAAAACAGCATGGTATTGGCATAAGGACAGACACACAGACCAATGGAATTCAATTGAAAGCTCTGATATAGGACCTCACATATATAGCCACATAATATTCAATAAAGCCACCAAACCCTCTCAACTGGGAGAGAGTGGCCTATTCAACAAATGGTGTCTGGAGAACTGGATAGCCATATGTAGAAGAATGAAAGAGGATTACCATCTCACACCTTATACAAAGATCAACTCAAGATGGATCAAAGACCTAAATATAAGAGCCAAGACCACAAAAACCTTGGAAAGCAGTGTAGGGAAACATCTACAGGACCTTGTAATAGGAAATGGATTCATGAATATCACACTAAAAGCACGAGCAGCAAAAGAACTAATAGATAAATGGGACTTCCTCAAAATTAAAGCCTTCTGCACCTCAAAGGAGTTTGTCAAGAAAGTAAAAAAGGAGCCCACACAGTGGGAGAAAATATTTGGCAACCATATATCTGATAAGAAACTTATAACTTGCATATATAAAGAACTCCTATATCTTGAAAATAAAAAGATAAACAACCCATTTAAAAAATGGGAAAAAGATTTAAACAGACACTTCTCCAAAGAAGAAATACAAATGGCTAAAAAGCACATGAAAAAATGTTCCAAATATCTAGCTATCAGGGAAATGCAAATCAAAACTACAATGAGATACCATCTTACACCCATAAGATTGGCAGCTATGAAAAAAACAGAATACAAATGCTGGAGAGAATGTGAAGAAAGGGGAACACTCATCCACTGCTGGTGGAAATGCAGAAGGATCCAACCATTCTGGAGGACAGTATGGCAGTTTCTCAAAAAACTAGCCATAGATTTGCCATATGACCCAGCAATACCAGTGCTGGGTATATACCCAGCAGAACTGAAAACAAGGACACAAACCACTTTATGTACACCAAAGTTCATAGCAGCATTTTTCACTATTGCCAAAAGTTGGAATCAACCCAAATGCCCATCAACAGATGAGTGGATCAATAAAATGTGGTATATACACACAATGGAATACTACTCGGCTATAAGAACAAATACACTACAAACACACGTGATAACATGGATGAATCTTGAGAGCCTTATGTTGAGTGAATCAACCCAGGCATTGAAGGACAAATACTACATGACCTCAATGATATGAAATAAGCAAGCTGCCTCAGAGAGCAAGAGACTGAACGATAGGCTTACAGGAAATCGGAGGGTGGAGGAAGGAAGTGAGCCGATGTCTGCAGGGGTGGAATTTCTGACGAGCTGGTGGTAAGTATGAACACAAAGAAGAGATAAAATGGGGGCAAGGGGTTGCTTTTGGGAGGGGCTTTGTGGGTTTGAGGGTGGCTGGGGATGGGCGGTTGGGTAATAGTGCCCAAAAGTGGGGGGAGGGAGGTGTAGAATACAAACATAGGAGAGTGTCAGGTGTTGGTGGAGAGTAAAATTCCGAGAAAATCATACCAAAATATTATTAAGAGGGTTACCTGTTTAGAATGCTCGGAGGGGATGGTCCAATGCGGGACGGGCTCCTGGGGAATGTCTGAGTGCTCATTTTGCCAGAGTGGGTGACACCATTGGGTAGAGACCCAAGTAATGAGAGTGGGGGTGGATCCACATCCTGGGGAGGACTAATGCCATCAAATAGAGGGAACTGTATCTCTCGAGAGAAAGGGTGGCTCCCAGGGCATTGGGGCAGCTGAGCAAGTTAGGCCCTGAACACTATTCCAACTATCTCTGGACGTTGCTCCTCGGGAAATGGACGTTGGCTGTCACCGTGGGCACCAAGGTGGATGGGAAAATGGATGTTAAATGTGTGGAACCAAGGAAAATGGGGGGTAAGAGAGGAGTTTCGTGAGAGTACACAAGGATGGATATAAAACATGTAATATTACACCATAACATATAGGAGACAACAGACTGATAATGTAAACCATAATGTAAAACATAGGATAACTAAAAAATTAGAAAACTGTGTATCCTAAAGTATGCACCACAATGTAAGCACAGATGCCACCTTGTTTGAAAGCTATTGTCTCAGACTCTGTACATCAATTTAAGTAAATATGATGTGAATAGGGTGTAAGAGTATCGCTGTGGAAGGGAAAAGGTTTTGTGATGGATGTGTGGGAGTGCTGTATATTATATATATGAATTGCTGTGGTCTAGGTCTCTTGTAAAGAGAAGTTCAATAATTAGGGGGGGAAAGAAAAAAGAAAAAGATAGGAGGTAGAATTTTTTCCAAGTCAACACGTATCCTATATCTAACCTTTAAACCCATCGCTATATGCCATTTAGCTAGTAAGGGATCCTGACACTATACTGGGCTTCAATTTTCAGGAAGTCCTGGATCACAGAGTGGTTCAAAAATGGCAATGAAGGAATACTGGTATAGGATACTATTGACAGGTGATTATATGGCTGACAGGGAGCTATACAGGACATATGTCCAGGGTGCATGGTAACGTTTGGATATACTCATAGTGGCAACAATTAAAAACTACAGCTGGGGGGGTACTGGGTTCCTGGCCAGTGGTGCTCTGTCGTGGTCCCTAGGGGAGCAGCAACAGTCTCCCAGATGCAGCAGCAAGGACCGGGAAGGAATGAGGGTCCAACCGTGAGCCCCTGATGCTAATGACTATGCTTGTGAGCTGATATGCCTGACATAAGAACAAATCCTAGAGCAGCATTGTGCCTAGGAATTTCCTCCTGACAGCCTTCATGTTACTCAAATGTGGCCAGTCTTGAAGCCAAACTCAGCATGTAAATGCAATGCCTTCCCCCCAGCATGGGACATGACACCCGGGGATGAGTCTCCCTGGCACCAAGGGATCACTATCAACTACCAACTGATGATGCAACTGGAAAATGACCTGGAAAGGAAGGTTCAATGCGGATCAGCAGAATATCCCTGTCTACATAAAATAACATGACTTTAAAATGCTGTTTGACCTAATGTAAGGGGGAAATGGAGAGGAGAAATGAGTTTATATGGCTATGAGTCTCTAAGAAAAAAGAGTCTGGAGGCTGTCAGAAGGATTGCCCTTATGCACAACTGAGCAGAGTCTAAGAGACAGATAAAGTAGATACAACCCCCAGGTATTGGTTCCTTTGAGGGCTAAAGAGATCCATGGGTGCTATGGTCATGGCAGATGGGGTTAACTGCCATGTCAGATGGCCCTTCTTTGGAGCTGGTGTTTATGCGTGATGAATCTGGACTCAGATGGGATCTCTCTTCATAAGACTTTCATGCTACTGTGCTGGAGTTGTAGTTGGTGTTGGGGTTTAAGATATATTCAGGGGATCTGAATCTCTGGACTGACAATGTGATAGCCAGGCCCTGAGCCTCAACAGACTCCAGCACCTACAATCTGATTTATTGGACTCATCTCACTCAGCTAAGATGGAGTTGAAGAAGGACAACCACCACACCATGGAGCCTAGAGTGCCTACAACTGAAAGCGGGGGGATTGCATCCAGTATCCTTGTGGAATCTGAGCCTCCTCTTGACATAGAGGTGCAATGGACACAACCAATCCAATGTCCACAGAGAAAAGGTGGCATTGGAGTGGGAAAAGTGGACATCGTGGCTAATGGGTATGGGGATTGGCAGGAAGAGACGAGATGTGGAGGTGTCTTTGGGACTTGGAGCTGCCCTGGATGGTGCTTCAGGGGCAATCACTGGACATTCTAAATCCTCACAGGGCCCACTGGATGGAATGGGGGAGAGTATGGGCCATGATGTGGACCATTGACCATGAGGTGCAGAGGCGCCCAGAGATGTACTTACCAAATGCAATGGATGTGTCATGATGATGGGAATGAGTGTGGGGGGGGGAGTGGTGGGGTGGGGGTGGTGGGGTTGAATGGGTCCTCATATATATATATTTTTTAATGTAATATTTTTACAGAATCAATAATAAAAAAAATTTAAAAAATAAAATAAAATATAAAAAAAAGAAAACAAAGAACAAGTTCCATATAAATATAGAAGCAAAAACTCCCAACAAAACACTGGCAAATCAAATCAAACTACATATATTATAAGGATTAAGCCCCATGGCCAAGGGTGACTTATCCCCAGAATGCAGTGGTGGGCCAACCTAAGAAAATCAGTCACTATAGTAACACCACATTAAAAGAATGGAGGGGAAAATCTATGATCACTTCAATAGCACAGAGAAGGCTTCTAATGAAATCTACTATGATTTCATAATAAAAATGCTCAGAAAGGGAAACGGACTTGGCCCAGGGGTTAGGGCTTCCATCTACCACATGGGAGGTCCGCGGTTCAAACCCCGGGCCTCCTTTACCCGTCTGGAGCTGGCCCATGTGCAGTGCTGATGTGCACAAGGAGTGCCCTGCCACGCAGGGGTGTCCCTCACGTAGGGGAGCCCCACGCGGAAGGAGTGCGCCCAGTAAGGAGAGCCACCCAGCGCGAAAGAAAGTGCAGCCTGCCCAGGAACAGCGCCGCCCACACTTCCCGTGCCACTGACAACAGAAATGGACAAAGAAACAAGATGCAGCAAATAGACACAGAGAACAGACAACCAGGGGAGGGGGGGAATTAAATAAATAAATAGATCTTTTTTAAAAATTGATCAGAAAAATAGGAGTGAAACAAGTAAATACAAAAAACTCACAACTAACATTGTAGTCAATGTGAGAAAACAATGAAAGCTAGCAATGAAAGAATGAAATCTGAGGTCAGGAACAAGACAAGGATGCCCACTGTTACCACTTCTATTCAAAATTAAACTGGAAGTTCTAGCCAGGGTTATTAGGCAAAAAAAGAGAAAGGCATTCAAATCAGAAATCAAAAACTACCACTATTCTCAGATGATATGATCATTCATATTGAAAATCCCAAAAAGTCCACAAGAAATCTACTAGAGGAAATAAATTCAGAAAAGTTGCAGTATAAGATAAACACTAAAAAAATCAGTTGTTTTTCCATACCAGGAAAGAATACTCTGAAATGGGCATTAAACATCAATTCCAGTAGCTGCAACAACTACTCTGCAGTTCATTGGCATCACCCAGGGTAACTAACAAGGAGGTGGGGATGGACATCCACCATACCAAGAAACTGAGGGAGTCTACAACTGCAAGCAAGAGAGTCCCATCCATCAGCCATATGGGATTGAAGCCTCCTCTCAATTAGAGGTGGAGTAGGTATTCCCATCCCAGAATCCTCAGGATTGGGGAATAAAATATGGATGAGAATGGACTTACTAACATTCTACTATAGACTTACTGGTATTCCAGCAATGGAAGAAATTATATCATTGATGTGGAGACAGTGGCTGCTGGAGGTGCTGAAGGCAGAGAAAGGGAAAAAGAGGTGTAATATGGGAGCATTTTTGGAACATGGAATTGTCTTTACTGACACTGCAAAAACAGATACAGGCCGCTATATATCCTAAAAAATTGAATGAGAGTGAGTAGAAAGAATGTAAACTATAATCCATGCTTCCTGGCAATGCTCCAAAAGCGTTCATCAATTGCAATGAATGTACCATATTAATGAAAGAAGTTGTTAATGTGGGGAAGGGTGGGAGGTGTGTGGAATGGGGCATTTGGAAATCCCTTATATTTTTTGTGTAACATTTTCTATAACCTAAGTACATTTGAAAAAATAAAAAATATCTTCTAAAACATTCCATTCACTATAGCCTCTAAAAGAATAAAATACCTGATAATGAGTTTAAATAAAGAGATGAATGACCTGTACACTGAAAACTGCAAAGCACTTAATTAAATTTTACCTAAATTATGACCTAATTAATTTTAATTAATTAAAGATGATCTAAATAAATGGCAAGATACCGTGTCCTTGTTTCAGATGTAATACTGTTACAATATCAGTACTATCTGAAGTGATCTACAGAATAAATGCAATACCCACGATGGGGGGAAGGCAACACATTTACATGCCAAGTTTGGCTTCGAGACTGGCCATATTTGAGCAACACAGAGGCTTTCAGGAGGTAACTCTTAGGCACCCTGCAGCTCTAGGCCTTGTTCTTATTTCAGGTGCACAGGCTTACAAGCATAGTCATTAGTATCAAGAGCTCATTGTTGGACCTTTCTTCTTTTTTGGTCTTTGCCATTGCACTTGGGGGACTGTTGTTCCTTTAGGGACTGTGACAGAGCTCCCCTGGCTAGGAAGTCAGCACTCCCTCAGTTGTTGTTTTTAATTGTAACCACTATGACAATATCCAAACATTTTTATGTACCCTGGGTATATGCCCTGGAGAACTCCCTGCCAACCATGGGTCCCCTGTCAATAACATCCCACACCAGTATTCCTCCCGTGCCATTGTTAACCTCTCTATGATCCAAAACCTCTTCAAAAATGAAGCCCAATATATTGCCAGGTTCCACTAATAGTAAAATGGAATATAGTGATGAGTTTAAAGGTTAGATATATTATAGATATTAACTTAGAAAAATTGAGGTAAAAATAAATTGCAGTGTCAAAAAATTTTTAATGCAAAGGCTTTATTTTTGATGTTTTGCCTCCCATCACTGCAAAAAGTGTTGCCCTGTATGCAAACTGGCTAGGCAACTTCTTCTGCCGAGGGATTACTACCAAGTACCAGCTGATGATGTAACTAGAAAATGACCTTAAATAAAAGGGTCAAATTGGACCAGCAGAATATCTCAGTCTACATATAATATCAGGAGTTAAAAATGCTTTTTGACCTGAATAAAAGGGGGAAATGGAAAGGACAAATGAGTTTATATGGCTATGAGTCTCCAAAAAGAGCTGGGAGGTCATCAGAGGAGTTGCCCTTATGCACACCTCAGCAGAATCCCAGAGACAGATAAAGTAGATACAACCCCAGGTATTGGTTCTTCTGAGGGCTACAGGGACCAACAGGTTCTATGGTCATGGCAGATGGAGTTCAGTGCTATGTCAGTTGGCCCTACTTTCGAGTTTGTGTTTCTGTGTGATGGAGCTGGACTCACATCTGATCTTTGTCCACAAGCCTCTCCTGTTTTACCAGATCTGTAGTTGGTGCTGGGGTTTAGTGTATACCCAGGGGACCTGAATCTCTGGACTGTCCATGGGATAGCCAGGCCCTGAGCCTCAACAGACTTTCAGCTCCTACACTCTGGTTTATTGGACTTACCCCACTCATCTAACATGGAGATGAAGGTCAACCACAACACCAGGGAGCCAAGAGTGCCTACAACTGAAAGCAGAACTGCATCCAGCATCCATGTGGAATCTAAGCCCCCTCTTGATATAGATGTGGAGTGGACACAACCATTCTAAGGTCCACAGGATGGAGGCATAGAGTATGGATTAGAGTGGACTTACTGATATTCTATTCATGAACTATTGTGATTAGTAATCGAAGAAAATGTGGCATTGGTATGGAGAAAGTGGCCATGGTGGCTGCTGGGGCTAGGGAGTGGGAGGAAGAGATGTGATGTGGGGGCATTTTCAGGGGTTGGAGTTGTCCTGGGTGGTGCTGCAGCGACAGTTACCAGACATTGTATGTCCTCCCGTGGCCCACTGGATGGATTGTGGGACAGTGTGGGCTATGGTGTGGACCATTGACCATGAGGTGCAGCGGTGCTCAGAGATGTATTCACCAAGTGCAATGACTGATCATGATGATGGAGGAGGTTGTTGTTATGGGGGGAGAAGTAGGGTAAGGGGAGTGGAGGGTATATGAGGACCTCATATGTTTTTAAAGTAACATTAAAAAAATAAAGACAAAAAATGAAGAAAAAATAAATAAATGCAATACCTACCAAAATCTCCACAATCTTTTTTTAGGAATGGAAAAAGTTGATCCTCAAATTCATATGGAATAGCAAGGTACCAACTCACCAAAACAATCTTTCAGAAGTCTCTAACCATATAATAAGCAAACGCAACCAAGATATCATCCCAAATTATACAACATAACATAAAAAGAACTAGAAAATCTCATCTATTCTGCAGGGGAAAAAACAATCAGCCAATACAGTCCCAAAGGAACCAGAGAAGGAATTATGCAACAAAGCACTCTCTGCTCAATGAGAAAGGAAAACCCTTTTGGAAAGAAAGAAAAGATAGTTCTCAACAAAGAAACATAGAGGGGGAGGCAAGATGGCGGCTGAGTGAACTTCCCGGTTACTAGCTCCTGGGGGGAATCGGCTGGGAGGCATCGGAGACTCTTTGGGACCGGCTGTTTCGGGATTTTTCCTGGTCCGGAGGTGTCTGGACATCGATTTGGAGGGAAGGTAACAGAGAGGATCCATCTGTGAAATATACACGGAGATCCCAGCTACGTGTGGAGGACTCCCTCCTTGGGTAGGCGGAGCCGAGGCAGCTAGCACCGCGGCGGGCGGTGGGCGGGAGAGCCGAGCCGCGCTGCGCCGCGGCGGCGGGCGGTGGGCGGGGAAGCCGAGTCTGGCCGAGCCCGGATGAGCCGCAGCGGGCGGGGGGGCCGAGCCCAGCCACGCCACACCGGGCGGCGGGCGGGAAAGCCGAGCTCAGCCGAGCCCAGCCGAGCCACGGCGGGCGGCGGGCGGGGGACCGGAGCCCAGCTGAGCCCAGCCGAGCCTGGTGGCGGGGTTTCTGTTCTTTGTTTTGTTTTGTTTTTTATTTTATTTTTATTTTTTATTTTTTTTTGTTGTTGTTGTTCTTGTTGTTCTTTTTTTTTTTCAATCCTCTCTTTCTTGTCCCCAATATTCTTCTTATACTATTTTACCTTAACAATACAATAGGTCCTACAGGAAATACGTCACATTTGCTGGGTTTCCTCACCTTCCACTGCCTCATTTCTCTGTGAATAGATTTAGCCTATCTACACTATCCCCTTTCCCCTACAACTTGATATCCTCCACCATCTGCTACCTCTCCTATATTCCATCTCCCTTTCTTTGATCCACAAAGTGTCTAACTCTTAATTTCTAATACCTTTGTTTAGTTTTCCATCTGGTATTCATCCCTGAAACTATTACCTTTCTTTTCTCTTTCCCTCTCTCACCAAAACAATAGCCTCTTAGTACGTACCACATTCCTCCCATATTCAGTCGTCTACCTCATTATAGGTACTTTCCTACTACTATAACTCTACACAATTTACATGATCTAACCTCCATCCTCCCAGAACTCATATTGTTGCTTTGTAAACATATATCACCAATACTACTTCACACTTTTTCCTTCCTTACACAATTGACTTTCCCCAGCACTAATACTTTCCTTTAAAGTGAGCTTAACTAGCAATAAGAAATTGGAATAAGAAGAACAAAGTGACAAAGAGAAGATATAACACGCAAAAACAACAGCTAATTAATCTCCAAGACTAGACAAAGAAGCTAAGGAACTGATTAAACCCGTCAAGAAAAAATGTTGACAAGACAGCAACAAAAATCTACAAACCAAACCAGTAATCAGGAAAACATGGCTGAATCCAATCAACAAACTGAAAATCAGGAAGGGGGGCAGGACTTCGCACAAGCAATGAAAGATCTCAGAACATTTATCACCGACAAATTTGATGAAGTAATGAAAGAGGTTAACAGCGTGAAGACAACACTTGGAGGGGAAATTGCAGACATGCGCAAAAAAATAACAGATATGATGGAAATGAACACCACAATTCAAGAAATCAAAAATACACTTGCAGCAAATATCAGCAGACTAGAAGAGGCAGAGCAGAGAATTAGTGATGTGGAAGACAGTGCATTGGAAATCAAACAGATAGTAGAAGTGGTCAATAAAGAGGTAGAAAAAATCCAGATAGGACTTAGGGACCTGAATGATAATGCAAAACGCTCAAACATACGTATTATAGGCATTCCAGAAGGAGAAGAGAAGGGAAAGGGGTCAGAAGGAGTGTTGCAGGAAATAATGAATGAAAACTTCCCAAATCTACTGAAAGAGACAGATGTACATATCCAAGAAGCACAGCGCACTCCACTGGTCATAAACCCCAACAGGCCCACCCCAAGACATATACTTGTCAAATTATCCAATGCTCAAGACAAAGAAAAAATTCTAAAAGCAGCAAGAGAAAAGAAAACCATCACATACATACAAGGGAAACTCCATAAGATTAAGTGCTGATTTCTCATCTGAAACGATGGAGGCAAGAAGGCAGTGGTATGATATAGTCAAGGTACTAAAGGAAAAAAATCTCCAACCAAGAATACTCTATCCAGCTAAACTAGCATTCAAAAATGATGGAGAGTTCAAAATATTCACAGATAAACAGAAAATGAAAGAGTATATCAACAAGAAACCTCCCCTTCAAGAAATTCTTAAGGGAATTCTGCAGGAAGAAAGGAAAAAACAGGACAGTCAGAGATGGAGGAGAGTGTAAAAGCAACAAGAAAGACAAAAATAGAAGGGGAAAATAAAATAATACAAACAAAATATAACAAACACAAATCCAACCAAAATATGGCTACCATAAATAACTCTCTAAATGTAATGACACTAAATGTCAACGGATTAAATTCACCTATCAAAAGATTCAGACTGGGACACTGGATAAGGAAATATGACCCATCTATATGCTGCCTACAAGAGACACATCTTAGACCCAGAGACTCATGGAGGTTGAAAGTGAATGGCTGGAAAACAATCATACAAGCAAACAACAACCAAAAAAAGGCAGGAGTAGCTATATTAATATCAGACAAAATAGACTTTAAATGCGAAACAATTGTGAGAGACAAAGAAGGATACTATATTTTAGTGAAAGGGACAATTTGTCAAGAAGATCGAACAATCATAAATATTTATGCTCCTAACAAGGGCGCCTCTAAATATGTGAGGCAAACACTGGAAAAACTAAGTGAAAGAATAGATGCATCTACAATTATAGTGGGGGATTTTAATACACCACTATCAACTCTGGACAGAACATCTCAAAAGAGAATCACTAAAGAAACAAAACATTTGAACAGTATATTAGAAGAGCTGGATCTAATAGACATATATAGATCATAACACCCAAACACAGCAGGATATACATTTTTCTCAAGCGCACATGGAACATTCTCCAAGATTGACCATATGCTAGGCCACAAAGAAAGGCTTAATGAATTCAGAAAGATCGAAATCATACAAAACAATATCTCTGACCACAGTGGAGTCAAGCTGGAAATTTGCAAGGGACAGAGACCCAGACTTCACACGACAATTTGGAAATTAAACAGCACACTCTTAGAAAAACAGTGGGTCAAAGAGGAAATCTCAAAAGAAATCAATGACTACCTTGAAACAAATGATAATGATAACACAACATACCAAAATTTATGGGATGCAGCAAAAGCGGTACTGAGAGGGAAATTTATAGCCATAAATTCATATATCAAAAAAGAAGAAAGAGCAGAAATTGAAGAATTAACTGCACATTTGAAGGAATTAGAAAAACAACAACAAAGTAACCCAACAGGAAGAAGAAGGAAGGAAATAACAAAGATAAGAGCAGAACTAAATGAAATAGAAAATAAGAAAGCACTTGAAAAAATAAACAAGACCAAGAGCTGGTTTTTTGAGAAGATCAACAAAATTGACAAACCTTTAGCGAGACTAGCAAAGAAAAAAAGAGAAAAGATGCAAATACACAAAATAAGAAATGAGAAAGGTGATATCACCACTGACCCCACAGAAATAAAGACTATCATAAGAGGATACTTTGAAAAACTATATTCCAACAAAAATGACAATTTAGAGGAAATGGACAAATTCCTAGAAATACATAAGCAGCCCATACTGACGAAAGAAGAAATTGATGATCTTAACAAACCAATCACAAGCAAAGAGATAGAATCAGTCATTAAAAATCTCCCAACTAAGAAGAGCCCAGGGCCAGACGGCTTCACACGTGAATTCTACAAAACATTCCAGAAAGAACTAACACCAATCCTGTTGAAACTATTCCAAAAAATCAAAACATAAGGAACACTGCCTAATTCCTTCTATGATGCCAACATTACCCTAGTACCAAAGCCAAACAAAGACACCACAAGAAAGGAAAATTACAGACCAATTTCTCTAATGAACCTAGACGCAAAAATACTTAACAAAATACTTGCTAATCGTATTCAACAACACATTAAACGAATTATACACCATGACCAAGTGGGATTTATCCCAGGTATGCAAGGATGGTTCAACATAAGAAAATCAATCAATGTAATACACCATATAAACAGATTGAGAGAAAAAAACCACATGATTATATCTATAGATGCAGAAAAGGCATTTGACAAAATACAGCACCCCTTCCTGATAAAAACACTCCAAAAGATCGGAATACAAGGAAACTTTTTGAACATGATAAAGAGTATATATGAAAAACCTAAAGCCAACATTGTTTACAATGGCGAAGTCCTGAAATCCTTCCCTCTAAAATCAGGAACAAGACAAGGATGCCCATTGTCTCCGCTCCTATTTAACATTGTCTTGGAAGTACTGGCTCGAGCACTGAGACAAGAACCAGATATAAAAGGCATTCAAATTGGAAGGGAAGAAGTCAAAATTTCATTATTTGCAGATGACATGATCCTATATATAGAAAACCCTGAGAGATCTTCAACAAAGCTCCTAGAACACATAAATGAGTTTAGCAAAGTCGCAGGTTATAAGATCAATGCGCAAAAATCAGTAACATTTCTATACACCAATAATGAGCAAGATCAGGAGGAAATCAAGAAACAAATACCATTCACAATAGTAAATAAAAAAATCAAATACTTAGGAATAAATTTAACTAAAGAGGTAAAAAACTTATACATTGAGAACTATACAAGATTGTTCAAGGAAATCAAAGAAGACCTAAATAAATGGAAGAATATTCCCTGTTCATGGATAGGAAGACTGAATATTATTAAGATGTCTATCCTACCAAAACTGATCTACACATTCAATGCAATCCCAATAAAAATCAACACAGCCTTCTTTAAGGAACTAGAAAAACTAACTATGAAATTTATTTGGAATAAAAAGAGGCCCCGAATAGCCAAAGACATATTGAAAAAGAAAAACGAAATAGGAGGAATCACACTTCCTGACTTCAAAACATACTACAAAGCTACAGTAGTGAAAACAGCATGGTACTGGCATAAGGAGAGACACACAGACCAATGGAATCGAATTGAAAGTTCAGATATAGAACCTCATGTATATAGCCATATAATATTCAATAAAGCCACCAAACCCTCTCAACTGGGAGAGAATGGCCTATTCAACAAATGGTGCCTGGAGAACTGGATAGCCATATGTAGAAGAATGAAAGAGGATTACCACCTCACACCTTATACAAAGATCAACTCAAGATGGATCAAAGACCTAAATATAAGAGCCAAGACCATAAAGACCTTAGAAAGCAGTGTAGGGAAACATCTACAGGACCTTGTAATAGGAAATGGCTTCATGAATATCACACCAAAAGCACGAGCAGCAAAAGAACAAATAGATAAATGGGACTTCCTCAAAATTAAAGCCTTCTGCACCTCAAAGGAGTTTGTCAAGAAAGTAAAAAGGGAACCCACACAATGGGAGAAAATATTTGGCAACCATATATCTGATAAGAGACTTATAACTTGCATATATAAAGAACTCATATATCTCGAAAACAAAAAGATAAACAACCCATTTAAAAAATGGGAAAAAGATTTAAACAGACACTTCTCCAAAGAAGAAATACAAATGGCTAAAAAGCTCATGAAAAAATGCTCCAAATCCCTAGCTATCAGGGAAATGCAAATCAAAACTACAATGAGATACCATCTTACTCCCATAAGATTGGCAGCCATGAAAAAAACAGTAGAATACAAATGCTGGAGAGGATGTGAAGAAAGGGGAACACTCATCCATTGCTGGTGGGAATGCAGAAGGATCCAACCATTCTGGAGGACAGTTTGGCAGTTTCTCAAAAAATTATCCATAGATTTGCCATATGACCCAGCAATACCACTGCTGGGTATATACCCATCAGATCTGAAAACAAGGACACAAACCGATATATGTACACCAATGTTCATAGCAGCATTGTTCACCATCGCCAAAAGTTGGAATCAATCCAAAAGTCCATCAACAGATGAGTGGATCAATAAAATGTGGTATATACACACAATGGAATACTACTCAGCTGTAAGAACCAATACACTACAATCGCACGTGATAACATGGATGAACCTTGAGAATCTTATGTTAAGTGAAGCAACCCAGGCATTGAAGGACAAATACTATATGACCTCAATGATATGAAATAAGTTAACTGCCTCAGAGAGCTAGAGTCTGGAAAAGTGGCTTACTGGAAATCGGGGGGTGGAGGAAGGATGTGAGTTAATGTCTGTAGGGGTGGAATCTGTGATGAGCTGGGGGTAAGTATGAGCACAAAGAAGGGACATAATGGGGGCAAGGGGTTACCTTCGGGTGGGGTTTTCTGGGTTTGAGGGGGGCTGGGGATGGGAAGAGGGGTAATATGGTCCAAGAAATAGGTGGGAGGGAGGGGCAACATACAAACATGGGAGAGTGCCAGAAGTTCGTTGAGAACTAAATGTTGAGTAAAACGTATCAAAGTATAAATAGGAGGGTCACCTGGTTAGGACGTTCAGGGGGTATGGTCTGATGAGGGACGGACTCCAGAGGGAATAGCTGAAGGCTCATTTTGCCAAGGTGGGTTCTACCATTGGGTGGGGTGGACCCATATCCTGGGGAAGACTAATGCCGTCGAATAGAGAGAACTGTATCTCTCGTGAGAAAGGACGGCTCCCAGGGCATTAGATTGGCAGGCGTTGTGGGCCCCAAGGGGAGGGGAAAACGGACGTGCAATGGATAGAACAAAGGTAAATAAGGGGGCAAAAGAGGAGTTATGTGAGAGTACACGAGGATGAATATAAAACAGCTAATATTACACCAAAAACATATAGGGGACGACAGACTAATAATGAAAACCATAAGACAAAACATAGGATAACTAAAAAATTTAGAAAACTGTACAACCTAAAGTATGGACCACATAGTAAGCACAAATGTTACCTTGTTTGAAAACTATAGTTTCGGAATCTGTACATCAGTTTCAGGAAATATGATATGAATAAGTTAAAAGATTATTGCTGTGGAAGGGAAAAGGTTTTATGGTGGATCTGGGGAAATACTGTATATTGTATAGATGAATTTTGGTGATCTAAGACTCTTCTGAAGCTGACATTATGTTGGGATTCACTTTACGGGAAGTTTTGGATCACAGAGTGGTTCAACAATGGCAGCGGAGGAATACTGATATGGGATGTTATTGACAGGATATATATGGTTGACAGGGAGTTATACAGGGCATATGCCCAGGGTATATGGTAATGTCTATATATACTCACAGTGGAAACAATTAAAAACAACCACTGGGGGGGTACTGGGCTCCTGGCCAGGGGGTCACTGTTGTGGGCCCTGGGAGAGCAGCGGAAATCCTCCAGGTGCAACGGCAAGAACCAGGAAGGAAGGAGGGCCCAACAGTGGGCTCTTGATACTAATGGCTACACTTTTGAGCCTATGCACCTGCAATAAGAACAAGGCCTAGAGTAGCATTGTGCCTGGGGGTTTCCTCCTGACAGCCTTCATGTTACTCAAATGTGGCCACTCTCACAGCCAAACTCAGCGTGTAGATGTGATGCATTCCCCCCAGCGTGGGACACGACACCCGGGGATGAGCCTCCCTGGCACCGAGGGATCACTACCACATACCAGCTGAAGAAGCAACTAGAAAATGACCTTGAATTAAAGATTCAATGCGGAACAGCAGAATATACCTGTCTACATATAATAACATGACTTCGGGAAGCGGTTTGACCTAATGTAAGGGGGAAATGGAAAGGAGAAATGAGATTATAAGGCTGTGAGTCTCTAAAAAAGAGTCTGGAGGTTGTCAGAAGGAATACCCCTATGTACAAATGAACAGAGTCTAAGAGACAGATAAGGTAGATACAACCCCAGGTATTGGTTCTTTTGAGGGATAAAGAGACCCACGGGTTCTATGGTCATGGCAGAAGGGGTTCACTGCCATGACAGATGGCCCTTCTTTGGAGCTGGTGTTTCTGCGTGATGGAAATGGACTCAGAGGGGATCTCTTTTCACAAGACTTGCATGCTACTTTATTGGAATTGTAGTTGGTGCTGAGTTTAAGATATATGTAGGGGATTTGAATCTCTGGACTGATAATATGACACCCAGGCCCAGAGCCTCAACAGACTTCAGCTCCTACACTTTGACTTATTGGACTTACTCCACTCAGCTAACATGGAGTTGAAGAAGGTCAACCACCACAACATGGAGCCTAGAGTGTCTACAACTAGAAGCGGGAAGAGTGCATCCAGTACCCATGTGGAATCTAAGCCCTCACTTGACATAGGTGTGCAATGGACACAACCAATCCAATGTCCACAGAGGAAATGTGAAATGGGTGTGGGAACGGTAGCCATGGGGGCTGCTGGGTGTGGGGAACGGGAGGAAGAGATGAGATGTGGAGGCATTTTCGGGACGTGGAGTTGTCCTGGATAGTGCTTCACGGACAATTACGGGACACTGTAGATCCCCCCAGGGCCCACTGGATGGAACGTGAGAGAGTCTGGGCTATGATGTGGCCCATTGACTATGGGGTGCAGTGATGCTCAGAGATGAACTTACCAGGTGCAATGGATGTATCACGATGATGAGAGAGAGTGTTGCTGTGGGGGGAGTGGGGGGCGGGGGCGGTGGGGTTGAATGGGACCTCATATATTTTTTTTAATGTAATTAAAAAATAATAATAATAAATAAATATTTTTTTAAAAAAAACCAAACAAGCAAAAAAAAAAAAAAAAAAAACATAAACAACAACAAAAATGTAAAAGGAAACTTTAGACCTATATTTAAAGTATCCAAAATTCAAGGACAACTAGCAAGATGGCAGCAGAGTAAGGAGCTCCTAGAGTCAGCTCCTGCTACAGGGCAGTTAGTAATCACAGTACTAGCTAAAGCACCTGTTTGGGTGTGCCAGGAAGCCAGAAGAGCATCCTGCAACATCCTTGAAAGAACGGAAGGGAGGAGACTGCCCATCTGCAAAGAAGATTCAGAAGCAGAGCACCCCATGCCCTGGAGGCTAGTGCCCATCATCCACTGGAGGCACAAGCCACCTGGGGAGCTATTCTGCAGCTGAAATAGGAAGTTCCACTTCCCAAAAATGGGAAGCTACTACTTCAGCTACTGATGAGTAAATTGAGAGGGCTACAGTATATAATCCTAAGAACAGCTAAAGTTTGAACCTGACCAAGTTAGAAAGAGGCTAGGAGCCACCATCTGAACTCCATGTTGAGCACAAGGGGAGGCAGGACAGAATAAAAACCTCAGTGCTGGTAGGGACCAGCACCTTTCCATCCAGATCAGACTGCAGCTCTAGCATAGGACCCAGCCTCACCTTAAGCAGGGAGGAAGCTGGGGGACCTGCATTAGCCTCTTTGGGAAATTACCAGCCAAGTTGAGATGCCAGTGAATATTCTACTATGGCAGCACAAGCTGCCCCAGGAGCTATCCTCTGACTAGAAATGGAAGCTCCATTTTCCCAAAAACAGGGGAGGAAGAGAGTTGGCCACCGATTTCAGCTACTGATTATTAAATTCAGCTTGCTAGAGAGCAGCTAAAGTATGAACCTGTCCAAGTCAGAAAGAGGCTGGTGGCCACCATTTTTTAACTCTGCCCCAGCATGAGGGGAACCCAGGCTGACAGAAAATCACGGTGAACATAGGGACCAGTTTCTTGCACCCAGATCAGCCTGCAGTCCTATCCTAGGCTTCAGCCCCACCTCTGGAAGGGAGGAACCTAATGGGCCCTGCACCAGCCTATCCAGGTAACTGCAGGAACCTTTAGCTGACATGGACTGAATAGTCAGAACTCTACCAGGACAACTGTGGTCATCTTGGACCTGCAATGCATAGATTGCAGCCCACGCCTGCAGCTCCATCCCTGCCCCAGGCAGGGGTGAAAGGGGCATGAAGCTTCATCAGTCTCTCTGGGCAGCCACAGTCTAGGCCTGCATGACTTGAATTATTCCACACAGCTGTGATTCTGTCCCTACCCCTGGCAAAGGAGAAAGTTGAGAGAAGCTTCATCAGTCCCTGAGTAATGAGGGCAGCTTAAGCCTCCACAGCTTAGAGCACCAACTACATCCTTGACTCCTACTGCACAACCAGCAAAGAAGAAAGGGCAGAAAGTCATAAACTAAAGAGAAAAACTACTCCCAGAATAAATACTCTACTACTCCAGATGCCAAGACAACAAAAAATTATAATCCACACCAAGGAACAGGAAGATATGGCCCAGTTAAAGGAACAAGATAATGTTCCAAATAACAGAAAGGACTTGAGACAACTAATCATAGAAGTTTAAGCAAATCTCCTTAATAAATTCAATGAGATGGCTAAAGAGATTAAGGATATTAAGAAGACACTGGAGGAGCACAAAGAAGAATCTGAAAGCATACATAGCAAATTAGCAGATCTCAGAATGAAAAGTGCAATAAGTGAAATTTAAAAACATTGGAATCATATAATGCAGACTTGAGGAGGCAGAAGAAAGGATTGGTAAGCTGAAAGAAATGGGCTCTGAAAGTAAACATACAAAAGAACAGATGAGGAATGGAAAAAATTGAACAAGGAATCAAGGAACTAAATGACAGCAAAAGATGTACAAACGTACATGTCATGGGTGATCCAGAGGAGAAAAGAAGGGAAAAGGGGCAGAAGGAATATCTGAAGAAATAAGGGTAGAAAATTTCCCAACCCTATTGAAGGACATAGATATCCATGTCCAAGAATCACAATGTACTTCCATCCAAAAAAATCTGAATCAACCAACTCTGAGACACATACTAACCAGAATATCTGATGCCAAAGAAAAAGAGAATTCTGAGACCAACAAGAGAAAAGCAAAGCGTAACATAAAGAATACCCAATAGAAGATTAAGTGCTGATTTCTCTTCAGAAACCAGGGAGGCAATAAAACAGTGGCCTGATATATTTAAGATACAAGAGAAAAACTTCCAGCCAAGGATCTTAAAACCAGCAAGACTGTCTTTCAAAACTGAGGGTGAGATTAGAATATTCACAGATAAACAGAAACTGAGAGAATTTCTAACCAAGAGACAAGACTTTCAAGAAATACTAAAGGGTATGCTAGACCTTGACAAGAAAAGACAGGAGAGAGAGGCCTGGAAGGGAGTCTAGAAATGAAGATTATATCAATAAAAGTAACTAAAAGAGGAAAAGAATGGTGAAAATAAAATATGGCAGATAGAACTCAAAAAGTCAAGAAAAACCTTAACCAATGATGTAAGGCACTTGTATTCATAAAACTGCAACTCAATGTTAAAAAAAAGTTTTAAAAGTTGTAAATAACTAGAAGAATATTCCATGCTCATGCATTGGAAGACTAAATATTAAGTTGTCAATTCTACTCAAATTGATATGCAGATTCAATGTAAATCTGATGAAAATTCCACCAGAATTTTTTTAATTGAAAACACAATTACCAAATCTATTTGGAAGGGTAAGGGATCCTGAATAGCTAGAAACATCTTAAAAAGGAAAAGCAAGCTCTCACCTCCAGACTTTAAATCATACTTCCTATAGTGGTTTTAAAAAACATATATCTGCCATAAAGACAGACACATAGACCAATGGAATCAATTTGATGGTTCAGAAACAGACCCTCCCATGTATGGTCAAGCCATTTTTGACTAGCCTGTGAATCCCACACAGCTCAGGCAGAATAGTCCATTCAACAAAGGGTGCTGAAAGAACTTGATATCCATAGCCAAAAGAAGGAAAGAGGACCCCTATCTCACACCTTATCCAAAAATTAACTAAAAATTGACTAAAAACCTAAAAATAAAAGCAAGAACCATAAAACTTCTAGAAGAAATGGTAGGAAAGTATCTTCAAGACTTGGTGGTACACGGTGGATTCTTAAAGGAGATAAGAGGAGGACTGAGATGGACTACAGATGGTTAATGTACATAAAAGTTTTAATTAGCTTTGTTGTGAAAGTGTGGAAATGTATAGAGCGGATAGTAACACATAGTAAGTAAAAGCTAGTTTATAAATGGGGATGTGGCTAGAAATGGTAGGTAGATATGAAATGCCAATTGACAGAATGCTAAATAGGAACTGAATAGTATGGTAAACCAAGAAGTAGATGAGAATTGTGTTTGATGGTACAGATGCAAGAGTGTCCTTTGTTAGCTAAAGCAAATGTACATCACTACTGTAAGGTGGTGGGAATGTGAAGAAGCATGGGAATAATACAATTGGAGTGACCTATGGACTCTGGTTAGCAGTAATAATATAATATTATTGCACCTATGCCAAATATGTACTGTGTTGATAATGAGATAGTATGGAAAACATGTGCCAAATGTACACTATGGTCATGGTTACAATCAGATGATATTATCTTCTCTGTAATAAATGTTCAGATAGAGGGGTGTTATTTGGGAATTCTTTTTTATTTTAAAGATTTATTTATTTATTTATTTCTCTCCCCCCAACCCCACCCCAGTTGTCTATTTGCTGAATCTTCTTTGTCCGCTTCTGTTGTCAGTGGCACGAGAATCTATGCCTCTTTTTGTTGCATCATCTTGTTGTGTCAGCTCTCCATGTGGGTGGCACCATTCTTAGGCAGGCTGCACTTTCTTTTGCACTGGGTGGCTCTCCTTACGGGGCCCACTCCTTGCAAATGGGGCTCCCCTATGTGGGGGGCACTCCTTGCGTGTATCTGCACTGCACATGGGCCAGCTCCACACAGGTCAAGGAGGCCTGGGGTTTGAGCCATGTGGTAGACAGATGCCGTAACCACTGGGCCAAGTCCGTTTCCTTGTTTGGGGATTCTGTACATGTGCATGATTGTGTTATAAGTTTACAACTTCTGCCATAAAAATATACTTCAAAAATAATAATAGGGTGGGTTGAGGGAAAAATACACCAAATGTAAGGTAAGGACAATAAGATTTTGACAATAATCTTTCATAATTTGTGAGAAACATCTCACAAATATGCAAGGTGTTGGTGGAGGGTTGACGTATGGGACCCCTGAATGATGTCACACATTTGCTTTCTAACTTCACAATTGTTACCATACTTATTATTTATGAATGATCATATATAAATGATATAAAGATAACAATAGGGTGGGTTGGGGGGAAATACTTCGGTTAGTAGTAATATTGTGACAATGCTCTTTAATCAGTTAAAAATGTTTAACAATTCAAGGCATTGGTGATAGGGTGAGGTATGAGAGTCCTGTATGATGTTATAAATATTTGTTTTGTAAATTCACAGCTATTATTATACACTTAATGTCTATGTATGCTTATGTATGAGTGGTATACTTTAATAAATTAAAAAAAATTTTTTTAAGCATGGGACCCACTGAGTTCATCACTCTACTTTCCGGGGAACAGGGCTGGAAGGAGACTATCTGGGGAGTCAGGCAAGCTAAAATTAGATTTCAAATATAAAACAAAGTCTAAAAATTAGGTATTTTTTATCACCATTTTACAGATGAGGGATAGGTACAAAGATCTCAAAGTATTTTTCCTGAAGTGACCCACCAAGTACATGTCAGGATCTAAGTACAGGGAAGTTTGACTTAAGGTAAACCACTGTGGAAATGACTTCACAAGAGTCACAATTCCATCCAAGTTGGGCTGCCCTCAAAGCCCATGGTGAGCCTCAACTACATCCAAGGGCTGCAAATATGATGTTCTGAAACCACCTATCCAGTCAGGAGGGTCATCATAGAGATGGTGGAAAGAGCCACCATCTCCACTCTTTACACTCTATTAAATAAAGTGAGTGTGTGGTGACTGTTTAGGTGACCCTGTGCTAGGCACAGGGCAGGGAGAGATGAATGTAAACCTTATGGGAGTGATTTACAATCCAGTGAGCCAGAGATAAAGAATCAGCAAATACAACTTGAAGAAGAGGGGTCAGTGGTAGGATAACAGAGCAAGTAAGAAAGATGCTGTGAGTGGATGAAGTTCAACCTGCTGCACACATAGGATGCCCCAGGTTTGGTTCCTCATGCCTCCTAAAAACAAACAAACAAACAAATGAATAAACCACTCAAGGGAGCCTATGTGGCTCAGTGGTTCAGTGCCAGCTTCCCACATACAAGGTCCCAGGTTCAATGCCCAGTCCTGGTACCTCAAAAAAAAAAGGTTACCTAAGTCAGAGAAGACAAGACTGGAGCTGGGGCTCAAAGGAGGAGGAGGAAGCAGCCAAGTGGCGAGGGGCTATTTCCACATCAAGGAAATAGGCAGTGACAAGTGGAGAAGGAAGACAGAGCTTGATCACTCCATTACTTCCAAGGGAGGTGGGTATGGCAAATAAACCCATTAAAAATGGGCAAAGTATTTAAATAGACATTTCTAAAAAGAAGATATACAAATAGTAAATAAGCATATGAAAATGGGCTCAAGTCCACTAGCCATTTAGGGAAAGGCACACCAAAGCATGATGAGCTATCCTTCACACCCATTCAAAATATTGTTTTTAAAATTGGAAAATAGCAAGTGCTGGTAAGGATGCATATAAATAGGAAACCTTGTACACTATTGGTAGGAATATAAAATAGTGCATTGGCTGTGGAAAACAGCTTGGCAGTAACTCAAAAAATTAAACTAAAATTACCAAAAGAATGAGCAATCCCACTTTTGCATATATATCCAAAAAAAATTGAAAGCAAGGATTCAGACAGGTATTTGTATGTCAATGTTCAGAGCACAATAAAGAAAAGGTAGAAGCCAAATAACTACCAGCAGATGAATGGATAAACAAAATGTGGTAAATACATATGATGGAACATTATTCAGCTCTAAGAAAGAATGAAGTCCTGATGCATGTGTCAACATGGATGAACCATCAGGACATTACATTCAGTAAAAAAAGACAGACACAAAAGGACAAATATTGTATGATCTCACTGATATGAACTAAGGACAAGAACCAAACTCACAGATTTAGAATCTAGAATATAAGTTACCACGGGATACAATGGGTTAGAGAATGGAAAGCTGATACTTAAATTGTGCAGAATCTCTATTTAGGTTGATTATAAATGTTTGGGAATGGATAGTGGTGATGGCAGGACCTTACTGTGAATTATATGTTTGTGAATGTGGTTGAGAGAATTTGTTTAAGGTCATGTACGTTATTAGAAGGAAAGCTAGAAGCCTAAAGATGGGATTGTTTAACTAAGTGAATCTGTTATGGATGATGGACTGAGGTTAACAAATATAAGATTGCTCTTTCATGAATTATGACAAATGGATGACACTATTACACATTGTTAATAATAGGAAGGTAGATGGAAAAAATACACCTAATGTAAACTAAGGATTATAGTTGTCAGTAATATCTTATATTCTTTCATCAAGCCTCACAAAACTGACACACTAATGCAAAGAGTCAACAATACATGGGAACACTGTATTTTTTACATGAATTTTCTGTAAACATACAGCTTCCCTCATTTAAAAAAATTGTAATTTAAGAAAGCATTATGCTAAGTGAAAAACTAGATACAAAGTACCACATATTCTATGATTTCATTAATATAAAATGGAAAGATAAATTTATAGAGATGAAATTTATAGTGGTTATGTAGGGCTGGGGAATGATAGAGGGATTGAGAGGTGCCTTCTAAGGAGTATAGGGCTTTCCTTCTAGGAGAGATGAAAATGTCCTAAACTTGATTGTGGTGAGAAATGCACACATCTGTAACTATACTAAAGTACACTTAGGATAGAGTATATGGTATGTAACTATATCTCAATAAAACTGCTTTTAAAACTTGGGGCACACATTGTGGAGGTTCTTATAGTCCAGTGTAATACTCTTGCATTTTACTGTAAGCTGGGAATGCATGGGGATTTTGGTAAAGAAAAACAAGGACCAAGACTTGCCTTAGGTTTCAACAGGATCATTCTGGCTGCTAGGTAAGAATGGACCACAGTGGCAAGCAGGTCAAAGGGCAGACCAGTTAGGGAGCTACCACAGTAGTCCAGGCAAGTGATATGGTGGATTAGATAGAGCAGCAGCAGTTAGGGAAACCAGGTGGTCAGGTTTTACACATATTTGAAGTAGCTGTTGCTGGATTACAGGGGTAAGAAAGTGACACAATCCCAACTCCAAAAGACAGAGGAATGAACAAACAAGAGGAATGCAACTATGCATGAAAGTAGACTATTATTATTCTAATAATGTAAGAGCTTTTAACATTGATATAAAGGCAGTGGACACAAGAGGTTCTGAGGGGAGGGAGAGGGAAGAATAGGTATAACACAGGGCATTTTTCAAACACTGGAATAATTTTGCATGATACTGCAATAACAGATACTAGTCATTACACATTTTCTCAAAACATAGAAATGTGCTATGCAAAGTGTGAAACATCATGCAAACTATAGACCATACTTAACAGCAATGCTTCAATATGTGTTCATCCCATGAAACAAATGGACCACACCAATGAAGGATAATGTTCAGGGTGAAAAGTGTGTCGGGGGAAGGAGTAGGGTATATGGGAACCCCCTATACATTTTTTTAAAGATTTATTTATTCATTTCTCTCCCCTTCTCCCCCCACCCTGGTTGTCTGTTCTCTGTGTCCATTCGCTGTGTCCCCCTTGTCTGCCGCTATTGCTGTCAGCCGCACGGGAATCTGTGTCTCCCTTTGTTGCATCATCTTGCTGCGTCAGCTCTCCATGTGTGCAAGTCAGCCGCCGCGCCCCCCCCCCCACATTTTTGATGGAACATCTATGGCAACTAAAGCTCCTTTAAAAATAATGAAAACAGGGTGGCAGACTTGGCCCAGTGGTTAGGGCGCCCATCTACCACATGGGAGGTCCACAGTTCAAACCCTGGGCCTCCTTGACCTGTGTGCAGCTGGCCCATGTTGTGCACAAGAAGTGCCCTGTCATGCAGGGGTGTCCCCGTGTAGGGGAGCCCCAAGCGCAAGGATTGCACCCCGTAAGGAGAGCCGCCCAGCGTGAAAGAAAGTGCAGCCTGCCCAGGAATGGTGCCGCACACACAGAGAGCAAGATGAGGCAACGAAAAGAAACACAGATTCCCATGCTGCTGACAAAAGAAGCAGACAAAGAAGACGGCAGCAAATAGACACAGAGAACAGACAACCAAGGGAGGAAGGGAGAAAAATAAATAAATACATCTTTAAAAAATAAAAAATAATGAAAAAAAATTTTTTTCATTGTGACATTGAAGCAGAAGTATCAATGGAGTTGTGATGTTAGGCAAGAGAAAGACTGGGGTATAATCAAAACTAGTTGATAATTGAAAACATGGAAACCGATTCTGAAGAGGGAGTGCATTGAATGAGATCCATAAAAAATAAAAATGATACATGGCTCTTCACCAGATTTTAAAACTACAGATCTGAAAAAATGAAACTATAAAGGCAAACTACAGACAGAGAATAATATTTGCAAACTTAACTATCACAAAGAATGAACACATACCTAGACTATCTGAAACTGATACCTGGAACAGCTATCTACAATATTGGGAGTGGATGTGGCTCAAGTAGTTGGTGCCTGCTTCCCACGAGAGGTTCTGGGTTCAGATCCAAGTACTTGCTAAAATAAACAAAAACAAATAACAAGCAAACAAAAAAATTTCAGGGGAGCCCATGTGGCTTGGTGGTAGAGGACTTGCTTCCCACTAATGAGGTCCTGGGTTCAACCCCTGGGCCTAATACCAAAAAGAAAAAAAAAAAAAAACCATAAAAACACAGACATCTAGAATAAATCAAAAGAATTTCCAAAATTCTCAAAATTCAAACATGAAAAAACAATCCTGGGAAGTGGCTGTGGCTCAATCACTTGGGCTCCCATCTACCACATGGGTTCTCATCCCAGGGCCTCCTTGTAAAGGCAGGCTTGCCCACAGGGCTGCGGATCACTGCCCGGCCCACTGGCACTGCGGAGAGCTGACTCAGTCAGGTCACGCAACAAAGGAGGGAGACAAGCAAAAAAAACCACAGAAGAGTGTGCAGAGAATGGACACAGCAAGCAAGCCGCATGGGTGGAGAGGAAATTTAAAAATTAAAAAAAAAAACCAACCCAATTAGAAAATGTGCACTATATATGCACAAACATTTCACTATAGTAGATGAATGGATGGGAAATAAGTATAGGAAGAGATGCTGGATATAATTAGCCATTAGGGAAATGCAAACTATACCATTATGATATGTAACAACATACTATTAAAACAACTAAAGCATAAGGTGACAATACCAAACACTGGTGAGAATGCAGAAAAACTGAATCACTCATACATTGCATAAGGGCATGTAAAATGGTACAGTCACTCTGAAAACTAGTTAGCAGTTTCTTATAAAACTAAACATAAACTTATCATACGGCCTGGCAAGTGCACTCCTGCACATTAATCACAAAGAAATGAAAACATATGCCCAAACTAAAGCCTTAGTTTGTTGTTTGAAATGATCTAATCAAACTGATAAATCTCTAGCTAAGGTAACCAAACATAAAATAGAGAAGATAAAAATTACCAATACGAGGAATGGAAGAGGTGTCATCACTACTGCTTCCACAGACATTAAAAGGATAATCAAACAAGACAATGAACATCCTTAGGTCCAATAATTTGATGACTAAGATGTAATGACTCAAAAGTTGAGAGATGCAAATTATTAAAACTCACACAAGAATAGATCATCAGAATAGCCCTATAGCCATTAAAAATTTGAATCAATAATTAATAACATTCCAAAAAACAAAGGACCTGGTTCAGACAGTTCAATAGCAAATTCCACCAAACATTTAAGGAAAAATGAAACCAATTCCCCACAATCTCTTTCAGAAACAATGCAGAGGGAACATTTCCTAACTCATGAGATGAGGCCAACATCACCCCAATGGCAAAACCAGAAAAAGATATTAAAAGAATGGAAAACCACATACCAATATTTCTCATGAACATAAAAACAAAATTTTGTCCCATTGACTGAGATTGTCCAGCTGACTAGGGGTCTCCTAGAAGGAAAATTCACATAACAGGACATATTACAAATGCCTATAATGATCCCTTCCCAGAATCTTATTATTGTGCATTTTGTAGGAAAAACACTCATTTTAATAAAAATCAAATGTTGAAAAAGCTACACAATGAAAGGTAAGCCTCCCTCTCATCCAGTCTGTTCCCTCAGTTCTACCACCGCCCAGACACCACTTACCAATTTCACACACCTCCTTGCTGGATAAGCCATCCAGACACAAGTATATATGCCTGTGTCTCATTGCATACCCTATGTTCTACAAGTTTTTTTAACTTAAATCATTCAGTCATTAAGCCTTTCTTAAAGAAATGCCCAAAATAGACCTAATAGCCTGACCATGTAACATAAAGTCACATCAGGATCTTAGTGAGAGGGGGTGACATGAAAAGGCAGGACAACGGACATAAACTAGGACTGCCTTAGACAAGGGGGAGCACACAGTCATCCTGGAGCTCATCCATCTGTTTAACTGCTCTGTGGAAACCCAGTTCATGGACTTACTTTAGTTGGCAAATCAGTGATCTGGAGTCCCCCAGGTCCACCCAGACAAATGCACCACCTCCCACTCCAGCAGCAGGAGGTCCAGTATTAAAGGATGAGACTTAGCACAGGTCTGCACCCTCCCCAGTGCACAGGACTAACACCTCCTGCAAACATCCCCAGGGTACAGAGCTCAAGGCAACATAGCACCTGAGGAGCCACAGCCATCACCAAAGGCCAGGCTGAAGGAGCCTGGACACCACCTGCCAAGGCCTGCAGCCTGGAGCTGAGCATCATGGGAGGGAGGGGCAGAGCATCTTCCGGCACTGCCCACGTGCAGGCCATGCCCAGAACTCAGGGCCTACCCAAGGCCTCCAGATTGGGGATGGCCCCACCCACTTCCTGCTTCAGGCACCCAGGGTTCAGCTAGTGGATCATCTGAACCATTCCTCAACTTCTGAGTGTTTTTCTTTAATCTTTAACATTCTCCATTTAATATTTCAGCCCTTTCAGCTTTTCACTTTTTCTATCTACTTAAGCATTATCTTGTCACCCTACTTCTTAGAATTTATACTTCAATTTTGAGCTGTATTTCCATTTTTCTTATTTCTTCTCATTCACTTTTAGAGTTTTTTTAATTTATATTTTATCATGTAATATTTCATTTTCTTAATGCCTGTTTTCTACTTTTCAGAAAGTATATTTCAGTACATAATATAGAGCATGACGAAGGACTTTCATTCATTTGTTGTGGATTACTCTGCACCTACTCCTTTTCTCCCTATATAGATTTGATACTTGAAAATAACAATGTTTTTCCTCTTGGTTTTCATATGATTAAAAAACTTTATAGACAGAAGTGAGACTGAAAATAGCTTTCTAACAATACAGCTCTGTTTCTCTTTCTATGTGTTTTATGAAATATTTTAAAGTATGGAAGCTTTCTTCTTGATATTTTCAGATTCTATACTTCCACCACTGTTGGCCTATCTCCTCAAACAGCTGTCTTCCCCCTTCCCCCCCCACCCCTAGCCTCTCCACCTGCCCTCCTGCCTAGCAACTAATTGCAACTACCTATCGGAAGACAGTACCCGCCTGCACCAATCCCCGTCCCTATAGATGGCAGAGCTCCGCCCCCATCCCTAGTAACTGCTTACGGCAGCCAACCACAAGTCCGCCCATGCTTCTGCCAATCCCCTACCGCCACGTCTCCCCCCACCCTCTGCATTTCCTAAATAACCCACTGTACTTCCTCAATAAACCGGACTTGCGCACAGACCTGGTCTCCGCAGCATCTTCCTTTTCCCCGCCGTGTGTCCTGCACACCTGAGAGCCCCCGAGGCCGTCTGCCGCGACCTCGAACCCCGCTAAGGTGCGGCCCTCCTGACCCCTCCTGCCGCCCCTGTCAGGAGGAGAAACCCCCGCATCTCTGGTGCCCAACGAGGGGCCGGTCCATCGCAACTGACGCCTCACCCCCGTGGGATCCCGCTCCCACCACTCCGCCGCGCTCTCAAGGTAAGGACCCCCGTTGATCGGCCACTGGCAGCAAAATGGGCAGGCGTCTATCTTCCTGCCAAGCACCGCAAGTCAGGGCACTTGCCGGCCTCTTAGACACTAATGGTGTCAGGGTTTCCCTGCGCCAACTGCAAAAGTACTGGGACCTCCTCCTACCCTTCAACCCATGGCTGGCCACCTGCCACCTTTGGAGCCCAGAAACTTACACGCGCCTAATTGATCATGTTACCTCCTCGATGGAGAATGACGGCAGATCGTTCCCCCCAGGCCTTCTGCCCACGCTCATGGCCATCCGCGCTTGTCTTCTCGGCGCGCCTGCTCCCAAAGACGCCTTCCACTGCGACTCAGGGGGCGCAAGAAAGGGCCAGGATTCCCTCGGCAATGAGGACCGTTCGTCAGATGACGGCTCCGACTGTGAGTCCCTCTCTGACCAACTTAACACCGCTCTTGAGCAAGAACCGCACAAGGCAGATGGTTGCCAAGATGGCGAACTTCCTCCTTCTTCTTCACCAAAGGAGGGGAAGTCCTCCTCAGGCCAGAAGCCCGGTAGAAACCACCATTCCCTGTATCCGCCCCTCCCTGTCTCATCGCCATCTTGGGGCGACCCGGAAGGCGGGCCGCAGTCCCCGCCAAGGGGGCAGGCGGGCGGAAACTCCAGCTCCCTATACCCACCCCTTCCTGTCATGGCGCCATCTTGGGGCAACCCAGAGGGCGGGCCGCCGCCATCCTATAAGCCGCTGGAAGTGCCGCGGCCACCATTCGGTGGTCCGCCGGAAGGAGGGCCAGCGCCATCCTGGGGACAGGACAGCGAGGCCGTCGGCACCATCCTGGATGGACACTGATGCTTGGACAGACTCTGGGGGCCCATCGCACCATGCCGGCGCCCCCCCCCACTCACCCACTCACAGCACCGCCGCCTCTCCCCTGAGGGCAGCTTAGTCCCGCAGGCTGGGGGCAGCCTCCGTGCACTCCATGCACTCCGCACCTCTATCCGCTGAACACCAACCCAACAGTGCAGCACCTGCATGACTGGTATCCCTTCACTCCCGACGAAATCAAGAACCTCTGGCATGCAGTGAAGGAGGATGGTCTCGGTAGCCCATATGCTCAGCAACTCTTGGAGGAGCTCGGCACACAGCTGGTCATCCCATATGATTGGGTCTCCCTGGGCCATGCCATTCTGACCCCAGGGCAGTTCACTGAATGGAGAGCACATTTCCAGGCAGAAGCAGAAAGGCGTGTCGCTGAGAATGCCAGGGCAGGCATCCAAGACCCTACGGACGCATACACCGGCACCGGACGGTACGCTGACCCCAGTCGCTACCGGAATGCCCCGCCTGGCTTTTGGCTTTGGCTCCGGGAAGTTGCCCTCCGTGCCTTCCGCAGCGCCGCCACCTCTCGGCCTCAGAAATTCACCCAGCTGACACAGGGCAAGGACAAAGAGTTCTCTACCTTCGTCTCAAGAGTCGCTGAAGCCTGCAAGCGCAAGGTCGTCGGGGAGCAAGCCCAACTAGCTCTCACCAGAGAGCTCATCTTGGAAGGAGCAAACGAGGTTTGCAGACAGGTCATCCTCACCATGAGAGACAAAGGGATGCATGATTGGGTCCTGGCCTGTCGCAACCTTGATCCACAAGCCACCTCTCTAGCCAAGGCTATAGCTACAGCCCTCGCCATCTCTTCTGACTGCTTCAGATGTGGAGAGGCAGGTCACTTCGCCCGCGCCGCCCCATGCGACCACTGTCCCGGCTATTCCACCTCGCCGCCGAGGACCACCTACCCTGTGCCCCAGGTACAGAAAAGGGTACCATTGGGCTCGTGACTGCCGCTCAACCAATGCCAACCAGCCACCTTTAAACACCTCTCGGGGCAGGCCTCAGCCCCGCACCCAAGAGGCCAAAATGCCACGCCCACCTCAACCATGATGTGGACTGTTCCCATTAGAGGGACAAAGCCCCTCATGGAGCTTAAAGTAGAAGGCCAATGGCTAGAAGGTCTACTCGACTCCGGAGCAGAAATCTCCTGCATCCTGTTTGAAATTGCTGCCTTCAACCACTGGGCCCTTGAGCAAGGGCCGCAAGTCATTGGAGCCACGGGCTCCTCCGACTCCTGGAGGTGCGCCACTGCCATCAAGTGGGAAGACAGAGAAGGTCGCCATGGCCGCTTCCACCCCCTCATACTCTCCACCGTCTCAAACATTCTCTGGGGCTGAGACATCCTCGAACAGATGGGAGCAATCCTCACCACGGCAGCCTCCACAGTCCAAAAGTCCCCCCAATACTAAGCACCACTGTTCATCTTACACTGCCTGAACCCGTTCCTCTACAATGGGACACAGAGGAACCCATCTGGGTTGAACAGTGGCCTCTTCCGTCCCATAAACTGAAAGCTCTTGAGTCTCTCGTTCAGGAGCAGCTACAAGCAGGACACATTGAACTTTCCACCAGTCCATACAACTCACCTGTCTTTGTAATTCTGAAGAAGAGCAATGGAAAGTACCGCCTCCTCCACGATCTGCGGGAAATCAACAAACACATCAAGCCAATGAGCTCACCGCAACCAGGGTGTCCGCACCCCACCGCAGTACCTCAGTATATGCATGCAGCAACCATCGACATCAAAGACTGCTTTTTTTCTATTCCTCTCCACCCAAACGACTGCCCGCAGTTTGCCTTCACCGTGCCACGGACAAATCACCAAGGAGCAGCGCAGCACTTCCAATGGAGAGTGCTTCCACAAGGGATGCACAACAGCCCTGCCATCTGTCAGCTCTATGTCGACCGTGCTGTTGCTCCATTGCGCAAACGGGCATTTATCATCCATTACATGGACGATTTGCTCGTTGCCCACAAGGACACTCAAGAACTACAAAGTGTCCTTCAAGACCTTCTTTGTCTCCTCGCCCAAATTGGTTTGGCTGTCCAGCCGGACAAGGTTCATCTTCAACCGCCTTTTAACTTCCTGGGATTCTGCTTCCATCATACCATCACTCCATTAGCACCAGAGATAACCATCCCACCAAAACTTTTGCTCACTGAGCTGCAGCAATTATGCGGGCAAATCAACTGGCTGCAGTCTGCGCTCCCCATCACCACCGCCCAGCTCCAACCCCTCTTCTCGCTCCTGCAGACTAAGGGCCAGCCTCCAGAAGCCGTTGCCCAGAAAATCATTATCACCCCGGCAGCCCGAGCAGCTGTACAGGCCGTTAATGAAGCGCTCAAAACCTGCAGACTCAAGCGTCATGACCCTGGCAAACCCATTCAAGCTCTTGTCCTCCCCATGCTGGGAGCACCCACCGGACTCCTCTGGCAAGACGGGCCACTACTCTGGCTTCACACGGCGAAGAGCAAGCTCCCAAAAATTTGCCCGTTCACTCGGGCATCGCTCTCGCCACCGACCTGGTCTACCAAAGTATGCACACCTATGGCATCCAACCCGCTCGAATAATCTGGCCCTTCGATGCCAGGGCCACCACCAACTTGCTCCAGCATGATGCAGACATGCAAGTCCTCGCCGAAGTGTTCAGAGGTTCCTTTGACAACCACTACCCGCATCACTGACTCCTGCAAGGCATCACTTGACTGCCCTTCTCCCCCCTCTTCCATCCGCTTCCTGCTCGGAAGCCCATTCCTCACGCTGTCACCGTCTTCACTGATGCCTCCAAAACTAGCTATGCTGCAATCATCTATGCTCCCACAACCAAGAAACCACGGACTCTCCTGTTCGCCAATGCGTTCTCTGTCCAAGTGGGAGAACTGCTTGCAGTCGCCATCGCACTGCACACCTGTGCAGATCAACCACTGAACATCTTCATGGACAGTTTGTATACCTTGCAGGCATGCCATGCCCTGCCCCTCGCCACCTTTTTCCCAACGGACTCACCCATCGACAGGGCGCTCAAGTTCCTTCAATGTCAATTGTAGTCGAGATGTCATCCGTGGCTCATCTCACATATCAGGAGCCACTCCGGCCTCCCAGGCCCACTGACCACTGGAAACAAGGCAGCCGACCAAGCTGTACAACCTTCAACTGCCCCATCGGCTGCTCTCACCAACGACACGACGCCTCGGCCTCTCGACCCTGGGGATACCATCAACCAAGCCAAGCTTCTACACGTGCAGTTCCACTTCTCTGTGCGTTCCATTCACCAGCTCTTTCCAGACTTACCCATAGAGACCTGTAAACATCTAGTGCGCTCCTGCCGCACCTGTGCACCTCTCCTGCCCCTCAGGCCTCTCCAGCCACAAGGAGTCAACCCCCGCGGCCTCCGCCCCAACTCCCGATGGCAGATGGACGTCACGCACATCAATTCCTTCGGACAGTTCAAATTCATGCACGTGGCCATCGATACCTTCTCGCACATGTGCTACGCCGTGCCCTTGCCTGGAGAAACAGCAAAGCACGCCATCCGAGCTCTGCGCCAAGCCATTCTCTTCATGGGAGTGCCCTGGGACCTCAAGACAGACAACGGCCCTGCCTACCGAAGTGCTGCCTTCGCAGCCTTCCTGCAGCTCTACAAGATCACCCATCACTTCGGCATCCCACACAACCCGCAGGGACAAGGCATCGTTGAGCGTGTCAACCAGCAACTCAAGCTCTTGATCCACAAAGACAGGAAAATCCCTTAAAGATGCCAGGAGACATCATCACTTCCTGCCTTATCCATCTTAATCTCCTCTCTTTTGATGAGAAGGGGCTATCTCCCATCCATAAGCACTGGGGCCCCTCATACCGCCCCACCCAAGCCCCTCTAGTTCGCTGGAAAGACCCCAAAAATAATAATTGGCAAGGGCCAGCTCCCCTCCTTGCCCAGGGTAGGGGTTTTGCTTGTGTCTTCCCAGATTCCGAGCCACAGCCCCTCTGGATCCCGGGACGCTTCGGCCGGCCGGTCACTGATCAAACACCAGAGAGCCCACCACCAGCAGACGAACCTACTCCACCTGTACAAGAAGAGAGCAATGGCAATAGAGCAGAAGACTGCAGCTCGCCTGTATCCAGTCCTTCTCCTCCTCATTCCTCTTCTCCCACCTGCCTTCTCCAACCCCTCGCACCAACCCTTCAACTGGATGCTCACCCTCTGGCAGCAGGAAAAGCTCCTCGCTGTAAATGTCACCGCAGGTGCTCCTTCCTTCACTGTGCACATCTGTAATCTCACCAACCTAGCTTACACGTCCAGTTATAGCAGTGCCTTCGATAGCTGCTCTCTTCATTGCTATACTTCACCCCCATCGCACCGCAGCAGGTGTACCCCTGCAGCCACGTACGGTGCGGGCCTCACCAAAAAGTGCCTTGGCCCCAATGGTAACCATTTCTCAGGTTTCTAAATCTGTCCATCCACCGCCAGAGGATGCCATGACCCTGCACACTATTACTGCCCTTCCTGGGGGTGTGAGACCATCGCCTACAGGTGGTCAGGTGCCCCTAACAAAGACCCCTATATTAAGCTCGTCCACAGCAGCACAAACTGGCGCTCCATCACCCTACAAGTCAAAAATCCTCTAGATTCAGTCTGGCTGTCTGGCCGCACGTGGGGAGTCCACCTATATGCAACTGGCTACGACTACGGCGCCTTTATCATTGTAAAAAAGGAGCCAATTCCCACACGTTCCACCCCAGTGGGCCCAAATCAGGTTCTCAATCCTCCACGGGCACAGCCTCCCTCTCCGCCCCGCTCCGCCTTGCCCTCTCCTTCGCCCGGCACCTCCCTCACAACTGCCCCTCTTAGCTCCCACAACCCCAAGCCTCGCTTACCCCCTACTCAGTATTCCAGCCCTCTCATCAACCTAATCAAAGCCTCGTACACCTCTCTGAATATCTCCCACCCCAACCTCACTGCGAACTGTTGGCTTTGTCTCTCCCCCTCTCTTCCTCTATACGAGCCCATTGCCACTAACCTCGCCTTCAGCAAATCCTCTGAACATAATCCTGCTGAATGCAATTGGAACACCTCTTCTATCCCCTTAACCTTTCAATCTGTTTCCTCCACAGGGCGCTGTGTTCATTCTCGCCAAGGTTCCCATCCCCTCCTAGATGCTTGCTCCAACTACTCCTCTCCCAACGCTTCCGCCAAATTCTTAATCCCCCATAACACCTCCCAATGGCTTTGCACCTCCACCGGACTAACCCCCTGCCTCAATGTCGCCACCCTCAATGCTACCAATGAAGCCTGTCTGCTCATTCTCCTAGCCCCTTGAGTCCTTTTCCACAGTGACGAAGGGTTCTTCTCCACCCTTCAGAGTCAAAAACTCCCTGCTCACCTCCAGAGGAGAGAACCCCTCACGATCCTCACAGTTGCTACCCTTCTAGGTCTCGCCAGAGCAGGCACGGGAATCGCCACTCTTACCACACAATCCTCTTCCCTTTCCTCCCTCAGGCAAGCTGTCGACAGTGATATCTCCCACCTCCAAGTCGCTATCTCCCATCTTAAAAACTCTCTCAATTCCCTTTCTGAGGTAGTTCTCCAAAACCGCCGGGGCCTTGACCTTCTCCTCCTCAAGGAGGGAGGCCTTTGCGCTGCCCTTGGAGAAGAGTGCTGTATATATGCCAACTCTACTGGCCTCGCCGAGGACAGCCTAAGAAAGGTCCGAGAAGGACTAGAGCGGCGCCAAAAGGAGCGCGAAGCCGCAAACTATTTTTCCGGGGTATTCCATACCCTCCTCCCATACCTCCTCCCCTTCCTAGGCCCGCTAATAATGATTTTCCTAGCTCTTACCGTAGGGCCCTGGGCTGTCAAAAAGATCATCCAGCTTGCCAAGGACCAAACCAACGCAATCCTCACGTCCTTCGTGCGCGTCCAGTACCATCAGCTCGCTACTGAAGACGGCCCCCCCAACGAGCCCTGCTCAGGCCGCCCCAAGAAGAAATCAAGAACAACCCAACACCTAAAAAAACCCCGCAACACATCCCATTGCACCCCCGGCCCGCACGTTTCCCACCTTAACAGCCAACCCCGTTCCCCTCCCCAGCCAGCGCCACCACCACCGCCAAAACCAAAAAATCCAAACCCTCATTCTTGCGTTCCTTCAAATCTATAAATTAGAAGGGGCAAAAGTTGGCCTATCTCCTCAAACAGCTGTCTCCCCCCTTTCCCCCCCTGCCCCTAGCCTCTCTGCCTGCCCTCCTGCCTAGCAACTAATCGCAACTACCTATCGGAAGACAGTACCCGCCTGCACCAATCCCCATCCCTATAGACGGCAGAACTCCGCCCCCATCCCTAGTAACTGCTTACGGCAGCCAACCACAAGTCCGCCCATGCTTCTGCCAATCCCCTACTGCCACGTCTCCCCCCACCCTCTGCATTTCCTAAATAACCCACTGTACTTCCTCAATAAACCGGACTTGCGCACAGACCTGGTCTCCGCGGCATCTTCCTTTTTCCCGCCGTGCGTCCTGCACACCTGAGAGCCCCCGAGGCCTTCTGCCGCGACCTCAAACCCCGCTAAGGTGCGGCCCTCCTGACCCCTCCTGCCGCCCCCATCAGGAGGAGAAACCCCCGCACACCACTCAGTTCATTACCTCTACTGCACCTTTTCTTGCCTATTTTCTTTCTCCACCTGACTACTGAATGTTCCTTTTACATGTACTCCTCTCCTATGAAACATTACCACGTTGCCAAAATCTAGTCATTCTCTATACATCTATAGATTTTCAAAATCAATGACCTATAAAAGTCTATATATATTCAAAAGCAATATGTATATGTTATTTCAATAAGTTACACTATATTTCATTTCTGAATTAATCTCACTTTTGTATATTTAATGTATTGTATTCCTACAATCATTAGATTTTAGTTTCTCATACTTTGACTACAGTTATTTTCTATTTAGTTTTAAATCAATCTATTTTCATACACATTTGGTGTTAGCAATCACGGTTCATATTCAGCAAATTTTGAAAATTTTTTATTGCTTTAGATTCATAATCAAATAGGTTCCGTGTCATTTATACCTGAACTACAATATTACCACCATATGGCTTGATACCTATCATCAGACACACACATGGTCCTCAAGGATTCTGGCTAATACTTGTTCTTACTCCAATTAAAATACTATTTTATAAATAACCTGAGGAAAGAAAAATGAATTTAATAAGGTTTATTGAATTTTTAAAATTTAAGAACACATCAAAATATTTCAGGAATAGTCTATCATGATCTTATTATTAAACCTTGAACATATGGACATTAGTGAGAATTAAGTTCTTTAAAACCACAAAAATGTAGGTATCCTACAACTAACTCACATTCAGGATTTCAGAAATGCACTCACAGGATGCCTGTATTCTGGGAACTTTCTGCTGCTCACTATGGGGATGGTCATTTGTGGAAGTCATTCTACTTTGTTCACAGCTGCATTTAAAAAATCCATGGCTAACATTACACTCAATAGTGAAATACTGAAGACTTTCCCAAGAGTTCATGAACAAGATAAGTTAACACACTTTCACCACTGCTTTTCAACATTGTACCAGAAGTTCTAGCCAGAGCAATTGAGTAAGAAAAAGAAATAAAGTCATCCATATTGGAATGGAAGAAGGAAAGCTATGCCTATAGATGACATACTCCTTTAAATACATAATTCCAAAGAAGCCACAACAATACGAATGCAACAATAAAAGCATTAAGCAAACTTGCATAGTAGGAGATAAATGCACAAAAGTCAGTTTCATTTAAACAGCACAGCAAAAAAAAGTCCATTCAATTAGCTAACAAATAAAATAGCTAAAATGAATTTAATGAAAGGATAAAACACATGAACACTAGTAAACAACTGAATGAAACTAAAGAAGACCTAAACATACGGCAAAATATCCATTGTTGAATGATGATAAGACTGTATTTTTCTAATATCAATACTACCCACAGGGAACTACAGATTCAATATAATAGTTATAAAAATCCCAGCAGCCATTTTTGTTTACAGAAATGGAAAAATCGATTCTCCAATTTAAATGGCTTCAATACGTGTCTTTAATAGAGAAAACGATCACCTTTCTCCCTGGTGAGACTGGGATAGACTAATTTATATAACATGAGGGGGGCTTTCATTGAGATCTGGTTGACTTGGGTTGGAATATGTGGGATTCTCTGAGGGATATTGGGGTTCACAGAAATTTGAGTAGTAATTCTCCCTGTTAATGGAGCGCAATATTTTCCTGTAAATCTCACGGGGACTCAGAGGCCAGGATGTGGAATATCTCTGAGGGCAGAGCTGTTTCTCCATTGGTGGATTTTCATTCAGGCTGGGTGCAGTTTTTGGTTCTCAGAAGGAAATAGAGGTCTCTGAAAACACAATAACTGACCAAGTCCCCTCCTCTTTAAACCCTAAACCACAGGATCTGCAGTGAGTTAAGCATGAGCAAGGGTATGAAAATTCATTCAACATCACTAGTGACCAGTAAAATTAATAAGAAAACTAGGTCTCACTGCTACATCTTCTGGAGTGCACATGATCTGGGAGAAGAAGGACTGAAATAGGAAGGTGCACACTCCAGGCTGCTGAGGGAGTTGTCTAGATCTTTAGTCAGGGAAACACCTGTTGACCACCGCTAGAGAAGTTCTCATATCATTCTACTTTTCAACTCCAGAATTTCTATTTCCACTAAATTTATGCTTTCTAGCCCTTTATTGATATTCTCTACTTGGGGAGACATCATTTTCATGTTTTCCTTCCACTCACTTAGCAGATTAAAAATTGGTAATGTAGATATAGTAATCTGGAAAATGATGTCGATGGAAGTGGGTACTGCTCATCTCTTTTGAAAAAAAAATGGCAGAGAAGGGGCAGGGGCCTAACTTGAGTGAGCTGTTTTGGGAATCCAAGGAGGAGGCAGCAGGCATCATTCAGGAGGGAGCTGGACAAAGAGATAAAGAGCTCAAGGGAAAACCATGAGGTGCTCACCCCTGCGGTTGGAAAAGGTGGTGGGCAAGCCCACCCTAAAGGCAAATAGCCTCTCTGGGACCGCTGGCCCTCAAAGGCCAGCTGAGGGAGAGACAGCATTCCCTGGGAAGAAGTGGGCCTGGTGCAGGGTGGGGAGTGGTTTCCCTTCTGTGGGTTTGGAAACGTCAACCCCCTTTGAATCTTGGGGAGGACACCAGCCAGCACTGGGGTGGCCCTGGGGAGAATGGAGGGGGAATCTGCTCAGGCAGGCTGTTACACCCAGCAACCCTGGGAGAGAGGAACTTGATCAAGGAGGGGCAGGGACAGGCACCCAACTAGCCCAACCCCTGAAAGCTGTTAGAAAGTCCAACTCTTAAGGGAAACAGGGCCAGGAAGAGACAGACAGGCTTCCAAAAGCCTGTTTAGCTAGTAGAGCTGCTGCAGCACAAGAGGGAAGCCCCTGCCTTGCATGTAGGTGCCTGGTTGGAGCCCTGGTACCTCCTGAATGAAGGGATCCAGAGAGAGTAGGTGTACTGTGAGTACCTCATGATAGGGACATAAGGCTGAGATTCTATTGTTTTTTTAATGGTTTCTTGGATTTTTTTTCTTTTTCCTTTATTTTACTTGGTAAAACTGGATGCATCACCTGTGGAAGGCAGGCTGTAGGTGACTGATGAGCACCAGCAGCCTATGAGGTCTGGGGGCCTAAAAGGGAAGACTGCTCTTCTGGGGTGGCTTGTTACTCTTTTGTTTCCTTTGTTCTTTGTTCCTTTTTTTAAACTTATTTTTCAACCTATTTTATTTCTCTTCCTTTTGTTTTTCTGCCTTCTGACTTCTGTTGCTTTTCTTTCATTCTACCAGTTCTTCTTTGGTCTTCATTTTTTCATTTTCTTTCTTTCCTTTTTCTTTCCTTCTATGGTCTTCTGATGTGCTTGGCATTTTAATTCATTCTATTTTTTTTTTCTATTTTCATTCTTGTATAATTTTTTCTATTCCAACACTTTTTATTCTTATTCCTTTGTATTTTTTTTATAGTTTTTACTTATATTCATTAGTTTCCTAGCTCTTACGCAGTTCCTCTTTACCTTTTTTCCATTATTATTACTATTATTATTCTTCTCTTATCTCTTTCCTTTCCTATGGGTCTAGCATTTTTTTCAAGGGAACAGAGACAACTGGGAGGATATTGTAGAGGACCAAACATCAAAAACATCTTTTTTTAAACTTAAAGATTTATTTTTATTTCTCTCCTTCCCTCCCTCCAGTTGTCTGCTCTCTGTGTCCATTCGCTGTGTGTTCTTCTGTGTCTGCCTCTATCCTTATCAGCAGCACTGGGAATCTGTGTTTCTTTTTTGTTGCATCATCTCATTGTGTCAGGTCTCCCTAGGTGCGGTGCCATTCTTGGGCAGGTGGCACTTTCCTTCATGCTGGGCAGCTCTACCTACAGGGTATACTCCCTGTGTGTGTGGCTCCCCTACTTGCAGGACAACCCTGCATGGCACAGCACTCCCTGCATGCATCAGCACTGTGCATGGGCCAGATCCACATGGGGCAAGGAGGCCCAGGGTTTGAACCACCAACCTCCCATGTGATAGGAGGATGCTCTATTCACTGGACCAAGCCGCTTCCCCCAAAAAAACAACCTTGAGGACTGCCAGGAAAAGTGATGAAGAAGGTAGGTAGAGACAGACATGCCTACAAAAAAAAGCACCCAGGAGGCAGGTACTATCTAAAGGAGGGGCCCTGGATATTTATAGAATAGGAAGGTGCTCTGAGTCATCTGGAAGGTACTGGAAAGATAAAGAAGAAAACCAGGAGTTGCTCGCCCCTGTGGCTGGAAATCGTGCATGTACCCCACAATCCCAGCAAGTAGCCACATGGCTCCTGGCTTGCTGCTGCCAAGGGACTGGAAAGGGGTGTTTCCTGGGAGGAAGAGGGGTCTGGCAGATGCTGCGCAGTGGTTTCTTTGTGGTGAGTTTGGCCAGCTCAGGCCCTTTTGAATCTTGGAAGAGACCCAGACCTGCCTGGGAGAGGGGAGGCGGGATCCCCTCAGGCAGGTTGTCACACCCAGATGCCTTCCTGAGGAGAGAAAGCCATTAGACTAGAGAGGGGCTGGGCACAGCTGCCTCATCAGCAGGACTCTAGCAGGTACAGAAGTCTACAAACACCTGGGGAAGGTGGCACCTAGCTTGCTAAAGACCCATTAACTTAAGGAGACAATTTAGCTCAGTGGAGGGAGTCTGGCCTTGCATGTATGAGGCCCCTGCTCTAAGGTGTGACCCAACTGGTTATCAGGCATCAGCTTGTAGTTTATGACAAGGAATGTACTGGCACTCTTTGTAAGTGCTCTTGGACCTGTTATTTCTTTGCTTTAAAAAAAGTCCCCCTTCTTTATTTTAACTTTTTAAATTTTAATCACTAAAACTGTGTACATCACCTGCCTACAGAAGGTAGGCTGCAGAGTGAATGATGAACACCAGCAGCCTGAGAAACTCCTTAGGGGCCTAACAGGAAGGCTGTCTTTCCTCAGTTGTTTTGTTGTTGCTGCTGCTGTTTTGTTTCTTTTGTGGTATTTCCCCTATCTTTGTCCCCCCAAATTTATACTTTTACTGATTTTTTTCTACCTACATAATTTCTGTTCTTTCCTTCATTTATCTATCTTCTGTTTTCTGTTCTTTTTCATGCACCTTGCCTATTTTGCTTGGTCTTCAATTTTTTAAAAAATTTTATTTCTTTTTCTCACTCTGTTTTTCTTTTTTCTTTCCTTATTTTTTTTTTACATTTTGCTTTTCTTTTCACCTCTCTACTCATCATTCCAGGCTTTTAACTCATTATTTTTCTCTATTTTTTCTCACTTCATTTTTTTGATTCCACTTTTTAAAACTTATTCCACTGTCCTTCTTAACATTTTTTACTCATGTGGAGTATTTATTTTCTTAGGTCTTGTATGACCCTTTTCTACCTTTTATTATTATTACTACTATTATTATTATTTTCCTCTTCTTATCTCTTTCCTTTTCTCTGATCATATTTTTTTCAAGACAACACAGACAAGGAAATACAATAAGAGGAATGAAGTGTCAAAGTGAAAACTTACAACACCCAAAAATAACAAAACACTAGAGCAGAAAGAGAAGCAAACCAAATGAATAAACCCATCAAGATAAACAGATGCCTAGACAACAACAAAAAATTATGAACCATACTAAGAAACAGGAAGACATGGCCCAGTCTAATGAACAAATTGAAAAAAAGGAGGAAATGTAGAACATGAAACTAATCAAAGATGTCCAAATATGAGTCAACTTAATGAAGTGGAGGAAGAGATTGAGGATATTAAAAAGACACGGGGGAAGCAGATTTGGCTCAATGGATAGAGTGTCTGCCTACCAAATGAGAGTTCCAAATTTCAAACCCAGGGCCTCCTGACCAATGGGATGAGCTGACCCACGTGCAGTGCTGATGTGCACAATGAGCGCCATGCCATGCAGGGGTGTCCCCTGTGTAGGGGAGCCCCATGTGCAAGGAGTGCGCCCTGTAAGGAGAGTTGCCTAGCATGAAAAACTGCAGCATGCCCAGGGTGGCACCGCACACATGGAGAGGTGATGCAGCAAGATGACACAACAAAAAGACACAGATTGCCAGTGGCACTGAAAGAATACAAGCAGACACAGAAGAATACACAGCAAATGGACACAGAGAACAGACAACTGGGGGGAGGTGAGGAATGGGAGAAAAATAAATCTTAAAAAAATGACACTGGGAGAACATACTGAAGAAATTGAAAACATACATACACACTGGGAGAACATACTGAAGAAATTGAAAACATGCATACATCAAAAGATAATGGATATGATGGTGATTAATAGCACAATGCAGGAAATCAAAAATACACTGAAAACACAAAAAGCAGATGTGAACAGAGGAAAGAATCAGTAATGAGGAAGGCAGTACATCTGAAATCAGGTAGCAAAACAGAAGGATGAAAAGACAGAAAAAATCCAGCAGGGACTTAAGGATTTGAATCACAGAAACATATGCACTGTAGGCATCCCAGAGGGAAAAGAGAAGGAAAAGGGGACAGAAGGAGTGCTGGAGGAAATAATGGCTGAAAACTTCCTAACCCTACTGAGAGAGAGGGATGTACATGTCCAGGAAGTACAGCACAACCCAAAAAGTATAAATCCCAACAGCTCTACCCAAGACATATACTTCTCAAATTGTCCAATGCTCATGACAAAGAGAGAATACTGAAAGTAGCAAGAGAAAAGAGACCCATCACATACAAGGGAAGCTCAAAAAAATTAAGTGCTGATTTCCCATCTGAAACCATACAGGCAAGAAGGCAGTGGTATGACAGAGTTAAGGTGCTAAAAGAAAAAACTTCCTGCCAAAAATTCTCTATCCAGCAAATCTGGCATTCAAAAAATGGAGACTACAATATATTAACAGATGAAGAGAAATTAACAGCATTTGTCAATAAGAAACCTGCCATTCAAGAAATATTAAATGGGAGGAAGCAGACTTGGCCCAGCGGATAGGGAGTCTGTCTTGGCCCAGTGGTTAGGGCAGTAATTTACCACATGGGAGGTCTGCGGTTCAAACCCTGGGCCTCCTTGACCCGTGTGGAGCTGGCCCATGCGCAGTGCTGAGCCACACAAGGAGTGCCGTGTCACAGAGGGGTGCCCCCCGCATAGGGGAGCCCCAGGCACAAGGAGTGCACCTGTAAGGAGAGCCACCCAGAGTGAAAGAAAGTGCAGCCTGCCCAGGAATGGTGCCACACACACGGAGAGCTGACACAACAAGATGATGCAATGAACAGAAACACAGATTCCCATGCTGCTGACAACAACAGAAGCAGGCAAAGAAGAACACGCAGCAAATGGACACAGAGAACAGACAATGGAGGGGTTGGGGGGAAAGGGGAGAGAAAGAAAATAAATCTTTAAAAAAACTGAAGGGAGTTCTTTAGCATGAAAGGGGAAAAAAGGAGAGAGGTGGAAGAGGGTGTAAGAATAAAAATATAAGAGAAATAAAAACATATGGCATGTATAAGTCTAAAAAAATATGGCTAATAGAAGTAATTTCCTGACAGTAATAACATCCAGTGTCTTCAGTTAAGACACATAAACTGGCAGAATGGATAAGTAAATATGAACCATCCATATGCTGCCTACAATAAACTCATCAAGGACCCAGGGATGCAAGGAGACAGAAAATAAATGGATGGAAAACAATTTTACATGCAAACAATAATCAGAAGAGGGTGAGAACAGCTATACAAAAACCATACAAAATACACTTTACATGCAATAAGAGACAAAAAAAATGACACTATATATTTAAAAAAAGAGAAATCTATCAAGAAGAAAGAACAATCACATACATTTATGCACCGAACCAGGGAACTTCAAAATACATGAGGCAAACAAGGGAAATAATTAAGTGGAGAAATACATGCCTCTACAATTACTCTGGGGAACTTTAATACACCTTATCACCATTAGGCAGAATATCTCAATGAGAATCAAAAAAGAAGCAAAGACCCTAAATAATACATTAGAGGGTCTGGACCTAATTGACATACATATAACATTACACTCAAATACTGTACAATATACAATCTTTCTGAGAGCACATGGATCATTCTCCAGGATAGACCATAAGCTAGGTCACAGAACAGCTCTAAAGGAATTTGGAAAGATTGAAATTACACAAAGTAACTTATCTGACCACAAAGGACTGAAGCTGGAAATCAGCAAAGGGCAGAGAAACAGATTAGGCACAAAGACATAGAAATTAAACAATATACTCTTAGACAATCAGTGGGTCAAAGAGAAATTTGCAAAGAAATCAGTAACTACCTTGAAATTATTGAAAAAATAACACAACATAGCATAACCTATGGGATGCAGCAAAAGCTGTATGAGAGGAAAATTCATAGCCATAAATGCTGTTATTAAAAAGAAGTGCTAAAATAAAAGACCTAACAGCACACCTGGGGGAACTAGAAAAGAACAACAAGCTAACCCCAAAAGAATTACAATGGAGGACATAACAAAGATTAATGCAGAACTAAATGAAATTGAAAATAAGAAAGGACTACAAAAAATAAAACCAAAACCTGGTTCTTAGAGATCAATAAAATTGACAAATCCTTAGCTACACTAACAAAGTAAACAAAAGATGCAAATACATAAAATAAGAAATGAGGAAAGGGAAGTCACCACTGACCCCACAGAAACAAAGTGTATCATAAGATGATACTTTGAAAAATTATATGCCAAAAAGAATAATTTAGAGGAAATGAGAAAATTCCTAGAAACACACAAGAAGCCTACACTGGTGAAAGAAGAAAAATGAACTCAACAGATCAATCACAGGTAAAGAGATAGAATCAGTCACCAAAACCTCCCAGCTAAGAAGAGCCCAGGACCTGACAGTTTCACATGTGAATTCTACCAAACATTCCAGAAAGAACTAACACCAATCCTGCTTAAACTCTTCCAAAAATAGAAGTAGAAGGAACATCACCTACCTCAGTCTAGGATCCCAACATTACCCTAATACCAAACTCAAACAAAGATTCTACAAGAAAGGAAAACTACAGACCAATCTCTAATGAACCAGATGCTAAAATCTTCAACAAAATACTTGCTAATCATATTCAACAACACATCAAGCAAATTAAACACCATGACTAAATGGCTTTCATCCTGGGTATGCAAGGAGCATTAAACATAAGAAAATCAATCAATAAAATACACCACATAAAGAGATCAATGAAAAAAAAACATATGATCATCTCTACAGATGCAGGAAAAGCATTTGACAAAACACACCCTTTCCTGATTAAAACACTCCAAAAGATAGGAATAGAAGGAAACTTCCTCAACAAAATATAAGGTATACAGGAAAAACCCACAGCTAAATCATAGACAATGGTGAAATCCTAAAAGCTTTCTAAGATTGGACACAAGAGAAGGATGCCGACTGTCACTGCTCTTATTTAACATTGTGTTAGAAGTACTTGCATGAGCACTGAGGCCAGAAAAAGGTGTAAAAGGCATCAAAATTGGAAAGGAAGAAGTAAAAGTTTCACTATTTACAGATGACATGATCCTATACACAGAAAGCCCTCAGAAACAAAGCTTCTAGAACTTATGAATTCAGTAAAGTCAAAGGTTATAAGAATAGGAAAAAGTAAGTAGCATTCCTCTACACCAATAATGAGCAATCTGATGAGAAAATCAAGAAAAAAATACCATTTGCAACAGAAACTAAAAAAAATCAAACAACTAGGAATAATTTAACTAAAGAAGTAAATGACTTATATGCAGACAACTACAAAGGAAATCAAAGAAGACTTAAATAAATGGAAGAATATTCCCTGCCCATGGGTAAGAAGACTAAATATCATTGAGATGTCTATCCTACCCAAACTAATCTACAGATTTAATGCAATCCCAATAAAATTCAACACAGCATTTTTTAATGAATTGGAAAGACTTACCATGAAATTTATTTGGAAAGGCAAGAGTCCCTGAATATTCAAAGACATATTGACAAGGTACAATGAAATTGGAGGAATCACACCACCTGACTTTAAAGCATACTACAAAGCTACAGTGGTCAAAACTGCATGGTACTGGCACAAGAACAGACTTAATAACTAATGGAACTGAACTGAGAGTTCTGATATAGATCATGGCATATGCAGTCATTTGATCCTCAGAGAAGCCACCAAGCCCACTCAACTGGGAGAGAATGGCCTCTTCAACAAATGGTGCTTTGAAACTGGATATGAATATCCAAAAGAATATCCATCTCACACCTTATACAAAAACTAACTAAAGATGGATCAAAGATCTAATTATAAGAGCCGAGACCATAAAGACCTTGGAAGGTAAGTAGGGAAGCTTCTATAAGACCTTGTAATAGGAAATGTCTTCATGAACTTCAAACCCAAAGCATGAGAAACAAAAGAAAAAAATAGATAAATGGGACCTCCTCAAAATTAAAACCATTTGCACCTGAAAGGAGTTTGTGACAAAAGTGAAAAGACAGCCTCAATAATGGTAGAAAGTATTTGGTAACCAAATATCTGATAGGAGCCTAATATCCAGCATATGTAAAGAAATCCTGTACCTCAAAAATAAAAAGACAAACAACCCATTTAAAAAATGGACAAGTGATTCAAACAGACACTTCTCCAAAGAAGAAATACAAAAGGATAAAAAGCATATGAGAAGATGTTCAACATCACTAGCTATTAGGGAAATGCAAATCAAAACTACAATGAGATACCATCTTACTTCCATTAGACTGGTGGACATTAAAAAAACCAGAGGACTAAGGTGTTGGAGAGGATGCGGAGTAATGGACACCCTCATCTACTGCTGGTGGGAATGTAGAATGGCCCAGCCATTGTGGATGACAGTTTGGGATTTCCTCAAAAAACTAACTGTAGTTATGTCATAAGACCCATCAATTCCACTGCTGGGTATATACCCAGAAGAACTGAAAACAAAGACAAGAACCGATTATGCACAACAATGTTCACAGCAGCATTATTCACTATTGCCAAAACTGGAATCAACATAAATGCCCCTTAAGAGATGAATGGATAATCAAAATATAGTCTATACATACAATGGAATATTATTCAACTCTAAGAAGGAATACAGTACAACACATGGGATAACATGAATGAATCTGAAGGGTCTTATGTTGAGTGAAGCAAGCCAGGCATTGAAGGACAAATATTATATGACCTCTTTGATAAGAATTAAGTTAAGTGAGCCAACTCAGGGAGCTAGAGTCTGGAAGATAGGTTTACAGGAAATAGAAAGAGATAGAAGGTTGTGACCCAATGCCCATAGGGGTGAAATCTATAAGGTATGAGTAGTTGTGCAGTAAAGGGATATGACAGGGGTGTAGGGATACTATTGGGTTGGGTGGTGCAAGCTTGACAGGGAGCTAGGGTAGGGAGGATGGTTTGGTTGGTCCATGGAAATGGAGGAAGGGTTGGGGAAGGTAGCAAGTGAACACTGGGGATTGGCAGGTATGTGGATGAAACTACAATGCTGAGAAAATTGTTTTGGCAATATGACAAGGAAGGGCTACTGGTTTAGGGTGTTGGATGGAGGTACATTTGGGACAGGGCACACCTGGGGCAGTCTTCTAGAGAAGGTGCAAGTGATGATGTTGGTTTAGTGGGTTGGATCAGTGGAGGGAGACCCACATAGTGAGTGGAAAGGAGTTGAACTCCCATACAGGGGAGTCTTGATATGTTCTCAAACACAAGGAAGGGTGTCTCTGGATAGTATGGGTCATTCCTAATAGGGGAGGACAGACTACTGTGTCAAGCCATCAGCATTGTTGCAAGAATTACAACTCTTGTCCTTCAAGGAGTGAAGCCTGGTGGTCACAGTGGGTCCTGAGGGGAGGGAGAGGGAGGAAAGGGATCAATGGAAGAGTAGGTATTTAGGGGGCAAAGGAAGTGTTCTGTATGATCTTGCAATGATGGATACAGGCCATGTTAAATTTCATCAGAAATGTATACAAGTATCTGATCTAAAATGTAAACCATAATAGAAACCACTGACCATAGTTTGCAGCTATGTTTTAATAATTGTACATCAGTTGTAACAAATGTACCATCCACATGTAAAAAAAGATTCTTAACAAGGAAAGGGGAAAAAGGGGGGGATGTTGGGTATATATGGGAGTCCCGTATATTCTATATGTGACTTTCCTGTGACCTAAAACTTCTTTAAAGACAAAAGGAAAAAGATAAAATACTGGGGAAGTAATGGAAGAAAATGTGACTGTACATATAGGACAACATATATTACAGTGATGAAAGGCAAAACTTAAACAATTTTTTAACTATTTTTCATTTTTTAAATACCCTTTTTAAACCTTATTTTAGTTTTAGTTTTCTTAAATTATTATGTATTTTATTTCTGATGTTTAAACCTTTCGTTATGACTTCATTTTCCTATTAAGTGAATTTGAAAATATTCTTGGCTTCATTTTTGAAGAAGTTTTAGATCACAGAACTGTTACAACCATGGTAGGGGAGGACCACTGGTGTGGGGTGTCAGTGATGGGGTATACATGGGAGGAAGTCCACCTGGGGATATATACAAGGTATATAAATATGTTCAAATGTTCATGGGGCATTGCCACAGTGGGTAGAGATTCACACAATAACTGAATATTGAAGTCCTATCCTTGGGAGCTCTGCCACATTCTCTAATGCTACAGCAACAATCCCCCAAGGAGCAAGGACTAGTGAAAAAGGATGGCCCATTGATATACCCTTGAGATTGATGACTATGCTTATGCACTTTTTGCTCTTAAATTTGTAACTTAGCCTAGTGATGCAGGACACCTAAGAGTTATTTCCTGAGAGCCTCCATGTTACTCAAATGTGGCCTCTCCCTAAGCCAAACTCAGCATATAAATGCATTACCTTCTCCCCCAATGTGGGACATGACTCCCAGGAATGAGACTCCCTGACACTGAGGGATTACTATCAAGCACCAGCTGATGATGCAACTAGAAAAGGACACTGAACTAAAGAGGGGGAAAGGTAAAGATACATGAGTTTATATGGCTAACAGACTTCAAAGTAAGCCAGGAGGCCATCAGAGAGTTACACTCATAAATGTCTCTGCAGGATGTCATAAACTGCCAAAGCAGATGCTACCACAAATAGTGGGACACCTGAGGGATCCAGAAACACCCAGCTCATATGGTCAGGGCAGATAGCTCCAGAGATTGAGGCCTGGTCACTGGGTCCTCCTTTGGAGTTTGTGCTCCTGAGTGTGACAGAGTTGGACTCAAATGTGACTTCTCTACACATGTCTCCTCTCTTTTATTTGAACCTATAGTTGATGCTGGAATTGGTAGGTGTACATCCAAAAGACTTGAATCTCTAGACAGTTCATGTGTCAGCTGGGCCCTGAGCCTCAGTGGAGGTGTAATGGATAATAAACACATGAACAATCCACATGCTGCTTACAACAGACCCACCTTTGAATCATGGCTACAAACCAACTATAAGTAAAAGGTTGGAAAAAGATACTCCATGCAAATAGTAAACAAAAAAGAGCAGGGACAGCTATACTATTATTGGACAAAACAGACTTGAAGTGAAAAAAAGTAATGAGTCAGAGAAGGCCATTATATATTAATAAAAAGGACAACCCAGCAGGAAGATATATTTATGCACCTAACCAGGGTGCCCCAAAATAAATAAGACAAACTCGGTCAAAACTGAAGGGAGAAACAGGCATCTCTACAATAATCACTGGAGGCTCTAATACACCACTTACATCATGAGACAGAACAACTGGACAGAAGATCAACAAGAAAATAGAGAACTTAAAGAACAATAAATGAGCTAGACCTAACAGACACACAAAATGCTGCATCTGAACACAGCAGGTTATACATTACTCACGTGCCCATGGATCCTTCACCAGGATACACCACATGTAGGGCACACTACAGATCTCAATACATATGAAAAGACTGAAGTTATACAAAGCACCTTCCCAGATCATAATGGAATGAAATTGGAAATCAGGAATATATAGGAAAGGCAGTGGAACTGGCCTAGTGGTTAGGGCATCCATCTACCACATGGGAGGTCTGCGGTTCAAACCCCGGGCCTCCTTGACACATGTGGAGCTGGCCCATGCGCAGTGCTGATGTGCGCAAGGAGTGCCCTGCCATGCAGGGGTGTCCCCCGTGTAGGGGAGCCCCACGTGCAAGGAGTGCACCCCGTAAGGAGAGACGTCCAGTGCAAAAGAAAGTGCAGCCTGCCCAGGAATGGTGCCGCCCACACGGAGAAGTGACACAAGATGACACAACAAAAAGAAACACAGATTCCCATGCCGCTGACAACAACAGAAGCGGACAAAAAAGACACAGCAGACAACCAGGGAGGGGGGGGAAGAGAAGAGAAATAAATGAATAAATAAATCTTTTAAAAAAAAGAATAGACAGGAAAAAAGTAATTTTGCAACTGTGTGGAGTCTAAACAACACACTCTTAAATGATCAGTGGATCAAAGAAGAAACTGCAAGTGAAACCAGTAAATGAAAATGACAAATGAGGGAAACGGACTTTGGCCCAGTGGTTAGGGCGTCCGTCTACCATATGGGAGGTCCGCGGTTCAAACCCCGGGCCTCCTTGACCCGTGTGGAGCTGGCCATGCGCAGCGCTGATGCGCGCAAGGAGTGCCGTGCCACTCAAGGGTGTCCCCCGCGTGGGGGAGCCCCACGCGCAAGGAGTGCGCCCGTGAGGAAAGCCGCCCAGCGTGAAAAGAAAGAGCAGCCTGCCCAGGAATGGCACCGCCCACACTTCCCGTGCCGCTGACGACAACAGAAGTGGACAAAGAAACAAGATGCAGCAAACAGACACCAAGAGCAGACAACCAGGGGAGGGGGGGAAATTAAATAAATAAATAAATCTTTAAAAAAAATAAAAATAAAAAAAAGAAAATGACAAATGAAACAAATGAAACAAAATGACAAATGACAAATGAAAATGAGAACACAAATCACCAAAATTTAAGGGCTACAGCAAAGCCAGTCTTGAGAGGGAAATTCATAGCCCTAAACACCTAATTAAAAAAGTAGAAAGAGCTAAACTCAAAGACTTAACTGAACACCTAGAGAAACTGGAAAAAGAACAGCAAACCAATCCTCAAAGCAAGCAGAAGGAAGGAAATAATAAAGATTAGAGCAGAAATAAATGAAATTGAGAACAACAACAACAAAAACAAAATAGAGAAAATCAAAACCAAAAGCTGGTTCTTTGAGAAGATCTGTAAAATTGATAAATTGCTAGCAATATTAGCAAAGGAGAAAAACAGGCAAATAAATACAAACAGAAATGAAAGGAGGGAAGTAATGACTGAACCCACAGAATTAAAAAGAATCAAAAGACGATATTATGAGAAACTGTATGCCAACAATGACAACCTAGAAATGGGCAAATTCCTTGAAAGGCACAACCAACCTATACCGACACTACAAGAAATACAAGAATTAACAAACCAACCACATTTAAAGAGATTGAATCCATCATCAAACACCTCCCAACAAGGAAAAGCTCAGGACCAAATGACTTCAGAGATGAATTCTACCAAGCATTTAGAAAATAATTAAAAACAATCCTATTTAAATTCTTCCAACATGATGAAGAGGGGGCAAAATTAGCCCACTCTTTTTATGAAGCCAATATCAGCCTAACACCAAAGCCAGATAAAGACACTACAAGGAAAGAAAAGTACAGACCCATCTCTTCAATGAACACAGAGATGCAAAAATTCTCAAAATATTGACAAATTGAATCCAGCAGTATTATCAAAGGCTTACACATCACGACCAAGGGGGATTTGTTCCTGGTATGCAAGGCTAGCTCAACATAAAAAAAAAATCAACATAATACACCACGTTAAAAAAACTGAAGGGAAAAAACACATGATGATCACAATAGACAAAGAAAAGGTATTTGACAGAATCCAGCATTCTTTCTTGGTAAAAAAACACTTCAAAGGGTATGAATAGAAGGAAAATGCCACAATATGATAAAAGGCATATATGAAAAACCCATAGTCAACATTGTACTCAGTGGGAAAGGTTGAAAGCTTTCCATCTAAGATCAGGAACTAGACAAGGATGCCCACTATCACCATTGCTATTCAACATTGTACTACGAGTTCTAGCTAGAGCAATTAGAGAAGAAAAAAAAATTAAAGGCATCCAAATAGGAAAAGGGACTCAAAACTTGCACTATTTGCAGATGACATGATTCTATATTTAGAAAATTCTGAAATGTCTATAACAAAGCTACTTGAACTAATGAGTTCAGCAAAGCAGCAGAATACAAGATCCACACACAGAAATCAGTGTTCTTGTACAGTAGTACTGCACAACTGGAGGAGAAATCAGGGGGAAGATTCCATTTACAATAGCAACAAAAAGGCTCAATATGTAGGCATTGACTTAGTCAAAAAAGTACAGGACCTATACGCAGAAAACTACAAAACAGTGGTAAAAGAAATTTAAAAGGACCTAAACAAATGGAATGGCACTCCATGTTCACGTACTCTAAGACTAAATATCATGACGATGTCAATCCAACCTAAACTGATTTATAAAATCAATATAATACCAATCAAAATTCTAACAGCCTACTTGACAGAAATAGAAAAGGCAATTACCAAATTCATTTGGAAGGGAAAATGCACCCAAGTAACCAAAAGCATTCTAAAAAAGAGCAACGTGGGAGGAATTTCACTGCCAGACCTTGAAATATATTACAAAGCTACAGTGGTCAAAACAGCATGGCACTGGCATAAAGAGAGACTCATCGATCAGAGTAATAGAATTTAGAGTCCAGAAATAAATACTCACCTCCATGGTCAGCTAGTTCTTCAGACACCTACCAAGTCCATGTTAATGGGAAAAAAGTCCCTTCAATAAATCGTGCTGGGAGACCTGGATATCTATAACCAAAAGAATGGAATGGAACCACTATCTTACATCCCATACAAAAATCAACTCAAAATGGATCAGAGACCTAGATATAAAAGGACCATAAAACTGCTTGAAAAAAATGTAGGGAAACATCTTAAAGACCTTGTGCTACATGGTGATTTTTTGGACCTTATACCAAAAGCACATGAAACAAAAGAAAAAATAGATAAATGGGACCTCCTCAAAATTAAACATGTGTGCACCTCACAGGACTTTGTCACATGGGTGAAAAAGCAGCTGCCTCAGCAGAAGGAAATGCTTGGAAATCACATGTCCAATAAGGGTTTAATATCCATGATATGTAAAGAGATGTTACAACTCAATAATAAAAAAAACAAATGACTCAATTAAAAAATGGGCAAAAGATATGAATAGACATTTGTCCAGAGAAGAAATACAAATGACAAGAAAACATGTGAAAATATGTTCAATATGAGTAAAGATTATGGAAATGCAAATCATAAGTAAGAGATATCATTTCACACCTATCAGAATGGCCACTATTAAAAAGTCAGAGAACTACAAATGTTGGAGAGGATTTGGAGTGATAGGAACTCTTACTCACAGTTGGTGGGAATGCAAATGGTACAGCCACTGTGGAGGACTGTTGGGCAGTTCCTAAAGAAGTTGAATATAGATTTGCGAGTGACCCAGCACTATCACCATTGGGTCTACACCTAGAAATGAAAGCAGTGAAACAAATACACATCTGCACATCCATGTTCATAGCAGTGCTAGTTACGATGTCAAAAGCTAGAAACAACCCAGATGTCCATCAACTGACAAATGGATAAACAAACAGTGGTTTATTCCCACGATGGAATATTATGCAGCTCTTAAGAAGAAATGGGCAAGTGGATTTGGCCCAATGGATAGGGCATCCACCTACTTCATGGGAGGTCCAAGGTTCAAACCCAGGGCCTCCTGATCCATGTGATGAGCTGGCCCATGCACAGTGCTGATTTCCACAAGAAGTGCCATGCCATGCAGGGATGTCCCCCACATAGGGGAGCCCCATAAGCAAGGAGTGTACCCCATAAGGAGAGCCAGCCAGCATGAAAAAAAGCACAGCCTGCCCAGGAATGGCACCACACACACGGAGAGCCCACGTAGCAAGATGATGCAACAAAACGAGACACAGATTCTGGATGTCACTGACAAAAATATAAGTGCACACAAGAAGAACACACAGCAAATGGACACAGAGAGCAGACAACTGGTGTTGGGGTGGGGAAGGGGGGAGAAAGAAATAAAAAAGAAATCTTAAAAAAAAAGAAATGAAGTAAAAAAACACTTGACAACATCAATGAACCTGGAGAACATTATATTGAGTGAAGCAAGCCAAACACAAAAGGACAATACCATAAATACAGCATTACTGTGAACTAAATATATTGTATAACATACCGTATGATTCCATTTATATAAAATGTAAATATAAATCAATTTATAGAGGGGGAAAAAAAGTATTTGTGGAAGAATAGCCAAAAATGGGAGGAGTGAACAGTAGGGGAAGCACAGATGGAGAAGTGATGGATTTACTTTTTTATTATTATTGAAATTAAGAAAATGCTCTAATAAGATTGAGATGATGAATGCACAACTATGTGATGGTGCCAAATACCAGTGATTGTGCGGTGAACTGTATGCTATGTTTGTTGATACATATTGATAAAAATGATTTGTTAAAAAAAAATGACAAACAGCACTTAAAAATGGGAAACTATGTAAATAACACTTTGACCAGAGAAGAAACATTCAATTCTTTTCATCACTAGGGAAACACAAATTAAAATCTGCTATGACTTATCATATAGACATACTAAAATGACTAAAATCAAGAAAGATAATAGCAACTGTTAAAGAAGACGTGAAAAACCTGGAGCCCTCATACAGTTCCAGTGAGAATGCCAAATGGTGCTGCCACTTTGGGAAACATTTTGTCAGTTTCTTAAAAATATAAACTTACATCATTGTTAGTCCCACTCTGAGATATCTATCCAAGATAACTTGCTGTACCATGATTCCCACAGCAGTTCATGGCCGGCAAAACTGGAAAAAAACACAAATGCCTATCAACCGGGGCTTGGATAAGAGAGGTTGGTACATCGTAAATAGCTCTGCAGCTCTAACTACGTAATTTCATTCAACTAACTTTCACAGATAAACAAGTTATCCGTGTCTGGAAAAATGCCAAAGACTGAAACAGGCCCCGGGCCCCCCGCCGCCCACGGGCCCCCGCGAAGGCAGCCCCCAACCGCGCAGAGAGGGCAGGACCCACGAGGGCGCCGCGCACAACCGCCCAGCGAGCGGGAGCTTCCGGGCCGCGCAGCTGGGCGCTCCCTCAGCGCCGGGACCGCCGCTCGCCCGCTTTTCAGCGCTGCCGGCGGCCCCGCAGCCCCGCAGCCCCGCAGCCCCGCGCCCGCCGCGCCCACAGGCCCGCGAGCGCTCCCCGCCGGCCGCCCCGCCGCTGCCAGGTGGGGTCCGCACACAAACCGGGCTCCGAGCCGGGCGCAGGCGGGCGTCTGAGGAGGGGCCGCGCGCTCCGCCTGAGGGTTCCGGGCCGGCGCTCGCTGCTCGCCCGCTCGCGGGCCAGACACGCCCCGCCCCGCACACTGGGGGGCCCCGCACTAGGGGAGCCCTGCGCCGCACCTTGGCCTGGCCCGACACCAGGTCAGTGACCCGACCAGAACCTCCGAGACTCGGAAAAGTGCCGCCGCCGCGCCGCGTGCTGGGCGGGGCCTCAGGGGCGGGGCTGCGCGGCCAGGGGCGGGGCTGAGCGGTGGGAAAAGCGGCTGCGCGCCAGCAGCGGGGCTGAGCGCCCGTCACGCCCTTGCCAGGAGCCCCACCCCTGCCGCGGCCCGAGCCGTTCTCGGACGCACTCGGGTCTCCTGCGTGCTCCCGTCCCACGCGGCTTCGGGGACCCCTACCTGCGTCCTCGGGGTGGAGCGTCTCCACCCCCGAGACCCAGCTGGCGCCTGGCGGCCACGCAGATCCCCCTGGCCAGGAATGGGGACGCCTCTCGGGAGGAGCTGCCGGCCCCCCCTGTCGTGAGATAAATATTCTTCTACATCACAGAAGACCGAAGCTCAGGGTGCAGCGCAATAAAGGGCAGCAGGAGGTGCGCTGGGTAGGGGGAGCGGGGAGTCTCATTGTAAACAGATGGTTACTGGCTCCTTTTTTAACTAACAGGTCATGATTCTAGGACCCAAGATGATAAAAATAGTTAAAATGAACAGAATTATTGTAGTTTCTCAAGATACACAGGATTTTAAAATGGAAAATCTTCAAGGGAAAGTAAGACCTATGAAATGCTATGGTTTTAAGTGACTCAACACTTGGAATATTTTAGAGCAATACTTGGGACAAACTGTCAGTAATTCATCTTTTAGGACTTGTATAATCACTCCAAACACATTATTCCTGTAATGTCAAAAAACTATCATATAAATGGAAACTTTTTTAAAAGTTTTATTTAATTGCCTTTTTTTTAAAGCTACCTTGATGACAAGAAATGTTACATTAAAAAATGAGGTTCCTGCGCCCCCCACCCCCACCATACTATACAAATAAAGAGAGACAGAACCATGATTCATGTCTGGCAGGGGTTGAGGAGAGTGGGGAAGGTGGAGTAACTCCTTTTGGGTCTATGAGATTTCCTTCGGAGTGGATAAAAATGTTCTGAAATTAAATAAATTTGATGCACAACATAGTGAATGTACTGAATGCCACAGAATGTACTGTTAAAATTGTTAATTTTATGTTATGTCACTTTCACCTAACAAAAAAATATATAGATAATGTGAAGTGGAGAATTCAAAGTGTCTATATGGTGGGGTGGATACTGGCAGCTGCAGCATGTACTCGCAGTTTTGCCACCATGGTTCTTTTCCATTGCCCCTCTCTCTGCTGGGTGGTGTCCAGCCTTCCCCTGGGGTCCTGAACCCTAGAAGTTTCTTTCCAGGACATTTCTGCCTGTCCTCTAGCTATTTTTCTGGAAGAGAAGAGTCCTCTGTCTTGCTAGTCTGCCATCTTCCCAGAAGAATTATTGTAAAGTAATGGAATCCATTTGAGTTCACAAGATTTCAATAAGGAAAATAATAGTGCATATGTATTTGGACTATTTTTACCCCATCTTTCCATATTGGTTTTTTAGTATAGGAACAAAATACATATTTATAGAAATAATTATGAAATTCTCTTGAAACTAAAGGACTAAAGAAGTTAAAGCCATAAAAGAGGCAAAAGTAAACATTCTCACAAAGAGAGTTAATACAATATTGTATTAAATTTGACTGAATTTCTTAGTGTTAAGAGCAAAGTGAGAATTGTGGACATTTGAAATATTGATTTCTAAAGCGATTTTTCACTTAATGATTTTTTGAATTGCTTTATGCGTCCCATTGGAAAGGTGAGTGGTCAGGGGGTATAATTGGTGTTGGGGATTGCATAATGTCCCCCACAAAAGGTATGTTCAGGTTCCAGTCCTTGGTCTGTGGGTGTGAACGCTTTTGTAAATAGGACCTTTGAATATATGGGCCTTAATCCAGTGTGGCTGAAGTCCTTATAAGCAAAGCAAATGGATGTGGAAAGGAAGCTCTGGGAGCAGCCTGAAGCTGGAAGACAAGGGATAAAGGAGAAGATGCAGCCATATGCATCAGCACATGACAGAAAAGCCAAGGAGCACCAAGATTGCTGGTGAGATACAAGTACTGACTCTGGGAGGAAGCAAGCCTTCTAGCCTCTGAAACCTTGAGTCTGTTAATCCCTGTTGCTAAGCCAACCCATTATATGGAATCCATTACAGCAGCTAGGAAATTAATGCAGGAGTCGTGGAGGAAACTGAGAGTACACAGTTCTGACCCTCAGCCCCTTCCCTCAGGGCAGCCATGGTTTTATCATTTTTGTTAAATAGTTTCTCAGGCTAAAAAGCAATTACATATTTGTTTTTCACAGAGAAGAAAACATACCATTCTTAAGAAAAAGTTTTCCTGATGCAAGAATGCTGAAAGTGGTAGCTTTTACAGGGATAATTAAATAACATAACTGTTATTAGAGACAATGAATAAAAAAGAACAATAATAAAAAAGATACTATTTTTTAGCAAATAAGAACCCTTTTTTGGTAAATAAAAAGCAAAACTATAATTATAAAGTATCACTTAATAAAGACATTGTGACAGGAGGTTAAACTGCGGTCCAGCTATGTAATATTTTAGTGGTCAGTGGAAAATGAAGAAGCCAATATATATGACTTATGTCAGGAAAATGAAGAAGCCAATATATATGACTTTCAATTATTGAATTCATTACAGTCTCCCAACAGAAAGGTTTGATCTTTGTTGTACATGAAAATCTTATAGGAAACATATTTAAAATACTATTTTCTATGCCTAATACCCAGATTTTTTATCTGTGATTTAGTGTGGAGAGCCAGAAATCTGCATTTTATTAAAATATATTAGTTTTCTTGATTAGGTACATGAACATAATGCAAAATATCTATCTAGAATAATCTCATGATCACTTCTGTCCCTTCAGCCTAGGTTACTGTTCCACTTTTACAAATTATTATTATTATGAATTTCTTAACTCTATTCAGAAAGTTTTTCCTAATGTAACAATTCATTTTAAACACAACGTTTTTTTCCTACTATTATATGTATTGGATGTTTTGAACTGTACCACATTGATTGCCTTCCTTTTCCTATATGGATATATTGTAATTTCCTTTTCCTGTGTTCCCCATGGGGTTAAAATGCAACATCCTAAATAATAAAATCATATTTCATTTGATACCAACTTAACTTTCATGACATGTACATATACTTTACCTATACCTCTACAAACAGAGAGGGAGATTTCATAACAATAAAAGGATCAACCTAAGGGAAAGATATGACACCTGTAAATATATGCTCATTTAACACCTAAGATTCAATTTAATACCTAAAGTAAAAAAAAAAAAAAAATTGACACCTATCTGAGGGATAGCCCTGTCTAGGAAGAAGGGGAAAACTTGCTGTCAATTGATCTCCCAAACTCAGGTCCTTGCACTATGCTCCAAAATTCAGAGCACTAATCCTGTTTTAATCATATGTTTACAAAGTTTGGCTCACCAAGAGCATGTTCTCCCCCTGAATGTAAAGCATATACTAGTTGATCTCCAATGATTGTTTTGGAATGTATGAGCAAATGAATGACTGAATGAATGGATGGCTCACCAGGCAGAGGTGAAGAAATAGGAGAGTAGAGCATATTGTTGGAAATTTAGGTTTTCCCAAATGCTTTCAGTAACATTTCTCAAGCTGAATGCCTTCAGATGTTAGTAGCTATTCAGTGAAAAACAGGAGTTCAGTACTCAAACTTTATCTTCTCTGTTCCTTATTTGGATATTCCCAATGCCCATTACTGTGTTTATTTTTTTAAATATACTTTTAAATTTTAAAAAAAGATACTTAGACTACATAAATGTTACAAAAAATATAGAGGGAATTCTGATATGTCCCACTTCCAACCCTTTCCACATTTTCCCACATTAACAACATCCTCCATTAGTGTGGTATATTTGTTACAATTGATGAACACATTTTGGAGCACTGCCACTAACGTGTATTATAGTTCACTCTCTCTGCCCATCACTGTGTTTAAGTCCATTTCCCCATGTTCACAAACTGATTAGACCAGAATTTTATTAATATCTGTAAGAAGTGCTCCTTGGAACACTTTAGAATAAGCTGACCTTTAGTATAAGAGAATTCTATTGATTCACACACAGATGAGTCATAGAGGTGGGTAGTGGCCAGTTTGGAGATTTCTGTTCTAAAATGCTGTAAGGATTTCAATTTTACTATGCAAACTATATAAATAATTGAATGGTTTTAGATAAGAAATATTTTGAATTTTATACATGTCGTAGCTGCAGTGTAAAAGATAAATTTGAAGGAAGCTGAACCAGAAGCAGAAAAAATATTTGGAAGCTTGTGACAATAATCACTGGACTAAGTCTACAGTGAGAAATGGGGATGTGGGGTGGAATTGAGAAGATATATTTAGGAAGTAGTATTGACACATCTTCAGACTAATTGTATTTCAGAAGGATAGAGTGGGAAATATAAAGGAAATCATCTGGTTTCTGGCTTAGAGAATTGGGCAGGAGGTGGTGACATTCATACTGAAAAAGAAAATGGTATACAACTGTGGGGTAACAGCCTAAGTTTGAGGGATCTATGAGAGACAAGTGAGAAATTCACATGTAGGACTCAGGAGAGAGATCTGGGCTAGATATGAAAAGTTAAGAGTCCTTGGCATCCTGCTTGAAACAATAGTTTTGGATGTGGTCACTGAAATAGACTATGGTGAATGAGAAGGAAAGTGAGAAGATGATTGAACCTTGTGGAGCATCGACATGTAAACACTTAACAGAGGAAGAGGACACTGAGATGTATGAAAGAAAATTAGCAGGGAGCCCCAAGAGGGAAATATGGTGAAGCCAAGATAGCAGAAGGGGAAGAACATAATCAAATCTGTAAAACTGCTGAAAAATCAGGAAGGAAAGTTCAATAATGATAAAGACAGTGGCCTTTGCATGTGAGAAGTTGAAAGTAATTGGAATACCCATAGGAGAGTTTTTCCACTGGAGTGGTTGGCTAGGGTTCAGCAAGTTCAAACACACAGAGGGCTGAAATAGAGATGAATAGGTCTGGAGAGGGACTGCATGGGACTGTTTCTAAGGAGCTTAGCTCTGAAAGGAGAGCCAGAGGAGGCTATGTTGGGGTCTTCAGGGAAGCTGTCCAGACATCATCAGGGAAGACTGTCCTTGGGCTGCAGTGGGGGAGACCAGCAAGGCTCTATACAACAGGGCTCTCTAGCTTTGCTCTTTGTATAAATAGAAAGTGCTAATTGTCCTGTGCATTAATGAAAGGGATGTGGCTGATGGCAGGGAAAGGAGACCAGCCCCTGTACTCTGGCCTCTCTGAGCCCCTCCTGGGCCTACAACAAGCCCAGAGGATCAAGCGGTGCCCTGACCTCACCTCTTCCCTGCACAGGAGCATGTCAGGGCACAATGGTGGGCGTCATGCCAATAGAGGGCCCCTGTACCCACAGCCTGGTGGGCTCATTCTCCTAATTGTTTCTTTCTGCTCTTGGGAAGCAGGATCCTGCTGCAGCCATCACAGGAAACCTCCCCCACCATGGATTCCCCTTTCCTCAAGGCAAGCAGGGGCACTGGACTTCTGCAGTGTCTCACCAAATTGACCTGCATGAGAGTCAGAGGATCTTGGGAGAAATCTGTTGGGACTGGCAGTGTCTGAAAATTTCATGGATTTTCTGTGGAGATATTGGTTCCCCTCTAATCCAAGTCTTCCTGGATGGGGGTCTCTCCTGAGGTGACTGATGATGGAGTCTCCTTCCCCATGTGGCCCTGCCCTCTCAGCACTTGCTTCCCTGGCCTGCTGTCAGAAGGGAGCCTCAAGGGAGCATCCTTCTTACAGCTGAATTGGCCACCTCTTATTTTATTAAACCACATGGAAAGTACAAGTGTTGGAGGGACGTGGAAGAAAAGGAAACCTCATTCCCTGCTGGTAGCAATGCAAAGTGGTGTAGCCACCATGGATGACAGATTGATGGCTCCTCTGAAAGCAAAGTATAGAATTATCATATGATGCAGCAACTGGACTACTAAGTATATAACCCAAAGAATTGAAAGCAGCATCTCAAAAAGATATTTGGACACCAATCTTCATAGCAGCACTATTCACAATTGTCAAATGATGGAAGCAACACAAGTTTCCCTCAATAGATGAATGGAGAAATAAAATGTATAACAGTATAGACATACAATGGAATATTATTCAGCTGTACAAAGGAATGAATTCATGATATGCATGACAATATGGATGAACTTGGAAGACATCTTATTGAGTGAAATAAACCAGACACAAAGGACAAGTATTATAGTATCACTTTTTTTGAAATATATAGAATAAATAATTTCATAGCATCAGAATGTAGAGTATTCATTCCTGTGGTGTGTATACAGAATGAGAAGCAAAGGCTTAAAATCTACAGCATTCCTGTTTGGAAAGATGGAAACATTTTGGCAAGTTATGGTGCTCCATCAAGGTGACAGACCCTCATTAATAAAAAGACCCCTACCAAGTTCATCTAACTTCTGGTACTATAGCTAAAGTACAGGATGTTGAACTATGGACCCACATTTCTCAACTAAGAAAGGCCCAGCCAGAGTCCTGAAATTGTTCTAACTCTGGAAATTTGAAGAAAACTCAAACTAGTTGCCACGGTGTTTTTTCTATTTCTTTATCTTGCAATAATGTAAGAGACAAGATGGCAAGAATATTTCTGTTTTTTCAACTGTCTATTTACCTCTTTAGCAGCTGGGCCAGTGCCTAACTCATTTTGTGATGCTGAGATTTGAGAGTAACTGCTTTTTTCTTGTCTTTTCTTTTAATATTACATTGTAAAAAATGAGGTCCCAATATACCCCCACCCCCTCACCCCACTCCCCCCCCATAACAACAATCTCCTCCATCATCATGAGACATTCATTGCATTTGGTGAATACATCTTAGAGCACCACTGTACCTCATGGTCAATAGTCCACATCATAGTCCACACTCTACCACGTTCCACCCAGTGGGTCATGGGAGGACATACAATGTCTGGTAACTGTCCCTACAGCATCACCCAGGACACTCCAACTCCCAAAAATGCCTCCATATCTCAGCTCTTCCTCCCATTCCCTACCCCCAGTAGCCACCATGGCCACTTTCTCCCCACCAATGCCACATTTCTAGACAGATAAAGTAGATATAACCCCTGGTATTGGTTCATCTGAGGGCTACAGAGACCCACAGGTTCTATGGTCATGGCAGATGGAGTTCAGTGCCATCTCAGTTGGCCCTACTTTGGAGTTTGTGTTTCTGTGTGATGGAGCTGGACTCAGAACTGATCTTTGTCCACAAACCTCTCCTGTTACTTTTACTGCAACTGTAGTTGGTGCTGGGGTTTAATGTATACCCAGGGGACCTGAATCTCTGGACTGACCATGTGATAGCCAGGCCCTGAGCCTCAACAGACTTCAGCTCCTACACTCTGGTTTATTGGACTTACCCCACTCAGCTAACATGGAGTTTAAGAAGGTCAACCACCACACTATGGAGCCAAGAGTGCCTACAACTGAAAGCAGGAGAATTGCATCCAGCATCCATGTGGAATCTAAGCCCCCTCTTGTTACAGATGTGGAGTGGACACAAGCATTCCAAGGCCCACAGGATGGAACAATAGAGTATGGATTAGAGTGGACTTACTGATAATCTATTAATGAACTATTGTGATTAGTAATTGAGAGTAACTACTTAATATCATCTCTTTTCCCCACTGCAATTCAGATCTTAAAGGAAGACAAAATGACAGTTCAACAGATATCTGAATTTTTTAATTTGATAGGTTTTGGAGCACATAGTTTTTTTCTGTGCAAAGAGGTCCTTAACATCGTACCCCATCAACAAGCAGATGTGACCTTATCATGCATTATGTAGCCCTAACTGAGCAGCCTCTTTCTCTTAATATGAATTTGTGATGCATCCATGTCCTTCTGTGGCAGGATAACACTTTCCTTTTTATTGCTGAGTAACTATATGGGCATAGTTGTACCACAGTTTGGTTATCCATTCACCTGGTGAAGGACATCTTGGTTTCTCCTAGCTTGTGGCTATTGTAACTAAAAATTGCTATAAATATATCAATGCTGGATTTTGTGTGTGTGTGTGGACATTGTTAGCCATTGTTAGCCATTCCAGTGGGTGGGTAGTATCCCTCATTGTTGTTTTAAGTTACTTTTCAATAATGACAAATGATGTTAAGTGTCTTTATGTGTGCTTGTCAATTGTATACCTAATTTAGTGAGGGGTCTGTTCAGTCATTTCCCAATTTCTTAGTTGTGTGGTTTGTTTTCTTTTTATTGAGCTCTATAGGCCTTTTGTATATTTTGGTACAAAATATATGTGTCTTACAAAACTTTCTCCCAGTGCAGGATTGAGGTCTTTTCATTCAATTAACAGTGTCTTCCCATTGAAGGACAAATACTACATGACCTCAATGATATGAAATAAACAAGCTGCCCTAGATAGCAAGAGACTGAACGATAGGCTTACAGGAAATTGGAGGGTGGAGGAAGGATATGAGCCGATGTCTGCGGGGTGGAATTTAAGACGAGATGGTGGTAAGTATGAACATAAAGAAGAGATAAAAGGGGGGCAAGGGGTTGCCTTTGGTTGGGGCTTTGCAGGTTCGAGGGTGGCTGGGGAGGGACGGATGGGTAACATTGCCCAAAAGTGGGGGGAGGGAGGGGTAGCATACGAACACAGGAGAGGGTCAGGTGTTGGTGGAGAGTAAAATGCCAAGAAAATCATATCAAAATATAATAAAGAGGGTTACCTGTTTAGAATGCTCGGAGGGGAGGGTCTGATGCAGGACGGGCTCCTGGGGAATGTCTAAATGCTCATTCTGCCAGAGTGGGTGACACCATGGGGTAGAAACCCAAGTAGTGAGAGTGGGGGTGGACCCACATCCTGGGGAGGACTAATGCCATCAAATAGAGGGAACTGTATCCCTCGAGAGAAAGGGTGGCTCCCAGGGCATTGGGGCAGTTGAGCAAGTTAGGCCCTGAACACTATTCCATCTATCTCTGGAAGTGGCTCCTCAGGAAACGGAGGTTGGCTGTCACTGTGGGCACCAAGGTGGAAGGGAAAATGGACATTAAATGTGTGGAACCAAGGTAAATGGGGGCTAAGAGAGGAGTTTCTTGAGAGTACACAAGGATGGATATAAAACATGTAATATTACACCATAACATATAGGAGATGACAGACTGATAATGTAAACCATAATGTAAAACATAGGATAACTAAGAATGTAAAGAACTGTGTATCCTAAAGTATGCACCATAATGTAAGCACAGATGTCACCTTGTTAGAAAGCTAATGTCTCAGACTCTGTACATCACGTTAAGTAAATATGATGTGAATAGGGTGTAAGAGTATCGCTGTGGAAGGAAAAAGGTTTTGTGGTGGATGTATGGGAGTGCTGTATATTTATATATATGCATTGCTGTGGTCTAGGACTCCTGTGAAGAGAAGCTGAATAATTAGGGGGAAAAAAAAAAAGAAAAAGATAGGATGTAGAATTTTTTCAAGTCAACATTCTTTATCTAAGTTCTTTATCTAACTTTATCCAAGTTCTTTATCTAACCTTTAAACCCATCGCTATATGCCATTTCCTAGTAAGGGACCATGACATTATATTGGGCTTCAAATTTCGGGGAGTTCTGGATCACAGAGTGTTTCAACAATGGCAATGGAGGGATACTGGTATGGGATACCAATGACAGGGGATATATGGCTGACAGGGAGCTGTACAGAACATATGTCCAGGGTGCATGGTAATGTTTGGATATACTCATAGTGGCAACAATTAAAAACCACAGCAGGGGGGGTACTGGGTTCCTGGCCAGTGGTGCTCTGTCATGGTCCCTAGGGGAGCAGTGACAGTCTCCCAGGTACAGCGGCGGGGACCGGGAGGGAGTGAGGGTTCAACAGTGAGCCCCTGATGCTAATGACTATGCTTGTGAGCTGATAAACCTAAAATAAGAACAAGGCCTAGAGCAGCACTGTGCCTGGGAATTTCCTCCTGTCAGCCTTCATGTTACTCAAATGTGGCCAGTCTCGAAGCCAAACTCAGCATGTAAATGCAATGCCTTCCCCCCAGTGTGGGACATGACACCCCGGGATGAGTCTCCCTGGCACCGAGGGACCACTATCAACTACCAACTGATGATGTAACTGGAAAATGACCTTATATGGAAGGTTCAATGCGGATCAGCAGAATATCCCTGTCTACATAAAATAACATGACTTTAAAATGCTGTTTGACCTAAAGTAAGGGGGAAATGGAAAGGAGAAATGAGTTTATATGGCTATGAGTTTCTAAAAAAGAGTCTGGAGGCTGGCAGAAGGATTGCCCTCATGCACAATTGAGCAGAGTCAGAGAGACAGATAAAGCAGATACAACCCCCAGATATTGGTTCCTTTGAGGGCTAAAGAGACCCATGGGAGTTATGGTCATGGCCGATGGGGTTAACTACCAGGTCAGATGGCCCCTCTTTGGAAATGGTGTTTATGTGTGATGAATCTGGACTCAGATGGGATCTCTCTTCATAAGACTTTCATGCTAATGTGCTGGAGGAGCAGTTAATGTTGGGGTTTAAGATATATTTAGGGGATTTGAATCTCTGGACTGACAATGTGATAGCCAGGTCCTGAGCCTCAACAGACTCCAGCACCTACAATCTGATTTATTGGACTTACCACACTCAGCTAAGATGGAGTTGAAGAAGGACAACCACCACACCATGGAGCCTAGAATGATTACAACTGAAAGTGGGAGGATTGCATCCAGCATCCATGTGGAATCTGAGCCTCCTCTTGACATAGAGGTGCAATGGACACAACCAATCCAATGTCCACATAGAAGAGGTGGCATTGGATTGGGAAAAGTGGACATGGTGGACGATGGGTATGGGGTAAGGCAAGAAGAGATGAGAGGTGGAGGCGTCTTTGGGACATGGAGTTGCCCTGGATGGTGCTTCAGAGGCAATCACCGGACATTGTAAATCCTCACAGGGCCCACTGGATGGAATGGAGGAGAGTATGGGCCATGATGTGGACCATTGACTATGAGGTGCAGAGGTGCCCAAAGATGTACTTACCAAATCCAATGGATGTGTCATGATGATGGGAACGAGTGTTGCTGGGGGGGGGGGGGAGAGGTGGGATGGGGGGGTTGAATGGGACCTCACATATATATTTTTAATGTAATATTATTACAAAGTCAATAAAAAAATAAAAAAAAAGTTAAAAGTAAAAGAGGAAAAAAAAAAGTGTCTTCCACATAGTAGAACTTTTAATTTTTCAAATGAAGTCCCATTACCATTTTTTTCTTTTTCTGACTCTTTCTTTAGATGTTGCATTTAAAAACTCAGCAAACACAAGGCCATTTTTCTGTTGGAACCACAGGGTTGTTTTTTTTTAATCATTTTGCTTCTTAGACATTAACATATAAACTACTTTAGGTGAATCTGTGTGTAAGATGTAAAGTTTATGTCTTTCTTTATTTTCAGTATGACCATCTAGTTGTTCCATTTCCATATTTTGAAAGGATTATGTTCACTTGAGCATATTTTAATGGGTCTACATATGGGCTCTATTTTTTCCCCCATTTTTCTGTGTACCAAGGTCAAACTCTATCAGTTATTGTAGATTTATAATAAGAATTGGAACCAGGCAGTATGGACTGCTCAGTTTTATTTTCTTAAACATTTTGCATGCTCTTTTAGGAGTAGAAAATGTTCAAAAATATATACAAAATATTTTTCTATCATTTTGTATAGAATCTTAAAAATATTGACTCTACCAACCATGAAACAGTAATATTTCTCCATTTATTTAACTTTTTACTACTTGCGAATTTTATAGGTTATGAGAGAAAAATATGTACTTATTTTCTTAGGTTTGAGCAAAGGAATTTATTATGTGGTTTTACAACTATAAATGTATTTGTTTTTTATTTCATTGTTCACTGCAGGGAAGGAAAAATCTATTGATTTTTGTATACTTACCTAGTACTTTTCTTCTTGTTATCTCCATGCAATCTCATCAAGGCACTGGATAGTTAGCTCCATTTCCTTTGAAGTTCCAAGTTTATAGCAAATTTATAAAAATTTAATTTCTGAGATTCTGTTGGTAGCCTGAAGGGGGCGCATGTGCACAGCTGAACAGTGAGCTCAAGCAGTTCCTCTCCTGCACCCTGGCTGCCAGGAGAGGTGCCTGAGGATCATTTTCTTAAATTATCTTATTTTAAAGTTAAGAGACCACACAAACCATTACATCAAAAAACATAAGAGGTTCCCATATACTCCACCCCCCACTCCCCGACCCCACCAATTTTTTATTGTATTTTTTTAAAGATACTTAGATCATAAAAAAGTTACATTCAGAAAATATGATGTTCCCCTATACCCCCATACCACCCTCACCCCACTCCTCCCACCTCGACAACCTCTTTCATCACTATGGCACAGTCACTTGCATTTGGTGAATACAGTTTGGAGTACTGCTGCACCACATGGATAATGGTTTACACTGTAGTTTACACTCTCCCTATTCCATTCAGTGGGCTTTGGCAGGACATACCATGTCCAGCATCTGTCCCTGCAATACCATTTAGGACAACTGAGCCATCATTTTGACCTGACTGAATCTCAGACCCAGTGGAGAAGGCCTCCCTGTGGGCCCTGAGACCTGGTTGCCCTGTCCCATGTGGACAAGTGCTTCATTCTGCATCCTGGGAAGCTCCGGTGGCCATGGGACAAGTCTTGCCCTGTCTGTAGTGAGTCAGAAGCTTCATCCATAAGTTTTCATTCCTGTTAATTCCTAAAATGACTTCCCAGGTCCCCCTCATTGAATGTGTCTTGTCAATGGTTTGTAGTTTTCAGGTAACAAACCTTGGACCTCCTTGGTTAAATTTCTTCCTAAGTATTTTATTCTTTCTGATGCTCTTGTAAAAGAAATTGCTTTATTAACTTTCTTTTCAGATTGCTTGCTTCAATGTTATAGAAATGCAACAGACTTTTGTGCAACTTTCTGACATTATTAGCTGTAACAGTATTTTGTGAGTCCTAGGGGGATTTTTGTATATAAATACTGTCCTTTCTAAATAGAGATACTTTTGTTCTTCCTTTCCAATTTGGAGTCCTTTACCTCCTTTTTCTTGCCTAATTTCTCCAGCTAGGACATCCTAGAGTGAGGAATAGCAGTGGCAAAAGCAGCTTCATGGATTGGGCCTTGATGTTATTGGCACAACTCACAGTCTTTCACCATTGAGAATGACACTAATTATGTAGTCCTCGTTTTACTGCCTTGTTTCTTTGTATTTCATTATCCTCATTTTGCTGCCTTGTTTCTTTGTGTTTCATTATGAAAAGGTATTGGATTGTGTCAAATGATTTATCTGCAGCAAATGGCATGACCACAGTATTCCTTTTTTCCCCTTTCCTTCCCCCTCCCCCAGCCCTGCTGTTTTTGCTGTGTCCCTTTGCTGTGTGATCTTTCCTTTCTATTTCTCTTTTTGTCTTCTCTTCTCTTTTTTTCTCCTCTAGGATTCCCATCCTGGGGACCTCTGTTGTGGAGCAAGGCTCCCTGTCACTTGCACTGCCTAAATTCCTGGTTTCTGTTATGTCTCACTCTGACTCTCCTGTTGTTTCTCTTTTGTTGTGTTATCATCTTGCATCATGTCTCCCTTGTATACGAGCTGGCTTGCTGCCCAGGGACTTGATTCACCACACGGGCACTCAGCTCAGCGTGTGGTTACTTGGCTCACCACATGGACACTGGTTCAGCGCACAGACATGCTTTTCTTTTACCTGGAGGCCCCAGGGATGGAAGCCAGGTCCTCCCATATGGTAGGTGGAAGTCCAATCACTTGAGCCACATCCACTTCCCCACCATATTCATTTCTTGTTGAATTAATGTTGCTTGTTACTTTGCATCTTAATTCCATTTTATTTTTTAAAATATTTTATTACAGAAGTTTAAGGTTTTTTTTCAGAAAAATCATGCTTAAATTACAGAGTTCCATATAACCCTCTCACAGGCAGTTTTCTCTATTATTAATTCTTTGCTTTAATGCTGTATTTTTTTTTATAACTGATGAAACAATATTCTAGAATTATTCTGTTATGTGTGGTCTGTAGTTTGCTTTAGGGCTCTGTGTTGTACAGTTCTATGTTTGAAATTTTTATTATGGTAAGATACATACAACCTAAAATTTTCCTTTTTTAAAAAAATATGCAATTCAGTGATGTTCATTTGCATACACAGTATTGTCACTGTCATCCACTACTAGATTTTTCTATCACCCCATAGAAACTGCACCCATTAGGCCAGGACACGCATTCCCTGCACCCTGCAGTCAAATGCCAGTTCACAGGAGCAGTGATGCTCATGAAAGGAGGCCCAGCTGGAACCGTGAAGGTGCCCCAAATGTCTTCCCTCGGTCCACCCAACCAGGTCAACATTCGGGGGTCAGGGGCCAGGATCCAGGAGGAGGCAGCCTAAGGACTCCTCACACCAGAGGGAGCTGAGCATGCACAGTCCTGCCCACACAGCCCACATGCCAGCGATCAGGCTTCCCTGGTCCTGTCCCTCCACGTGGGAAGTCTCGGTCATTGTACATTTCCCCCATGTAGTGCTGATGGGCTCTAGAGTTCACCATGAAGACTGCAGGTTCCTAAGTGGAGGTGAAAAGAAACCTCAGCACGAGAAGCAGACAGATTCCCTCTTTCTCCAAACAGAAAGAAGGCACTGCCGTGCGTCAGGATGCAGTCCTTGAACATGGGGTTTTAGAGACACCCACTGTTTAGAGGTGGTTGCTGTGCCCGGTGAACTCCCCTCACCCCTCACCCCGGGGGTTCTGATGGGCTGTCTTGCTCCTCGTCCAGTTTGACCATAGTGAAATGCACATCACTCTGCTGCAGGGGGAATCGTGTGTGTCCTTCAGCACCAGAGAAGGATGGATGGCCCTTGGACTTGCCACACTTTAAAAAACTGATGACCCTCAGACTTGATTGAAGGAGGAAAGAGTCTGTATCTCACTTTAATTAACACAGGAAATGAAGTACCAAACTGCAACTCCAGGCTGTCCTAGAAACTGAAAATTAAGGTAATATTCTGGTCAAGAACTTGCTACTTAAAAAACTCATCATGTCCCTACCCACATGGTTAGTATTTCTTTTGACTTTTATACAGAAATCATTTGCCCTCCCACTTCTCCCCCAAATCCTCCATCCCCACTATTTCCTGTGTCTTCTCTCCTAAATCCAAGGAAGCAGTGTCCTTGGTACTTGCAGGGCCTGAGCTTATTGATAGGTCTGTGCTGGACCCTGCTCCCTCACTGGAAGAGGGTCTCCCTCTTGTCTCTCCAGGGAGGGCTTGGTTTAGAGGAGGCCAAACCCCCTCAGTCTCAAGCTCTTGAGCAGCTGCTGGAGCTGCCTCTGAAATTTGAGGTACCTTTAACCCAGAAGCTGCACCTGCAACTGGAACTGGTGGCAGCAGTGGTGCTGCAGGGAAGTCCAGCTCCAGGTCTGGCTGTAGGTCTGGCTCTGGACCTGGTGCTGGAGCTGGAAGAGGAGAAACAGTCACCCCATGATGGCCATCCCTCTGCCTTTCAAAGCACAGAACACCCCACAGCCTTGAGCAACCCAAACACCCCCAGGAATGCATCCAAGGCTGCAGCCCCTGGAGGCGTGGTCTGAGCTTCCTCTTCCTTAGCTTCTGGACAAGAGCCGCTTCTGAGGCTCTTCCTGGGGCCTGCCTCCCAGTCTCCCCATCACTTGCCCAGCTCCCTGGTGCTGTGTTATTCTGACAACCATGTGTGGGTGTCCCTGCCCACTGATGATAATCTCCTAATAGGTGGGGAGAAAGCCTTGCTCAGCCCTAATGCAGCTGAGTCCCCTGCCTGGATTGGAGAGTGGGCCACTCACCACACCTCCCTTTTGGGGCCATGATTGTGGGGTGGAGAGGACTGGGTGGGCAAACAGAGCCAGGAATGGGCTGTGGAGGGGATGGGCTCTCAAGGGCTGGCCCTGAGACCCCTTTCTCCCCTTCTCCCCAGGGTGCCAGGGCCCCACCCAGGGCTCTCCTCCCCACCTGTCCTGCAGGAGGAAGGCCCAGAGTCCCACCCTGGAGGGAGGGGTTTCCCCAGCCCTCCTGAGCACATCCCCCAGTGCACCCCGACTTCCTTTCATGCTGTTGTGGAGATTGCTGTGTACAAGGCCTTTACATTTATAAGCTTACTAGTGGCTACTTGATTCTTTTAAGCTGTTATTTTAAGTGGATTTTTCTTTCTTGACTGGTACCTCAGATTGCACATTTTTAGTGTACAAAATCTACTGATTTTTATGTTTTGATCTTCTATCCTGCCACTTTAGTAAACTTGTTTACAAACTCTTAACAGCTTTGTTGCAGTTTATTTTTTTTCAGCTTTGTGCATACAGTATCATGTCATCAGCAAATAGTGAAGGCTTTATTTCTTTTCCAATTTGGATGACTTTTATTTCTTTTTCTTGGCTAAATGCTTGCAAATACTTCTAATAAAAAATGTTAAATGAGAGCAGTGACAGTGGGTGTGCTAGTTTTGCTCCAGATCTTAGAAGAAAAGTCTTTTTCATTTCACCATTAAATATGATGTTAATTGTGGGTTTTTCATATATAGCCTTCATCATGTCTAGGAAGTTTCCTTCTATTCCTATAATTCCAAGTGTTTTTTATCCAAAAAGGATGCTGTGCCTTGTCAAATGCCTTTTCTGTGACAATAGAGATGAACATGTAGTTTTTTCTATGGATCTGTTATTGTGGTCTATTAATTTGATTAATTTTCTTACGTTAAACCACCCTTCCATACCAGGGATAAATTCGACTTGATCACAGGAAGTGGAAGTGGCTCAAGTGATAGAGTTTCCACCTACTATAAGGGAGGATGTGGGGCAGATCCCTGGGGCTTCCTGGTAAAAAGAAGAAGTGAAAGCATGCCCACGTGGCAAGCCAGTGCCAGAGCAAGTGCCTGCATGGTGAGCCAGTGCCCACACGAGTGCCCATGAGGTGAGCCAGTGCCCTGCACAAGTGAGTCATGCAGCAAGATGATGATGCATCAAGAGAGAGACAAGGGGAGAGTCAAGGAGAAATGCAACACAAACCAGGAACTGAGGTGGTGCAATTGACTGGGAACACCTCTACCCATCAGAGGTCTCCAGGATAGAATCCTAGAGGAGAAAGATGAGAAGAGAAGATAACAGACAGCAAAAAACAAAAAACAAAACAAAGAAACAAACAAAAAATCCAGCAGGGTGAGAGGAGGGGAAGGGGCAAAAGAAATAAATAAATAAACCTTTTTTAAAAATCCATGGTGTGTAGTTTGTTTGATGTGTTGTTGAATAGGATTATTAATGTCTTTTTGAGGATTTTAGTTTGTTAGAGAGATTGACCTGTAGTTGTCTTTCCTTGTGGTGTCTTTATGTTGCTTTGGTATTAGAGTAATTTTGGCATCAAAGGATGAGCTAGATAATGTTCCTCCACTTCAAGTTTTGGGAAGGGTTTAAGCAGAATAGGTTTTAGATTTTCCTGGAATGATGGTAGAATTCATCCAGGAAGTCACTGGTGCTTGGCTTTTCTGATTTGGTGTGATTTTTTTAATGACTAATTCAATTTTGGTCTCTTGATTTCTTCTATTTATTCTTTCATCAGTTTAGGATGCTTGTGTGTTTCTAGAAATTTGTCCATTTCATCTAAGTTATCCATCTTATTGGCATACAGGTTTTCAAAGTATCCCTTTAATGATACTCTTTAATTGTGTGGGAGCAGTGGTGATAGTCACTTTCTTGGTTTTTATTTTATTTATTTGCATCCTCTCTCATTTTTCTTTGGTTCATCTAGAATATCAATTTTATTAATCTTCTCAAAGAACCAGCTTTTGGATAATTTTTCTAGTGCTTTTTTTTTTGCTTTTAATTCTCAATTTCATTTTGTTCTGCTCTAATCTTTGTTATTCCCTACTTTCTTCTTCCTTTGGGATAAGTTTGTTCTTTTTCTAGTTCATATAAATATTTTAAGATGTAAATATGCAATTGGTTCCTATAAAGCAAAACCTATCACTAAAACAACAATCCAGAAGCTTTAATGTGGACCAGTTCCCAGCAAAATAGCAACATTGTCTGCATGTGGTAGGATAACACCTGCGCCTGGAGCCCTGTATGGCTCCTATGCATTGTAAACCGAGGCGCTGCTTGCTGAGGCAGCTTGTGGCAGTTGTGCACAGCTCCAATTGCTCATATTATAAATGATGTGAGGCTGATAATCATATTGTGGCTACTTTTTGAAATTAATTACTTGGTTTTGCATGAATTTTTTTTCTTCCATCACTTGTCGATAACCATTTTTTTAAACTTTATTAGAGAAGGTGTGTGTTTACAGACCAATCTTGCATGAAATAGAGGATTCCCATATACCACCCTATTGTTAACAGCTTGCATTGATATGCAGCATTTGTTATAGCTGATGAAAACAGATTTATAATTGTACTGTTAACTGTAGCCCATGGTTTACCTTAAGCTTCACTTTCTCTGAAGTGCAGTTCCATGTTTGTTTTTTTAATTTGTCACCACAGATACAATCTAATAATTCCCCTTTAGCCACATTCAGATATATATACTTCAGTGCTTTTAATTATAATCACAAGGTAGTGCTCCCATCAGCACCATATCTTACCAAGTGTTTCTACCATTCCAGTTAGGAACTCTGTACATTTTTAGTCTTGACTTCCCATTCCCTATCATGGCCCTATCTGCTATTCTAGATTCTGACTCTATAAGTTTGCTTGTTCTGATGATTTCATATCAGTGAGAACCTACACTATTTGTCCTTTTGTGTCTGGCTATTTCACTCAACAAGAGTATTCAAGTTTCATCCATGCTATTGCATGTGTCAGAACTTCATTCATTTTTACAATTTAAAACTGTTCCATCATAGAGAAGTGGATATGACTCAAGTGATTGGGCACCCATCTACCATATGGGAGGTCCTGGGTTCAGTTCTCAGGGCCTCCTGGTGAAGGTGAGTTGCCCTGTGTGGTGTAGCTGGCCCATGTGGAGAGATGACACAACGAGATGACACAACAACAACAGCAGCAAAAAAGGACACAGAGGAAAAGACAATGAGGGACAAAACCAGGAAGCTGGGGTGGCTCAAGCAATTGAATGCCTCTCTCCCACATCGGAGGTCCTGGGATTGGTTCCCAGTGCCTCCTACAAAAAAGATGAGAAGAGAGGACAAGCTGAGAAGACAGACATAGAAGAATGTGTAGCAAATGGACACAGAGAGCTGACAGCAAGTGGAAGTGGTAAGGGGGGTATAAAAATAATGATAATAAATCTTGAGAAAATATTCCATTGTATGTATATATTTTGTTTATCCATCCATTGATGGGCGCTTTGGTTGCTTCCATCTTTTGGCAATTGGAAATAATGCTGCTCTGAATAGCTGTGTGCAAATATCTCTTTGGATATTTCCTTAGTGAATGCCGTGACCCATGCAGTGCAGTCGCAGCTGAACAGGGTCTGCACAGTTGCAAGGAGGGGATGAGAGGGTGAAGAAATGAAAGACACAAAATAGTGGGGACCAGGTGGACCGTGAGGAGATTGCAGGAGTTTGCAGCTACCTCAGGCACCCAGTTTAATCGGCCACATTTTATACCTTAACTGACATCAGCACATTCAGCAGTTCTCATGAAAAGCTCTTGTTTCTAGGTCACTACAAATACAATAGTTATTCTTCTTTTCAATAGCGCTCTGATAACTGTTCTCCTAGAATTCTTATCCACACACAGTATATTTTGTTCAGCACATAACTTTGCCCAGGGGCACCTCCTTCTTTATCTACATTCGTCCTGTGAACTTTGGAGGCTGCTTTGCAGGTTTCCAGGGACGCTGTTTTGCAGGGCTCCCCACAAGGAAGATTGAGGGCTCATATGGTAATTCTATACTTAACTTTATGAGGAACTGTCAAACTGTCTCCCACAGTGGCTGAACCATTTTATAATCCCACCAGCATTGAATGAGTATTCCTAATGTTCTGCAACCTCCCAAACACGGGTAATTTTGTTTTTAATAGCAGTCACTCTAATAGGTGTGGGATGATGTGTGTCACTGTAGTTTTGATTTGCATTTCCCTATATTTAATGACATTGGGCATCTTTTTATGTGTATTGTAGCCATTTTTATATGTTCTTTGGAAAGATGTCAGTTCTTTTCCCCATTTTATAATTTTGGTGGTGTCCTCTGTTGTTAAGTCAAAGGATTTGTTTATAAATTCTAAATATTAAACTTTATCAGATATGTGTGTTGGAAAAAATGGTGTTCACTGGGACATGGAGACTGACCACAGGCAGAAAAAGAATTTATTGAGAAGCTCTCCCAAGGGATGGGTCTGAAGAACAGACTTCAGTCCCCCCACCAGCATGGTGGGGGCTGAAGAGAGACTTCAGCCCACTCCTGGATGGGGGGCCTTGAATTTATACAGAACTTTCCTAGGTGGGGAAATGAGAGTTAGTGGGAGGGGGTTGAGGGTCTGAATGAAGTGCAGGGACCAATAGGGAGCTTTAGAGGTGAAAATTTTCCTGATAATGATTAGGGAGTTCTGGGTCTCTTGGAATGCTGCAGGAGCACATGTTTCTTTTGATCTATAGGATTTTAAAGGGTTTCTTTATTTCCCTCTGATATGTAAATAGTGAAGGTTTCCATCTCCCTCTGATATGAAGATAGAGTAGTAAAGATCTCCATCTCCCTCTGACAGGCAGATGGTGACGGTCTCTATCTCCCTCTACTCCTGACTCTATAAGGTTCCTTTGTTTAACCTGTGGGGAAGTGCCCTCAGACATGGGGGAGGGGGTTGCCTTTTTCCCAATGCATGTTAGGGGAAACTGAGCTACAGCTTGTTAATATTGCAAACCTCTAACAATGGGGTTTCCAAATATTTTTTCCCATTGTGTAAGTTGTTGTCATTTCATTTCCATGATAAAATCTTTGAGGGCTAAAAATTTAAACTTTATGAGGCCCCATTTATCTATTTTTTCCTTTTTTGCTTGTGCCTTATGTGTAAAGTCTAAGAAACCATTGCTTAACACAAGGTCTTGAAGATGCTTCTCTACCTTTCCTTTCAGGAGTTTGATATGTCTGAGTATTACATTTAGGTCTTTCATCTATTTTGAGTTGATTTTTGTATGAGGTGTGAGGTAGCAGTCATCCTTTTTATTTATTTATTTATTTTTGCAAATGGAGATCCAATTTTTCCAACATCTGTTCAAGAAAGTGCTCTTTCATAATTGAGTAATTGAGTGTTCTTTGCCCCCTTGTCATATAGGTTGGCCATGAATGGGAGGGTTTGTTTCTGACGTCTTAATTTTAGTCTGTTGATCTCTATGCCTGTCTTTGGGAATACCATGCTCTTTTCTTTGGTTTTTTTTTTAAACACATCAATTTTATTGACACATATTAATAAAGCATATAATTCACTCAAAGTGTATAATCAGTGGTATTTGGTATAAGTGCATAGTTATTCATTCATCACCTCAATCATCATTAGAACATTTTCATTATTTCAATGATAGTAATAACAAAAAAAAAACTGACAGAGAAGGAAGAAAATTCTTCACCTCTCAATCTCTCTATGCATCCTCTCCTGTACATAGCTGCTGTTTCTGGCTATTATTCCATAATTCTTTATTAAGGAGTTTTACTGAGATATATTTGTATATCATATGATCTATCCAAAGTGTATAATCAATAACTTTTAGTATAATCAGAATGTTGTGTATTCATCACCACAAAAATCTTTAGAAGTGTTTCATTACTCCAAAAAGAAAAACTTCCATTTTTAAAAGAAGCTTGTTGGTGTAGATTGGGAATTTGTTGATTCTATAAATTGCTCTGGGTATGACTGACATCTTAACAATATTTTGTCCTCTACTATATGAACATAGAATGTATCTATTTATTTAGGTCTTCTTTGATTTCTTTTTAGCAATGTTTTGTATTTTTCTGTGTACAAGTCCTTTATTCCTTGGTTAGATTTATTCTTAGATATTTCTTCAGTGAGTAAAAGTTTTCCTGTTTGTGTCTGTCCTGAGGAGGGGGCTTTGCCATGTGTTCTCTGAGAAGATTGTTCTTAGGGAGCACAAACATTTCACTTTCTGCACTGTTCCCCTGGGGTTTATTCTTAACTTTCTCATGGAATGTTCAAGCAAGACTTAAGCAACTTTCCAATCAAGGCATGCTGTAGTTTCTTTTCTGACTGAGGGTTGTTTTCATGTAAAATTCTGATAGGTTCAGAGAGAGTGGGAAAGCATATACAATTGGGACACAAAAATACAAAAGGATGGGATTTTCCAGTTGGTTAATTTGGGGACAGGCTGGTGCCAGATGAGCCATATTGAAGCCCAAGGAGAAAAGGACCATGGGTGGCCCTGTTTACATGTTTTCATCAATTTTTAATGTGCAATAATTCCTCCAACATTAATGTAGTGAAAAGTGTTTAAAATTGAGAAATATGTGAACTGAAAATAAAACAATATTTTAAGTATGAAATTTTATATGTAACCAATCCAGGATTTATTTTAATATTTATTTCTTGAATTTAGGAAAATGGAAATTTCAAAAGTATTTTCTAATTTTACTATATGTTTATCTCATTTTCAATTGGTATAATTGCAGCATTTAACAATTTCTCATGAACCAGTAATGGTGTTAAATAAGTTTGTTTTTGTTTTTGTTTTTTTTTACTTCTAGCACATATTTATGTATTAATAAGTTTTCATTTATGTTACCTTCTGTGATGGTTAGGCTATTGTGTCAACTCAGCCAGGTGTTTGTGCCCAGTTGCTTGGTCAAGCAAACACTGGGCTGACTGTAGTAAAAGGGCATTTATGGACTTTAGTCACCATTGCCTTTACTGCAGTGGTGAATCATAGATAGCTGGTCATAATTACATCAATCAGGGAGATTGTCATCATCAGTGAGTGATGCTTAACCCAATCAGTTGAGTGTCTTAAAGGGAAAGTAATTCCAGCATTGAGAGAGAGTTTCCCAGCTCATCTTTGGACAGCCAATGTCTCCCAGAACTCGTCAAGAACCTTCACTGGACTTTCATTGCAGCCCCTGGTTGTAGTCTGTCTGTGGAACCTGGACTTGTGCCTCCCCATGGCTGCACAAAAGACTCATAAAATCACATACTATTGACAGATATCTCTTGCTGATTCTGTTTCCCTAAAGAACCCTGACTAATACACCTTCCTAAAATGTCTTCCCCAGCTTCTCCTTCTTTCATATATTTCAGCAATGGTTTGTCATTTTCAAGTTACAAATCTTCCACCTCTTTGGTTAAAATTTCTTCCTAAGTATTTTGTTCTTTTGATGCAGTTGTTAAATTAATGGCTTTTTAAATTTCCTTTTCATATTATTTGTTGCTGTGGTATAGAAATACAAGAAACTTTTTTGAAACTTCGCTGAAAATACTTATTAGTTGTAAAAGTATTTTTGTGAATTCTAGAGGATTTTTTAAATGTTTAAATCATGTCATCTGCAAGTAGCAGTAGTTTTACTTCTTCCTTTCCTGTTTGGATGCCTATTCTATTTTTCTTGCCTAATTGCTGTGGCTGTTATATCTAGGACAATGATCAATAGTCATGATGAAATATCATCTTTGGTTTGTTTCTTATTCCATTGGGAAACCTTTTAGTCTTTCCCAATGACTAGAAAGCTAAATATATTCCTGATTTTGTTTGCTTCTTTGTTTGTTTTTAAGCACAAATGCTTATTGGATTTTGTCAAATAGTTTTTCTGTGGCAATAGACATGATCAAATTTTTTGTTTCATTTTCTTTGAATTAATGGTATATGTTATTTTGTATTTTAATAGACTTTAAATTATTTTATGAGAAGTTTTTTACAGATAAATCGTGCATAAAGTACAGAATCCCCATGTACCTCTCACAGACACACAGATTTTCCTATACTTAACACTTTGCATTAATGTGGTAATTTTGTTAAAACTGAAACCCTGTTACAAGATTTATGCATTTAATTGTAATTCATAGTTCATGTTAGGATTCACTGTTTTTGTTGTAGAATTCTATGATATTTTAATCCTTTTCTCCTGGTAGCATATATACAACCTAACATGTTCCATTTTAACCACTTTCCAAAATAAAATTCAATGCTGTTATTTACACTCACAATATTGTCACATCTGCCACCCCAATTTTCCCATCACCCCAAACAGAAAATCTATACCAATTTAGAATGACCCCATTCCCTATACCCACCATGACACAGGTAACCTGGATTTTAATTTCCTACAATAAAATTCATTTTTCAGAGCACTTTTAGGTCTCTAGGGAAAGTATGCAGAAAGTATAGTTATTTCCTATATCCCCCTCTTCATTCTCTGCCCACAGTTGTCTTTTTTATTCACATCTTGCAGTAGTGTGGTACATTTTTTACAGTTGATGAATCAATGTTGATCCATTTATGTCAAAGAAAGTCCATAGGTTATGTTAGAGTTTACTCTGGGATTGTGTAGTTCTATGGGTTTTGACAAATGTGTAAGGTCATGTGTTCATTATAGCACCATATGAAACAGTTCAGTGACTTAAAAATGCCAATGCTCCACCAACTCACCCTTCCCTCCCTCCCCCAGAAACCCTGGCTACCTTGAACTTTTTATTGATTCTATAGTATTGCCTTTTCCAGAATATCATATAGTTGGAATTAGATGGTATGTAGGCTTTTCTAGATTATCTTCTTTCACATAGTCATATGCATTCAAGATTTCTCTATGCTTTTTCTTGGCTTGATAGCTATTTTGCTTTTGTTGTTGTTGTTTTTAAAGATCTATTTAATCACCCCATTGTTCACACTCACTGTCTGCCTTCTCTGTCCATTTGCTGTGTGTTCTTCTGTGTCTGCTTATCTTCTTTTTAGGCAGCACTGGGAACTGATCCTGGGACCTTCCTGAGTGGGAGAGAGGCGATCATTCTCTTGCATACCTCAGCTCCCTGGTCTACTGTGTCTCTTGTCTCTCCTGTGTCTCTTTTTATTGTGCCATCTTACTATGCCAGCACTCTGTGTGGGCCAGCACTCCACACAGGCTAGCACTAACACATGGGCCAACACTCCATGTCAGCCAGCACTCTGTGCAGACCAGCACTCCATGTGGGCCAGCACTCCATGTGGAACAGTACTGTGTGGACCAGCACTCTGTGTGGGCTAGCACTACTGCACAGGCCATCACTCTATGTGGGCCAGCACTCCATGTGGGTCAGCACTCCACGTGGGCTAACACTACTGCATGGACCAGCACTCCATGTGGGCCAGCACTCCACATGGGCTAGCACTACTGCATGGGTCAGCACTCCATGTGAGCCAGCACTACTGCATGGGCCAGCACTACTGTACAGGCCAGGACTCCACGCAGGCCAGCACTCCACATGGGCCAGGCTGCCATGTGGGCCAGTACTCTGTGTGGGCCAGATTTCCACTCAGGCCAGCATCCCTTCACCAGGAGTCTCTGAGATCAAACCCTGGGCCTCCTATATGGTAGATGGGAGCCCAATCGCTTGAGCCACATCAGCTTCCTGCTAATATGTTTTGATCACTGGAAAGCACTCATTCTATGGACATATCATGCACTGTTTATCCATGCACCTATTGAATGGCATATTGATTACTTCCAATTTTTGGCAATTATGAATATGCTGCTATAAACAATTAGTGCAGGTTTTTGTGTGGATATGCATTTTCAAGTAATTGTATGAATAGTTGCCATATCAGTGCTGGATTGTGTGGCAAGCCTATGTTTAGCTTTTTAAAAAACTGACAGCCTCTCTTTAAAAATGACTGTTCTGTTTTGCTTTATCACAAGCAATGAATAAGAGTTACTGTTGCTCCACATCCTCACCAGCATTTGCAGTTGTCAGCTTTTGGGTTTCTAACCATTCAAATAGTTGTGCAGTGGTATCTAACTTTTAAAATTTTGTATTTCCCTAAATATCCACATCCTAAAGATGATGCAAATGCTTTCCTATGCTTCTATGTCATCTGTATCTCCTTTTTGGTGAGGTGTTTGTACAGATCTTTTGTCCATTTTAATTTTTTTTTTTTATTGTTGAGTTTTAAATGCTCCTTGTATATTTTGGATATAAATACTTTATCAGAAATGTGGATTACATATACTTCCTCCCACTCTGTGGTTTATCTTTTCATTTTCTTAGTAGTGTCTTTTGCAGAATACAGTTTTTAAATTTTTTAAAAGAAGCCCAACCTAACATTATTTTTTCTTTCAATGTATTGTGCTGTTAGTATTCTGCATAAAGTCATTGCTAAACCCAATGCCACCTATAATTACTCTTTTAAAAATTGTATATTTTTGCATTTTATTTCTGAATAATGATGCATTTTGAGTTTGTTTTAGAGAAATTTATATATATTTTTTTATATATCTATATTCTTTTTGCATTTGGTTGTCCAGTTTTTCCAGCTTAATTTCTTGGAAACTCTGTCCTTACATCTTTGAATTGCCTTTGCTCCTTTGTCATAGATTAGTTGACTGTTCACTATATACATGGAGGATTTACTTCTTTTCTCTCTAATCTGTTCCAATTAACTGCCTTTCTATTGTTTATCCATGACCACAATATTTTAATCACAATAGCTTTATAGTTTTGTTTTGTTTGGAATGCAGTATATTTTAAAATACAGTAAAAGCCACCTGGCAGTTAACTTGAGAAGTTAACAAAGCTTAAGATTTACCAGGTCATATCAACATTCACAGTCTTTTTACCCACATGAGAATTATATATGGTAGTGTTTACCTGGAATGTGTATGCATTTATAGAGGCAAGAAACCTTTGGAAATTCAGATTTAAAGGAGCTGAAAACAGGAACTGGATGCCCAAGGGTGGTGTAGCTGTGATTTGGAGATACTCTACTTCCTCTAAAGTTTGTGCACTTCTTGAAAGTTGAACCATTAGGAATCCAGCAAGCAGCTGTGGCACTTGTAAGAGCTTGGCTACCAATCTTGCAGCCTTTCCAAAGCTCCAGAAGAGGAATATGAACTCTCTACTCTTGCCAAACTATGAAACCCTTAATGTGCCCACTGTGGGTGTCAGAAGAAGACTGGCATCTGGATGGAAAAGTCATCTGGGAGGTTCCCTGGCTTAAATGTCTTTGCCATGGAGGGCAGCTGGGGTAGTGAGGGAAGGTGGAAGGGAGAGAGAGGGTGGGAAGAAAGATAAAATGAACACTATGCACTTACAGAGAGGATCATTCACTGTCAGCATGCTCTTTCCACCCATTTTCATCACATGAAGAATCTGGGTGATTCTATGAGGAAGAAAGCCTGCACATGGGGCACCAGCATTACATCAAGTTCACATGAGCAAAACCTTCCATCACATTCTCTAGAACTGGTGAGGCAGTCCTTGGGCAGGCAACTTGGCTCAATCTGATACATTGAGACTTGTGTCCCTCAGGAAATTAGCATGAGGTTTGTTTAGTGGTTAATTACTTTTTTATTATTGAATTATATTGTAAAGTCTTAAGTAATATGTCTACAATTTAATCAAGGCAAAATGATTTGCATTTACATCAAGGACACATTTACTGTAGTGGCATAAAAGAGACACAGACAAAAGATCAAGTATGCATTTTTAAAAATAAAGACTACATGTTTTAACTGGTCCCACTTTTACTATTTTGGACTGTACTTTTCCTCCTAGAGAACTAACACATCATGTTAAATCTGATTTATCTTCCCACATTTAAAAAATTAAATACAGCTTCCCACAATTTCTAAGTTATAAACAAAAGGGAAATGGTTTTAAAGCAAAGTAAATCTGCTGTTATTCTACAGTGGAAAGGTTGAGTAAAACATGGCCCCTCTGTGGCTCATCTCAAGGAAACACATTTACTCAGAGGCAAGCATTTGTGATCTGGGAGTAAGTTTCCCACTTCCTTTGCAGGACCAGATCTTCAAGTGTTTCTGGTCTCAATTGAAAGTAAGTGAAAATGTCTGCAAAACATATATAAGTCAAAAATCAGAACAGGGCTAATTAAAATCAAAATTCTATGCCAGTCTAAGTACATGTCTTCAGCTCTTTCCTTTTTTATTGTAGATGGTACTTTAAAATAACTTACATTTTTAAATGTTTTATGAAACTCAAATGAATAAGTTTAAAAATTTTATATTTCACTTGATTCTATTGAAATTTCAATTACCTACTACTTTACTTACCTGACTTATACATGAGGTAAGTTTCAGCTAAAAAAAAAACTCCACCACAAAGATAAAACTAACTGGCTCAAGTGTATGTGAAATCATAATGCCCTACTCATGTTCCAAGTTTACAACTTCTACTATTGTGTATTCAAGAAAAATCCAAATGGAACCTAAGAACAGTGTTTAAAGTTTCCAACTTCTAAACACACATTTAATGATCTAAAAAATATTTTGGTACCAAATTGTATAGAATTAATGTTTTACTGTAAATAAAGAGGACACATTTCCAATATTGCTTGATAGCCAGCTGTCAGTTTTCTAAAACACTATATTTCTGCAGTAAAATATCCCCGTTAGATATCAACTGTATTTAAATAGATATTAACAGAAGTAAGATGTTCATGGTACTAGAAATCTTTTAAAAAGAGAGTTCAATCGGGCTACAATAACATTGACATGAATAAAAATTACAGGAGAGATTACTGCTGTACTTTTTCCCATAACCACTATCAAACTTTGTTTAAATTGTGCAACCCCAAATTATTCATGTTTCCTCTTGCTGAATTTCATTATGTTTCAGAGAAGAAATCCTAAGATCTGTTCTGTAAGAATTCAAGATTTTGACATGTGTAGGTTCACATTATACTACCATATTTTGCCCTTCTTGTTTTCCAAATACACAGAAACAATATAATTTTTCTCAAAAAATGAAATATGATGTCCACGTGAAAAAAAAAATCCTACAAAAAGTTCCAGAGCTAAAAAAGTTTATTCAAATGGCCACAAAGTGACCTCTAGTTTAAAGTCCAAAACATTTAAATGAAGTTCATTTGTTTTGTTTTCTTTTCAAAGGAATAAAAATGTAAAATAATCACATTATTTTAGTTCTTGGGTCAACAAGGGTACACAAATGTTTTTATACAGTTAAAATTAGGACACCAAGCTCAGTGTGCCAAAGATACAGCATTCAGTTGATTTTGCAGAGTTCACAGAAAGAAATTTAGAGATTTATTAGAGAAGTGACCTGGTTCCTGGTCGTTCCTACAACAGGGGCAGGATCCACTCCCTATTTCAGAGTTGCTCTGTAACAGCTGGATCATCTTCATCTTCTCACCTGGGTTCATCAGTTTTCTTTGTGGCTTTCCTGGCAAAGGCTGGCCCGCTCAGTCCCGCAGAGGCTGCCCCCAGCCAGGACGGGGAAGGGCTCGCCCCGTTGCTGCTGCTGGCGCCAGCCGGAGCGCGGCCAGGTGTGCACGGAGGCTGCAGGTGGAGCTCACCTGCACCTATTTGCGCCGCTCCCCGGGAGGTTCACCTTGGGGCTCAGCTCACTCCTTGACTCCTCTTTCATGGACACCCAGAGTCTCCAGTAACCCGGGTGCCCGCAGGAAGCCCCTCTCTCGCAGCCCCAGGCCGCGGCTCCCACACCTTGCTCTACTGTGCCTGCGCTGTCAAGCTCCTCTGTGGGTCCTGCCTGGTGGCCCCAGGGGCGGCGGAGAGTCCTGGGGTGGCAGGGCTGAGCACCCCCAGACCTGGCAGGCCCGTGACCCCCGACTTGGCCAGCTCTGCCCCTGAACCCCCAGCCGCTGGTGGGCCGAGCTGAGGAGCCCAAGGTACTGTTCAGTGCTTGATCTTCCTGTGTGGACCCTGCTGAGTTCCCGGGTGACTCCTGCTCCTCCTGCTCACGACCCTGCAGACGAGCTGCGGGGGTTGCTGTGCCGGCAGGTTCAGGAGTTTGCAGAGGAATTCAAGTAACTCCTGGTCTGTAGAGTCCTGAGGAATCTTTGATATCAGGATGATGGTGGCCTCACGCAAGGAAAGAGGAAATTCTCTCACCTTCTATATTTATATTTGGAAGAGTTTGAAAACTATTAGTTTTGAATTATTCTGTATGTTTTTAGTATAATTAACCAAGGAAGCCATCTGGTCCTGGACTCTTCTGGGTGGGGAAATTTTTGATGATCATTTAATCTCGTTAGAGCTCTGATCTTATTTTCTATTTATTCTTCAGTCCGTTTTGGTAGTTTGTGTGCTTCTAGGAAGTTGTCTGTTCTACCTAAGTTATCTACTTTGTTGTACTATTGTTCATGATATTCTTCTACTGACCTTTTATTCCTCTAAAGTCTGTAGCTTGAGTGTAGTTCATAATTTTCACTTAGTTGTGAATTTTCCAGTTTCCCTCTCTCTGGCAGGAAGCTCAGGTGCGGCGTGCGGCGGCAAGGGAGGCTCGGCCGGGCTTGCCTCCGCTGGGCTCGGCTGGGCTCTGCTGGACTGGGTCCAGCTCGGCTGGATTCGGCAGGACTCAGCTCGGTTGCGCTCATCAGGGCTCGGCTCGGCTGGGCCTGGCTCGGTTCGGCTTCACTTGGTTGGGCTCATTTGGGCTGGGCTCGTCTGGGTTGGGCTCGTCTGGGTTGGGCTTCCCTGGGCTCGTATGGGCGCAGTGAGCTGGGCTCGGCTCAGCTTGGCTCAGGCTGGGCTCGCTTCGGGCTCCCGGGCGCCTGGCCCCAGGTGCAGTGGGCGGGGCCCTGGAGCCCAGGCACATGAGCCTGGTCCCGCCGCCTGGCTGCGGGCTCCGCGGGTCCCGGGCTCCAGCTGGGCCCCCGCAGCTCCGTGGGCCCCGACCATGGGTGCGGACACCGCGACAGCATCGGCTCCCACGGACCTTCCCCTCCCGCCCACAGCACCCTCCCCCCCCCCCCCCCCCATTAGTCTCCTGCAGGTTTTGAAGGATAAACCAAGTTGATGCTCAGAGAGGGCTTTGACTTAAGCTTGGCAAACTGTTGACTTCATTTTCCTACTATCATGTCTTCAGGTCAAGAAGTTCTTTTAAGTCCCAGATGTGAAAATTCTTGTCCCCAGTATGAGAAGTAGGAAGATTCTATTCAATACAATAGAAAAGTCCATATAAAAATTCATCAGGGATGTATTACTTTAAATAGTAATAAAATTTTATGAAACACAGAAATGTCACAATCCTGGAAAGATTGAGGAGAATTGCTGAAAATATCTAAATTTTATAAAGAGTGCCAAAGTTTCGCAAGTTGATTATTACCAGAAAGAAAAATCCTAATAAGAGCAATAGCCTCACAAGATAAATTAAGGAATTGCTAATATTTCATTGATAAATTTCAATCTTCAAAAATCTGAATGTAATTAAAATATTTAGAAGATAATTCTCAAAAGAAAAGATGCCATCATTTAAGATAGAAGCTCCACGAAGTGTTTTCATGATTTAGATTTAAAGCATAAAAATAATTTTGATAAAATGTAAAAAGGAATACTCAGAATTAATGTAATGACTCACCAATGAACAGGGGGGAAAATAGAATATATGCCCTTCTCTAGAGCAAATGCCATCTTGATGAGAATTCCCTGTGATTGGTGTTTGTTAAGTTCTCTTATGAGAGCTATTTGACCTGAGAAAAGAAACCTCTCAGTATTCACAGATTTGGACTGTTGTGGTCAGCCTTTCCCTCTCACTGTGCAGTTCTCAGCAGTCTTTGCCCAGTGATCTTTGAAATGGTTTGGCTCAGTCAGCCTGGATGGCTGTGAGTGCATCGGCTTTGAAACTGACTCTTTAAGCCAAATCTGCACCCAAGTAACTGCCCAGCATTGCCTGGTTTAACATTGACTCTTTTTTTTTTCCCCAGCACTGACTGCTTTATGACTTCTTCAGCACAGAGTACCCAAAGGGCCCGGGAAGAGATGCCCTCCTCGCCAGTCCCCCGAGGAGGTCCACAGCTGAGGTCAGGATGTTGGACAGCAGCTCCCTGCACACAGCTTTGCTTTGGAGAGGCAGGACGTCCCATGGGGAATGGGCCTTGCCCCTGAGGAGGAAGCAGGTACCACACAACCTCTGTGCAGTTCCCACCCTGAGAAGCAGCTGGGGCTTCTGTTCCCTGTTGGGGTCTCAAGGTGTGCTCAGGCTGTTCCATTAGACCTATGACTTCTCAGGGTTCTAGAATGGAGACAGGAAGCCTCTGCACACCAAGGTGAGGAGGGGAGGTAAGGATGAGAAATGGCCCGAGCACATCGCTGACTTGCCTACACAGCTAGAAACTACAACAGCTGTTTAATTTCTCCTTCTCTGGAGTTCATTATAGTCTCATTCACCATGTAATAATGACCTTGCTAATTATGGGAAAGAAAATTGTTAAGTCAGTGAATTAGTCAGCCAAACGGGTGCTGATGTGAAATATCAGAAATTGGTTGGTGTCTATACAGGGTATTTATTTGGGGTAGGAGCTTACAGATACTAGGCCATAAAGCATAAGTTACATCCCTCACCAGTCTATTTTCACATGTTGGAGCAAGATGGCTGCCGACAGCTGTGAGGATTCAGGCTTCCTGGGTTCATCCCTTCCAGGGTCTTGCTTCTCTCTGGATTCAGGGTTCCTTTCTTCTCCAGGGCTTGCTTCTTCCCGGGCTCAGAGTTCCTCTCTCCCTGGGGCTTGCTTCTCTTTCCTCTGTCAGCTTACTTCCCAGGGCTCCAGGTTCAGGCTTCAGATTCAATCTCCAACATCAACACTCCAACTTCAGAAACCCTCAACTCTGTCCTTTGCCATGCCTTTTATCTGTGAGTGCCCACCCACCAAGCAGTGGGGACTGAACACCCTAATGACATGACCCAACAAAGCTCTAATCATAACTTAATCATGCCCACATACAGACCAGACAACAAACTTAATCCAATATCAATTTTTGAAATTCATAACCATATCAAACTGCTACAGTCAGTATGTGGCTGTTTGAAGTTATTTATAAATCCCCAAAAGGAAAAGATTATGTTTGTAAACTAATCTATTCCTCTGGGTATGATACCAACAAAAAAACACCTGCCAATCTCTTTATACTTCCCTGGCCACACATAGCTGCTATTCTGTTTACCTCTTTCTACTTATTTGTATTTATATTTTGTTAGTTTAAAATATTCAATATCCCCCATAATCATATTTCACCTAAGTTTTCACTACGTTATACAGTCTCATGTTACATTTTTTAGCTTTCCTTCAAGTAATATACATGACCTTGGACTTACCCTTTCAGCCGCTGTGATACCCATATAATAGCGCTGCTCATTACAAACACTATGATGTGCTTTCACAATTCCTATTCACTTGTAAAGATTTACAACCTTCATACTAAATCTGCATATTTTAACCCTTAACTTTTATTTTTTCTACCTTTTTCTGTTTTCTGGTGACCTATATTTTAATTGTTAACTCCAAGGCTTTATAGTTTATGCAGTTCTTTGTGTATGTGTCTTTTCTTTTTTTTTTTTTTTTTTTTTTTTTTACTTTTTAAAAGATATTTAGGGGATTTGAATCTCTGGACTGACAATGTGATAGCCAGATCCTGAGCCTCAACAGACTCCAGCACCTACAATCTGATTTATTGGACTTACCACACTCAGCTAAGATGGAGTTGAAGAAGGACAACCACCACACCATGGAGCCTAGAGTGATTACAACTGAAAATGGGAGGATTGCATCCAGCATCCAGGTGGAATCTGAGCCTCCTCTTGACATAAAGGTGCAATGGACACAACCAATCCAGTGTCCACATAGAAGAGGTGGCATTGGATTGGGAAAAGTGGACATAATGGACAAAGGGTATGGGGAAAGGCAGGAAGAGATGAGAGGTGGAGGCGTCTTCGGGACATGGAGCTGCCCTGGATGGTGCTTCAGAGGTAATCACCGGACATTGTAAATCCTCACAGGGCCTACATGATGGAATAGAGGAGAGTATGGGCCATGATGTGAACCAATGTATATGAGGTGCAGAGGTGCCCAAAGATGTACTTACCAAATCCAATGGATGTGTCATGATGATGGGAACGAGTGTTGTTGGGGGGGGGGGAGAGGGGGGGTGGGGGGTGGGGTTGAATGGGACCTCACATATATATTTTTAATGTAATATTATTACAAAGTCAATAAAAAATAAAAAAATTAAAAAAAAAAAAGAAAAAAAAAGGTAGGAAGGAATTTAATTAAACCATTTTGTGAGATCAAAAAAAAAAAAAGATATTTAGACTACATAAATGTTACAGAGAATATAGGGGATTCTCACATGCCCTGCCCCTCACACCTCCAACATTTTCCCACATTAGCAACATCTTTGATTAGTGTGGTACATTGATTGTAATTGAAAACACATTTTGGAGTATTGACACTAAGCATGGATTATAGTTTGAATTGTACTTTACAGTTTCTCCCACTCAATTCTGTAGCTTATGGTAAGATATATAATGACCTGTGTCTGTCATTGCAATGTCATGCAGGCTGATTCCAAGTCTTGAAGATGCCCTCATATTACACCTCTTTCTCCCTCTCCCTACCCTCAGAACCTCCAGTGGCCACTGCCTCCACACCAATATTTCCTCCATTGCTGGAATTACAGAAGGTCTAGAGTAGAATAGTAGTAAGTCTACTTTAGTCCATAGTTCATTCCCCAATCCTGAGGATTCTGGGATGGTGATGCCCACTCCACCTTTATTTGAGGGGGGTGCTTATATCCTGTACAGCCAGTGCATGGAACTCTCTTGCTTGCAGTTGTAGGCACTTTTGATTCTTTGGTATGTTGGTTCTCCTTCATCTTCTCCTTGTTACTTGTCCTGGGTCAGTCCAATGAACTGGAGCAGAAGTGTTGCAACTCCCTTTAAGATTCAGGGCTAGGCTGGCACATAGGCAGCCCAGAGATTTATGTCTCTTAGAGGTATACCTACCAACTTCAGTACTAATTATAAGTTCAAACAGAAGGATAGAGGAGCCATGTGTAGGGAAACCACAAGGGAGTCTGACTCTGTCACACTGGAGAGCATAAATCCCAAAGTAGGGCCCACTGGCAAGGGACCAAACTCCTGAACTATCTGCCCTGACTATAGTGTCTGGATGTCTCCAGAGCCCTCAGGAGCCCCACTATTTGGGATAGTATCTACTTTGGCAGTCTATGTGATCATGCTGAGATGTGCATAAAGGTTACCTCTGGAATTCCCTCCCAATTCACTTTGAAGTCACTTAACCATGTAAACTCATTTGTCTCCACCTTTCCCCCCATTTTTTTTTCTTCCAGTTGCATTGTTTGTTAGTACTTGGTAGCAATCCCTTGGTGCCAGAGAGTCTCATCCCTGGGAGTCATTTTCCTTGGGGGAATTTATTGCATTTATATGCTGAGTTTTGGCTTAGAAGAGGCCTCACTTAAGCAACAAGGAGGCTTCCGGTAGGTAACTCTTGGGCATCCTGCAATATTATGCCAAGTTTCAATTTCAAGAGCAAAGGTTTATAATCATAGTCATCAGTATCAATGGCCCATCAATGGACCATTCTCCTCCACTAGCCATTGCCCCTGTATTTGGGGCTCCAGGAGAGAACGTGGCAGAGCTCCCCAGGATGGGCATTTGATATTCTTTGGTTGCTGTGTGAATCTCCAGCCACGATGGCCATGCCCCATGAACCTTTGAACACATTTATATGCCTTATATTTATGCTCCATGAACCTCCTCCCATGTATCCCCCATCACTGACACCCTGCCCCACTGATCCTCCCCTGCCACAGTTGTAACCCTTCTGTGATCCACAACTTCTCAAAAGTGAAGCCAATAAGTAGCCAAATACAATTAATAAGAAAATGAAATAATATTGATAGTTTTAAACATAAGAAATAACATAAATAAAATCCAGAAAATTTTAAAAAACATAATAAAAAATTGGGATTAAAAATAGTGAAAAATATTTAAGAAAAATTTTTTGACATATTTTGCCTTTCGTCACTGTAAGATCTGTTGTCCTATATGTACACTGACATTTTCTTCCATTTGTTCCCATAGCGTTTTACTTTTTTTTGTTTTGTCTTCAAAGAAGTTTTAGGTCACAGTAAAGTCACATAAAAAATACAGGGGATTCCATTTACCCAACATCCTGCCCATTTCCCCCCTTCCCATATTAATAACCTTTTTATATGTGGATGATACATTTCTTACAACTGATTAACACAGCTACTAACCATGGTCAATAGTTTACACTATGTTTTACATTTTTGACCGTATACTTTTATAAATTTTGATGAAGTTTGACATGGCCTGTATCCATCATTGCAAGATCATTTAGAAAACTTCTACTGCCCACAAAATATCCCCTCTTTCATCTATTCTATTCCTCCCTCCCCCTCCCCTGTGGCACACAGAGACCGCCAAGCTTCACTCCTTGAAGGACAAGATTCATAATTGTTTGCAGCAACACTGAGGGCCTGACACACTGGTCTGTCCTCCCCTATTAGGCACCACCCATACTCTCAAGAGACTCCTGTCCCTCTATTTGAGAACATAGTGGGCCTCCCCAGGATGGGAGTCCAACTCCTTCCCACTCTTTATGTGAGTTTCCACCCACTGATATAACACTCTATGGCAAAATGATCCCTTGCACACTCCTGTGACAAACCTGACAAACCTGCCCTGACCCAAATGCCTCCCAGCAAAGACCCTAAGCTAATAACCCTTTCTTGTCATATTGCCAAAAGAACTTTCCCCACTTGGTAGTTTCAGCTATGTACCCACGAATCCCCAGTGTTCACCAGCAACCTCCCCCAACCCTCTCCCCAGTTCCATGGACCATTCAACACATCCCCCCACCCTACCCACCTGTCAAAACTGTCCCACCCAACCCATTAGTGTCACTACACCCCTGTCATGTCACTTCACTGCACAAGTACAACATTCACATTATCATAAATTTTACCTTATGGGCATTGGCTAACAACCTTCTTCTCCCTATTTCTTGAAAACCTATTTTACAAACTCTAGCTCTGTGAGTCTATTTGTTTAATTCTTATCAGTGAGGTCCTTCAATACCTGGCTTGCTTCAATCAATATAAGGCAGCCTACTCAATGGGAGAAAATATTTGGTAACCATATATCTGATAGGAGCTTAATATCCTGCATATATAAAGAAATCCTATGCCTTGAAAATAAAAAGACAAACAACCCATTTAAAAAATGGGCAAGTGATTTGTATAAACACTTCTCCAAAGAAGAAATACATATGACTAAAATGCACATAAAAAGATGCTCAACATCACTAGCTATTGGGGAAATGCCAATCAAAACTGCAATGAGATAGTCATCTTTCACCCATTAGACTGGCAGCTATTAAAAACAGGGAACTACAAGTGGTGGACAAGGTGTGGAAGAATAGGAAACCTGGTTCTCCACTGCTGGTGGGAATGTGGAATGATGCAGTGATTGTTGAGGACAGTTTAACGATTCCTCTAAAAACTAACTATAGATCTGGCATATGACCCAGCAATTGCACAGTATGGTGTATACATAGAAAAATTGAAAGCAAGGACATGGACAGATAAATGCACACCAATGTACATAGTGGCATTGTTCACTATTGTTAAAAGTTGGAATCAACCCAAATGCCCATCAAGAAATAAATGGAAATGGAAAGCGGACTTGGCTCCACTGATAGAGCACTTACTTACCATATGGAGGGTCCAGAGTTCAATCCCCAGGGCCTCCTGACACATGTGGTAAGGTGGCCCATGCACAGTGCTGCCCCTATGCAAGGAGTGCACCTCACAAGGAGATCTGCTCCACTTGAAAATCTCAGCCCACCCAGGAGTGGCACCACACACATAGAGAGCTGGTGTAACAAGATGATGCAACAAAAAAGAGACACAGTTTTCCCAGTGCTGCCTGATAATGCAAGTGGATGCAAAAGAACACACAGCAAATGGGCACAGAGAACAGACAACAGGAGGGAAGGGGAGAGAAATAAATAAGTCTTTAATGCGGCAGAATTTGCCCAGTGGTTAGGGCATTCATCTACCACATGGGAGGTCCATGGTTCAAACCCTGGGCCTCCTTGACCCATGTGAAGCTGGCCCATGTGCAGTGCTGATGTGTGCAAGGAGTGCCCTGCCATGCAGGGGTGTCCCCCGTGTAGGGGAGCCCCATGCACAAAGAGTGTGCCCCATAAGGAGAGCCACCCAGCATGAAAGAAAGTGCAGCCTGCCCAAGAATGGTGCTGCACACACGGAGAGCTAACACAACAAGATGACACAACAAAAAGAGACACAGATTCCCATGCCACTGACAACAACAGAAGCAGACAAAGAAAGAAGATGCAGCAAATAGACACAGAGAACAGACAACCGGGGTGGGGTGGGGAGAAGGGGAGAGAAATAAATAAATAAATAATAAAATAATAAAAAATAAAAGTAAATTGAATGTTATTATATTTACTATTTAGTGGTTAGTACACTTTAAAAAGAGATTAATGGATAAACAAAATGTGGAACAAGCATACAATAGAATATCACTCATTTGTAAGAAGGGATACAGTACTAATACATGGGATAACATGGATGAATCTTCAGGACCTTATATTTAGTTCTTAATAGTACAGTGATACACTCTTTGTCCTTTTGTGTCACTCAAAATAATGTCTTATAGATTCATCCATATTGTCATATGCTTCATGACCTCATTTTTTCTTATTGCTGCATAGCATTCCATCGTGTACATACACCACAGTTTGTTTATCTACTCATCAGTTGATTGACACCTAGATTGTTGCCAACTTTTGGCAATCATGAATAAAGCCACTATGAACATCAGCAGGTAGATGTCTCTTTGTGTCACTGCTCTCAGCCTTCTGGGTATGTAGCTAGTAATGGTATTGCCAGCTCACAAGGCAAGTCTATGTTCAACTTCCTTAGGAACTGACAGGCAGTCCCCCACAGTTGTAGTACCATTCTACATTCCACCAACAGTGAATAAGGTTCCTGTCTCTCCACATCCTCTCCAACACAGAGATTTCTAACTTTTCAATAGTATCCATTCTAATAGGTGTGAAATGATACCTCATTGTAGTTTTTTTTAACAAATCTATTTTATTGATACATATTACTAAAGCATACATCAATCCAAAATATTCAATCAGTGGTACTTGGTAGAAACACATAGTTGTGCATTCATCACTTCAGTCATTTTTAGAGCAATTTCATTATTCCAATAATAATAGTAATAATAATAATAAAGCAATTTCAGCACCTCCCAATCTCTCTATGCTTCCCCTGCCATACACAGCTGCTATTCTTTTTCATTTTTCCTAGGTTATTTTTATTTATATTTTGTAAAAACAGTTTTATGTATGCAATATCACCCATATTCATGTTTTATGTGAGGTTTTACTATGTTACAGTCCCATGGTAGTTTTTAGCTTTCTTTCTAGTAATGTACATGACCTCAGACCTTCAACCACTGTCAAACCCATGTAATAGCTCTGCTAGTTACAAACACTATGATGTGCTCTCACCATTTTTATTAATTTTCTAAGATTTATAAACAACCTTTTTACCAGTTCTGTGCAGATTAACCTTCAGCTTTCCATTCTCTGTCTTCATTCTATTTTCTGGTGGCCTGTATTCTAATTAACTCCTTAAGTTTACACAATATATTTAGTTCATAATAGCATAATCATACATTATTTGTCCTTTTATGTCTGACATGTTTGCTCAAAATAATATCCTCCACGTTCATCCATGTTGTCATATGCATCATGACTTCATATCTTGTTATAGCTGCATAACATTCCATCATGTACACATACTACAAATGTTAATCCATTCTTCAACTGATGGACACATGGGTTGTTTCCAGGCTCTGGCAATCATGAATAATCCTAATGTGAACATTGGTATGCAGATGTCTGTGTCTCTGCTCTCAGTCCTACTGGATTTATAGCTAGTAATGATGTTGTCAGGTTACATGGCAAGTCTATATACAACCTCCTTAGAAACTGCCAAACAGTCCTCCACAGTAGCTGTACCATTCTACATTCCCACCAACAGTAAATAAGCATCACTGTCTCTCACATCCTCTCCAACATTTACAACTATTACATCTAATAGTTTTGAAATAATATCTCATTGTGGTTTTAATTTGCATTTCCCTAATTGCTAGTGATGTTGAACATTTATTTATGTGTTTCTTTGCCATTTGTATTTCTTCTTCAGACAGTTATCTTGTCAAGTCACTTGCCCATTTTTAATTGTTTAGTCTTTTTATAGCACATATTGAGTAACAGTGGTAACAGTAGGTCTACAATCTTGTTCTAGATCTCAGTGGGAAAGCTTTGTCCTTCCCATCAAGTACAAGAGTAGCTGTAGGTTTTTCATATCTATAGTTTACCATATTGAGAAAGCTTCCTTCTATTCCTATCTTTTGAGAGTTTTTAACAAGAAAGGGTGTTGTATTTTGTGAAATATCATTTCTGCATCAATGAATAGGATCATGTGATTATTCTTCAACTTATCAATATGGCTTATTACACCAATTGATGTTATTCTATTGAACCACCCTTCCATACCTGGGATAAAACCCACTTGCACCCATATAAAACTCTTTGAATATGCTTTTGGAATCTGTTTGCAAGTATATTGTTGAGGATATTTGCATTTCTATTCATTAGAGATATTGGTCTGGAATTTTAAAACTTTTTAAATATCTTTATCTAGGTTTGATATTAGGGTGATGTTGGTTTCATGGAATGAGTCTGGTAGTATTCTTTCCTTCTGAAGTGTTTTGGAAGAACTTGAGCAAGACTGGTATTAGATCGTCTTTGAATGGTTGGTAATTTCACCTGTTAAGGCATCTGGTCCTGGGCTTTTCATCCTTTGGAGGTTTTTGATGACTGTTTCAATCTCTTACAATATGTTGTGCTCTTCCAGTTCTTCCAGGGTCAGTGTAGGTGGTTCATGTGTTTCTAGGAAATCATCCATCTCAACATTGTCTGTTTTTTTCATATAAAGTTGTTCATAGTATCCTCTTATGATCTCTCTTATTTCTGCAGGATCATTAGTAATGTCCCCTCTCTCATTTCTGATTATATTTATTTGTGTCTTCTCTCTTATTTCTTTGTCAGTGTAGGTAAGGGTTTGTCAATTTTGTTGATCTCAAAAAACCAACTTTTGGTTTTCTTATTTTTCTGTATTGTTTCTTTTTTTTTTTTAAAGATTTATTTACTTCTTTATTTCTCTCACCTTCCCCACCCCCCCCCCAAACCCTGGTTATCTGTTCTCTGTGTCTATTTGCTGCATCTTCTTCTTTGTCTGCTTCTGTTGTTGTCAGTAGCACGGGAATCTGTGTTAGAGAATCTGTGTTTCTTTTTGTTTCTTTCCTTCAGCTTGGTTTGGCATTAATTTGTTGCTTTTTTTCTAGTTCCTCCAAGTGTGCAGTTACATCTTCAATTTTAGGTCTTTCCTCTTTTTTAATCCAGCACTGCCTTTGCAGTCCCATAAATTTTGACATACTGTATTCTCATTATATTCATCTCAAGATATTTGCTGAATTCTCTTAATTTCTTCTTTAACCCACTGATTATTTAAGAGTGTGTTGTTTAATCTCCATATGTTTAAAAATTTCCCTTTTTCCATCCATTACTGATTTCCAGCTTCATTCCATTATTATCAGATAAAGTGTTTTGTATAGTTTCAATCTTTATAAATTTATTGAGACTTGTCTTGTGACCCTACAAATGGTCTCTCTTGGAGTACAATTGATGAGCACTTGAAAAGTAAAGTGCACTCTGCTGTTTAGGGATGCAGTGCTTCATAGATGTTTGTTAGGTCTAGTTAATTTATCATATTATTCACACTCTCTTTCTTTATTTATCCTCTGTCCTAATTTTCTATCCAATACTGAGAGAGGTGTATTGAAGTTGAAGTCTCCAACTATTACTATAGAGGCATCTATTTCTCCCTTCAGTTTTACCAGTGTGTTCCTCATGTATCTTTGGTCACTCAGGTTAGGTGTATAAATATTTAATACAGCTATTTCTTCTTGGTGAATGGCCTTTTTTAAAATATATAATGACCTTCTTCATCCTTTATAACAGCTCTTTTCTTGAAGTCTATTTGTCCAATACTAATATCATTACTCCAGTTTCTTTTGTTTACTATTTGCATGAAATATATTTTTCCAACATTTTACATTTAACCCAGTTGTGACCTTATATCTGAAGTGGGTCTTTTGTAGAAAACATATAGATGGCTCATATTTTTTAATTCATTCTATCAGTCTACGTCTTTGGATTGGGGAGTTTAAGCCATTAGCATTTAATGTTATTATTATGAAGGCATTACTTACATCATCCATTTTGTCCTTTGTTTCCCTCAGAATATCATTCTATTGTCTGCCTTTTTACACTTTAATTTTTACCCTTCCTAATATCTTCCTTTCTATACTCTTCTGGAAATCTCACCGTTGCTTTTTCCTTGGAAGCTGCAGCAGTCCCTTCAGTATCTCTTGTAATTCTGGTCTTTCAGTAATATATTTCATCAATTTTTATTTGTCTGTGAAAACATTGAAATCACCCTCATTTTTGAAGTATAGTTTTGCCAGATAGAGAATTCTTCTCTCCTCCATGGTTTCTGATGAGTGTTCTGCACTTAATCTTTTTAAGTATTTTTTGTTTGTGTTGCTTTCATTTTCTCTCAATGCATTCAGAATCCTCTATCTCTGATATTTGTCATTCTGAATAGTAGGTGTCTCAGGGTAGATCTATTTGGATTTATTCTTTCTGGGGTGCATTGTCCTTCTTGGATATTGATATTTATGTCTTTCAGAAGGGTTGGGAAATTTTCAATCATTATTTCCACAAATATTCTTTACCCCCCATTTCCAATCTCTTCTCCTTCTGGAGCACTGACAATGTATATAAACATTTCTCATTTCCATTCAATTTTCTGAGACTCGATTTCATTTTTCTCATTCTCTTCTCTTTCTGTTCTCCTGGCCTTTCAATTCAGATATTGTGTCTTTGAAATCACTAATTCTGTCCTAGAGCAATTAAAATCTGCTCATATATGTCAATATCTTTTTATTCTCATCCATCATGTCTTTCATTCCCATAAGGTATGTTACTTTTCTTTGCAGGCTTTCAAATTGTTCTTTATACTCACTCAGTATCTTCTTAATATCCTTTATTTCTTTAGTCATATTTTCTTTAAATTCTGTGAATTGATTTAGGAGAGTTGTGTGATTATCACTTATGAATTATCTTAAATCCTGTATCTCTTCAGGTCATTTGATTTCTTTGGCTGGACCATCTCCTCCTCTTTCCTAGTATGGCTTGTGATTATTTGCTGATGTCTAGCTATCTGAATATGTTGGTGAATTTACTCTGATGGCCAAATTCTCTCTTCCATATTTTTTTTCACATCTCTTTGTTATTTGTTTCAACTTATTCTATGTTCTTCAAATTACCCCATACTTACCTAGAAGGAGAGATACAAAGATCATGAAGGTGGTTTTTCCCAGGGTGAGGTCTACCCATTGTACTCTGGATGTGCGATTTCTCTGAGTATGGGAAAATCTCCTGCCTAATTTGTGGTAGTGGGTGACTGCATTTGTGCTCTCCCATTTTTAAAAAATCACCCAGCTTAGGTTATCAAAATCAGACCAAGGGTTCACCAATGGGGTGCAGATTTTCTCCCAGTGGTTAGGATACATAGGATACAGAGAGAAGTAGAAACTTTTTTCCCATCCAATTTTCAGACATGTTGGCAGATGCCAATCAACACCACATATTTTCATGGAAGTGTTTCAGTCTTGGCTTTCCTGTGTCTTGGTCTATCTAGAGCTGAGATTCTTATGGGGCTTTGCTGGCCAAATTCACAAGAAACCTCCCACCTCCCTGTCCATTTTGCCTTGAATGAGCTGAAAGGGAGGAAGAAATCTGTTCCCATCTCAGTCAACTGCAGTGAACCAGGGGTTTTACCCTAGCTTAATATCTTTGGGGTGGGGAGGGGAGCCAGCCCAAACACTGCAGGCATTTGGTAACTGGCATTTGTTGTTTTGGGTTCTTCCTCTCTCTGTCCCTTACCCTCCTGGCACTTGTGAAGCACTGTACTGTTCTGCTGACCCCCATAGCAGTTCCCTCAGATAGCTTTTGACACTTTCTCCATTGTTTTTGTGGAGAGAATTGAGTCTTGCCTGCCTAATCTAATACCATCTTTTCACAATTCTCTCTCAGTGTAGTTTTGACTTCAATTTCCCTATTGCTACTGATGTTGAGCAATATTTCATGTGGTTTTTTTCTTCATTTTTATTTCCTCTTTGGACAATTGTCTTTTCAAATCTTTTGCCCATTTTTTAAATCCAGTAGTTTGTCTTTTTATTGTTGAGCTATATGATCTCTCTATATAATAGATATTATATCCTTATTTGATATGTGATTGCCAAATATTTTCTCCCATATACTTACCTGCCTTTTCACCCTTTCGACAAAGTCCTTTGAGGTACAAAAGTGTTTAATTTTGAGAGGTCCCATTTATCTATATTTTCCTTTTTTGCTTGTGCTTTGCATGTAAGGTTTAAGAAGCCACCACCCACCACAAGATCTTGAAGCTCTTTCTCTATAACATCTTCTAGTATTTTTTATGGTTGTTGGTTTTATATTTAGGCCCTTGATACATTTTGAGTTAATTTTTGTATAAGGTGTGAGAGATGGGTCACATTTCTTTCTTTTGGATATGGCTATTAGTTTCCCAGCACCATTTATTGAATAGACTCTTCCAGTCCAGCTGGGGTGACTTGATAACCTCATAAAAAATCCCTTGACTATAGCTGTGAGGGTCTATTTCTGAGGTCTTTATTCAGTTCCATTGGTCAATCTGCCTGTATTTATGCTGACACAGACTTCTTTATATCTCTTGAAGTACTACCTTGTGGATGTTTTCTTTCTTAAACGTCACAAAATGCCTGAAAATAAAATCTGTAATTCAGCCAATAAAATTCTTGAGCTGCTCTTTTTGCCAATATTTGGTATAAAAGATGATATTGACATACATGATTTCTACTCCACATGAGTCAATGACTGGGAGAGTAGATGCCACTAATAATATGGTATAATGAATGAGTATACCGTATTTTGATGTTAGAAAAGTAAATTTTTGTGAGCGCGATGTAGGCACCAGTGTTGGATTTGAATAACCAAGAAAATCTTCCAAATTATTAACATCTAAGCCAGGAATTGAATGACATTATTCCTAGATTTTTTTCTTTTTAAAAGTTTTAATTATTTGTGCTCCATAAACTCCATTCATAACATACAATCCATGGCTCTCAGCATAATCACATAACTTTGCATTCATCAACACAATGAATTTAGAACATTTTCATTACTTCAAAAAGAAGGCTACCATACTCTTTATTTCTTCTATTAATGCTCTTTAGCATTGTTAAGGTGCATTTGTTACAGTTGATGAAAATATTACAAAGATGGTGGTTGAGCGAGTGCACCTGATAGTCTCTCCTGCAAAGAAGCGGCTGGGTAGTGTTAGAAATTCTTCAGGACCAGGCTGTTTTGGGATTTTGCAGGGCAGGAGGTGTCTGGGCATCGATTTCATGGGAAGGTAACAGAGAAAATTCGTGTTAAAGATAAAATTGAGGCTCTCTTACACGGAGGTGGGGGCTGCGTGCCGGATGCTCCCTCCTGGGGTGGGCAGAGCTGCAGCACTGGAGCCACAGTGGTGATTCCTGGAGGCTCTGTGGTACTGGGGAATTCATAAGCCCCGAGCAGGCTATTAAGGGGCTAACAGGGCAGGAGGCCTTCATAAACCGATTTGGTGAGACAGATGGGAGTTATTTGCAAGGTGGGGAAATTTTGATTTCTGACACGAATAATAGTGCTTCTGGCTAAAGCCCCACCCCCAAGGCCAGCTGCTGATCTGCAGTGGCCTTAAATCGCTCCCAGCAAAGAGACATCACCAGGAGGCTATTTCGGGGGATGGCAGGGTGGGAGGCGGCTGGAAGCTGATTAGGGGAATCTTTTGCAAGGCGTGGGATTTTTGGTTTTGGACACTGATACAGCGCTTCCAGCTAGAGCCCCACCCCCTAAGCCTGGCTGCGGATCTGCAGAGTCCTTAAATTGGCTGCAATATAGAGGCACCCCCAACTGGCTGTTTTGGGGGCCTGCAGGGCGGGAGGTGTCCTGAAGTCGAATTGGTGATACAGCCACAGAAGAGACCCTAGTGAAAGGGGGAATTGTGGGTTTCGGACACATAGGTCAGAGTTTGTGGATGTGACCTCTCCCATAGGGCTGGCACCCAGCTGTGGGGATCCCTGAAGGCTGTGTTGTACTGTGGTGCTCCCAGGCTCCCTGTTAACCGGATTTGAGGTTGCCAGGTCTCTGTCCCTTAAACCCTGGTGGCCCACACCCCAGAGACTCACACCTCTTGAGTCTGCAATATCACAGAATTTCCATCCCTGAATCCACCACGCCCTGAGGCCCATCTGAGGTCCTTGATTCTCCTAGCCCTCAACGTTTGTGGGTTTTTTTAATTTTAATTTTAATTTTGTATTTTTTATTTTTCATTGTCCTGGTTGTTAATATTGCATTATTTCCTAGTCTTTTTTCCCATTGTATCCCCCAAGGTCTTTTTTTTTTTTCATTTATTTAGGGGTTTTTTGTTGTTGCTGTTGTTGGTATTCTATATCTTCTTTTCTTTTCCTTACTTGTTCCTCTCCCTTTTCTTTACCCACCCGCCTTTTTCTTTCTTTCTTTCTTCTCTCTTTTCTCTTGTCCCTCATTTTCTTCTTATTTTGTTTTATCTTAATTATACAATAGGTGCTGTGGGGAACACCTCACATTTGCTGGGTTACCTCATCCTCCATTGCCTCATTTCTTTGTGAATTGATTTTGGCTACCTACACTATTCCCTTTCCCCCACATATTGATATCCTCCATCATCTACTGTCTCTCCTATATTCTGCCTCCCTTTCTTTGATCCCCAAATCGTCTAACTCTTAATTTCTAATACCTTTGTTTTGTTTTCTATCTTTTATCCACTTTTGAAATGATTGCCTTTCTTTTCTCTTTCTCTCTCATGAAAACACTAGCTTATTAATTCATACCATATTCCTCCCATATTCAGTTAACTACCTCATTATAGGTACTCTACTTACTGCTATAACTCTACACAACTTACATGAATCTAATATCCATTCTCCCAGATCTCATATTGTTGCTCTGTTAACATTTATTACCAATACTACTTTACACATTTTCCTTTCTTACACAATTGCCTTTCCCTGGCCCTAATACTTTCCTTCAAAGTGAACTCAGCCCGCAATAAGAAATTAGAATAAGAAGAACAAAGTGATAAAGAGAAGATATAACACTTACACAAAAACAACAGCTAATTAATGCCCAAGACTAAACAAAGAAGCTAAGGAACTGATTAAACCCATCAAGATAAAATGATGAGCAGACAGCAACAAAAATCTACAAACAAAACCAATAATCAGGAAAACATGGCTGAATCCAATGAACAAACTAAAAATCAGGAAGGGGAGCAGAACTTCACACAAGTAATTAAAGATCTCAGGACATATATCACAGACAAATTTAATGAAGTAAAGGAAGAGGTTAACAATATGAAGACAACATTGGAGGGGAAATTGCAGACATACACAAAAAGATAACAGATATAATGGGAATGAACACCACAATTCAAGAAATAAAAAACACACTCACAGCAAATAGCAGCAGATTAGAAGAGGCAGAGCAGAGAATTAGTGATGTGGAAGACAGTACATCAGAAATCGAACAGATAGTAGAATTCATCAATAAAAAGATAGAAAAAATCCAGCTAGGACTTAGGGACATGAATGACAATGCAAAATGCACAAACATACATATTATAGGCATCCCAGAAGGAGAAGAGAAGAGAAAGGGATCAGAAGGAGTGTTGCAGGAAATAATGGCTGAAAAATTCCCAAATCTACTGAAAGAGACAGATGTACATATCCAAGAAGCACAGTGCACCCCTATCATCATAAACCCCAACAGGCCCACCCAAAGACATGTACTTGTCAAATTACCCAATGCTCAAGACAAAGAGAAAATTCTAAAAGCAGCAAGAGAAAAGAAAACCATCGCATACAAGGGAGACTCCATAAGATTAAGTGCTGATTTCTCATCTGCAACCTGGAGGCAAGAAGGCAGTGGTATGATATAGTCAAGGTACTAAAAGAAAAAAATTCCAACCAAGAATACTCTATCTGGCTAAAGTAGCATTCAAAAATGAGGGAGAATTCAAAATATTCACAGATAAACAGAAATTGAAGAGTATGCCAATGAGAAACCTCCCCTTCAAGAAATTCTAAAGGGAGTTCTGCAGGAAGAAAGGAAAAACAGGACAGGCAGAGTTGGAGGAGAGTGTAAGAGCAACAAAAAAGACAAAAAGAGAAGGAAAAAAACAGACAAACAGAAGTCCAATCAAAATATGGCTAACATAAATAATTCCTTGAAAATAATAACACTGAATGTCAACAGATTAAACTCACCTATCAAAAGATTCAGACTGGGACATTGCATAAGGAAATATGACCCATCTATATGCTGTCTACAAGAGACACATCTTAGACCCAGAGATTCATGGAGGTTGAAAGTGAATGGTTGGAAAGCAATCTTACAAGCAAACGATAACCAAAAAAAGGCAGGATTAGCTATATTAATATCAGACAAAATAGACTTTAAATGCAAAGCAAATGTGAGAGACAAAGAAGGATACTACATTTTAGTGAAAGGGACAATCTGTCAAGAAGATCGAACAATCATAAATATTTATGCTCCTAATAAGGGCGCTTCTAAATACATGAGGCAAATGCTGGAAAAAATAAGTGAAAGAATAGATGCATCTACAATTATAGTGGGGGATTTTAATACACCACTATCAACTCTGGACAGAACATCTCAAAAGAGAATCACTAAAGAAACAAAGTATTTGAACAGTATATTAGAGGAGCTGGATCTAATAGACATATACAGATCATTACACCCAAACACAGCAGGATATACATTTTTCTCAAGCACACATGGATCATTCTCCAAGGTAGACCATATGCTAGGCCACAAAGAAAGGCTTAATGAATTCAGAAAGATCAAAATCATACAAAACAATATCTCTGACCACAGTGTAGTGAAGCTGGAAATCTGCAAGGGCCAGAGGCCCAGATTTCACACCAAGATATGGAAATTAAACAGCACACTCTTAGAAAAACAGTGGGTCAAAGAGGAAATCTCAAAAGAAATCAATGGCTACCTTGAAACAAATGATAATGATAACACAACATACCAAAATTTATGGGATGCAGCAAAAGCAGTACTGAGAGGGAAATTTATAGCCATAAATTCATACATCAAAAAAGAAGAAAGAGCAAAAATTGAAGAACTAACTGCACATTTGGAGGAATTAGAAAAAACAAACAAACAAAGTAATCCCACAGGAAGAAGAAGGAAGGAAATAAAGATAAGAGCAGAACTAAATGAAATATAAAATAAGAAAGCACTTGAAAAGATAAACAAGACCAAGAGCTGGTTTTTTCAGAAGATCAATAAAATTGACAAACCTTTAGCGAGACTAACAAAGAAAAAAAGAGAGAAGATGCAAATACACAAAATAAGAAATGAGAAAGGAGATATCACCACTGACCCCACAGAAATAAGACTATCAAAAGAGGATACTCTGAAAAACTATATTCCAACAAAAATGACAATTCAGAGGAAATGGACAAATTCCTAGAAACACATAAACAGCCAATATTGACGAAAGAAGAAATTGAAGATCTCAACAAACCAATCACAAGTAAAGAGATAGAATCCATCATTAAAAACCTCCCAACTAAGAAGAGCCCAGGGCCAGACGGTTTCACAGGTGAATTCTACAAAACCTTCTGGGAAGAACTAACACCAATCCTGCTGAAACTCTTCCAAAAAATCAAAACAGAAGGAACATTGCCTAACTCCTTCTATGATGCCAACATTACCCTACTACCAAAGCCAAACAAGGACACCACAAGAAAGGAAAATTACAGACCAATTTCTCTAATGAACCTAGATGCAAAAATACTTAACAAAATACTTGCTAATTGTATTCAACAACACATTAAATGAATTATTCACCGCGACCAAGTGGGATTCATTCCAGGTATGCAATGATGGTTCAAAATAAGAAAATGAATCAATGTAATACACCATTTAAACAGATTGAGGGGAAAAAATCACATGATTATATCTGTAGATGCAGAAAAAGCATTTGACAGAATACAGCACCCTTCTTGATAAAAACACTCCAAAAGATCAGAATATAAGGAAATTTTTTGAACATGATAAAGAGTATATATGAAAAACCCACAGTCAACCTTGTTTCCAATGGAGAAATCCTAAAATCCTTCCCCCTAAAGTCAGGAACAAGACAAGGATGCCCAATGTCTCCCCTTCTATTTAACATTGTCTTAGAAGTACTTGCTCGAGCACTAAGGCAAAGAACCAGATATAAAAGGCATTCAGATTGGAAAGGAAAAAGTCAAAATTTCATTATTTGCAGATGACATGATCCTATACATAGAAAACCCTGAGAGGTCTACAACAAAGCTTCTAGAACTCAAAAATGAGTTTAGTAAATTCACAGGTTATAAGATCAATGTGCAAAATCAGTAGCATTTCTGTACACCAATAATGAGCAAGACCAGGAGGAAATCAAGAAACAAATACCATTCACAATAGTAAATTAAAAAATCAAATACTTAGGAATAAATTTAACTAAATATGTAAAAAAAGTATACACTGAGAACTATACAAGTCTGTTCAAGGAAATCTAAGAAGACCTAAATAAATGGAAGAAAATTCCCTGTTCATGGATAGGAAGACTAAATATTATTAAGATGTCTGTCCTACCAAAACTGATCTGCACTTTCAATGCAATCCCAATAAAAATCAACACAGCCTTCTTTAAGGAACTAGAAAAACTAACTATGAAATTTATTTGGAAAGGAAAGAGGCCCCGAATAGCCAAAGACTTATTGAAAAAGAAAAACGAAATTGGAGGAATCACACTACCTGTTTTCAAAACATACTACAAAGCTACAGTAGTGAAAACAGCATGGCATTGGCATAAGGAGAGACACACAGACCTATGGAATTGAATTGAAAGTTTTGATATAGAACTTCATATATATAGCCATATAATATTCGATATAGCCACCAAACCCTCACAACTGGGAGAGAATGGCCTATTCAAGAAATGGTGCCTGGAGAACTGGATATCCATATGTAGAAGAATGAAAGAGGATTATGATCTCACACCTTATACAAAGATCAACTCAAGACGGATCAAAGACCTAAATATAAGAGCCAAGACCATGAAGACCTTGGAAAGCAGTGTAGGGAAACATCTACAAGACCTTGCAATAGGAAATGGCTTCATGAACTTCACACCAAAAGCACGAGCAGCAAAAGAACAAATAGATAAATGGGACTTCCTCAAAATTAAAGCCTTCTGCACCTCAAAGGAGTTTGTCAAGAAAGTAAAAAGGGAGCCTACACAATGGGAGAAAATATTTGGCAACCATAGATCCAATAAGAGACTTATAACTTGCATTTATAAAGAACTCCTATATCTTGAAAACAAAAAGATAAACAACCCATTTTAAAAATGGGAATAAGATTTAAACAGACACTTCTCCAAAGAAGAAACACAAATTGCTAAAAAGCACATGAAAAAGTTCTCCAAATCTTTAGCTATCAGGGAAATGCAAATCAAAACTACAATGAGATACCATCTGACTTCCATAAGATTGGCAGCTATGAAAAAAACAGAAGAATACAAATGCTAGAGTATGTGAAGAAATGGGAACACTCATCCACTGCTGGTGGGAATGCAGAAGGATCCAACCATTCTGGAGGACAGTTTGGTGGTTTCTCAAAAAACTAACCATAGATTTGCCATATGACCTAGCAATACCACTGCTGGGTATATACCCAGCAGAACTGAAGGCAGGGACACAAACTGATATATGCACACCAATGTTCATAGCAGCATTGTTCACTATCGCCAAAAGTTGGAATCAACCCAAATGCCCATCAACAGATGAGTGGATCAATAAAATGTGGTATATACATACAATGGAATACTACTCGGCTTTAAGAACAAATACACTACAAACACACGTGAAAACATGGATGAATCTTGAGAACTTTATGTTGAGTGAAGCAACCCAGGCATTGAAGGACAAATACTACATGACCTCAATGATATGAAATAAGCAAGCTGCCTCAGAGAGCTAGAGACTGGAAGATAGGCTTACAGGAAATTGGGGGTAGAGGAAGGATGTAAGCTGACATCTATATGGGGGAAATCTATGATAAGCTGGAAGTAAGTATGTGTACAAGGAAGGGATAAAATGGGGGTGTAAGGTTACCTTTGGGTGGGGCTTTGGGGTTTTGAGGGGGGCTAGGGATGGGCGGATGGGTAATATTTCCCAAGAAATTAGGGGGAGGGTGGGGCAACACATGAACATAGGAGATTGTCAGGTGTTGGTTGAGAGTATAATGCTGAGAAAACCTTTTCAAAATATAATTAGGAAAGTTACCTGTTTAAGATACTCAAAGGGGATAATCTGATGCAGGACAGACTCCTAGGGAATATGTGAATGCTCATTTTGCCAGAGTGGGTTATACCATTGGGTAGAGACCCATATAATGAGAGTGAAGGTAGACTCACATCCTGGGGAGGACTAATGTCATCAAATAGAGGGAACTGTATCTCTCAAGAGAAATGGTGACTCCCAGGGCATTAGGGCAGTTGAGCAAGTCAAGCCCTCAACACTGTTGCAAGTATCTCTGAACATGGCTCCTCAAGAAATGAAGATTGACTGTCACTGTGGGCCCCAAGGGGAGAGGGAAATAGATATTGAATAGATGAAACCAAAGTAAATGTGAAGGCAAAAGAAGTGTTTCACAAGAGTACACAAGGATGGATCTAAAACATGTAATATTACACCAAAAACATATAGGGGATGATGGAATAATAATGTAAACCATAATGTAAAACATAGGATAACTAAAAAATTTAGAAAACTGTATACCTTAAAGTATAAACCACAATGTAAACACAAATGTTACCTTGTTGAAAGCTATTGTCTCAATATTTGTACATCAGTTTCAGTAAATATGATATGAATAAGTTAAAAGATTATCGCTGTGGAAGGGAAAAAGTTTTATAATGGATATGTGGGAGTACTGTATATTGTACATATGAATTACTGTGATCTAGGGCTCTTGTGAAGAGAAGCTCAATAATTAGGGGGAAAAAAAGAAAAAGATAGGATGTAGAATTTTTCCAAATCAATATGTATTCTATATCTAACCTTTAAACTCATCGCTATATTCCATTTTACTAGTAAGGGAACCTGACATTATATTGGGCTTCACTTTTCAGGAAGTTTTGGATCACAGAGTGGTTCAACAATGGCAGTAGAGGAATACTGGTATGGGACGTTATTGACAGGGAACATATGGTTGACAGGGAGTTATATAGGGCATGTCTCCAGGGTGCATGGAAATGTTTGGATATACTCATAGTGAAAACAATTAAAAACAACAGCTGGGGGGGTACTGGGTTCCTTGCTGGGGGAGGGGCTCTGTCGTGGTCCCTAGGGGAGCAGCAGCAGTCCCCCAAGTGCAACAGCAAGGACCAGGAAGGAATGAGGGTCCAACAGTGACCCCCTGATCTAATGACTATGCTTGTGAGCCTATACACCTGAAATAAGAACAAGGCCTAGAGCAACACTGTGCCTAAGAGTTCCCTCCTGACAGCCTCCATGTTACTCAAATGTGGCCAGTCTCAAAGCCAAACCCAGCATGTAAATGCACTGCCTTCCCCCAGCGTGGGACATGACACCCGGGGATGAGCCTCCCTGTCACCAGGGGATCACTACCAAGTACCAGCTGATGACATAACTAGAAAATGACCTTGAATTAAAGGTTCAATGTGGAACAACAGAATATCCCTGTCTACATATAATAATAGTAGTTAAAAATGCTGTTTGACCTAAAGTAAGGGAAAAATGGAAAGGACAAATGAGTCTATATGGCTATGAGTCTCTAAAAAGAGTCTGGAGGTTGTCAGAAGGATTGCCCTTATGTACACCTGAGCAGAGTCTCAGAGACAGATAAAGTAGATACAACCCCAGGTATTGGTTCTTTTGAGGGCTAAAGAGACCCACAGGTTTTATGGTCATGGCAGATGGAGATCACTGCCATGTCGGTTGGCCCATCTTTGGAGCTGGTGTTTCTGCATGATGGAGCTGGACTCAGATGTGATCTCTTTTCACAAGCCTTTCATGATACTTTATTGGAATTGTAGTTGGTGCTGGGGTTTAAGATATATCTAGGGGATTTGAATCTCTGGACTGACAATATGATAGCCAGACCCTGAGCCTCAACAGACTTCAGCTCCTACACTCTGATTTATTGGACTTAACCCACTCAGCTAACATGGAGTTGAAGAATGTCAACCACTACACCATGGAGCCTAGAGTGCCTACAACTGAAAGCAGGAGAATTGCATTCAGTATCCATGTGGAATCTAAGCCCCCTCTTGCCACAGGTGTGGAATGGACACAGCCAAGCCAAGATCCACAGGAAGAAGGAATACAGTAAGGATTAGAGTGGATTTAATGATATTCTATTCATGAACTATTGTGGTTAATAATCGAGAAAATGTGGCATTGGTGTGGAAAAAGTGGCCATGGTGGCTGCTGGGGGCGGGGAATGGGAGGAAGAGATGAGATGTGGAGGCATTTTTGGGACTTGGAGTTGTCCTGGGTGGTGCTCCAGGGACAATTGCCAGGCATTGTATGTCCTCCCATGGCCCACTGGATGGAATGTGGGAGAGTGTCAGCTATGGTGTGGACCACAGGCTATGGGGTGCAGCGATGCCCAGAGATGTACTCATTTGCAATGGATGTGTCATGATGATGGGGGAGAGTGTTACTGTGGGGGGAATGGTGGGGAGGGGGCGGTGGGGGTGAATGGGGACCTCATATATATTTTTTTAATTATTTATTTATTTTTAAAAATTACATTAAAAAAATATGAGGTCACATTCAACCCCACCGCCCCCACCTCCCACTCCCCCCACAGCAACACTCTCTCCCATCATCATGACACATCCATTGCACCTGGTAAGTACATCTCTGAGCATCACTGTACCCCATAGTCAATGGTCCACATCATAGCCCACACTCTCCCACGTTCCATCCAGTGGGGACCTCATATTTTTTAATGTAATATTTTTAAAAAAATGAATAAATAAAATTTTTAAAAAACATTAAAAAAAAGAAAATATTACAATATTACTGTTAACTATAATCAGAATTTGCATTATTCATATTGCTCCCCTATAACACCCCATTATTAGCATCTTGTATGAGTGGCATACATTTATTATTGTTCATTAAAGAGCACTTATATTTGTATTATTGACTATATTCATCAACCACAACTGGATTCATTATGTTATAGTGCCAAGTTCATTGTCTGGTTTCCTTCTAATCACATAAACAACCATAAACTTCCCCTTTCAACCACAATCATGCCCATATAGGAATACTCACAATAATTTGCTACCATGATGTGTATCCATTTTAAAACCTTTACAGTCAACCTTATTAAAATGTCTGCACAGATTAAGTATCAGTTCCCCATTATCTATCCTCATTGTATCTCCTGGTAACTTATGCTATAGATCTTAGCTCCATGAGTTTACTGATTAGTTTGTATTACTGAGGCCATAAAAGACTTGTCTTTTTGCATGTGACTTATTTCATTCAACATGATGTCCTCAAGATTCACTCATGTTGCATACATCGGGACTTCATTGTTTCACCAGTGTCCCTCCCAGTCCTCTGGAACCACCCACTTCAATCCTTCCAGTTCCTGCCCTTTTATATACACTTTCCCTAAATCATTTTGGTTGTCCCACTTGGAATTTCAAGAATTATCACTCCCTCAAGCCTGACTTTTAGATATTTCTCCTGTACATTTGGATATCATTCATGCAAATTAAAATCTATTTCATGAAGGAGTTAATAAGTTAAAAATGTATTCATTTGGAGTGACCAATGTCACCCATCCTCCAAGTCCAGCTCTGAAAATACCATTTATTAGAAATTAGCAGAAATACATATATTATAATATTGTGCCTAGAGACACAATCCTTGTAGGACAAAGAGGCTCAGAAAATATAGGATGGACAGGTGTTTGCCCATCTGATCTTTTAAGAAAATGCTTCCTGAAATTCTGTCCTATATTTATCAATATTGCTGCAACATCATTCTATTTATATATAAATATACATAAGTGTAAAAGCATTAATCATTTATAAACTGTAAATTCTTCCCTTAAAACTTTGTTAACAATGAACTGCATTCAAAGGACAAAAATGTTAATGTGTCATAAATAAACACCCATTTTTACCTCAAGTATAGAAAAAGAAAAATATTTACATAGATTCCCTTAATTTATTGCCACAGTAATCCTGTTGATTGTTTTTCTTAAACAATTTAACAAAGGCTGTGATGAGAAATACACCAAACTTCAATAATATGATCAAATTACATGCCTAGAAGATTACACAGCTAGAATTTGAATGCTGCTCAGCCTGTGTGCCAAGCTTATATTCCTGGCATGTTATTCACCACACTTAGGCTTTACCTGGACTGTCCCATCTCACACCACTCATCAGAGGCCACACCCTGTGGTCATGATGACCTCCCTTTTGGCTTGTTCACAGGAATCTCCTCATGCCTTCATGCCTCTCACCAAACATCAGCCTCTGACCTAGCTCTCTCCTCATTTTCACTGCCTAGTTTAATCCAATTATACATTTCAACATTACTAGTCCAACATTTAATTTCTTATGTCCCTCATACTAACTGCTACCTCTAGTGATCAAGACCCAAATACCTACATTTTTGCATGATTGCCTCTGACACCTCATGAGATTAGGATATTTTTCCTGGTATAAACACAAACTCTTTACTCTAGTGACTATCAAATATATCTGGCAACTCTAATGTCTTGATAATTGAATTATTGTTTTGGTCTCAATAAATACATGAAGTCTTCTCCATGACTTTTGATCATGCTTATTCTAACCTAATGCCTCATTTTTAATAAAATAAGCTCCTAATAAACAGATGGATCATCAATTTTCAAATTACCCTTTCATATCATAACATCTTCAAATATTCCTTGCAATCACACATATTGGCTACACTTTCTCTCCTATTAAATTGAGAAGTCATGCTACCTCTGGCTGAGACCAATGTCTCCACTGAACTGTTCCTTTTCTGATTTTTTTGCTAACTCTAGAACTGAGGGTAAAGGAGGAATAGAAGATGGGACAGGGGGTATTTTGGGGGCAACGGAAGTGTTCCAAATGATCTTACAATGATAGGTATGGGCCATGTTAAATTTCACCAAATTATGTAAAAGTGTATGATCAAAAATGTAAACCATAATGTAAACTATTGATCATGGCTGGTAGCTACATTCATCAATTGTAAGAAATGTATCATCCACATGTAAAAAGAGTAATATGGGAAGGGGGAAACAGGGAAGATGTGGGGTAAATGGGATCCACTGTATTTTTTATGTGACTTTACTGTGACCTAAAATTTCTTTGAAGACAAAATGAAAAAAAGTAAGACACTATGGGAACAAATGGAAGAAAATGTCAGTGTACATATAAGACAACAGATCTTACAGTGATGAAAGGCAAAATGTCAAAAAAAAATTTCTTAAATACTTTTCATTATTTTTTAAATTCCAATTTTTAACTTTATTTTTTTTTAATTTTCTGAATTTTATTTATGTTTAAAACTATTATGGGAAGTGGACATTACTCAATTGATAAAGTGTCCACCTACCATACAGGAGGTCCAGGGTTCGAACTCAGGGTCTCCTGACCCATGTTGTGAGCTGGCCCACACACAGCACTGCCATGCACAAGGAGTGCTGTGCCACACAAGGGTGTCCCCCCATAGGGGAGCTCCATGCACAAGGAGTGCTCCTTACATTGAGATGCCCTGTGTCTAACAGTGCAGCCTGCCCAGGAGTGGCACCATATAGAGAGCTGATGCAGCAAGATGATGCAACAAGAGATGCAGACTCCTGGTGCTGCCAAGAATACAAGAGGACATAGAAGAACACACAGCGAATGGACACAGAATGCAGATATGGGGGTGGGTGGGAGAAAGATAGAGAAAAAATGAAATAAATAAATAAATAATAAATAAAATTATTATTTCATTTTCTTATTAATTTTATTTGGCTCCAGACATCAATGGCCAACCCATCATACATGTGTCCCTTAAAGATTTCGGGGGCAGTACAATAGAGACTGCCACACAAGGCTTTCAGCTTCTGGTCAATGTTAAATGTATTACTTAAGCCAAAATTGGTAACCTTGGTATTCTCAGCAGCATCCAAAAGCAGGTTTTCTCTTTTCAAGTCCCTGTGGGCAATAAACGTAGGTGGCAATTCTACATAGCAGATACTGCTTGGTGAATATTCTCTTGGGCTTCTTGTTCTAACAAGAAGGGCCTTGGGCCATAAGGTAGTCAAAGAGTTCTCCTATTCTGGCATACTCCACTCCATGATGTTCTCAGTACCTTTAGACAACTGGATGATGTTTGGAGGTTTCAAGGCCTTCAATATGCTCACCTCTCATGAGAGCATGTGGAGGCTGGTGGAGTTTTCAGTTTTCTGGATGATTTTCATGGCTGTCTTGTGACCAGTGAGAAGGTGCCATGCTAATTTCACCATGGAAAAGCCACCCTTTCCAACAGTTCTGAAGAACTGATATTTCCCAGTGAGGGTCTCCTCCTCAGCGCACATGGCTAAATATATAAATATAAAAATAAAAATATTTATATAAATATAAAAACATTGCTAAAAGAAATTAAAGCCTAAATAAATGAAACTGCATTCTGTGTTCATAGATTAGAAGACTAACTATTAAGATAGCAAGTCTTTCCAAACTGATTTACAGATTCAATGCAATCCTAATCAAAATTCCAACAGCCTACTTTGCAGAAATGAAAAAGCAAATTATAAAATTTATTTCAAAGGGTAAGGGGTCCTAAATAGCCAAAAAAAAAAACTTCATTAAGAAGAACAAAGCTGGTGGACTCTCACTTCCTGACTCTAAAGCATATTACAAAGCAACAGTGGTAAAAACAACATGGTACTGGCATAAAGACAGATGGATTGACCAATAGAATAAAATTGAGCACTCAGAAATAGACCCTCACATCTATGGTCAATTAATTTTTGACAAGGCCACTAATGCCATCAAACTGAGTCAGAGCACTCTCTTCAACAGATGGTGTTGGGAGAGCTAGATATCCATATCCAAAAGAATCAAGGAGGACCCCTATCTCACACTTTATTTAAAAACTAACTAAAAATGGATCAAAGACCTAAATATAAAAGGAAAAACCATAAAGCTCCAAGAAGACAATGTTGGAAAACCTCTTCAAGACCTTGTGGTAGGTAGTGCATTCTTAAACCTTACACTGCAAACACGAGCAATGAAAGAAAATATGGGTAAATGTGACTATCTCAAACTTAAAACACTTTTGTGATTCAAAGGACTTTGTCAAGAAGGTGAGAAGTAAGCCCACTCAATGGGAGAAAATATTTGAAACCATATATCTGATAAGTGTTTGATTTTCATTCTATATAAAGAGATTGTACAACTCATTAAAAGAGCAAACAATCCAATTTAAAAATGGGCAAAAGATTAAATAGACATTTTTACAAAAGGAAATACAATTGGACAAAAAACACATGAAAAATCCCCATATCACTAGCTACTAGGGAAATACAAATCAAAATGACAATGAGATATCATCTCACATCATATACAATTGCCATTACTAAAAAACAGAGAACAGTAAGTGCTGGAGAGGATGTGGAGAGTAAGGAACACTCCTTCACTGTTGATGGGATTGTAAAATGGTGCAGCCTCTGTGGAAGACAGTTTAGCCATTCCTCAGAGAGCTAAGTAGAGAACTGTCATATGATCCAACAATTCCTCTACTAGGAATATACCCAGAAGAACTAAAAACTGACATGAGCAGACATTAGCACAGAGATGTTCACAGTGGCATTATTCACAATTGCCAAAAGATGGAAACAACCCAATTATCCATCAAGCAATGAATGGATAAGCAAAATGTGATATTATATATACATAAGATGGAATACTCTACTTCAGTAAGAAGAAATGAAATTGGGACACATATGATAACATAGATGAATCTCGAAGACATTATGCTAAGTGAAGCAAGCCAGAACAAAAGGATAACTCTTGCATAGTCTGATTAACATGAACTAAACATCAAGAATAAACTCATGGATTTAAAACCTAGAGGATAGGTCATTAGGAGATAAAAGGAGGGCTGACATATAGAGAAGTTTTAATTAGCAAAAATGTAAAAGTGTAGAAATGGATAGAGTTAATGGTAACACATTAGAGTGAGTAGCAGCTGGTTTATAAATGGGATTGTGGCTGAAAAGGGTAGTCTAGGATGTAAATGTCAATTGAAAGAAAGCAAGAGAATGATCTAGGAACTAACAGTGAACTCAGAGGTGGATGAGCATTGTAGTTGATGGTTCAGATGGAAGAGTGTGCTTCTGTGAACTAGAGCAGATGAACATCAATAGTGCAGGGCAGTGGGAATGTGAAGAAGCATGGGAAAAATACAATTGGTGTGACCTATGGATGGTGGTTAACAGCAATACCATAATATTCTTGCATCAATGCCAAAGGTGTACTGTGTTGATAAGGGGAGGGTGGGGTGTGGACATGGGAAGAGTGTGCCAAATGCATGCTATGGACCATGGTTCATGGTAATAGTATGATGGTATTACCTCATAATCCATAACAAATATTCCACTATGGTGTAGTGTGTTGGTGAAGGTGTGTTAGTATGGGAATTATACAAATGTGCATGATTGTTTTATAAGTTCACAATCTCTGTAATAAAAATATACTGTAAAAATAATAGGGTGTATTTTGGGAAAAATACAGCAAATGTAAGATATGGACTACAATTAGTAATATTTTGATGATTCTTTTGCATAGTTTGTATCAAATGTTTCACAGCAATGCAAGGTGTTGGTGGTGGGATGATATATGGTACCCCTGTACGATGCTATGTATGTTTATTTTTGTAAGGTCACAACTTTTACTATATACTTAATGTTTATGTATATCCATGTGTGAATTATATGCTTCAATAAAAGAAAAGTAAATATATACATAAAATTCATCCCCAAGTTAGCAGCTTCAAACAGTAAAGATTTATTATCTCACAAGTTTCTGTGGACCAGGAATCCAGAAGTGGCCTTGCTGGCTGACTGGGGCTCAGGGTCTCTCAGGAAGCTGCAGTGAAGACCTCGGTTAGGCAGCCTCACCTGAAGGCTTGACTGAGGCTGGAGACTCCCCAGGCAAGATCACTCACTGTCAGGGCTGTGGGCAGAAAGTTCCAGGTCCTTACTGCCTGTGGGAAGAGGCCTCAGTTCCTTGCTGAATGGGTCTCCTCATAGAGCTGCTTGAGTGTCCTTATGCCATGGCAGCTGGATTCCCCCAGAGTGGGTGACCTGGAAAGAGCACAATGAGGAAGCTGGAATGCCTCTTATGACAGCACTGGCAGGATGCACCATCATTTCTGCCATGTTCTATTCACTAGAAGTGAGCCACTAGGGCAGCCTGTGCTCAACAGGGGAGGAATTAAGCTCCACCTCTTGAAGGCAGGAGCATAACATAATTGGTGGACATAATATTTAAACTACTATATCCATGAATTCACTGCCTCATTAAGACATTGAATATATCCATCATTCAACAAAGGTTTCTCATGCTCCTTTGTAACTGGCAATGTGAAGAAGCCCATAAAAAGGAATGAGCCTTGAAAACATTATGTTGAATGAAATTAGCAGACACAAAAGTACCTATATTGGGGGGTGGGAAGTGGGGTATATGGGAACCCCTTATGTTTTTTAATGTAACATTTTGCATGATCTATTAACTTTTTAAAGAGGTAATTAAAAAATAAAATATTTTATTAGCAGTTAAAAATAAATAAATGAATGTAAACAATGGAAGCAAACAACAAAAGGTACCTATATTGTATGATCTCACTGATATGAAATAAATAGAATAAGCAGACTCCCTGTGTCTATGACCTCTGTCTGGGACCCCATCATGACCTCTATCCCCACTTTTGTTCTTGGCAATCCCCAACAATCTACTTGCTGTCAAATCCAGGGTCAAGTCTGGCCCAGTTCTCCTAATCTGGAGGCATCTGCCACCCTGTCACCCTTCCCAAGGCTGAGGCTCCCCTGGTGAAGGATCCACCTCCAAGGTCACTCGTGTTATTGGCAGGATTCAGTTTCTACTGAGGGCCTGTGTCCCTTTCTGTTTTCAGGCACTGCCTCTGTTTTATTCTATGTGGGCCTCTGCACAGGGCAGCCCATAACACTGCAGCTTGTTTCCCAGATGAGGGATAGAGGGAGGGAGGGAGAGTAAGAGAAAGAGACAGAAAGATTGATAGATATAGACACATACATCCATAGAGAAAGAACAAAGAACTAGCAGGACAGTTATCACAGATGGCTTCTTTTTTTTTTTTTTTTTTTTTTTAATTTTTTTATTTTTTATTGACTTTGTAATAATATTACATTAAAAATATATATGTGAGGTCCCATTCAACCCCACCCCCCCACCCCCCCTCTCCCCCCCCCCCAACAACACTCGTTCCCATCATCATGACACATCCATTGGATTTGGTAAGTACATCTTTGGGCACCTCTGCACCTCATATACATTGGTTCACATCATGGCCCATACTCTCCTCTATTCCATCAAGTGGGCCCGGTGAGGATTTACAATGTCCGGTGATTACCTCTGAAGCACCATCCAGGGCAGCTCCATGTCCCGAAGACGCCTCCACCTCTCATCTCTTCCTGCCTTTCCCCATACCCTTTGTCCATTATGTCCACTTTTCCCAATCCAATGCCACCTCTTCTATGTGGACAGATGGCTTCTTAATGGATCTTGGAAGTTACACATCATCTTTTTGTCCATATTATTTGATTAGAAGAGTCCCTAATTCCAGACAAAGTTGTGTAAGCCAGGAGGCAGAGATCCTTAGGAGCCATTTACAGGCTGCTCACCACATAAACTAAAATGAACACTTAATCTGATTGTAAGCATAATGGGTAGCCATGAATGCGTTATAAGCCAGAGGATGCTATCACATTCTAGAGTAATTAGGGCTTAGCAATTTGTAATAAAAAGGTGCACATCACTTTTTTTATGAAGAATTAGCCTCATGCTTGGCAGAAAGTAAGACCACAGTAAGTGCAAGTTATAATTATTTGTCTGTGTTAGGGCACTGTAAAATGCAAATTATGAGCTAATATGTATGGCATTTATCAACCATAGTAGAAACAGTTATAATAGTTGCCAATTAATAAACACCTAATATATGTTTTGTGCTCTACATTTTTTTTCTAAAATTTTAATGAACTATATCATATAGTCACCTACCTAAACTGTAAGTACATAGTAAAATTTGTGAACTTATATAACAAGCATGCTCCCATACATCACCCTACCACCAACACATTGCATTGTTGTGAAACATTTTACAAACTATGAACTGACAATAGCCCATGTCTTATATTTGGTGTATTCCCCCCCAACCCTTTTGTTTATGAACACACTATATTAGTATTATATATTTGTTATAGTTCATGAGAGAATGTTTTAATATTTGATCTTAACCACAGTCCTTCTGCCACCAGATTCCCTGTGTTATACAGTGTCATGATTTGGACAGTCCATTCAAAGTGTATGCTCAGTGGCTCTCACTTTCATCACACAGTTATTCAGTGATCACTTTGGTCAATTTTAGAACACTCGTTACTCCAGAAGGAAAAATCCCTTACCCTATATATTCCCCTATTGCTGCAAAAACATTACAATATTACTGTAAACTATCATCTTTAACTTATATTTGTTGTAATTTTCCCATATATCACCATATTCTTAATCCTTTGTAAAAGAACTTTGTTATGTTTATACTATTAATCACCATCTCATTCAACACTGAAATGGCTACATGTTTGCTAGATTATTCTCTAGTTTCCTTGCAATTGGCATTTACATCCACATTCAGCCCCTTTCAGCCACAATCTCATTTATAAGTCAGCAGTGTTAGTTATACGCACTGTAATGTGTTACCATCAGCTCTTCATTTCCACACTTTTACAATTTTAAAAATTCAACATACATTGGGCATCATCTCCCATTCTCAACCCACATTTTATCTCCTAGTAAACTAGAGTTTATCTATGTAAGTACTACTATGTGAGTACTTCATATTAGTGAGACCATAAGATATTTGTCCTTCTGTGTCTGGCTTATGTCACTCAACATAATGATGCATCATATATAAAAAATGGAAAAACAAATATCTCTCAACCTGCCCTTCCCCATAGGACAATTCAGCATGAAGCACCTGTCCTGTTGAGTGAGCTTCATTGAGAAACTTTCCTCCCATTAGAAAGGATTTCTGGTCTTAGTTAAATACTATACTTGGCAGACCCAGCGCTTCATTCTCTAGTCTTTCAATGGAATCTTAGCTTACTGCTTTGAGATTTCCTTTTAAAACATAAATATTAATGCTAAAATTTTCTCCTAAGCACTGCTTTATTGCACCTCACCCAGTTTTATACATTATATTTTCATTTTCATTCAGTTAAAATATTTATTAATTTCCCTTGTGAATTTTTCTTTGACCCATGGGTTGATAAGAACATTGGTAAATGTCCAAATACTTGGGGTTTTTCCAGTTATCTTTGTCATTGATTTCTAGTTCAATTCCACTATGATCACAGAAGATACTTTGTGTTATTTATATTATTTTATGTTTGAAACAGTGTGTTTTATTGTCCTGAATATGATCTGACTTGTTGCATATTCCATGTGCACCTGAGAAGAATATATATTCTGCTCTGGTGTGGTTTAGTGTTCTGTATGTGTAAATTGGATCAAGTTGATTGTACTATTTTTCAGGTCCTCTATACCCATATTGATTTTATACTTATTTCTTTCATTTATCTGATGTATTTAGATCTTGGATTGTATGGGAGATGAAATTTCCCACCTCTTTTTGCAGTCTTTGAGTTAAGAATGTTTTTGCATTTTTAAATGGCTGGAAAAAAGAACAATATTTCATGAATATCAGAAAATTATATGATATTCAAATGTCTGTGACCATAGGTAAGGTCTCATTAGAACACAGTCACACTCATTTAATACATATTGTCTATGGTGTTTCTGTGCCAAGATAGTAGGGTTGAGTAATTGTCACAAGTTTCTGTCTCTATTATTTTTTTAAAGATTTATTTTATTTATTTCTCTCCCCTTCCCCCTCCCCCCCCCCAGTTGTCTGGTCTCTGTGTCCATTCACTGTATGTTCTTCTGTGACTGCTTCTATCCTTATCAGTGGCACCTGTTGCATCATCTTGTGTTAGCTCTCCGTGTGTGCAGTGCCATTCCTGGGCAGGCTGCACTTTCTTTCACACTGGGTGGCTCTCCTTATAGGTCACACTCCTTGCATGTGGGGCTCCCCTATGCAGGAGACACCCCTGCATGACAAGGCCCTCCTTGCATGCATCAGCACTGTGCATGGGCCAGCTCCACATGGGTCAAGGAGGCTGGAGGTTTGAACCGTGGACCTCCCATGTGGTAGGCAGATGCCCTAGCCATTGGACCAAGTCTGCTTCCCTCTGTTTCTATCCTTTCAACCTGAAAGCCTAAACTTCCTTTAACATCTCCTTTAAGGTAAGTCTGCTCTAAGTGTCTGCATGTATCTGAGTGTGACTACATATATTTGTGGAATGTCTGTCTATATATGTGTGTATTTGTGTATATATATGTATTTATATTTATACATACATATTTCATGTGTAAACACATGCAAAGATTGAGCCAGTCCCCACAAAAAGCATGTTCATGTCTAAAATCTGAGTCCCGTGCATGTGAACATAACTGTAAATAGAGAATTGAAGATGTTTTTGATTAAGGTATGGCCAAACTGAATGGGGCTGGGTTACTCCAATATGGCTGGGTCTTTATAAGCAGAGGCTGTTTGGATGTCATTAGGCCAATACCCTGTTCTCTGAATATCCCTTACAATTTGATGTTCCCCAAGGCTTAAGCTCCTGCCCACTTCCCTCCCACTCTGAGTGACCACACCAAAGCCCATGGCTTCAACTCAGTCCACATGCCAGGGAGCCCAGTCCTTCATGTCCAGCCCAGAACACTCTCCTGAGCTCCACATCTGAATTCCCAAGTGGACTCTCATGGGCACTCAAACTAAAGATCTCTTTCTGGATGAATGTCACCAACAATTCTCTAAGCCAGAAGAAGGCAGGTTTCCTTAACTACTCCCACTCTCTTTGGTGTAATTTAATCATGAAAATATGTCAACCCTAATTCTTAAATGTTTCCTTAAATTCACCCCTTCACCCATTCCTATTTCCAAGTCTTAGGATCGTTGTCAAAATCTTCCCTCTACTTCCTCTGGCCTGGTCTGACTCCAATTCATCCTCTATGTGGCTGCTAGGATATTTATAAAATGCCTCTTAGACAATTACTCCCAGATCTAAAATCTTTCAATGGTTTATGTAGTCTGCACAATAAAGTTCAAATTCCCCACCATGGCCTAGCATGATCCACCTCTCCAGGCTCATCCCCCACCACTTCAGAGCTATCTTACACTAGAGGTCAGAGTATTACAAAGAGGGTTCCAAAGGGCAGTTCTCAAGATCTTAATAAATTTCAGGTAAAATAAGCTTGCAAAAGTGAAGAAATGGATTTAAACACAACAATGAGAATTGAGAATATCCAAGCAAAGAATAGAGATGGTAAAGGTTGAGTACCACATTCCTGTTTTTCAATGAATTCCTATTAACAAGTCTAGGAATTCCATTTGGACTACAGAAGGCATCCAAATTTATTATAGTTCCTATAACAAATTATGATCCCTTGCTTCCCCATCTCTGGCAGAGGATGCATTCATTTATTCACTGCTTACTAATTCATTCATTCAGTAACACTCATTGTACATCAAATGTACATGCTAAAGAGAGCTATAGGCTGAACATTTAGAGGAAGAGCCTGCTCTATATGAGCCAAACTAATAAATGATTAAAACAATCATGATAAATTATGTTTGTTGGCAGCATAAAGTGGGAGGAATTGATAGTAACCTTGCCTCCTCCTCTTTACTTCATTATCTCTGTGCTAGGTGCCAGTCCTTTTCCTTTATGTATTAATACATGAAGGCATTTTTGTTAATTGTGCATATCTTTCTCATGTATTGACCCTTTCATTATTATGCAATGTTTCCCTGTATCTTTAATGATAAATCTTGCTGTAAAGTCTATTTTGCCTGATAATAATATAACTACTCCAGATCTTTAATGGATACTATTTAAATGGTATATCTTTTTCTATTATGGTACTGAATTTGTGTCTTTGAATGTAAGGTGTGTCTCTTATAGACAGTACATAATTGGGTCTTGCAATTTCATCCAGCATGACAGTCTCTGACTTTGGAGTATTTAGACTATTCATATTTAATATAGTTATTGTCATGTTCAGATGTATATTTCCCATATTGGGATTTGTTTTCTGTCTCTCTCTTTTTTGTTTTTCTGTTCCTTTTGACTGCCTTTGTTGTGTTAGACATTTGTATAGCACTACATAAATTAATTTTAACTTCTTCAGTCATTCCTTAAGGATTTTAATTGAAAGATAAGAATATATGTATCAATTCATCACAGTCTACTTCAGATCAATGCTAATATAATTTTAGAAAAATGTAGAAAATTTTCTCCAATGTACTCCATGTCTTCCCCTTTTCTGTATGCCATTCTCAATATATTTATGTATATTATGAATGTACCATATAAAATTATAATTATTGATTTAGATAATCTTACTTCTTTTATAGAAGTTAAGGCAAGAAATGAGAAAAAGTATATCTCTATAGTCTTTTCTATTAACTCAAGTAATTATAATTTCTGATGTTCTTCATTTCTCCCTGTGAATTTGAGCCCTTGTCTGGAGTAATATCTTTTAAATATCAAGCATTAGCTTTAAGATGTTTTTGGTAAGGCATGTTTTGGGTTATTGAATTATATACCCAAGAAGACATGTTCTCATTCTTAATCCATGTTCTTATGTGGACCTATTTGTAATAGGACTCTTAGAAGTTGTATTATCAGTTAAAGTATAAACTCATTTGTGAATAGGAGCTTCTAAGATTCTATTTGGGTGTGGTGTGAATGAATCAGTGTGGACTTGAATCTGTGATACTGGGTCCCTTATAAACAGAAGAAATGTGGCCACAGATAGTAGAGAAAGCCACAGAAGGAGATACAGGACATCACCATGAAATGAGAGACAGCCATCACCAGAATGCTACAGCTCCAGGGGAAAGCCTTGCTGACAACTTGATTTTGGACCTAGAGTCTTTAAAACTATCAGGCAGTAAATTCCATTTGATTAGGCCAAGAATGTGTGATATTTGTCAGAGCAACCTGGTAAACCAAGACAGCATATTTGTTAATGAAAAATTCTCTTACTCTTTGTCTATCTTGGATTGCCTTTATTTCACTTTCATTTTGCTGGATATAGAAATCATGACTGGCAATTTTTCCTTCATTGCTTTGAATATGTCATTCCTCTCACTCAGGACAACTAACAAGGAGATGATGATGGTCAATGCCATCCCAAGGTACAGACAGTACCTAGTAAGACAGTCCCATCCATCTCCCATCTGGATTTAGACCTCCTCTATATTAGAAGCAGAGGGGGCATCACCAACCCCAAATCCTCAAGAATGGGGAATGATCAATGGACTAAAGTACCCTTATTAGTATTCTACTATAAAATGTGTTATTATTCTAACAGTGGAAGAACACTTACCACTGATGTAAAGGCAGTGGCCACCAGAGGTTCTGAGGGATGGGAAAGGGAAGAATAGGTGTAACATGGGGACACTTTAAGTACAGTGGATTTATCCTCCATGACATTGCAGGGATGGATACAGGCCATTGTATATTTTGTCATAACTTATAAAATTGTGCAGGACAAAGTATAAACTATAAATTGTACTCCATGGTTAGTAACAATGCCTCAATATGAGTTCATCAATTGCAACAAATATACCACACTTCTGAGGATTTTGTTAATGTGGCAAAGTGTGGGAGGGGGAGGAAGGGGGACATAGGGGAATTCCTTATGTTTTTTTATGTAATATTTAAGTAATCTAAAGCTCCTTTAAAAATAAAATTTTCATTGTAAGAAAGGTAAAAAAATGTGTTTGACTTTCATAGTTTGACTGTGATATGTCATTTGTATCATATATGATGAAGCTTAAGTATCCACAGCATGCAAAGGGTGCCCACAAATCAAAGAGGGGAAAATCTTCAATATAAGGCTAAGGGACTTCAAATGAGTCAGGAGGTCATCAGAAGAGTGATGTGAATGAAAGTCCCAGCAGGATACCAGAGACAGCCAAAGTAGATACAACCTCGGTACTGGTGCTCCTGGGGGCTACAGAGACACACAGGTTCTTCGGTCATGGCAGATGGCTCTGGAGTTCAGTGCCTTGCCAGTGGGCCCTACTTTGGAATTTGTGCTCCTGAGTGTAATGGAGTTGGCTCAGATGTAACCTCTCTACACGTGCCTCTTCTGTTACTTTTACTGAACCTATGGTCAGTGTTGGGGTTAGTGGATTCTCAGGAGACTTGAATCTCTGGACTGTCCATGTGCTAGCTGGGCCCTGAGCCTCAGCAGAGTTGTAACACCTACTCTCCAGTTCGTTGGGACTCACCCAGGTCAGCTAACAGGAAGGTGAGGATGGACAACCACCATACAAGGAAACTCAGAAAGTCTACAACTGCAAGCAGGAGAATTCCATCCAGCAGTCATGTGGAATCTAAGCCCCCTCTTGATTTAGAGATGGAGTGGGCATGGCCATCCCAGGGTGCACAGAATGGAGGAATAAAATATGGTATTCTACTATAGAACTATTGTGACTCTAGCAATGGAAGAAATTGTATCATTGATGTGGAGACAGTGGCAACAGGAGTAGCCAAGGGCAAGGAGAGGGAAGAAGAGGTGTGATATTGAGGCATTTTTGGGACTTGGAGTTGTCCCAAATGATATTGCAGGGACAGATGCAAGACATTATATGTCCTGCCATAATCCACTGAATGGACTGTGGGAGAGTGTAAAGTACAATGTAAACTGTAATCTGTGTGGTGCAGCAGTGCTCCAAAATGTATTCACCAAATGCAATGAATGTGCCACACTGATGAAAGAGGTTGTTAACATGTGAGGAGCTGTGGGAGGACAGTGGGATATATGGGAACCTCTTATATTTTTTAATGTACCATTTAGTGTGATCTATGTATCTTTAAAAAAAAAAGACAATAAAAATTTGCTAAAAAATAAGTAAAAATAAATATTATACTAAAAAAAATTGGCAGGAAAAATGGAAAGGCAAATTCCAGAAGAATAAAGAAAATGGTAAATAAACACGTGAAAACCATTCTGCAAAATTATTGTCAGTAACCTCTAAAGCTGAACCTGCACATGCTCTCTAACTCAGCAATTCCACAGCCAACAGATATCCATACATATGTCCACCAGAAGGCATGTATCAGAATGTTTACGCATCATTATTTGTAAAATCTCTATTTTAGTGCCCTAGGGCTGCTGGAACGAAGAACAACAAACTAGGTGGCCTAAAACTACAAATCCATCATCTCACAGTTCTGAAGTCAAAGTGTCAGCAGGGCCACACTTCCTTCAAAACACACAGTGAAGAATCTGTTTGTCTCTTCCAGCTTCTGGCAATTACATGCAAACCTTGGTGCTCCTTGGCTTGTGGCAGCATGACTCCATCTCTGCCTCCATCACATGGCATCTTCTCTCTTTGTGCCCAATTCTTTCCTTCTTATAAGGACACCAGTCACATGGGATTAGTGCCAGCCCTAATCCAGTTTGGCCCCATCTTAACTAATCACATCTTCCAATACCCTATTTCCAAATAGAGTCATGTCCATGGTGCTTGGGGTTAAGAGTTGAACATATCCTGTTTTGGGAACACAATTTAACCCACAGCAAACTGCAAACTGGAAATAACCTAAATTGGCCAGTTAATTGCATATATTCATTAACTGAAATAGAGCCATGAAAAAGAATATTGACATTCTAGGTAGTCTTTGGTGAGATTTTGCCATTTTGTTTCATAGGCACAGGTTCCAGCCAAATAATTTTTTATCATGAATATACCAGCGTTCCAGAGGGTGGAGAATAAAAAATTTAAGAGTATGAAGACCCCACCTTTATTATTTTGCTTCTTATCTTGCTTATGGGGTAATGAAAACCAGCAGTAGCAAAAATGAAACTGTACTGTACCTTAACAGTAGAGACTCGGACTCAAAATTTGAGTTTTCTCATCGGTAAGATTGACCCACTGACCTTGGACTAAGAGCTAGTGAGATCAGAGAGTCAAACACAAAAAGAGTGGAGTTCAAATCCAAGAGAGACTCACCCATAAATTGTGGAGATAGTGGGGAGGACAGAGAACTCAAAGGATTCAGCAGGTGCCTTCTTCTGTCTTTCCTATCTCCAGAGTTCTCAGCAGTGGCCTTCAGATTCTGTTCTCATCACCAGAAAATGAAAGGAAAGAAAATATAATGAGGTTAATTTTTTGGCTCTTACAACTTTAGTAAGTGATTCATGAATTTGGCAAGATTCTTTTAGGCAGAACAAGTTTGTCTTAAAGAAAATAATTTGATTGATATAGGGTAGTTTCCCTTACTTAGGTTAGGCTTGACTTAGAGCATATACATCTTTCTCTTTTTTAGGTATTAGTATTATTTTTAATTATCTTTCTTTTTTATATGTCTCTTAATTGGTCCATTCATTAAATTTAATCTGGTCATCCTTACTTTTAACATGCACAGAATTCTTCATATAAATCTAGGTCACCAAAAACTTTTAAAAAACTACTTCAGCACAACACATGCTTTATTCTCATTGAAATCTTAACCTCCATCAGTTCTCAATCATTGTAAACTTGGATAATCCTCCAAAGAAACACAAACAAAAGTTTGATTCTCTTAGTTTATTGGACACTTTACATAGAGACAAACCTTACTATTTTTCTTAAAAAATCAGGTCAACTTATTGCATATTCACTCCCAGAATGAACATTAAATTAGAACTGAAGCAGCATATTGCCATAACTTATCTTGAAGGTCCATAGGCTCTACTGTATTCCTAGAACTTAGACTGAGTCATTCCAGGTAATCTCCAGTACAAGAGCTTTTAAGCAGAACCTTTGACATTACATAGGGTAAACCCTATAAAATTCATTTTGTTTTCTAAAATAATGAAAGATCCTTTTGAAACTTAATATCTTTACTTACCAATCTTACTGTATTATGGATCTAGTGCATAGACTTGGTGAAAAAGACAAGGCACATAGACACACACAAATTAAAGTATTATATAAATCAGAGAAGTCATTGAAGATCATCTACAGCCTTAAAGTAAATTAAGAATATAATCAGTCTAATTTAAAGCTGAAGAGGAAACCATAAATTATCCACCTGTAAAGCAAACAATAGGCTTTTTCAGCTTCTTTTCTGTGGACAATATAACAGAAGAAACTTTTGCTTATGATTTGTGTATTAGAATCATTCTGAACCCAGAGAAGTAAAAGTCAATTCCTCAGTTCCATTGTTTTACAATTCATGGAAGTTTTCAGGACTGTTTTAGCTGTTTGGGTGGATTTGCCAAAGTGTGGACACTGCAGATGCCAGTGCTCAGAAGGCTCCTGCTACTACTTGAGGGTGAGTGAATCGTGGCCTTCCACCCTGATGTTTCCAGTTTTTCCATCTTTACCCCAAGTTGTCCAAGTACACTGCACCTATTAATAAAGCCTATGGCTTGTGCCTTCAACTGCTCTGCACTGTGCAAGTCAGCACCCTTTTCTCTGAGAGGTTACTACTCAAGCTTCTTCCCACATGACCTTAGCAGTTCAGGGGCATACTGTCTGCAGCTGCCAACAGGCTATCAGCCACTTTGTCAAGGTTTGGTGCATTCCCTGTATAAAATGAATCTCATTTCCTTAAATACCTCATAGACCACACCATTATTTTCACTTGATTCTTTCTGCTTTCATCCAGAAAGAACATTCATCCAATGTTCAAAATTGCATTAAAAACTGGGGAACCAACTCACAAAACAATGAAAACTTGTCATCTGGTAAATCACCATTAGCTTCGTCAAGAAAAAATGCCTTCTGATGAATCTTTCAAAACTCCAGTCTTTCCCTAGTACAAGTCGATATGCTCTCTGGCTCACATTACACTTTTACTGGGGTCAGATGAAAATTGTGAACTTTCTAACCTTCATCCATTTCTTCCGGACTAAAACTGAGTTATTAACGGTACAGGTAGGAAGTTTTTACTTCTTTAAACTGTGTGGACCGCTGACTTCTAGCTACAGGAGGAGCAGCCATCTCCCAGTGGAGCGGGGTGGGCTCCTGAGACGTCGCCCTGCACCGCAGTCTCTTAGGGCTCATGCAGTTTCCCACACAGCTGAGCAGTTTACCTGGAGGACAGGATGGCGGGTGGCTCGTGGGGGTCTCCTGGGCTGACATGGGGCCTGAGCCTGCTGGGATGGAGGGGATGGCGGGAGTCCTGTGGAAGCTGCCTCCCCCAGCCCAGCCCCAAGACATCTCCTCCCCAAGCTCCTCCCCACGTCCCCTCCTCCTCTCCAGGCCCTACTTCTCCCAAGGCCCCTCCTTCTCCCCAAGTCCCCTCCTCGCCAAGCTTCCCTCCTCTCCAGGCCGCCTCCTCACCAAGTTCCCTCCTCCCTAAGCCCCTTCCTCCCCCTCGCCCCTCTCCCCGCGAGAATCAAACCCACCTGCAGGGGTCGCCTTCCCCCCCATCTCGGACCCTTCCAGGTCTCAGATTCCGAGTTTCGACTGCCCAAATGTTTCTTTTGCATTTCCCATTTTTATTTTATTATCTCAGAATATATTCTCTTTTTTGTATGAAAAAATAATATGAGAAAATAACTTTATAAATCTTTGAACTATTAATGTTTATACTCACATATATATTACAATATACAAGTTTTATGTTGAAGAGAAAATTGAGTTTCCTTGAATAAAGTATCATGCAGTTACTGTACTTGAGCTCTCAGCACATTTTTTATGAGGTGAAATTCACGAGCACACCTGGCGCACTGGGTGGCCTGGGGCAGAGTGTAAACAACAATGTAAACCACTGTCCATGAGGTGCTGTAGTGCTCCACAATGTATTCACAAAATGCAATGAATGTGCCACGATGATGAAAGAGGTTGTTGATGTAGGAGGAGTGGGGTGATAGGGGTGGGGGGTATAATGGGGACCACTTATATTTTTTAATGTAACGTTTTAAAAAAATAAATTTTAAAAAAATGCACTAGCATAAAATTAACCATTTTAGAGAGTATAATCTGTGGCATTTGGTACACACACAATGTTGTGCATCAGCTTGTAAGGAAAGGGTTAAGTTTACTTTTCACAGAAAGAAGGAGCCAGAGCTGGCTCTGCAGTTGGAGGAGGGAGGGAAAGGGGTTCTAGCAGCTTTGGCGCCAAGAATTTGAAAAGTGGCGCCAAAGTGAGGGGGCCAATAGTGAGAAGCAAGGGCAGGGCCAAAGCGAGGGGGCCAATGGTGAGAAATGAGGGCGGGGCCAAAGCGAGGGGCCAATGGTGAGAGGCGAGGGCGGGGCCAAAGCGAGGGGCCAATGGTGAGAAGCGAGGGCAGGGCCAAAGCGAGGGGCCAATGGTGAGAAGCGAGGGCAGGGCCAAAGCGAGGGGGTCAATGGTGAGAAGCGAGGGTGGGGCCAAAGCGAGGGGGTCAATGGTGAGAAGCGAGGGTGGGGCCAAAGCCAGGGGCCAATGGTGAGAAGCGAGGGCGGGGCCAAAGCGAGGGGGCCAATGGTGAGAAGCGAGGGTGGGGCCAAAGCCAGGGGCCAATGGTGAGAAATGAGGGCGAGGCCAAAGCGAGGGGGCCAATGGTGAGAAGCGAGGGCGGGATCAAAGCGAAAGCAGCGCGGAATTTGAAAAGCGGTGCCAGGAGTGAAAGAGGCCCCCACGCCCGCCCGCCCGCTGGAATGCGGGGACTGGAGCGGGTCTCAGAGGGGAACAGCACAAGTTAGTTAGCCCTCTCCCTGGCTGTAACCCTGAAGCCCCAATCAGTGGGGCAGGGGAGGGGCCTGCGTGTTAGGTTTAGGGTCTAAATGTCAGTGCTTCCTGTCGTTTGGCGCCCAGCCACGTTATCCAGGTCGCCATTCTTGCAAGATCCTTTATTCTTTTCTCCTCCACAATCGGGTGACCTTTTGTTCTCTCACAGGTGCAGCTTTCTTTCTACCAAGGCTGATCTAGTTCCAGAGCGTTTTCATTACTTCACGGGAAAGCTCACGTCTGCAGCAGGTGCCACACCCCGTTCTTCACTCCCTTAAACATTTACCAGCCACTCGACCTCTTTCTGTCTCTATGGATTAACCCACGCTGGATATTCCAAATAAAAAGAATCTTCGTAAAATGTGACCTTTTAATCTGGCTTCTTTCACTTATGGTGTTTTTGAGATTTGTCCATGTTATTATCACTTGTGCCGTAACTTCATTCATTCCTTTTTATGGCTGAACAGTATTTCAATGTCTGGATATTAGGTATTTTGGTTATGCATTCACTCAAGGATAGAAATTTGGGTTGCTCCCACTTGTTTGTAATTGTTAATAGTATTGCTATGAACATTTGTGTACAATTATTTGAATGTCTGTTTTCAATTATGGGGGTATAAATTAAGGAGTAATATTGCTGGATCATGTGCTAACTCTGAATATAACTTATTGAGAAACTCTCCAAATATTTTCCACCGGGTTTGTACCATTGTACCTTCCCACCTACAATGTACGGGGATTCTAATTTTGGCACATCTTAACCCACAGTTATTTTAGGTTTTCAAAAAAATTATAACCATCCTAGTGGGTGTGAGGTGGTGTCTAAACGTAGTTTTGATTTGCAAATCCCTAATGAGTAAAGATATTCAGTATCTTTTCATGGGGTTGTTGGCCAATTGCATACATTCCTTGAAGAAATGTCCATTGAAATACTTTCTATGTCCATCTCTAATTAGATTATTTGTCTTTTTGTTAAGGGGTGGAGGATGCATATATATTAATGATTTATTCATTTCCCCTAATCTTAAATGTATTAAAGCTTATATATAGTATATTTATATATATACAAATTTCTTTAAAAATCCTACGTACTTCATACCTCCCTTGAGCAAAATCATGCATTTTTACTCTGTTATTAATGTTTGTTCAAATTCACTGGAAAGGAAGTACTATTTCTTTAAGTCCAGATAGGCTTTGAGATGAAGCAGCCAATAATTGGAGTGATGTTAAAGATCTGTGATTCAGATTGAAGAACTGGTGTGTCAAGAAATAATAGAGAGTCTGAAATTTACCCTTAAGTTGAGAGACGGGATGAAGATACCAGAAATGCAATGTTAATAGGAGCTTGTATTTCCCAAAGAAATTGAAAATGGGAGCCATCATGCCAGAACCAGCTAGGAACGGCTTTCAGTGCAGCGGTCTCAAGAGCGCCTGGCTCGTGTTTCTGAACTCTTTGACCTGACACCTCAAAAAGACACCAGTTGTGTAGGCATGAGAGAGGTAATAATACCTGCTGACCCTAAGTTCTCTAGGAAATCTGTTCATTCTGAAGAATGCTGGATATTGGCCCCATAATCTTTTTGTCATTTTAATAAGTGCAAGGTGATCTCCAGTATTTAACGAGTGCATATTAGGAAGTATTTTAACCATTAGTTCAATGGAACTTTCAACATTCCTAACAAACTGGAAACTGTTTTGCAAAAGGGAACTTGAGGACGTTATTCTCAACATTCCTAACAAATTGGAGAACTGTTTTGCAAAAGGGACCTTGAGGATGTTATATACAAATAATTTACCTATGGAGTCTTAAAAAGTTACATGTCACGTACATTGCTTGTCTTCTGATGAACTTCTAGTTACTTGAAACTGGTGAGGAGTGTTAGAGGTATGGATTCTCAAGTAAAACTTTTGTTATCAACAGATGGAGGTCACCAGTTATTGGAAGTTACACAGGAAATTAGCAGGTTATTCAGGGAGTGGCTAGGAGATTTCACACAATACCTCATGTGTTATTCTATAAGAATGAAGTTAAAGCATTTTCAGAGTGTGTTCTGTGCGTCTGTGGGGAAGGCATATTCTGGATCAACCAAGACAACATTTGCCTGGAACAACAAGCATGATTGGAGTTTTCCATAAATACAGCATTGCATTCCCAGGGCTCTCATCCTGATCACCATCCTTTGGACATGGTTAAGGATGGCCCTGGGTTACCTATAATGTCACTATGTTTGTTGGGATCAGTGATCTTTGATGATGTAGCTATGGACCTCGTCATGAAGGGTGGGCCTTCCTGGCAGTTCTGAGAGCTGTTCAAATACGTGAGGCTGGGAAGCATCACTCATTTGTTTCTCTGTGGGTGATTATCTCTACATTTCCTTTTTGTTTTGTTTTGTTTTAAAGATTTATTTTATTTTTTTAAATTTCCCTCTCCTTCTCCCCCTCAATTGTCTGCTCTCTGTGTCCATTCACTGTGTGTTCTTCTGTGTCCCACTTGTGTTCTTGTCAGCAGCACTGGGAATCTGTGTCCCTTTTTGTTGCATAATCTTGCTGTGTCAGCTGTCCATATGTGCAGTTCCACTCCTGGGCAGGCTGCACTTTTTTCATGCAAGATGGCTCTCCATATGGGATACACTCCTTGTACCTGGGGCTCCCCTACGTGGGGGACATCCCTGCATGGCATGGCACTCCTTGGGTGCATCAGCATTACACATGGGCCAGCTCACCACGTGTGTCAGAAAGCCCTGGGTTTGAGCCCTGGACTTCCCGTGTGGTAGGAGGATGCTCTATCAGTTGAGCCAAATCTATTTCCCTCTACATTTCTTATATATTTATCTGCAAATATCCAGAACATCTTCCCCATATTCTGCTCTACAACTTGCCAATTCTTTCATGACCCTGACAAATACATGAAGGAAACATGTTTTTTTATTTATTAACGTACATGTAGTTTGTCAACTTTAAAAGTTGTCCTTGCTACTCAATCTTCAATACCCAGAATTGTGTTGGGAAGTCAGTGAACATTTTTAAATCAATGAATTAAACTCTCAAGTTACTATTCTACTCTAAGAAAAAACCTGAGGTTTGAGACTACAGTAATAAAAATAATGAGAATATCCTTTTCCATATAACCCTTTTATGGTGAAACTCCTGTTTATTGGGGTTAATTTTATAATAATTTAACTTCTGTGTTATTAAGTCATTGATGGTTTTGCACTCTGTCTTTGAACTTGGACATTGAAATCAACTAGTAGAACTTACTGTCTTTAAAAGAGGGCCAGGTATACTTCCTTCACTGAGGGAGAATTGTCAGTGTTTTTGATATTTAAAATGCTCCTCCCTGGACCAAACTCTATATATTCAGTCTTTGTCCCCTTGTTTCCAGCCCTGGACTTGAAGATCATGCAGTGGTCTCAGCACAGAACTCACAGTCTATATGCAGGTAGGTTGTCAGTCCTGTAAATAGGGTGTGCTTTTCCGTTGCAGTAAAAATGAGCTGTGGACTAAAGAGAGAACATTTCTCCAAAGCTAGTATCTAGGTGAGCTCCCAGAACCTGTGCTTTAAGATGAGAAAGAGCCTCATCAGCAGGAATGCAAGAACTTGGAAGTGTCAAATCCAACCTTCTTGAGTGAAGGACATTTTCTGAAATGTCATCAAGAACGTTGGGAGAAATTCTAAAGATGGTGTCATATTTTTCTCTTATTCTCTATCTGCATGTGCTTTTTTATTTACCTAGGTCTCAGGAAAGTAATGCATGTGTGTGTGTGTGTGTGTGATAACTATTACATAATTGCTTTCAACTAGGTCCTCCATAGTGATGACTTTCCCTTTCTTTACCTCCCTAACATCCCATCTTCATTTTTATTTTTCTCTTATCCTGATCCAGGAAATACTTCCTAATTGTCATTGTCCTAAAAGGTGTTTCCAGTAGCATGCTTATTACAGTATTTTCTTATTCTTTTGCCATTTAAGGGATGTATTCATTATATTTCTCCAGAGAAATAAAAACAAAATTATATATATATGCATATATGTATACATAGAGAGAGTGAGATTTGTGATAGGAATTTGCTCATGGGAATGTGGGGAGTAGCAAGTCTGAATTCTGTATGGCAGGCTGCAAGATAATATCTCTGATTACCCTGAATTTGAATACCACAGTGGAAACTGAAGTAGAGGCACAAATGGTTTCTGACTCCTGAAATCCTGTTTGCTTTTTAAAACTTCCAACTTATTGGATAAGGACACTCCCTACATTGATGAAGACAATCCCCTTTGCTGGCTGTAGATGCAATAAGTAGAATCAATTTATTATAGATGCAAATCCATTTATGAAATACCTTCACAGTAACGATCAGGCTAGTACTTGCTTAAACTAATGCTTGGAAAACATAACCTTGTAAAATTGATACATTTTACATCACAATGCCAATATTTTAAATACCTTACATTTGGTTCTTTTTCTACATTTTCATTCTCCTAATAATATTCTACCAATTTAATTTTTAAACAAATCAATTTTATTGATACATATTAATGAAAAGGATACAATTTATCCAAAGTGTACAATCAATGGTAGGCTCTAGTCACATAGTAGTACATTCATCACTTCTATCATTATTAAAGTATTTTCATTATTTTCATAATAATAATAAACAAAAAAACAGACAAGAATGTTGAAAAATGCAAGAACCTAGATTGACAATGTATTATTAAATTAAATTGAAATTGTTTCCTATCTACTTTTTGCTGGATTTTAATTGTATTTCATATTCAAAACCAAGCCTCAGTTCTCAATAGGATTATCTATAATATAAACAGAACACACAAAGCTAAGTAAAAATAGTACCTGGCTGTATCACGTGTTTACACATTGTCCTGGGAGGACAAAATGGAGAATAGATTTGTCTTGTGATGACCCATGATCATCTCAATACATGCAAATGAGGGCATTTGATAAAATGCAACATAATTTCCTGATAAAAACCTTCCAAAAGATAGGAATAGCAGGAAATATTCTTAATACAATAAAGTACATATATGAAAAACTGAAAACATTCCTGCTAAGATGAGGAATAGGAGAAGGGTGTCCACTCTGTCCACCGTTATTTAATATTGTGCTACAAGTTCTAGATAGAACAATTAGGCAAGGAAAAAAAGACACCCAAATAGGAAAGAAAGATGTAAAACTTTCACTATCACTGATAATATAATCTTATAACTAGTAAATTCCAGAAAATCCACAACTACACTACTAGAACTAATAGACAATTTCACCAAAGTGGCTGGATACAAAGCTAATTCACAAAAATCAATACTGTTTATATACATTACTATTATTTTTTAAATTTCTCTCCCCTTCCCCCCCACCCAGTTGTCTGCTCTGTGTCCATTCACTGTGTGTTTTTCTTGTGGCTGCTTGTATTCTTGTCAGTGGCACCCAGAATCTGTGTCTCATTTTGTTGTGTCATCTTGCTGCATTAGCTCTCCATGTGTGCAGCACCATTCCTAGGCAGGCTGTGCTTTTCTTGTGCTGGGTGGCTCTTCTTATGGGGTGCACTCCTAGCACATGGGGCTCCCCTATGCTGGGGATACCCCTGCATGGCATGGCACTCCTTGTGCACATCAGCACTGTGCATGGGCCAGCTCATCACATGAGTCAGGAGGCCCTCAGTTTGAACCTTGGACCTCCCATGTGGTAGGAAGTTGCCCTATCTGTTGGGCAAAATCCACTTCCCTATATATACATTATTAATGATAAATCTGAGGAGGAAGTCAAAGAAAAAGTGTCATTTACCATAATGTCTAAAATATTCGAACACTTAGGAATAAATTTAACCAAGACCGTAAACTACCTATATTCAGAAAACTATAAAACACAACTAAAAGAAAGAAAGATGATATAAATAAAAGGATGCATATACTCCTGACACCATTCTGTCTGGTTTTGCTTTGAGGATTTTTGTTATTCCAGTAAGCAAAACTGAGAAGGTTTGGTTAATATTCTTCAGGGAACCAGGTGCAAAGAGTAAACTTCTAAAATTAGATGAATAGAAAACTAGCTCAGTTATGTCTGGGCAGATCCAGGGCTGCATAAGTGAAGAAATTTTTAGGAAGTATATATCCTAGCTATCACTCTCACTTAAAGAATCCAGTAGTAGTAGATCCATTCTTGGAATGATCCTTTCACAACCTGCATGGATTCCTCTAGGTCCCAGGCATGTCCCAATTTTTATTTCCACATTCCAGGTGCACTGCCCTATCCTGTGATGATGGCCCTTCTCCTGACCCCACACTGCCTACTGAGCTTCACTCCTCACCTGCCAGGCTGTCTACATCCAGGGCACACATGGAAATTGTCTATATCTTCTCAGGTGGGAGAAGAAATTTCCAACATTACTTGATGATTGCCTTCCATCTACATATCATATAGGACCTTATATACCAAATCCCTGGCTAGGTCTCTATTTAGAAAAACTGTAATTTAGACAAAAATGCTTGCAGCTTCTAGGAGCTTTGGTTATGGCTTTGGGGGAGGCAATAGAGTAGGAAGGACACCATGAATATTTTTGCATTCTCTTTGCAAGTCTACACAAAATGAATTATTTTTCAGAAAATATAACCTTCTGTCTTGACTGTCATTCTCCTCTGTGGAAGATGGCATCTGAGAGGGATCAGTTGGCCCTTTGCCCAGAGACCTGAAGGTCACTGGACCACTGAGTCATGTTTAGGACATGCTCACAGAGAAGCTTCTGTGGACAAGAAGACATAAACTTGAGTGCAAGGGTCACTTTGTCCTGCCAGAGGTCACATGATCCCCAGCAGACTCCTGCAGCCACCAGTCGACTAGCCAGTGTGTTTCTCTGGGATTCCTCTTTGCACATGGTCTTTCTAAGCACCAGGACACACTCCAGTTGCTCCAAACAGCAACAGCAGCAGTTCCATTAGTTGCCATGCCCTTTCAGAAAGCAGCTGCGTGTGTTTCTATGTGTGTGCACATGTGTGTCTGAGTGTGGGTAAGAGAGAGACGGGGAGGGGAGAGAGAGAGAATGTGTGTATGACAATAAACATCCTTGATTTGCTCTGACTCCTATTATGATAATAAAAGCAGCATCAACAACTCACTGCCTGGACCCAATTAGGAAATTCATATGCATGTCCTCATAAACACGGGTAATTATTGCCATTCACAGGTGAGGAAAAGAAGTATTAGAGAAAAATATAAGTAGCAAGCATGGAATTTGGACATGATCTGCTCCTGATTTCAAGCCCAAGTACCATTTCCATGTGAACTTCTTTGATTCACTTAAGCTCTTCAGTGCCAGTTTTCTCAATGTACCCTGAGAATGCATCTACTGTGAAAGTTTGAGAAATTGAGGAAGAGAATGAATCCAAGCTCACCATCAACTATGGCATTCAGCATCCTGAAAACATATATCTTTGATCATTCATTTTAATATTACATGTTACTGAATGAAGTAGATACAAGAAGGAGGGGTTTGCAATGGAAGTAGAAAACTTTATGAGCAGGCACAATGGACTGAACTTAAAAAGGTCATTATACCTGAAAAATGCTGTCCTTTAAAAGAAGAGGACCAAGTTCTATCTCTTTCCAGCAGGCATGAGGAATGCTGGGAGTGGCAGGGATTGACTGCAAAGGGGCATGAAGGAAACATTCTTTGACTGATTGGTTTGTTGGTTTCATTGGGGGTAGGCCTTTTCAAAGTGTACTGGTGTGAACAGGGAAAGGGTGTGGTTTGTATCTATATCAGTCAAATCTCTATATAGTTGAGAAAAAGAATATTAGAAGGTAAAATAAGAATCCTAGAAACAGTAAAATAAAGGATCATTGAAAAAGTTCAGAGGGTAACTGAGCACTTGGAAGGAAATTTACTTAGAGTAAATTTTAAGCTTTAAGGAAACTTGTTCATGAGGCAAAGAACATATGGATTTAATTTCATCACCAAAACACTTCCTAGATCCCCCAGTGACTATTACCTTAAATATTCATCCCAGCGAGGTTTTTAAGGTGAATCACAGTCTAAAGTAAACCCTACAAGGAAACAGCTTTCCTGTGCCGGTGCAGGTCACAGAAGAAATACTCTTTTGTAAGTTTTGCATTTCGATGAAACAAAACAATGAACAAATGTATGGGTGAGGAGCATCCGAACAATGAAAGTCTCCAGTAATTCGAGCCCATAGGAAAGCCCAGGGGTTTCCTCGGGCGCCCAGGCTGCCTGCTCCCTCAGCAGCGCCCCCTGCCGGTGGCCCTCACTGTGCCCTGGGCTTGGTCCTTGGACCTGGAGTGCTGGGTGGGGTCTGCAGCACCTGCCGTGGAGAAGGAAGGAGAGGTGCCACTGTGAGCCCACAGCCTCTCAGGTCTCCTGTCCACCCTCACCCCCCCAGCCCTGCCCTCGCCCCTCCCTCTGAGGTTCCTCCTGCTCCACTGTGCCGGCTCGTCCCGGCTCAAGAAAAACCTGTGCCAGGCCCTGAGGCTTCCTCGGTCCTCAGGGCTCTGACCGCACCTCCCAGGGCCACGTCTCCATCAGGCCCTCCGGCCCCTGAGCACTCAGGAGCCCCTACGCTCCTCCCCCCATCCCCGCAGTGCTCCCCCCAGCCCAGGGACCTGCCTCCACAGAGCGGCCTACTGCTCGGCTGGAATCCAGCCTGTCCTCTCCTCTCCTTGGACTCCGGTGGTCGTCCCTCTGCCTCCCTCCCGTGTCTCCAACTGCTCTACTAGGAGCTCCATTGGACCTCTCTGCCCTTTGTGCCCGGCACCTTGTCTACCTGGCTCTGCCTGGTGCGGGCTGGGGTGATCTGGAAGAAGCACAGTGTGTCCCTAACCCATCTCTGGACGTCTGGGGCAGAGACGGTCACACCAGGCTCCACATGGACCAAAAGCCCACAGCGGCCGCCCCCAGGTGCCTGATTTCCTCGAGGACTCCCAGCTCCAAGCGCAGCCCCAGGTGCTGGCCCCTCCACTCTGCACAGGCTGGGGGCTACCCGCCAGCACCCTCTGCTGGTTTGCCCAATTATTGCCAAAGGGCCACACCCAGGGATTGCTCAGACCTGGTGACAGTTGCAGTGGTTTCTTGGGGCTCAGTCTACCTGCAAGAGGAAATCCAAGGGCTTTCTAGGGCCAGATAGGAGAAGCGGGTGAGTGGAAAGGTGAAAGGGCCTGGCATGGGGAAGAAATTTCCCCAACCATTTCTCAACACTTCAAACCTAATTCTGATGCTGTAAGGTTTCATTTCTCCATCTCTTTAAGGAAAGGATTACAATGAGGAGAGTAAAGTCCGTCCTGTACCCTTCCTAGGTACCAGGACCCAATTTTAACTGCACCACATGCAACATTTTTCCTTCCAGTTCTTTCAGGAACATGCCAAATCTCCAAATTATGCAAATGAACTTCTGAGACCCATGCATGATTTATCATGGGCTGTGGCATGATTAGATTAGGCCCCCTTGGGGTGTTTTACTTTCCTCCTGGTCATTACACCTCTTTATATGTGAATTTAGGGACCAGGGATGCCCATGTGGCTTACTACAGGGCAATGTGGACAGCCCCTGCATGTGTATTTCTATTGTGTACCTCTTGCCATTTTCTCCACAAGCATTTACAGATTTGGTCATGTCTGTGTGCATAGCTGTCTATCTATTTATCATACCATCTACAGGGATCGGCAAAAATATTCTGCAAGTTGTTGAGTGGTTTAGGCCTTGTGGGTCTGAAGACTGTCATGACTATTGCTTTCTGCCATTTTGGCAGGAAGCAGGCATAGACCCTCTATAAATGAAGAAGGAGCAGGTATCTCCAATTAAATGTTGTTTACAAAAACAAACAGCAGAGCAGATTGAACCTAGGGTCACAGTTTGAACACCACTGCTTGATCCAACACATCAAGATTTAGTTGGCTATTCTAGCCTTCTACTTCCCAGTTTCTCTTATTCAACTAAGTTTGACAACTATGACACAAGCACATGAGAAATATCAAGAAACCTGCTGCCATGATCATTTCTTTTTGTTTTTAACAACCTATAAGCTTCATGCTCAAGCATGTTAACAGAAAATGTGACACAACCATGAACAAAGTCCATTGAAAAATCATGACAGGAAAGAAATTAGAATCAGATTTGTGTGTCAGGAGACTTGTAGCTTCAAGCAACAGAAACCCCCTGTGAAATTCACTCCACCAAAAGGGAAGATTTGGTGTCTCCCCTTGTTTCAGTTTGCTAAAAGCTTCTGGGAGCAATAGACAAGGAATTGGTTGGCTATTCTACTGGGCATTTATTCAGGTAAAAGCTTTCAGTTCTGTGGCTGTGAAATTTTCAAAATCAAGGCATCATCAAAGGTGCCATCTCTCTGAAGGTGGGCTGCTGGCAACCCTGGATTCCTGCCATGGAGCAAGACATGGCAGTGGCCCTCCCACCTGGGTCCCTCCTTCTCCTGCAGGCTCACTTTCTCCCTGAGCTCAGCTGAGGCTTCAAGCACATGCTCATCCCCCTCTCCTCTAGCCTCCCCTTGGTCTCTCAGGAGTTTCCTTCCATGCCTCTGAGCTTTGCTGCTTCTGGACTCCCACCCCCAGGACATCTCACTCAGCCTCTCAGGGTTTCTCTGTCTCTGCTGCTCTTGTCTTGTTTGTGGCTGTTTAGTCTGTTTTAAAAGGACTCCAGTAAGAGGATTAAGACCCACCCTGGGTCCTGCAATCCAATCAAAAGCCCATCTACAATTGGTTACTGGCAGAGGAAAGGGCTTTCATGAAGAGCAGGATTGTTGGGGGGTCTACAATAGGCTCAAACCAGCATTCTCTTAAAAAGCATCTGGTAGCAATAAAGCTGCCCTAGAGTGGATGGATTCACAGGCTGCATGATTTCCTCTAGGTCTTCTCACTTTCACTTTGAGGTGCACTGGCTTTTCCTGTGACACTGACTCCTGTCCTTATCCCTGCTGCCTGCCTGTGCTTCACTCATCACCTGCAGGGGGCTGTCTACATCCAGGGCAGAGATGGAAATGGTCTATCTTGTATCTTCTCAGAATGGAGAAATTACTTCCTGAGGCTCCCGGAAGAATGACTCTCCTATATTGTTCTTATGTGCCAATCCCTAATTAGGTCTTGCTTTAGAAAAATTATGATTTAGAAAAAAACTCTTGCAGACTTTGAGGAAAATCTCCCAAAGGCACATAGTTCATGGTGTAAGACAAAGAAGAAATACACCTTTGTTAGTTTTATTTTTTGAGATGCACCATGAAGAAATCAGTGGATGAAAGAGTTCCCATCAGTGAAAGTGAGTAACTTCAGCATCTCTTGTGTAATTACCCTGCTGGTATTACCTTGATTGCATTGTATCCTCCTTCCAATTGTGTGCATTAAAACTGCATATATGTATTTAGGGACCATCATTATTTAGGGCAGGATGGATATTGGTGGTATTGGTCCTTGTTTCATGGGATCCATGGGACTCGGCTTCAGCAAGACTATACACAACATCAGCTAATTTGAGCCACTTGGTTCTGATTCTAAGTATAATGGGAAGTCTTTGGAAGGTTTCCTGCCAGAGAGTAATCACATCTGATTTTCATTTAATTTCAACCTCTTTAAAGTGCAGACAGAAAAATGAGATCAAGAAAGAAATTATCTTTCTCAGAACCACATAGCCAGTACCCAGTGTTGTTGGGTGTGGTAGTTCATGTTATGAAATAGCCCTTCTTATAATTCATCCATCTCTAAGATTCTTTTACCTATTGAAACATCAGCCCATGACTTTTACAATGACCTCACATACACTTGATGACCCAAGTATAAGAAGCTAGAATGTTTCCCATTGCATAGGTGAGAAGCCTGGGGAGAGGCTGAGAGGTAAAATGAAAAGACCAGGGTCAGAAAACTGATAAGAAGTAGTATCAAGGTTTGACAGCAGCTCTATCTCTTCATTCCAGGAGCCCTGTCTGCACCCAGCCCTTCTCAGGTAGCTGTGGGAAGGGATACATGGTGAAACTCTGTCCAGTTTACAGGACGACATGGTTGAGGAGGATGAGTAGCCAGCAGTCCTGAAGAGATGGAACACAACAGAATTTGAAAGCCTAGTAACCAGGCACCAAGAACCCACAGAAAACCCCCACCCACCTCACTTGACCTGAGACACTCGAGAGGGCAGGATGTTCTCCTGCTGTGTGTAATTCCAGAAGTCCTGGCCTCAGGAATACTGGGAATAAGACATTTTTTCTTTGATGTAGACATTGGATTAGTCCTCAACCTCAAAGCCACTGGCCATTGACCAGCATGTTCCCAAAGGTAGCACAGTGTGGCTCAGGGTCATCCAACTCAAGTCAAGTCACTACTTTCCTCCTACCTGGGCACCCCAACCATCTTGGACAGGAGTTCATTGTCAGGGTTTGGAAATCTGGTGGGCCCTGCAGGTTCACATCTCTAGTCATGGCTGAGTGGTGGGAAGGCAAGTGTGTGTGGGGGGAAACAATGACCATTATAAGTACTAGACCTGGCACCCACTCCAAGTGAGCCAGAGGTGCATGCAGACACCCTTCTGTGCCTCATGTGGGTCACAGAGGTAGTAGGGCTCCTGAAGCCAAGAAGGGGGTGGTGTGAGAGCATGCATGGGGATTGTAGCCTTTCCAGGCAGTGAAACAGGGAGTCCTCCTCCTCCGCTAAGGGAGTGACAGGAAGGGGCTAAGAACTGACTCCTTGCCTCGGGTCAGTTCTATTTGTGGGGCTGGGGTCTTGCTCTGCCACAGGCACTCCTGCCCCACTTCTCGCCTCAAGGCACAGAGGGCTGGTGGAAGGTCTGCACCTCCAGCGCTCCTGGGGTTCAGGGTCAAATGCTGACCTGCATTCCTGCTCTTCCTCTCTCCAGTGTGGAAACAAGTTAGCACTGAGGAGGCCCCAGCACAGCCAGATGCACCCCCAGTAGGGCAGGCACATGGGAGATGCTCCTGCAGCCCCTGGTGCCCGCCATCCTGGAGGGTGAACAAGCCTTCCTGAACATCTTCCTGACCAATTACCGGGCCTTCACCTCATCACACAGGTGCTGGAGCAGCTGTTTATCAGGTGAGCCCTGTCCTCCTCCACAGTGGGTGCTCTGCCACCCACCGGCTGCACCGGGGAATGTCACAGCAGCCTCTGGCCTCAGTTTGCTCCTCTGAAGAGTGGGGTGGCAGCAACAACTTCCTAGGGTCCTTGCTGAACTAAAATGGGCTGAGCCACTGAAGGTGCTTCCCTGAGCCTGCTCTGCAGAAAGGGTGGTCGAGGGGGAAGGGGCTTGTCCCCGTAGAGTAATTCCCTCCCCACCTGAAGAGGCTCTGCCTCAACGTGACTTTGGAGTCCTGATTGCCATCGAGTGGAGGCTTGAGTGCCCATCTCTATGGGCCCTGTACTTCTGCAGCCTGAGGTGTCCTGGCAGCTGGCAGAGGAGCCAGGGGCCCCAATGCTTTTCAGGGATGGGCCAGCTCAGATCTCCCTTCAGCAAATACTAGGAAGGGTCTCCTTGGGGCCGGCACTTTCTAAGGCCCTTTGCTGACCTCACCGGACAAAGCTGGAAAAGTTCCTGCACTCCTGGGCTTCCCTTCTAGGCAGGGAGTCAGGCAGCAATGCTGAACAACAGCAAAAGGGGCACACCCGGGAACTTATAGGTGGCACCTTTGTGTCTCTTCCAAATGTGGAGATGACCACACTTTTGGCAATGGGTCCAGACAATGCCAGGAATGTCTGAAAAAGTGAGTGAGCTCTGGTGGGGACAAGGGCCTCTTCCTTCCCAGGTAGGATGGGGAGAGCAGGGCTGGTGGTGGAGGATCAGAGAGAAACCTGGCTCCCATGATCCCCGCTGGAGAAGAGGCCAGGGGTCAACACCCTGCATGGAGAACTGTGCAAGGATTCTGGTGTGCAGGGTGCAGAGGGCACCCTGGAGGCTCTGAGCCTGCCCAGGCCCTGCCCCAGATCTGCTGGCCCTCCACCCCACCACATGTGAGCACCCCGATCTGGAGGTGTGGTGAGAAAGCAGCTCACACACCTGCCTCACTATGCAGTCCTGGGAACTGAGCCACCAGGGGCTGGGGTGGCTGTGCCCATGCCCTTTGGGAGGCCAGTGTCAGGGGCAAGAAGACCCCAAACATGGACTGGAGAGGATTAGGCAGGACTGCTGTGCACCAAGACTGAGGGGTCATAAGGGACCAGGACGGCTGTGGCAGGAGGACAGGGATTGTACTTCATGGGCCAGATGTGTATGAAGCTCACACCATGTGCCAGTGCTGTGCAAGGAGCAGAGCAGACAGAATCCCTCCCTGTCCTCATGGAGGTCATGTTTCAGTGCTCCCACTTGGGGAGGCAGAAGAGAAAGAGGTCTGGCTTCCCTGGCCTAGGGCCCTGCCATGGGAGGTGGCCATCGGGGGCCCTGTGGCAGCAATGGCCTCTCCACTCACTCTGCTGCTTGGCTCCCCAGCACCATCTCCTGCATCCTGTGCACCTGGCTGGTTAGACACCCAGGGGATTTCTTCTAGCCCCCGGAATTCCCCTGCCTCCAGCAGCTGTTGCCCTTCGTGCAGGTCAGCTTGCCTGGGTCTGCCCTGGAGAGCCATGCTCAAGCCCTCCGTGCTCAGCTGGAGCCCATGGAGCTCAGGGAGACAGACGCAGAGGGTGAGGAGCCCTGGGGCTGAGTGCACATGAACTGTGGGAAGGGGATGAGGTCACACAAGGAAGAACCTCCAGAGGGTAGCTTACTGCACAGAGGAAAGAGTAACTCGGACCACTGACCTGGGGGCTTGCAATTTGGAGAGAATTCCTGGGAGCTGCTGGTACAGACAATGTGATCATTCCTGATTGGGGAAGGCTTCTAGAGAGGCAGTCCTGCTGTTGCATCTTCTTCCTTTTCCTGCTCTATGTCAGACCCAGAGTTACAAACCACTGCGGTGCCTCCTCCTGAACCACTCCCATCACTGGCACCAGACATCAGGCCTATTCTAGAGCTGCAGGTGCCTCTGGCCCCACCTCCAGGGCTATCTCCAGAGCTTGCCTCATTGCTGGCTCCAGAGCTGGAGCCTGTGACTCATCAGCTGCAACATCTTACACAAAACTGGCAGAAGCTCTGATGCCACCTCATCTGCCATGTCCAGATGTTCAGTTGTTGATGACTGCTAATCTGGAGGGACCCACTGCACCAGCAGAAGCACCGTGTCCAGTGCTGGAGGCAGCTCCATCACCACCTCCACTGTCACCTCCAGAAGCTGTGTCATTGCCAAACAGAGCTGGAGCCAGTTACTTCACTACCAGTAGTACCGGGCCAGTGCTGGTGATAAACCTGATGCCACCTCCACTGCCACCTCTGGATTTGAAATCCATGCCAGACAGTTATAAGAATTATTCAGGAATCTCATGACTCATGGTGGCTTGTGTAAAATAGGAAAACAGGAAGCAAGATATGATGTCCAGTGCTGTGGGCAGCCTGTGTCTTACTTGGCCAGTCAGAGCTGATACATCAGAAGACCACTTCCTGGGTGGATGAGAGAAAGTTCTCTGCAGGAAGAACTTGCCAAAGAGCTGTTTGGGGTAGGAGCAGCATATGGCATGGCCGTGGTCAGAGACTGTGGGGCAGAGGCTCCATGTTTAAGGCAGGAGGAGCTGCTCAACCAGGCTTCAGACACGCTGCTTCCCTTCCCTCTGTGTTTCTTCTGGCAGCATTCCTGGCTACTTACTGTGAAGGTGGATTAGCTGAACCCTGGTCAGTGGTGGTGCATTGAGGTGACTTCAGCTGGGACAAGGCCTGACCTGAAGGTGGAGCCAAGGACTCCTCCAAGCACCTGTGTGGCTGAGGGAAGTCACTGCTTTCTTGGGCCTGTGTGTCTTCATCTGGAAATGAAGTCAGGACAAAGTGTAGGACCTTCTTCATGGAGAGGGGAGAGGTTCAAGGGAGGATAGGAATGTCAGGGAGCTTTCCCATGGCTCCAATTTGGAGAAGGTACCACAGAGAGCATGACAATCACAGGAGGCAGCCCTTAGTCTCCGTGGGTGCAGTTCTCACCTGCACTGTACATACCAGCCAGCAGGCTCAGGGAGGCCAGGCAGCTCATCAAGCTGCTTGCCCAGAACGAGCTGGAGCTGAGATTCACATCTCCAACCAGAGCTCACAGCTGGCAGCAGTAGCATTTCTGCCAATCAAGGCAGGCAGCCTGCTAAGGCCCCAGGTCAGGATCTAGGGTTAATTGGGTGAGGGGAGGATGGCCTCACTGACCTCATTCTCACCCCTGAAAAGAGTGGACCTCCAAGGATTCTACCCCTGGAATGATGAAGCCAAAGAAAGCCCAGCAGATGCAGCCACAAGAGAGGGTGAGTGTCCATGAAGCCATTGTGTGCTGGGGGGCTGGCCTTCAAGACATCAAGGGGGCCCCTTTTCTGGGTAACTAGAAGAGACATTTGGATTCTGGGTGCTTGGAGGACTACTAGGAAGGAGGTGGTGAAGATTCCCAGATTCTCCCAGTGATAACTCTCAGTGGGGGTACGAGTCTGAGCCTGGGGAGTTTCCCCACCTGATGCCACATATTGTCATACAGGGCACTGTCCCCTACCTGGAACATTCCTCAGGGAACTGACCATGCTGGACTCTTCTCTCCAGGACCACCTGGATGCAAGTGGGCTTGGGGTCATGGTGGGGGGAAGTTAGGATGCAGAGGTTTGGGGGAGAGGGGCACTTCCCCTTCTCAGCACTGGGCTACCTGCTCCATGGGGGCCCCACTGACCCCTCTGAGTTGGAGGTGTCAGGTCCATTTTCCAGATGAGGAAGCAGACATGTCCCCTCTGACTGCACAATGAATAAGGCTCTGGCTGAGCTGGGCATGGCCTCTGCCCCAGGCCCAGCCAGTGGGAGAGTGAGGTTGGTCCCCTAAATGGATGGGAATTATGGGAGAGACTGGGCAGCTTCTACACCCTGATATACAGTCTATCCCTCTGTCATCAGAGAGGGGTGAGTGGATGGTCCCTTAGCCTCTGCCCCAGGTCCCCTCCTCTAGTACCCCAAACCTGAAGAGCTCCAAGTCCTGGGGGTGCTCGCCTGTCCCCTGGTGGGTCCTCCCAGTAGTGTACACGGGAAGGAATGAGGGGAGCTGGTAATGGCATGAGGAGCCTCTTCTGATGGAGCTGGGATATCTGCCTTCCAGGAGAGAATGATCTACTATGAAAAAAGGAGGAAGGTGAGTAGCTGTGAGCATCATGGCAAGGGTAGGGTGTGGTTTGTGGGTGCAGACAGAGACCCACCTGGTCAGGACATTCCATTGCTCCATCAGCCTTCCACTTATTAAAGGGGAGCATTCGATTCAAGTAGATGAGGTAGACTTGCCACACTGGGGTGGGATAGGAGGAGGTATCTGGGACCCTTTCCTGGAGAAGGAGCTGTGTGACTCCTGATCTGAGAACAGGTAGGTCTTGGAGGAGAGTCCAGGTGAAGAGGGAGCCCATTTGAGCAAGTCCCTGTCACTGGAGGAGCCCCTGTCCTACCAGGCACACCCACAACGGCCTCCTCTCCATCTGCTCTTTCCCGCTCATCCCAGGAATACCAGGTCCTTTTGCAGATACAGCTCCCACAGTCAAGCTGCACCTGTGACTACCTGGTGCCTGATGAGCAATTTTGTTCCTGGTTTGGAGCATTGGGGCACCTCAGTGAGACTGAGAGGTAAGGGCAGGCCCCAAAGGGGCAATGGGAAGGAACACCCACCCTGTCACCCATTCCAGAGGATCTGCAGCCAGAACCGTGGATAGGAGATTTCTGGGTTCCAGGACTTCTTCAGATGAAACTCTGGGAGCCCCAAGGTGTGGCTTCTAGTAGTCTCACAGCAGACATCATCCCTGTAGCTACCAGCTGATTCATGAATTGTGTCCCTATCCCTGTCAACCAGCAGCACACTCCAGACCAAAAACCTCCCAGATGTGTTCCCAATCCAGGGCAGACAAGTGCGGCTGTCCTGGTGCTCAGTATTGCGTTGGGCTAAGAGAAGGCTCGGGAAAATGGACAGTTTAGTTCATGGTCCTTGCTCCACTCTTGACCAGCTCTGTGACAGGGTCGAGTCCCCATCATTCTGGGCCTTGTTTTCCCTTGCAGAAAATGGGTGATGCTGGGTAATCTCTCCAGTGGCTGGTGCCCATGGCTCCTGTCGACTGAAGGAGTGCATGGCATGTGGCCCAGAGAGCAGTGGGGCATGAGGACAGGGATGGGGTCTTGCTGGAGGACTCAGCTGTGCCACGTTTCCTCCAGCCACCAGGGACCCAGCATCAAGCCCAGCAGTAGTGAGACCTCCCACTCCAGTGTCCAGGTCCAGCATGGATCTGACCTCAGCAGCGGGGATGCATCTGCCTCCCACTCCACATATGTGGCCAAGGCACCCAGCTATGACCAGGAAATCCACATCGGCCTTGACCCTGAGTCCCCTGATGGCCAGGAGAAGAAGGTGCCTGCCCATATCTCCTCCCTAAAGGCTCCTCCTTGGTCCTCCATTCCCAGTGCCCATGTTCCCTTCTCCACACCCACAAAAGGGTGGGGTCCCTCCTTGAAAGAGCTCCCTGGAGACTATCAGCAGCCTGGGGTTCCTCCAGGCTCCAGGGCTTCTCCTGATCTTGCTGTCTCCCACAATTTGGGGACTCGACCCCCACTTCATGCCTGGATGTGCCAGGTGTCACCTCAGCCTCCATGAAAGGCTCCTCCTCTTCAGCCTACCCCATGCCTGGGGCCACACCATGTGCCTCCAGAGCCTCCTGCACAGGGCCGCTCTACAACAAGCAGGTGGGCCACTCCTGCATCATCCCCCTCAGCCTGGAAGTGTTCAATGGCAACAATTACAAGAGCCTGCTGGTGAGGTGGGCAGGTGCAGTCCCTGGGTCCAGTCACTGGGTCAGGCAGTGGATGGGATGAGTAAATGTGTCCTTCCTGCCCCCTTGGAGCTGGTATACCAGCAGGTTGGGAAGGTCAGACAATCAGATCCAGAAGGAGCAAAGACTGTGGGTACAAAGGCAGTCAGGGCTGAGCATGGTTGGTGGAAATTTGAAGCTTCCATTCTGAGGTCACAAAGCCTGGGATAACCTCACTGGGGCAGCCTTTGAGGGGAATGATGGGGGGGCCAGCCCAGAGAGCCCCAAGCACAGCTTGTGCATGGATGGTCTGAGGAGCAGTGAGGAGCACAGAGGTGAAGGTGCAGAGGTTAGGGGTGAATGAGGTCAGAGAGGAGATAGGGCCATGTCATGGGCCCTGTGGGGACAGACCAGGGAAGTCAAGTGACACCTAGCTGTGTAGTGAGGTGGCTGCCCCAGGGAGGGTGGTGGTGGTGAGGGGACCTGGTCCTGAATAGATGGCAGATCCCACCATCCACCCCCACTTGCACACATGCTGACTCAGGTGAGGCACATCTGCCTGGGGCTGCACTTCTCTGGCCACCTGGAACTCAGGGGTGGTAAACTGACTTGAATGACATTTCATGTGAGACCTGTCTGTGCCTAGGCATCCGGGGCCAGACAGGTGAGGTCTGTCACCTGCTTGGTCTAGACATCTGCTCCAGGATTCAGTCATATCGTTGCCCTTGAGGAGCTCGCTCCAGGGTGCAGATCCCAGGGGCAGTGAGTGGCCTAGGTGTGCTGGGAGGAGAGGCAGCGAGGCAAGCAGGCTGTCCACACCCACCTTCCACCGCTCTCCTTTATGGGGCCCTGTGTCCTTGGGGCCCTGGACAGCCGTAGGAGCTGTGCAGGCTGAGGAAGAGGGAGATGGCCCATCCCCAGGAAAGGAGCTGTGAGATGTGTGGGGGTTCTTACTGGAGATGGGGGCTCAAAGGACTTGAGAAGACCCCCTCATTCCATGGCAGTCTCCCAGGGGAGCATGAGAAGTTAGTGCATCCCCCCTTCACCCAGCCCTGCCTGGAGGCTCAGAGCCCTGTGTTCAGTGCTGACCACCCCAAAGGCCTTCTGGCTGCTGCTCTTGAGGGAGCCAGCTCCAGGGCCAAGTCCTGATGGTCTGTCCTCTGACACTCCCCAGCTGACCTACCAAGATAGGGTTCCAGCCGTGATCCACCAGGCCATGGAGAAGTACAACCTGAAGGACAACCCAGAGGACTACAAGCTGGTGCAGCTGATTTCACAGGATTGAAGTACATCATGGGGATCGATGGAGAGGACAGCGGGGGGGGGGGCGACCCCCACACTATATCCCAGCCCCCAGGACCGAGGCCTCCTGCCACAGTTAACCCACCAGAAGGGTGGTGGCCAGCATCCTGCACACACCTCCACCTGTCCTCAGAAGCCCTTAGTGCCCACAGTGAACTCCCCTTTCAGACACTGTCTCCCAGTCTTGTACTCTCCCTGGACATGACCCAGGCAGTGGGGAACTAGGAGAGAACCATTATTTCAGGAGCCAAAAATAAGGTCCTCTCCACTTGGCCATTGGCCATAAGGCCAAGTGCACAGGTTCCTCTCACAGGACATCCTCTGGCCAGGATATGATGTGTTGTCCATCCATTAATGGTCATTACTGCTGTGGGACAGATATTAAAATCCATGCATGGATGACACTAAAAATGAAGCATAACCACCTCAATCCCCTTTGGGGCCTGTGGGGAGCCAAGTCAGTGTTCCCAGGACACACAGAGCCAGGCAGGCTGGGGTCTGGGCCCCTGGGGAGGCCAGTGAGGACCTCTCTGCCTGGGCCTCAGCCCCAGTGGGTGAGGACAGCAGTCAATGTGGGGCACATCACATGTCCCTGTGCCTGAAGGACAACTTCATTTATCTTTGGTGAGCTGACCATGCTCTCTCAAGCATTGACCTTGGGTACCATTCCTTACTCCCTGCAAGTTGTTTTTTAAATTTTCTCTTTTCTTCCATCACCATCATGGTGAGATGGCCAGGGTGTGTGGGACCATGTCCTACAGAAAAGGAAGACTGAGGCTAGAGGGGATAGGGGGTAGGAAAAGAGGCCCGCATTCGAGCAGGAGCAGGAATTCCAGCCCAGCAGGGCCTCACAGCAGGCTCTAGGCCAGAGGACGCAGGTGAAAACACGATCAGGGAGGAAGTTCTTGCTTTCTGTGAGGTGCCCAGGTGGGGAGGCCTCACTGACTCCCTTCTCAAGAGGTCTGGCCTTGGCCGCCATTTCCTGGGCTCCACTAGCCTTGGACAAAGGAGCGTGGGACTCGGGGGCCATGTCTGCCTTCTGTAAGGCTTGCTCCAACTCCAAGGTCATCTTCAGTGAAGGCCTCAGGGCATGGGGCACCCAGAATGGGGGGCCCTCTGACAGCACTCCGTCAAGGCTGCCAGGGATGGAGCCTGGTCACTTTTGAAAAACATCCCTTGGGATCAAAACTTCTTGAGTCTTGCCTTTGGGCAGGTGTCCATCAGAGGTGTCATTGGTGGTCCTGGATCTGGACTGGGTGACTCAAGTGCCTGGCTCATGGGGACCAGAAGGCGTGGGGTGGCTGGTGGCCCCCAGTAGCTTACCTGACCATCCCTCTTCCCATCTCCCGAGAGCTGCAGATCCCTGATGATGCCAACGTCTTTTATGCAATGGCCTCATCAGGAAACTATCATTTCCTCCTGACCAAGCAGAACTTTCCCATGGGGACAAACACCAAAAAAGGAGCCTTTTCCACCATACTTTGAAGGAGTAAGAAGGGACTCAAGTTCCCAAAGAGCAAGTACTAAGAGGCTACCAACATCAGGGTCAACCTTGGTGTCCTGGTCAGCAAGGCTAGCCATCCCGAAACTGAATATGCCAAGTCAGAGGAGCGCTGGTTTGTGGGAGGGTATATTCGAGAGGATGAGAGGATAACTGAATTTTTTGTGTGTTTAAATCCAAAAACTTACCTATTTTATGGATATAATATTTATTTTTTGTAAATAGCAAATCCTGCATTTGAATACCATGTTAAATCCTTTTTTCTAATACAGCCAGGGAGTTGAGTTTTGGTTTTTTCGTGTGCTGTGGTGGTTTGAATGCTCTACCTGCTCTCTCATGGTCCTTCAAGTGAGAAATCCTGCAGGGCGGCAGTGCCTTGTACACAGGAGGAGTGAGCAGGGCCAGGGAACCTTTCCTGTTTTACTGAAGCAAACACAAGCCACCTTCCTGGAGTGACTTAGTGTTCTCTAAGAAAAGATAACAGACAGGAGATATCTATAAATATTAGGACTTTTTATAAGATTATCTCACACAACTATGGGGTTGCCCACATCCAAATTCCATAGGGGCAGGCTAAAAAAGAGGAACTCCTACGATGGCCAAGATGAATTCCCCTGGGGGCACTGGCTGGCTGAACTAGTGATTATAATTCCCTCTTTTGACTGGAAATCATTACTTCTCCACATAATGCCTTCATCTGATTGGATGAGACATCTCCCATTGCTTAAGAAAATCTCCTTGCTCAACTATATTGGAAAGAGCCATAAATGCAATAAATTTTTTAATGATTTAAGTGCACAAACTGTCCTCATAGTAACAAGCCAGTGTTTGTGTGCCAAGCTCACAAGCACCATTCCCAGGCCCATCTGACACCTGAGTGTGAGCACTGCACAGGGCAAATGTGCACTTCAGCAGCAGCAGCATGGCCAGGAGCTGAGGCTGGCCAGCTGACCTCCCTGGCATTAGAGCCACAGGACCTTCCTCAAAGCACAGCATCCAGCTCAGGAATTTGGGTGTCATTCCACAGTACATTTGGAAGGGTGGGTCCCTGACCCAGCACAATGGCTGCCTGTATACATCAGTATATACAAAAGTAACGTTGCTTTCAAACAACTATCTGGTTTTGGGAAATGTCTAAAAATGGTTCTGAAGTGTTGGGGATGGTAAGGAAGCAGGTGGGAGATTCTAGGCAACAGAAAACTAAGTGTGAGCTTCCAGGTGGCAGCGAGTGTAGACCCCATGGGAAAGAGTGTGGAGACTGGCAGGTTGGGGCAGGGCCTGCTGGGGGGATGGGGGGGTGAGAAGTAGGGTGCAGGAGAATGGCATCCTGCAGGATTCCTACCAGGTCCTGTGGACTGGAGGCCTGGAGAATGAGGAAGATTTAAGGAAAGCAGAGTTTACATCACACTTTTGGAATATTCTTGCAAGGTAATAGGTAAGAGGGAGGAAGATACACATGAAAAGACAAGGCTTAAGTTAAGGAGACCTGGATTCCTTTCTCCGAGTTCATTATAGAGTAAGGTTAAGGAAAGAGGAGCGTGTCTTCCATGTGGATTGAGATGGTGTTTTCTTTGCTCAGCTTTTTTTTTTTAATCTTAACTGCTGTCTCTTCTTGAGAAAAGGATCTTTTGTCGGATTGAAAGAACAATCCCCCTTTACCTAAGAGAACACTTGTGCCCAAATCCAAGTCTCCATCAGTGTCAGAGAAACAACTAGAGACCAGAAAATAATCAATAAATTTCAGAGTCCTTGACGGAAGGCCAGAGTTCCAAGACTCTCACACTATGTCAGTTGTGATACTGGATTTTGTCTAGGTTCTTGGCCATGATGCAGAAATGAATTTCAAGAGCACATCAAGTGAGTTAGGCCAGTCATTTATTCAGGGGGAAGAGAAATGGGAGTTAAAAACAGATCATGGGTCCCAGGTAGAAAGGAAGGGGTTGAAAAGTGATAAAGTGGGCTGTTTTACAGACTACACCTCTCCATTAGAGATTATAAAAACCCAGGTTTACTTGCATGGCCATCACGTCAGAAGAAAAAGGGTAAGAGCAGGGTGCAGAGGCAGGAACAGGGGACCAAAGGCAAGGGCTAGCTCAGTCCTTGTGCCTGCTTTTTGAGCCTTTAATTATTCCACCCCTTTGTGAATGGCAGGGGAGGAGTTCCAGCTGTTTACTGTTTTGATTAATTACCCCCTGTTGATCCCCCATGAGGGCCCAATAATCAAGTCCTTGGGGAATATCCAGGGCTTCTCCTGACTTACAGATGAAGTCTTGTTCTGGATGGCAGAATCTTGGGGAGGGCCTGCCAGCAGCCATCTTGGGGGTTATTGATGTCCCTGTGGACTTCTTGCCAGGTTCCAGATCCATCTATTGATTTCCTATCTTACTAGTCAGCTTCAGTGGGATAGCAAACCTGTAAGACATTTTTCAGTGGAATCATAATGCATCATCAATGAATATTTGATGACTATATGCATCAATTGGAAAAATTACATTATTATTAGAACCAACAATTTTATTATATATTTATATACCTTGACTGATGAAAAACAAGTGCATATCTACAAGGAAGTGTGTGAAGTTATACAAGGATAAATGGCTTGTATTAGCAAAATAGAAGTTAACTGTACATGCCAATCAACTAGAAACATTTTAATAAAGTACAGTCAGACATTATATGGAATATTATGTGATAATTAAAAATAATGGGAAAATATAATAATGAGATGGATGTACATTTACCTACCTGAAGGTATCTCTAAACCTTACAAGTTAATAAAATGTGTAGAAGAACAATACCTGTGTTATATACTCTAATGCTCATATGTGTGTGTGTATATACTGGCTTATTTCACTCAACATGATATCTTTAAGGTTCACCCATTTTGTTGCACAAATGAGAACTCCATCCCTTTTCCTGGCTGAGTAATATTTCATTGTATGTATGTACCATGTTTTATTTATCCTTTCATCAGGTGATGGACACTTGGGTTGCTTCCATCTTTTAGTAATTGTAAATCATGCTGCTATGAACATTGTGTCCAAATAACTGTTTGAGTCCCTGCTTTCCATTCTTTGGGGAATATACTAGAAGTGGGATTACCAGGTATCTTAGTTTGCCGAAGCTGCCAACACAAAAGTACCAGAAACAGGTTGGCTTTGTTAGTGGGGATTTATTAGGGTAAAAAGGTTACAGTTCTGCAGCTGTAAAAATGTCCAGGTCAATGCAGATCCTGGAATCATGCCACCTGCACAATGGCAGCTCTGACAGTCTCTGTCTGCCTTCTTCTCCAGGCCCAGCTTTTATCTTCAGCTTTGAGATGATCCATGGGCCTCAACTCTTGGGCGCAATGATGTCCAGCTTCTCCACTGATTCTAGCCTCTGGAGTCTCTCTCAGCTGCTCAGGGCTGCTCTGTCTTTCTGCAGCTGTAGGTGGTTCTGGAGTCCTTTCTCTCACATGGCAGGGGCAAAATCCTGTCTTTCTCTGTGTTTTTATGTTTTCAGTTCTTGGTTTTATATAAGACCCAGCAAGAGGGCAGAGACCTTACCTGGGTAATGTCTCATTGGTAGATTCCAAAGACTCCAAAGGAATTCAATCAAGGTTCCTTTACTAAATCTAATAAAATAGGTCCCACATACTGTAGGCTTCCATGCACAAGAATGGGTTAGCTTCAGAGCATAATTTCCTAGGGTCCACAAAAGACTCAAACTGGGACTATGGGTAATACAGTAATTCTATACTTTACTTTCTGAGGAATCACCAAACTTTTTTTTTTAATTTTTTAAAAGATTTATTTGTCTCCCCTCCCCCCCACCTCAGTTGTCTGTTCTCTGTGTCTATTTGCTGTGTCTTCTTCTTTGTCTGCTTCTGTTGTTGTCAGCAGCATCGGAATCTGTGTTTCTTTTTGTTGCATCATCTTGTTGTATCAGCTCTCTGTGTGGGTGACGCTGTTCTTCGGAAGGCTGCACTTTCTTTCACACTGGGTGGCTCTCCTTATGAGGCACACTCCTTGCATGTGGGGCTCCCCTATGCAGGGGACACCCCTCTGTGGCAGGGCACTCCTTCTATGCATCAGCACTGCACATGGGCCAGCTCCACACGGGTCAAGGAGGCCCAGGGTTTGAACTGTAGACCTCCCATATGGTAGACAGACACCCTAACCACTGGGCCAAGTCTGCTTCCCCCACCAAACTTTTCAACAGCTGTACCTTTTACAGTTCTACCTGCAATGAATGGGTGCTCCTGTTTTCCCACATCTTAACATTTGTTGTTTTCCTTTTTTCCCACTGATTGTAGCTGTGCTAGTGGTTGTGAATTGGTATCTCATTGAGTTTTGCTTTGCATTACACAAATGGGTAATGATGGTGGCCGTCTGCCATGTGTTTATTGGCTATTTGGATACTGTCTTTGTAGAGCTGTCTATTCAAGTGTTTTGCCCTGCTTTTGATGGAATTATCTTTTTTTTTTTTTGAGTTGTAGGTTTTTGTTTTAAATTCCAGATAGTAAACCCTGTTTTAGTTTCCTTGGCTTCTCAAGAAAATACCATTCAATGGGTTGGCTTAAGCAATGGGAATTTGTTAGCCCCCATATTGAAGCTATTAAAAAGCTCAAATCAAGGTGTCATCAAGGAGTGGAACCATGGCACTGGCACTGTGGGGGCAATTTCTGGAGTCTCTGTGGTACTGGGGAATTCATAAGCCTTGAGTGGGTTATTGGGGGGTTAACAGGACTGGAGGCCTTTGCAGACCGATTTGGGGAGACAAACGGGAGTTTTATTGCGAAGCGGGGAATTTTTGATTGCAGACACAAATAATAGCATTTCCACCTAGAGTCCCGCCCCCCCAAGCCCAGCTGCTGATCTGCAGTGGACTTAAATTGCTAGCAATAAAGAGACGGCACCAGAAGGCTGTTTCAGGGTCTGGCAGGGTGGGAGACGTCTGGAAGCCAATTAGGGGAATATTTTGCAAAGCATGGGAATTTCGGTTTTGGACTCTGTTATCACCATTTCTGGCTGGAGCCCCACCCCCAGGCCTGGCTGCTGATCTGCATCATTAAATAGGCTGCAGTGTAGAGGTGCCCCCAGGTGGCTGTTCCAGGGGCTTACAGGGTGGGAGGTGTCCTGAAGTCGAATCAGTGATACATCCACAGAATAGACCCCACTGAGTGAGTGAATTGTGGGGTTCAGACACATAGGATAGAGTTTGCCGATGTGACCTCACCCATATGGCTGGCACCCTGAAGGCTGTGTTGCACTGTGGTGCTCCCAGGCTCCCTGTTAACCAGAGTTGAGGTTGCCAGGTCTGAGTCCCCTAAACCCTGGTGGCCCACACCCCAGAGACTCACACCTCTTGAGTCTTCAATATCTCAGACTTTCCATCCCTGAATCCATCATGCCCTGAGGTCCATCTGAGGTCCTTGAATGACCTAGCCCTCAACGTTTGCATTTTTTCTTATTTGTTTTGTTTTGTTTTTTATTTTTTTAATGTCCTGATTGCTAACATTGCATTATCTCCTAGTCTTTTCTCCCAGCATATCCCTGAAAGTATTTTTTTTCAGTTATTTAGGGTTTTTTTTTTTTGATGTTGTTGCTGTTGTGGTTGTTCTATATCTTTTTTTCTTTTTCCTACTTGTTCCCCTCCCTGTACCCACCCCCTTTTTCTTTCTTCCTTTCTTCTCTTTTTTTTTTCTCTCTCTCTCTCGTCCCTCATTTTCTTCTTATTTTATTTTATCTTAATTATACAAAAGGTGCTGCAGGGAACACCTCACATTTGCTGGGTTTCCTCATCCTCTGTTGCCTCATTTCTGTGTGAATTGATTTTGGCTACATACACTATTCCCTTTCGCATATATCTTGATATCCCCCATCATCTACTGTCTCTCCTATATTCCACCTCTCTTTCTTTGATCCCCAAAGTGTCTAACTCTTAATTTCTAATATCGTTGTTTTGTTTTATCATCCACTCTTGAAACTATTGCCTTTCTTTTCTCTTTCCCTCTCTCATGAAAACAATAGCTTTTTATTCATACCATATTCCTCCCATATTCAATCGACTATCTCATTATAGGTACTCTACCTACTGCTATAACTCTACACAACTTACATGAATCTAATATCCATCCTCCCAGATCTCATATTATTGCTCTGTTAATATTTATCACCAATACCACTTTACACTTTTTCCTTGCTTACAAAATTGCCTTTCCCTGGCCCTAATATTTTCCTTTAAAGTGAACTCAACCAGCAATAAGAAATTAGAAAGAGAAGAACAAAGTGACAAAGAGAAGATGTAACACTTATGCAAAAACAACAGCTAATTAATCCCCAAAACTAGACAAAGAAGCTAAAGAACTGATTAAACCCATCAAGATAAAATGATGTTCACACAGCAAAAAAATCTACAAACCAAACCAGTAATCAGGAAAACATGGCTGAATCCAATGAACAACCTAAAAACCAGGAAGGGAAGCAGAACTTTGCACAAGTAATGAAAGATCTCAGAACATTTATCACCGACAAATTTAATGAAGTAAAGGAAGAGGTTAACAACATGAAGACAACACTTGGAGGGGAAAGCAGACATATGCAAAAAGATAACAGATATGATGGGAATGAACACCACAATTCAAGAAATCAAAAATACACTTGCAGCAAGTAACAGCAGACTAGAAGAGGCAGAGCAGAGAATTAGTGATGTGGAAGACAGTACATTGGAAATCAAACAGATAGTAGAATTAGTCGATAAAAAAATAGAAAAAATCCAGCTAGGACTTAGGGACCTGAATGAAAATGCAAAAAGCTCAAACATACGTATTATAGACATCCCAGAAAGAAAAGAGAAGGGAAAGGTGTCAGAAGGAGTGTTGCAGGAAATAATGGCTGAAAACTTCCCAAATCTACTGAAAGAAACAGATGTACATATCCAAGAAGCACAGCACACCCCAATCATCATAAACCCCAACAGGTCCCACCCCAAGACATATACTTGTCAAATTATCCAATGATCAAGACAAAGAGAAAATTCTAAAAGCAGCAAGAGAAAAGAAAACCATCACATACAAGGGAAGCTCCATAAGATTAAGTGCTGATATCTCATCTGCAACCATGGAGGCAAGAAGGCAGTGGTATGATATAGTCAAGGTACTAAAAGAAAAAAAATTCCAACCAAGAATACTCTATCTGGCTAAAGTAGCATTCAAAAATGAGGGAGAGTTCAAAATATTCACAGATAAACAGAAACTGAAAGAGTATGCCAACAAGAAACCTCCCCTTCAAGAAATTATAAAGGGAGTTCTGCAGGAAAAAAGGAAAAAACAGGACAGGCAGAGTTGGAGGAGAGTATAAGAGCAACAAAAAAGACAAAAAGGGAAGGGAATAAAAAAACAAAATATGACAAACACAAATCCAATCAAAATATGGCTAACACAAATAATTCCTTGAAAGTAATAACACTGAATGTCAATAGATTAAACTCACCTATCAAAAGATTCAGACTGGGACATTGGATAAGGAAATATGACCCATCTGTATGCTGTCTACAAGAGACACATCTTAGACCCAGAGACTCATGGGGGTTGAAAGTGAATGGTAGGAAAACAATCATACAAGCAAACAATAACCAAAAACACGCAGGAGTAGCTATATTAATATCAGACAAAAAAAGACTTTAAATGTGAAACAATTGTGAGAGACAAAGAAGGATACTACATATTAGTGAAAGGGACAATCTGTCAAGAAGATCGAACAATCATAAATATTTATGCTCCTAACAAGGGCGCCTCTAAATATGTGAGGCAAACGCTGGAAAAACTAAGTGAAAGAATAGATCCATCTACAATTATAGTGGGGGATTTTAATACACCACTATCAACTCTGGACAGAACATCTCAAAAGAGAATCACCAAAGAAACAAAATATTTGAACAGTATATTAGAAGAGATGGATTTAATAGACATATATAGATCATTGCACCCAAACACAGAAGGATATACATTTTTCTCAAGGGCACATGGATCATTCTCCAAGATAGACCATACACTAGGCCACAAAGAAAGGCTTAATGAATTCAGAAAGATCGAAATCATACAAAATAATATCTCTGACCACAGTGGAGTGAAGCTGGAAATTTGCAAGGGACAGAGGCCCAGATTTCACACCACAATTTGGAAATTAAACAGCACACTCTTAGAAAAACAGTGGGTCAAAGAGGAAATCTCAAAAGAAATCAATGACTACCTTGAAACAAATGATAATGATAACACAACATACCAAATTTTATGGGATGCAGCAAAAGCAGTACTGAGAGAGAAATTTATAGCCATAAATTCATATATCAAAAAAGAAGAGGGAGAGGGAGGCAAGATGGTGGCTACGTGAGCTTGCCTGGTAATGTCTCTGCAGGGGGTGGCTGGGCAGTGTTGAAGGCTCTTTGGGACCGTGCTGTTTCGGGGATTTTTGCTGGTTGGAAGGTGTCTGGACGACAATTCGGTGGGAAGGTAACAGAGAGGATACGTCTATAATATATAAACGGAGGTCCCAGCTGGGCGCGGGAAGTTCCCTCCTTGGGTGGGCGGAGCCGCGGTAGCGGCCGCTCCTGCAGCTCCGGAGCCGCCACGGCCAGGGTTTTTGTTTTTTTTTTCCTTTTTCTGGAGGCTCTGCGGTGCTGAGAAATTCGCGGATACTGAGCTGGCTGGTGAGGGGTTGTTGGGACAAGACTCCTTTGCAGATCGATTTGGGGAGACAGACGGTGTTTTGTTGTGAAGCGGGGGACGTTTTGGTCGCCGGACAGGGCGGGTAGCGCTTCTGCCTGGAGCCCCATCCCCACAGGTCTGGCTGCCGATCTGCAACGGAATTGGATTTTGGGCAATAAGGGGACACAATTGGGAGACTGTTGTAGGGTGCAGTGAGGGAGAAGGACACGTCTGGAAGCTGATTGGGGAATATTTTGTGAAGTTTGGGATTTCGGATCTTAGAGTCTGTTTTCCGCATTTCCAGCTGAAGCCCACCCCACCCGGTGGGGCTTGGGATCTGGGTTATTGAACTGGCTGTGGTGTAGAGGCGCCCTCAAGTGGCCGTTGCGTGGGAGCACAGGGAGGGAGCTGTCCAAAGGCTGAAACCCTGAGGAGTAGGTGAATTGCAGGGATCAGACATTCAATATAGAAATCGCGGACCTGGCTTCCCCCACGGGGCTGGCACCCAGCTACGGGGATCCCTGAGGGCTGTGTTGCACTGTGGGGCTCCTAAGCTTTCTGTGGACCAGATTTGAGGTTGCCAGGGCTGGGTCCCCTGGACTCTGGTGGTCCACACCCCAGACTCACACCTCTTGAGACTTCAGTGTCTCAGACTTTCCACCCCTGAATCCATCACGCCCTGGGGTCTACCTGGGGTCCTTGAGTGCCCTGGACCTTAACGTTTGCGTTTTATCTTTATTGGTTCATATTGTTTTGTTTTTATTTTCACTTTATCTTATTTTTTACTCTTTTTGATGCCCTGATTGCTAATATTGCATTATCCCCCTAGTCTTTTCTCCTAGCGTGTCCCCCAAAGTCCTTTTTTTTTTATACAGTTATTTAGGGCTTTTTTGGTTGTTGTTTTAGATAGTGTTGCAATTGTGACACGTGTATACCTGTATCTCTCTTCCCCCTATCTGTTCCCCACCGTTTGCCCATCCTCTTTTTCTTTCTTCCTTTCTTCTTGGCTTTCTTTTTTTCTTTATTATAATTAGTTTTTTTTTTCAGTTTTCTCTTTCCCTCTTGTCCCTCATTTTCCACTTATTTCATTTTAATTCAAGTACACAATAGGTGCTACAGGAAACACCTCACATTTGCTGGGTTTTCCCATCCTCCACTGCCTCATTTCTGTGTGAACTGATTTAGGCTACCTACACGATCCTCCTTCCCCTGCATCTTGATATCCACTATCATCTACTGTCTCTCCTATATTCCACCCCCCACCTCCCGTTCTTTGATCCACAAAGTGTCTAACTCTTAATTTCTAATACCTTTGTTCTGTTTTCTGTCTGTTATCCACTCTTGAAACTATTACCTTTCTTTTCTTTTTCCCTCTCTCATGAAAACAATAGCTTTGTAGTTCATACCATATTCCTCCCATATTCAGTTATCTACTTCATAAAAGGTACTCTACCTACAGCTATAACTCTATACAATCTACATGAATCTAACCTCCATCCTCCCAGATCTCATATTCTTGCTTTGTTAACATACATCACCAATACTACTTTACACTTTTCCCTTGCTTACACAATTGCCTTTCCCCAACACTAATACTTTCCTCTAAAGTGAACTTAACCAACAACAAGTAACTAGAATAAGAAGAAAAAAGTGACAAAGAGAGGATATAACACCTATGCAAAAATAACAACTAATTAACCTCCAAGAGCAGACAAAGAAGCTAAGGAACTGATTAAATTCGTCAAAATAAAGAGATGACCAGAAAGCAACAAAAATCTACAAACCAAACCAGTAATCAGGAAAACATGGCTGAATCCAATCAACAAACCAATAATCATGAAGGGGAACAAAACTTGGCACAAGCAATGAAAGATCTCAGAACATTTATCACCGACAAATTTGATGCAGTAATGAAAGAGGTTAACAACATGAAGACATCACTTGGAGGGGAAATTGCAGACATACGCAAAAACATAACAGATATGATGGGAATGAGCACCACAGTTCAAGAAATCAAAAATACACTTGCAGCAAATATCAGCAGACTAGAAGAGACAGAGCAGAGAATTAGTGATGTGGAAGACAGTACATCAGAAATCAAACAGATAGTAGAAGGGGACAATAAGAAGATAGAAAAAATCCAATTAGAATTTAGGGACCTGAATGACAATGCAAAACGCTCAAACATACGTATTATAGGCATTCCAGAAGGTGAAGAGAAGGGAAAGGGGTAAGAAGGAGTGTTGCAGGAAATAATGGCTGAAAACTTCCCCAATCTACTGAAAGAGACAGATGTACATATCCAAGAAGCACAGCACACTCCACAAGTCATAAACACCAACAGGCCCACCCCAAGACATATACTTATCAAATTATCCAATGCTCAAGACAAAGAGAAAATCCTAAAAGCAGCAAGAGAAAAGAAAACCATCACATACAAGGGAAGCTCAATCAGATTAAGTGCTGATTTCTCTTCTGAAACCATGGAGGCAAGAAGACAGTGGTATGATATAGTCAAGGTACTAAAGGAAAAAAATTTCCAACCAAGAATACTCTATCCAGCTAAACTAGCATTCAAACATGGAGAGTTCAAAATATTCGCAGACAAACAGAAACTGAAAGAGTATACCAACAAGAAACCTCCCCTTCAAGAAATTCTAAAGGGAGTTCTGCAGGAAGAAAGGAAAAAACAGGAAAGGCAAAGTTGGAGGAGAGTATAAGACCAACAACAACAACAAAAAAGACAAAAAAAATATACAAACAAAATATGACAAACACAAATACAATCAAAATATGGCTAACACAAATAATTCCTTGATAGTAATAACACTGAATGTCAACGGATTAAACTCACCTATCAAAAGATTCAGACTGGGACATTGGATAAGGAAATATGACCCATCCATATGCTGTCTACAAGAGACACATCTTAGACCCAGAGACGAATGGAGATTGAAAGTGAATGGCTGGAAAACAATCATACAAGCTAACAATAACCAAAAAAAGGCAGGAGTAGCTATATTAATATCAGACAAAATAGACTTTAAATGTGAAACAATTGTGAGAGACAAAGAAGGATACTACATTTTAGTCAAAGGGAAAATCTGTCAAGAAGATCGAACAATCATAAATATCTATGCCCCTAACAAGGGTGCCTCTAAATACGTCAGGCAAATGCTGGAAAAACTAAGTGAAAGAATAGATACATCTACAATTATAGTGGGGGATTTTAATACACCACTATCAACTCTGGACAGAACATCTCAAAAGAGAATCACCAAAGAAACAAAACATCTGAATAGTATATTAGAGGAGCTGGATCTAATAGACATATATAGATCGCTACACCCAAACACAGCAGGATATACATTTTTCTCAAGCACACATGGATCATTCTCCAAGATAGATCATATGCTAGGCCAGAAAGAAAGGCTGAACGAATTCAGAAAGATTGAAATCATACAAAACATTATCTCTGACCACAGTGGAGTCAAGCTGGAGATTTGCAAGGGACAGAAGCCCAGATTTCACACCACGATTTGGAAATTAAACAGCACACTCTTAGAAAAACAGTGGGTGTAAGAGGAAATCTCAAAAGAAATCAATGACTACCTTGAAACAAATGATAATGAAAACACAACATACCAAAATTTATGGGATGCAGCAAAAGCAGTACTGAGAGGGAAGTTTATAGCCATAAATTCATATATCAAAAAAGAAGAAAGAGCAAAAATTGAAGAACTAACTGCACATTTGAAGAAATTAGAAAAACAACAACAAAGTAACCCAACAGGAAGAAGAAGGAAGGAAATAACAAAGATAAGAGCAGAACTAAATGAAATAGAAAATAAGAGAGCACTTGAACAGATAAACAAGACCAAGAGCTGGTTTTTTGAGAAGATTAACAAAATTGACAAACCTTTAGCAACACTAACAAAGAAAAAAAGAGAGAAGCTGCAAATACACAAAATAAGAAATGAGAAAGGCGATATCACCACTGACCCCACAGAAATAAAGACTATCATAAGAGGATATTTTGAAAAACTATATTCCAACAAAAATGACAATCTAGAGGAAATGGACAAATTCCTAGAAACACATAAGCAGCCCATACTGACAAAAGAAGAAATTGATGATCTTAACAAACCAATCACAAGCAGAGAGATAGAATCAGTTATTAAAAATCTCCCAACTAAGAAGAGCCCAGGGCCAGATGGCTTCACAGGTGAATTCTACAAAACATTCCAGAAAGAACTGACACCAATCCTGCTGAAACTATTCCAAAACATCGAAAGAGAAAGAACATTACCCAACTCCTTCTATGATGCCAGCATTACCCTAGTACCAAAGCCAAACAAAGACATCACAAGAAAGGAAAATTACAGACCAATTTCTCTAATGAACCTAGACGCAAAAATACTTAACAAAATACTTGCTAATCGTATTCAACAACACATTAAACGTATTATACACCACGACCAAGTGGGATTCATCCCAGGTATGCAAGGATGATTCAACATAAGAAAATCAATCAACGTAATACACCATATAAACAGATTGAAGGAAAAAAATCACATGATTATATCTATTGATGCAGAAAAAGCATTTGACAAAATACAGCACCCTTTCTTGATAAAAACACTCCAAAAGATTGGAATACAAGGGAATTTTTTGAACATGATAAAGAGTATATATGAAAAACCTAAAGCCAATATTGTTTACAATGGAGAAATCCTAAAATCCTTCCCTCTAAACTCAGGAACAAGACAAGGATGCCCACTGTCTCCGCTCCTATTTAACATTGTCTTAGAAGTACTTGCTCGAGCACTGAGGCAAGAACCAGAAATAAAAGGCATTCAAATTGGAAAGGAAGAAGTCAAAATTTCATTATTTGCAGATGACATGATCCTATACATAGAAAACCCTGAGAGATCTACAACGAAGATTCTAGAACTCATAAATGAGTTTAGTAAAGTCGCAGGTTATAAGATCAATGCGCAAAAATCAGTAGCATTTCTGTACACCAATAATGGGCAAGATCAGGAGGAAATCAAGAAACAAATACCATTCACAATAGTAAATAAAAAAATCAAATACTTAGGAATAAATTTAACTAAAGAGGTAAAGAACTTATACACCGAGAACTATACAAGATTGTTCAAGGAAATCAAAGACGACCTAAATAAATGGAAGACTATTCCTTGTTCATGGATAGGAAGACTGAACATTATTAAGATGTCTATCCTACCAAAACTGATCTACACATTCAATGCAATCCCAATAAAAATCAACGCAGCCTTCTTTAAGGAACTAGAAAAACTAACTACGAAATTTATTTGGAAAGGAAAGAGACCCCGAATAGCCAAAGACATACTGAAAAAGAAAAACGAAATTGGAGGAATCACACTACCTGACTTCAAAACATACTATAAAGCTATGGTGGTGAAAACAGCATGGTATTGGCATAAGGAGAGACACATAGACCAATGGAATCGAATTGAAAGCTCTGATATAGAACCTCACATATACAGCCACATAATATTCGATAAAGCCACCAAACCCTTTCAATTGGGAGAGAGTGGCCTATTCAACAAATGGTGTCTGGAGAACTGGATAGCCATATGTAGAAGAATGAAAGAGGATTACCATCTCACACCTTATACAAAGATCAACTCAAGATGGATCAAAGACCTAAATATAAGAGCCAAGACCATAAAAATCTTAGAAAGCAGTGTAGGGAAACATCTACAGGACCTTGTAATAGGAAATGGATTTATGAATATCTCACCAAAAGCACGAGCAGCAAAAGAACTAATAGATAAATGGGACTTCCTCAAAATTAAAGCCTTCTGCACCTCAAAGGAGTCTGTCAAGAAAGTAAAAAGGGAGCCCACACAGTGGGAGAAAATATTTGGAAATCATATATCTGATAAGAAACTTATAACTTGCATATATAAAGAGCTCCTATATCTTGAAAATAAAAAGATAAACAACCCATTTAAAAAATGGGAAAAAGACTTAAACAGACACTTCTCCAAAGAAGAAATACAAATGGCAAAAAAGCACATGAAAAAATGTTCCAAATCTCTAGCTATCAGGGAAATGCAAATCAAAACTACAATGAGATACCATCTTACACCCATAAGATTGGCAGCTATGAAAAAAACAGAAGAATACAAGTGCTGGAGAGGATGTGAAGGAAGGGGAACACTCATCCACTGCTGGTGGGAATGCAGAAGGATCCAACCATTCTGGAGGACAGTATGGCGGTTTCTCAAAAAACTAGCCATAGATTTGCCATATGACCCAGCAATACCACTGCTGGGTATATACCCAGCAGAACTGAAAACAAGGACACAAACCGATATATGTACACCAATGTTCATAGCAGCATTGTTCACTATTGCCAAAAGTTGGAATCAACCCAAATGCCCATCAACAGATGAGTGGATCAATAAAATGTGGTATATACACACAATGGAATACTACTCGGCTGTAAGAACAAACACACTACAAACACATGTGATAACATGGATGCATCTTGCAGGACAAATACTACATGACTTCAATGATATGAAATGAACAAGCTGCCCTAGATAGCAAGAGACTGAACGATAGGCTTACAGGAAATCGGAGGGTGGAGGAAGGATATGAGCCGATGTCTGCAGGGGTGGAATTTAAGACGAGATGGTGGTAAGTATGAACACAAAGAAGAGATAAAAGGGGGGCAAGGGGTTGCCTTTGGTTGGGGCTTTGCGGGTTTGAGGGTGGCTGGGGAGGGACGGATGGGTAACGTTGCCCAAAAGTGGGGGGAGGGAGGGGTAGCATACGAACACAGGAGAGGGTCAGGAGTTGGTGGAGAGTAAAATGCCAAGAAAATCATATCAAAATATAATAAAGAGGGTTACCTGTTTAGAATGCTCGGAGGGGAGGATCTGATGCAGGACGGGCTCCTGGGGAATGTCTAAATGCTCATTCTGCCAGAGTGGGTGACACCATGGGGTAGAATCCCAAGTAGTGAGAGTGGGGGTGGACCCACATCCTGGGGAGGACTAATGCCATCAAATAGAGGGAACTGTATCCCTCGAGAGAAAGGGTGGCTCCCAGGGCATTGGGGCAGTTGAGCAAGTTAGGCCCTGAACACTATTCCATCTATCTCTGGAAGTGGCTCCTCAGGAAACGGAGGTTGGCTGTCACTGTGGGCACCAAGGTGGAAGGGAAAATGGACGTTAAATGTGTGGAACCAAAGTAAATGGGGGGTAAGAGAGGAGTTTCTTGAGAGTACACAAGGATGGATATAAAACATGTAATATTACACCATAACATACAGGAGATGACAGACTGATAATGTAAACCATAATGTAAAACATAGGATAACTAAAAATGTAAAGAACTGTGTATCCTAAAGTATGCACCATAATGTAAGCACAGATGTTACCTTGTTAGAAAGCTAATGTCTCAGACTCTGTACATCACTTTAAGTAAATATGATATGAATAGGGCATAAGAGTATCACTGTGGAAGGGAAAAGGTTTTCTGGTGGATGTGTGGGAGTGCTGTATATTATATATATGCATTGCTGTGGTCTAGGACTCCTGTGAAGAAAAGCTGAATAATTAGGGGGGGAAAAAAAAAAAGAAAGATAGGATGTGGAATTTTTTCAAGTCAACATTCTTTATCTAAGTTCTTTATCTAACTTTATCCAAGTTCTATATCTATCCTTTAAACCCATCGCTATATGCCATTCCCTAGTAAGGGACCATGACATTATATTGGGCTTCAAATTTCGGGGAGTTCTGGATCACAGAGTGTTTCAACAATGGCAATGGAGGGATACTGGTATGGGATACCAATGACAGGTGATATATGGCTGACAGGGAGCTGTACAGAACATATGTCCAGGGTGCATGGTAATGTTTGGATATACTCATAGTGGCAACAATTAAAAACCACAGCAGGGGGGGTACTGGGTTCCTGGCCAGTGGTGCTCTGTCGTGGTCCCTAGGAGAGCAGCGACAGTCTCCCAGGTACAGCGGCGGGGACCGGGAGGGAGTGAAGTTTCAACAGTGAGCCCCTGATGCTAATGACTATGCTTGTGAGCTGATAAACCTAAAATAAGAACAAGGCCTAGAGCAACATTGTGCCTGGGAATTTCCTCCTGTCAGCCTTCATGTTACTCAAATGTGGCCAGTCTCGAAGCCAAACTCAGCATGTAAATGCAATGCCTTCCCCCCAGCGTGGGACATGACACCCCGGGATGAGCCTCCCTGGCAACGAGGGACCACTATCAACTACCAACTGATGATGCAACTGGAAAATGACCTTATACGGGAGGTTCAATGTGGATCAGCAGAATATCCCTGTCTACATAAAATAACATGACTTTAAAATGCTGTTTGACCTAATGTAAGGGGGAAATGGAAAGGAGAAATAAGTTTATATGGCTACGAGTCTCTAAAAAAGAGTCTGGAGGCTGGCAGAAGGATTGCCCTCATGCACAACTGAGCAGAGTCTGAGAGACAGATAAAGCAGATACAACCCCCAGGTATTGGTTCCTTTGAGGGCTAAAGAGACCCATGGGAGTTATGGTCATGGCCGATGGGGTTAACTACCAGGGCAGATGGCCCCTCTTTGGAAATGGTGTTTATGTGTGATGAATCTGGACTCAGATGGGATCTCCCTTTATAAGATTTTCATGCTAATGTGCTGGAGGTGCAGTTAATGTTGGGGTTTAAGATATATTTAGGGGATTTGAATCTCTGGACTGACAATGTGATAGCCAGGTCCTGAGCCTCAACAGACTCCAGCACCTACAGTCTGATTTATTGGACTTACCACACTCAGCTAAGATGGAGTTGAAGAAGGACAACCACCACACCATGGAGCCTAGAGTGATTACAACTGAAAATGGGAGGATTGCATCCAGCATCCATGTGGAATCTGAGCCTCCTCTTGACATAGAGGTGCAATGGACACAACCAATCCAATGTCCACATAGAAGAGGTGGCATTGGATTGGGAAAAGTGGACATGGTGGACGATGGGTATGGGGAAAGGCAGGAAGAGATGAGAGGTGGAGGCGTCTTTGGGACATGGAGCTGCCCTGGATGGTGCTTCAGAGGTAATCACCGGACATTGTAAATCCTCACAGGGCCCACTGGATGGAATGGAGGAGAGTATGGGCCATGATGTGAACCATTGTCTATGAGGTGCAGAGGTGCCCAAAGATGTACTCACCAAATGCAATGGATGTGTCATGATGATGGGAACGAGTGTTGTTAGGGGGGGGAGAGAGGGGGTGGGGGGGTGGGGTTGAATGGGACCTCACATATATATTTTTAATGTAATATTATTACAAAGTCAATAAAAAAATAAATAAAAAATAAAAATAAAAAAATAAAAAAAGAAGAAAGAGCAAAAATTGAAGAACTAATGGCACATTTGGAGGAATTAGAAAAAAAAAACAAAGTAATCCAACAGGAAGAAGAAGGAAGGAAATAACAAAGATAAAAGCAGAACTAAGTGAAATAGAAAATAAGAAAGCACTTGAAAAGATAAACAAGACCAAGAGCTGGTTTTTTGAGAAGATCAACAAAATTGACAACCTTTAGTGAAACTAACAAAGGAAAAAAAAAGAGAAGATGCAAATACACAAAATAAGAAATGAGAAAGGAGATATCGCCACTGACCCCACAGAAATAAAGACTATCATAAGAGGATACTTTGAAAAACTATGTTCCAACAAAAATGACAATTCAGAGGAAATGGACAAATTCCTAGAAACACATAAGCAGCCTATATTGACAAAAGAAGAAATTGATGATATCAACAAACTAATCAGAAGTAAAGAGATAGAATCAGTCATTAAAAACCTCCCAACTAAGAAGAGCCCAGGGCCAGATGACTTCACAGGTGAATTCTACAAAACATTCAGGAAAGAACTAACACCAATCCTGCTAAAACTCTTCCAAAAAATTGAAACAGAAGGAACATTACCTAACTCCTTGTATGATGCCAACATTACCATAGTACCAAAGCCAAACAAAGACACCACAAGAAAGGAAAATTACAGACCAATTTCTCTAATGAACCTAGATGCAAAAATACTTAACAAAATACTTGCTAATCGTACTCAACAACACATTAAATGAATTATGCACCACGACCAAGTTGGATTCATTCCAGGTATGCAAGGATGGTTCAACATAAGAAAATCAATCAATGTAATACACCATTTAAACAGATTGAAGGAAAAAAATCACATGATTACATCTATAGATGCAGAAAAAGTATTTGACAAAATACAGCACCCTTTCTTGATAAAAACACTCCAAAAGATCAGAATAGAAGGAAATTTTTTGAACATGATAAAGAGTATATATGAAAAATCTACAGCCAACATTGTTTACAATGGAGAAATCCTAAAATCCTTCCCTCTAAAATCAGGAACAAGACAAGGATGCCCACTGTCTCCCCTTCTATTTAAATTTGTCTTAGAAGTACTTGCTCGAGAACTGAGGCAAGAACCAGATATAAAAGGCATTCAAATTGGAAAGGAAGAATCAATATTTCGTTATTTGCAGATGACATGATCCTACACATAGAAAACCCTGAGAGGTCTACAACAAAGCTTCTAGAACTCATAAATGAGTTTAGTAAAGTTGCAGGTTATAAGATCAATGCACAAAAATCAGTAGCATTTCTGTACACCAAAAATGAGCAAGATCAGGAGGAAATCAAGAAACATATACCATGCACAATAGTAAATTAAAAAATCAAATATTTAGGAATAAATTTAACTAAAGATGTAAAAAACTTATACACTGAGAACTATATAAGACTGTTCAAGGAAATCAAAGAAGACCTAAATAAATGGAAGAATATTCCCTGTTCATGGATAAGAAGATGAAATATTATTAAGATGTCTATCCTATCAAAACTGATCTACACATTCAATGCAATCCCAATAAAAATCAACACAGCCTTCTTTAAGGAACTAGAAAACCTAACTATGAAATTTATTTGGAAAGGAAAGAGGCCCCAAATAGCCAAAGACATATTGAAAAAGAAAAATGAAATTGGAGGAATCACACTACCAGACTTCAAAATATACTACAAAGCTACAGTAGTGAAAACAGCATGGTATTGGCATAAGGAGAGATGCACAGACCAATGGAATCGAATAGAAAGTTCTGACATAGAACCTCATATATGTAGCCATATAATATTCGATAAAGCCACCAAACCCTCTCAAGTGGGAAAGAATGGCCTATTCAACAAATGGTGCCTGGAGAACTGGATAGCCATATGTAGAAGAATGAAAGAGGATTACCATCTCACATCTTACACAAAGATCAACTCAAGGTGGATCAAAGACCTAAATATAAGAGCGAAGAGCCATAAAGACCTTGGAAAGCAGTGTAGGGAAACATCTACAGGACCTTGTAATAGGAAATGGCTTCATGAATATCACACCAAAAGCATGAGCAGCAAAAGAACTAATAGATAAATGGGACTTCCTCAAAATTAAAGCCTTCTGCACCTCAAAGGAGTTTGTCAAGAAAGTAAAAAGGGAACCCACACAATGGGAGAAAATATTTGGCAACCATATATCTGATAAGAGACTTATAACTTGCATATATAAAGAACTCCTATATCTTGAAAATAAAAAGATAAACAACCCATTTAAAAAATGGGAAAAAGATTTAAACAGACACTTCTCCAAAGAAGAAATACAAATGGCTAAAAAGCACATGAAAAAATGCTCCAAATCTCTAGCTATCCGGGAAACGCAAATCAAAACTACAATGAGATACCATCTTACTCCCATAAGATTGTCTACTATGAAAAAAACAGAAGAATGCAAATGCTGGAGAGGATGTGAAGAAATGGGAACACTCATCCACTGCTGGTGGGAATGCAGAAGGATCTAACCATTTCGGAGGACAGTTTAGCGGTTTCTCAAAAAACTAACCATAGATTTGCCATATGACCCAGCAATACCACTGCTGAGTGTATACCCAGCAGAACTGAAAACAAGGACATAAACTGATATATGCACACCAATGTTCATAGCAGCATTGTTCACTATCGCCAAAAGTTGGAATCAACCTAAATGCCCATCAACAGATGAGTGGATCAGTAAAATGTGCTATATACATACAATGGAATACTATTCGGCTGTAAGAACAAATACACTACAAACACAGGTGATAACATGGATGAATCTTGAGAACCTTATGTTGAGTGAAGCAACCCAGGCATTGAAGGACAAATACTACATGACCTCTATGATATGAAATAAGCAAGCTGCCTCAGAGAGCTAGAGACTGGAAGATAAGCTTACAGGAAATTGGGGGTAGAGGAAGGATGTGAGCTGACGTCTGCAGGGGTGGAATCTATGATGAGCTGGTGATAAGTATAAGCACAAAGAAGAAATAAAATGGGGGCAAGGGGTTGCCTTTGAGTGGGGCTTTGCACGTTTGAGGGGGGCTGGGGATAGGCGGATTGGTAATGTTGCCCAAAAAGTTGGGGAGAGGGAGGGGCAACATACGAACATAGGAGAATGTCAGGTGTTGGTTGAGAGTAAAATGCTGAAAAAACCGTATCAAAATATAATTAGGATGGACACAACCAATCAAATGTCCACAGAGAAAAGGTGGCATTGGAGTGGGAAAAGTGGACATGGTGGCTAATGGGTATGGGGAATGGCAGGAAGAGACGAGATGTAGAGGCCTGTTTGGGACTTGGAGCTGCCCTGAATGGTGCTTCAGGGGCAATCACCGGACATTGTAAATCCTCACAGGGCCCACTGGATGGAATGGGGGAGAGTATGGGCCATGATGTGGACCATTGACCATGAGGTGCAGAGGTGCCCAGAGATGTACTTACCAAATGCAATGGATGTGTCATGATGATGGGAATGAGTGTTGCTGGCGGGGGGAGTGGTGGGGTGGGGGTGGTGGGGTTGAATGGGTTCTCATATATATTTTTTAATGTAATATTTTTACAGAATCAATAATAAAAATATATATATATATATATATATATATATATATATATAATTAGGAGGGTTACCTGTTTAGGATGCTTGGAGGGGATGGTCTGACGTGGTATGGACTCCTGGGGAATATCTGAATGCTTATTTTGCCAGGGTGGGTTGTACCATTGGGTAGAGACCCAAGTAGTGAGAGTGGGGGTCGACCCACATCCTGGGGAGGACTAATGCCATCAAATAGAGGGAACTGTATCTCTCGAGAGAAAGGGTGGCTCCCAGGGCATTGGGGCAGCTGAGCAAGTCAGGCCCTGAACACTGTTGCGAGTATCTCTGGACATGGCTCCTCAGGAAATGGAGGTTGGCTGTCACTGTGGGCCCCAAGGGGAGGGGAAAATGGGTGTTGAATGGATGGAACCAAGGTAAATGGGGGGGTAAGAGAGGAGTTTCGTGAGAGTACACAAGGATGGATATAAAACATGTAATATTACACCAAAAACATATAGGGGAGGACAGACTAATAATGCAAACCATAATGTAAAACATAGGATAACTAAAAAATTTAGAAAACTGTATACCCTAAAGTACGGACCACAATGTAAGCACAGATGTTACCTTGTTTGAAAGCTTTGTCTCGGAGTCTGTACATCAGTTTCAGTAAATATGATATGAATAAGTTAAAAGATTATCGCTGTGGAAGGGAAAATGTTTTATGGTGGATGTGTGGGAGTACTGTATATTGTACATATGAATTACTGTGATCTAAGGCTCTTGTGAAGAGAAGCTCAATAATTAGGAAAAAAGAAAAGAAAAAGATAGGATGTAGAATTTTTCCAAATCAATATGTATTCTATATCTAACCTTTAAACTCATTGCTACATTCCATTTTACTAGTAAGGGAACCTGACATTATATTGGGCTTCACTTTTCAGGAAGTTTTGGATCACAGAGTGGTTCAACAATGGCAGTGGAGGAATACTGGTATGGGATGTTATTGACAGGCAATATATGGTTGAGAGGGAGTTATACAGGACATATGTCCAGGGTGCATGGAAATGTTTGGATATGCTCATAGTGGAAACAATTAAAAACAACAGATGGGGGGTAATGGGTCCTGGCCAGGGGGGGGGGGGCTCTGTCGTGGTCCCTAGGGGAGCAGCGGCAGTCCCCTAGTTGCAACGGCAAGGACCAGGAAGGAATAAGGGTCCAACAGTGAGCCCCTGATACTAATGACTATGCTTGTGAGCCTATACGCCTGAAATAAGAACAAGGCCTAGAACAGTACTGTGCCTAGGAGTTCCCTCCTGACAGCCTCCGTGTTACTCAAATGTGGCCATTCTCAATGCCAAACTCAGCATGTAAATACAATGCCTTCCCCCCAGCGTGGGACATGACACCCGGGGATGAGCCTCCCTGGCACCGAGGGATCACTACCAAGTACCAGCCGATGATGCAACTAGAAAATGACCTTGAATTAAAGGTTCAACACGGACCAGCAGAATATCCCTGTCTACATATAATAACAGGTGTTAAAAATGCTGTTTGACCTAAATTAAGAGGGAAATGGAAAGGACAAATGATTTCATATGGCTATGAATTTCTAAAAAAGAGTCTAGAGGCTGTCAGAAGGATTTCCCTTATGCACACCTGAGCAGAGTCTCAGAGACAGATAAAGTAGGTACAACCCCAGGTATTGGTCCTTTTGAGGGCTAAAGAGACCCACAGGTTCTATGGTCATGGCAGATGGGGTTCACTGCCATGTCAGTTGGCCCTTCTTTGGAGTTGGTGTTTCTGCGTGATGGAGCTGGACTCAGATGGGATCTCTTTTCACAAGCCTTTCATGCTACTTTACTGGAATTGTAATTGGTGCTGGGGTTTAAGATATATCTGGGGATTTGAATCTCTGGACTGACAATATGATAGCCAGGCCCTGAGCCTCAACAGACTTCAGCTCCTACACTCTGATTTATTGGACTTACTTCACTCAGCTAACATGGAGTTGAAGAATATCAACCACCATACCATGGAGCCTAGAGTGCCTACAACTGAAAACAGGAGGATTGCATCCAATATCCATGTGGAATCTAAACCCCCTTTTGACATAGATATGGAATGGACACAACCAAGCCAAGGTCCACAGGAAGGAGGAATACAGTAAGGATCAGAGTGGACTTAATGATATTCTATTCATGAACTATTGTGGTTAATAATCGAGAAAATGTGGCACTGATGCGGAAAAAGTGGCCATGGTAGCTGCTGGGTGCGGGGAAGAGGAGGAAGAGATGGGATGTGGAGGCATTCTCGGGACTTGGAGTTGTCCTGGGTGGTGCCCCAGGGACAATTGCCAGATGTTGTATGTCCTCCCATGGCCCACTGGATGGGACGTGGGAAAGTGTGGGCTATGGTGTGGAACACGGGACATGGGGTGCAGAGATGCCCGGAGATGTGCTCACCAGATGCAATGGATGTGACATGATGATGGGGGAGAGTGTTATTGTGGGGGGAGTGGTGGGGTGGGGGCGGTGGGGGCGAATGGGGACCTCATATTTTTTTAATGTAATATCTTTTTTAAAAATGAATAAATTGAGTAGAATTTGGAGGAAAAAAAAAGATGTCATCAAGGTGATTCTTTCTTCTCAATGATGGGAATTCTAGGGCTGGCTGCCAGTGACTCCTGGTCCTGGCCTTCTCTGTCTCATGATAATGCACATGGACACCTCCCCTCAACTCTCCAATTCCTTGCAGGCTCCAGTGACCTTCAACTTCTTGGTCCTGTGGCTTTCTAGCTACTGAATCTCACTCTGAGTATAAAGGACTCCAGCAATAGGATAAGGCTCATCTTGATTACTTTGGGCCACATCTTAACTGTAGTTACTGCATCAAAATGTCCTCTTAACAATTGGTTCACACTCCCAGGAATGGATTCGGTTTAAGAACATATGTTACTAGGATACACAGCTGAAAATCACCACTCTTCACCCTTTTGGCCAAAAGACACGTTTTCTTTCCACCACATGCAAAATACATTCATTCCACCATAACATACCAAAGACTTTAAGTCGTTTCAGAATCAATGGCATATACAGTCACATGAAAACCAGTTATGAGTGTGGTCTGTCCTGGAGCACAATTCCTCTCGGTCTGTTAACCTGTGAAATCTAGAAAACAAGTTATCTTCTTCCAATGTTCAATGGACAGACAAGTATTGGATAGATATAACCATTTTAATAGGGAGAAATTGTAAGGAAACAGCCATCGCTGCTCCCAAACAATCTGCAATCCAGCAGGGCAACCTCCAGTAGATTTCATGGTCTGAGTGTTTTCTGTAGATCCATGTTCTATACACTCCAGGCCTGATGGAGTCTCACCCCTTTTAAGTGCTTATACAATGGACACAGTATCCCCCAAAACTGGGGTAAAATCTTCACCCTTTATGAATATTAGGATGTTAGTGAGGCTCTCTGCAAAGCTTGTGGCACAGTTCCCACAATCTCTGAGCATTGTGGTGGCAGCACTCTACCTGAACAATGGGGCAGGAATCATGCCACCTCTGAGTGCATGGGTGGGTCAACTGCCCCCTCCAAGTGATGGGGTGTATGCACCCTTTTCAAACACATGGGTAAGTTCCCTCTCTTGGCCAGAGGATATATCTTTGGTCCAGTCTTTGCCTCCATGTTTCTGCCCATGAAGTCATACTTCCTTCAATTTGTCCATTCTTTATGCCTTTCTGTTCTTGCTGGCAGTGGTTTGCTGATACAAATTTCACAAAAATTACTTGTCAGCTTTGCATATCATTCAATGGATCCAAAACATCAGACAACAGAACCTTCCACAAATCTTTCCTACATAACTGCTTTTTAATCCTGACTCCCATTGAAATGGCTGACAGGTTCTATGTTCAGTGAAACCATCACATGGAGCCATCTTCTCTGAGAACGTGCTTTCTGAAAGCTGAGGAAGACCTCTTATAAACCACTTTTGGCCCTAATCATGGAGTACACAATGTGGATAGGCTTAGAACTTTCCAAACCATCAATTTCTGGTTTCTTTGTTCTTATGAGTCATTTTCAGCTTATTATTTTCCTCTTACATTTTACTGTAAGCTGCAATGAAAATCCAGGCTGTACTGCCATACTTAGCTTGACAATGTCTTCAGTTAAATAGCCAAGTTCATTGCTTTCCAGTTCTGTCTTCTGTCTGACATCAGAACTCGATTTATCCAAGTTCTCTCCACTTGAAAACAAGGAATACCTTTTCTTCAGATTCCAATAACACATTCATCATTTCCTTCTAAGGCTCTTTGGAAGTGCCTTTAGCATTCTGATTTTTACCAACAGTCTTTTGAAAGGAGTCCAGGCTTTTTCTATCAAGCACCTTATAATTCACCCAGCATCTAGTTATTACCCAATTCCGAAGCTGTTTCTACATTTTGGTATTTGCTTGAGCAGGACTCAACTTTCCTGGTACCAAAATCTGTTTCGGATTTCTTGATTGCTCAAGCAAATACCATGCATGGGGTTGGCTTCAACAATGGGAATTTGTTAGCTCTTAGTTTTGAGGCTAGGGAAAAGTCCAAATCAAGGGGTGATCAAAGCACCTTCTCTGATCTGCAGAGAGATCCAAGAATTTATATCTTGCTGATTTTGTAGAACAATGCTCTGTATGTCTTTTTTTAAACATTGTTAAAATACTGAATTTATATCACGCATATATTCTGTGTCCCCACCATTTCAAGTTGACTGACCACTGCTACTTCTATATCCTGTCATAGCCTTCCATACATACTTAAAACCAAGAAAAGGGTGCAGTTCCATCTTTAAAAACTAAATAGTCATTTTAGATAACACATTCTTGCAAAGGAATCTGGACATTTATCAGACACGGTAAGGAAAGTGGTTTCTCTGCATCATAGAAAGGACAGCCAGATATCAAATGTTATAGAAATGAAATAAGAAAGAAATTTTTAACCAACTGCTTAAGGTATTTTCTGAAAGAGACTTCCCTCACTGCCAGAGATCTTGAATAGCTTCCTGGTCAGTCATCCAAGAAGCAGTTCTTTTCATAATTGATGAATTTGGCTTCCACTTTGGGAAAAGAACCACCTTTTTCTATCCTTGCTTGCATTTTTGCTTTAAAGTCTTCTACAGAACTAGATCCCTTCAGTGTTTTAGGAGCTTTTTCCTGTTTATGAAGGGTTTTTGACATTTTGATTTTGGTATTGATGGTTTTGAGTCTTTTCCTTTCTGGTTTGACTTTTGTGCATTTTTGGCTGAGGTTTCTCTGATAGATTTTTTTCACTGGAGGTATTCTTCTGTTTCCTCCTCCTCATCATGTTAATCATTATCTTCATCTTCATCATCATCTTCATCATCTTTTCAGCAAGTTTTACCTTTTTCTGTGGAACCTTGCTAACACTTCCAGGGGCAGATCACTTTCAAGGTATTCTTTTTTTTTAAAGATTTATTTATTTATCTCCCTCCCCCCACCACCCCAGTTGTCTGTTCTCTGTGTCTATTTTGCTGCGTCTTCTTTGTCCGCTTCTGTTTTTGTCAGTGGCATGGGAAACTGTGTTTCTTTTTGTTGTGTCATCTTGCTGTGTCAGCTCTCTCTGTGGGCAGTGCCATTCCTGGGCAGGCTGCATTTCTTTTGCACTGGGCAGCTCTCCTTATGGGGCACACTCTTTGTGCATGGGGCTCCCCTATGCGGGGGAAACCCCTGCATGGCATGGCACTCCTTGCGTGCATCAGCACTGCACACGGGCCAGCTGCACACAAGTCAAGGAGGCCCAGGGTTTGAACCATGGACTTCCCATGTAGTAGATGGACGCCCTAACCACTTGGCCAAGTCCGCCACTCTCAAGGTATTCTTAAGAGTTTCACATCCTCCTCTTCTTCATCTTCTTTCTCTGCATCTTCCTCCACAGCTAATAAGTGCCGTCCACTAATATGCACTGGCCTGGAACCACACTTCAAACAAAATTCAACAGGCTTTATTTTCATGCCTCCAGGGAAACCATTGGCTGTATGGACATTTTCAAAGTGGTCATCATTAATTTAATTGGACTGCCTTCATAATTCATTGTCTGCTTCAACAACGTGCAATTCATCCTTTGTACCAGCCCCTAAACTGACCATTCTTAAAGGTAACTGGTGCTCATTTTTGTCATTATCCACCTTAAAGTAATAATCTTTGTTGGCCTTTAGTCTTTAGTTCACAATTGAAAAGATAGTTCTGGAGCCTCAGGGAGCTCATGTCCATGTCCATCAAATCTTCCATAGGGTGCTAGCATGCACTTAGGTGTGAGAGAAGTCAGGTGGAGATAGACAACTGCCGTTCCAGAGAACAGCCACATAGGATGGAACCACACCAGGGATATACATGTTTTTTAGGTCTAGTTAGTTAACTTTTTCCTTGTTGATCCTCTGTCTGGCCATTCTATCTGTTGTGAGTGGAGTACTATTACTACAGATACACCTATTTCTCCTTTTGGTTTTGCATGAGTTTTCCTCATGTGCCTTGTAGCATCCTTTTTAGGTGCACAGATATTTATGATTACTATTACTTCCTGGTGGATTATTCCTTTTGATAATAGGTAATGACCTTCAACATATTTTGTAACATTGGCATTTAAAGTGTTTTGTCTAAGATTAGTATAGCTATCCCTGCTCTTTTTGACTTTTTGCTTCCATGAAATATCTTTTCCCAATTTTTCACTTTCATCTTATTTGAATCCTTAGGTCTAAGGTGAGTCTCTTCTAGACAGCATTTGGATGGATTATATTTTTTAATCCATTCTATTAGCCAGTATTTTTTGATTGGGAGGTTTAATCCACTAACACTCAATGTTATTTCTTTAAAGGCATTACTTACTTTGAACATTTTGTCCTTTGCCTTTCATATGCCATATCTTATTTTAGTATTTTTACCCTTTTGGTTTCTCTTTCTGGTAGTTTTCATTTCTACACTTTCCACCAAGCCTCTATCTCATGTCTTTTTCTTTCAGCCAGCAGAACTCCCTTTATTATTTCTTGTAGAGCCAGCCTCTTGTTTACTAATTCTTTTAGTTTCTGTTTATCTGTGAATATTTTAAACTCACCCTCATTATAGCAGTACAGTTTTGCTGGATAAAGAATTCTTGGCTGGCAGTTTTTCTCTTTCAGTATCTTAAATATATCATACCACTGTCTCTTTCCTCCATGGTTTCTGATGAGAAAACTGTACTGTCTTTTTGAACTCCCTCGTATTTGATGGATCATTTTCTCTTGCTTTCAGAATTCTCTATCTCTTGCATTTTACATTCTCAACGTATGAATCTCTAAGTAGATCTGTTTTAAATACATTGTGCTTCTTGGATTCATATATTTATACCTCATAAGAGTTGGGAAATGATTATCCATTATTTCTTCAAATATTCTTTCTTTCCCTTTTCCCTACTCTTCTCTTTCTGAAATTCCCACGATACATATGTTAGTACACTTTGTGCTATCATTCAATTTCCTGAGCCCCTGCTCAATTTTTTTTCCCATCATATTCTCTCTGTCCTTCTGTTTCTTTTCAATTTCAGCTATTTTGTCTTCCAGTTCACTTATTATTTCTTCTGGCACTTAAAATACACTGCTGTATGCCTCTAATGATTTTTTTAAAAATTTCTCCCCCCCCCCCCAGTTATCTGCTCTCTGGGTCCATTTACTGTGTGTGTGTTCTTCTGTGATTGCTTCTATCCTTATCAGTGGCACCGGGAATCTGTTTCTTTTTGTTGCATCATCTTGTTGTGTCAGCTCTGTGTGTGTGGTGCCATTCTTGGGCAGGCTTTCACACTGGGCAGTTCTCCTTATGGGGTGCACTCCTTGTGCGTGGGGCTTTCCTATGCAGGGGACACCCCTGCATGGCACAGACTCCTTGCATGCATCAGCACTGCATATGGGCCAGCTCCACATAGCTCAAGGAGGCCAGGGTTTGAACCATGGACCTCCCATGTGGTAGGTGGATGCCCTATCCATTGGGCCAAGTCTGCTTCCCTCTAATGTATTTCTAATCTCATCCATTGTCCCTTTTTTATCAGATTTCAGTCCCTTGTTTTATTTCTTTATTTATTTTTAAATGTATTTCTTTCCCTTTCTCCCCCCAGTTGTCTGCTCTTTGTGTCCATTTGCTGTGTGTTCTTCTATGTCCACTTGTATTCTTGTCAGAAGCACTGGGAATCTGTATCTCTTTTTGTCATGTCATCTTGCTGCATCAGCTCTCCGTGTGTGTGGCACCACTCCCGGGCAGGCTGCACTTTTTTTTGCACAGGATGGCTCCCCTTATGGGGCACACTCCTTGCCTGGGGGGCTCTCCTACTCAGGGAACACCCCTGCATGGCACAGCACTGCTTGTGCTCCTCAGTACTGAGTGTGGGTCAGCTCACCACAAGGGTCAGGAGGCCCTGGGTTTGAACCCTGAACTTCCCATGTAGTAGGCAGATGCTCTATCAGTTGAGCCAAATCCACTTCCCCCACTGTGCCTTTATTCCCATAAACACACTTATGTTTCTATTCAAGCTTTCAAATTCTTTGAGCACATCCAGTGTCTTCTTAATGTCATTTTTCTCTTTACCCATATTTTCCTTCAGCTCCTTGTATTGATTTAGATTGGTTTGACCATCATTTATTAGTTGTTTCAAATCTAGTGTCTCATCTTGTGTTTTGATTTATTCCTTTGACTCGTCCAAATTTTCCTGTTTCCTAGTATGTCTCATAGATTTTTGCTGATGTCTTGGCATCTAATTATGATGGAGAGCTTACTCTGATGTTCAGTTTCTTTATCTTGCCTAGGATATAACTGTTTCCAATCTTTGTGTGATGGCTCCTTTGATTCTTGATTCAACTTATTCTAGCACCCCAAAGGGCTTTGTAAAAGAGTGAAAAGGCAGCCAAATCAATGTGAGGAAATATTTGGAAATCATATATCTGATAAGGATTTAACATACATGATACATATGGATTCTACTATTCAACAATAAAAAGACAAATGACCTGATTACAAAATGGGCAAAACACTTGAATAGACATTTTTCTAAAGAAGAACTACAAGTGGCAAAAAAGTGTTCAACATCACTGGTGATTAGGAAAATTCAAATCAAAACTACAGTGAGATATCACTTCATACCTATTAGAATGGCCACTATTAATGAGACAGAAAATGACAAATGTTGGAAAGAATGTGCAGAGGTAGGAATGCTTATTCATTGTTGACAGGACTGTAGAATGGTACAGCCACTATGGAGGACTGCTTGACAATTCCCAAGGAAGTTGCATATAGATTTGTGACATGACTGAGCAATATGACTACTAGGTATGTAAATGGAAGATGACAGCAGTGACACAAACAGACTTCTGCAAACTGATGTTCATAGCAGCTTTATTCATAATTGCCAAAAGAATGAAAAACACAAGTGTCCATCAACCGATAAATGAATAAACAAACTGTGGTACAGACATATTATGGAATATGATGCAGCTGTCAAGAATAAATGAAGTCATAAAGCATATGACAACATGATGAACCTGGAGAACATTAAGCTGAGTGAAGCAAGCCAGACACAGAAGGACAAATATTGTATGATTGTGCTAGTATGAGCTAAATATATTGTATAAACTCATGGATTTAATAATACAATATAGGTCACTAGAAAATAGAATGAGCTTAGAGAATGGGAAATCTGAGGTTTAATCTGGGCAGAATTGGTAAAAAACATTGTAAATCTTTGGAAATGAATAGAAATGGTAAAAGCATGTCTTCCTGTTTGTAACTATAGTGCTCATCTATGGGTATGATAGTAGCTGAAAAGGAAAGTCCTAGGTAATGTATATGGCCAGAATGCGGTCACCCCTCAGGCTGAAGAGTGGTTTGCTGGCCCAGCGGGGAAGCAGCTGCGGTAGGCCAAGCTGCTGCCCCCATAATAGGGTGGCTGGTCGGACTCACCGCCACCCCTGAAGGAAGCTCGGCATGGGCGCAGAGTGCTCTCGGGTCTCCCCTTCTCGGCAGCCATGCTTCCGCGGCCGCCCCTCCTCCCGGATGGTGCCACACGATGCCTGTGGGGCGGCACCCTTCTTCTTCTTTCTCCCTGCGCAGGCGCAGGGCGGAAAATTCCAGTCTGCTCTTTTCCCCTCCCCCGACAGCAGCAACAGCCAGGCGTGGGCGGAGAAATCCAGTCTGCCCTTTCCCCTCCCCCGACAGCAGCAACAGCCAGGTGTGGGCGGAAAAATCCAGTCTGCCCTTTTCCTCTCCCCTGACAGCAGCAACAGCCAGGCGTGGGCGGAAAAATCCAGCCCGCCCTTTTCCCTTCCCCCAACAGCAGCAACAGCCAGGCGTGGGCGGGAAACTCAAGTCTGCCCTCCACCCCAGCAACAGCAGCCACCAATCCCTAAACCCTGCCCCTTCCCCCAGCAACAGCGACAGCCAATCCCTAACCACCACCCCTCCCCCGTCCGGTACCGCCCACTGACCTTTCGCTGGCAACCAATCAGAACAGGGCGTGGCTTCGACCAATCAGCCTTCCCCAGCCCCTATAAAACTGTTGCCTCTCCCTCAGTAAAGTGGACTTGCGTGTTTGCCTTGTCTCCGCGGTGGTTCTTCTGCCATGCGCCCTCCGGTCCTGGGGGCCCCCGGTGGGGGCCTGGCCTCCCTTGTCCCCAGTTCGTCGCCTGCTTCTCCGGGCGACCCCTTTGTCGCCTGCTTCTCCGGGCGACCCCTTCATCGCCGGCTTCACCGGGCGACCCCGTCAGCCGAACCGCGCAACCCCTTGTGAGACCGATCCCTCGTCTGCTGCCGGACCGACCCCTCGTCCCAGGTGGGACTGACCCCTCGTCCCAAGCGGGACCGACCCCTCATCCAGAGCTGGACCAACCCCTCGTCCGCAGCCAGACCCCACCTCTACCGACCGAGCAAGCCGTCGCACCAGAAGGAAAGCTAACTAAGGTAACATGGTAATGAATATCATAGTGAAGGAAGAGCTTGTGAAATATGGGTATGTGTAATATTGCATATATTAAACTATTTCTTGAAACTGAACAAAGGTATTTTAATGTTAAAATATTTAACTATCAGGTAAAAATACAAACTATGGGCAGTAGTGTATAGGAATATATTAATAATCTTTCATTAATGGTAAAAACATGAAATATACTAAGTGAAAGAAACTAGAGATAGGTACTACATATTGTTTGTTTGACTCCATCAGTATATATATATAAAGAGAGAGACAGAACCAAAATAGCAACTATGACAGATGAAGCATAGAGAGATTGAGAAGTGCTTATTAAGGATTAGAGATTTTTTGTTTATTTATCTGTTTATTATTATTTTATTAATGGAATAATGCTCTAATAATAAATGAAGTGATAAATGCACAACTATGTGATCATACCAAATACCACTGATTGTACACTTTGGATGGACTTTATGATTTATGAAATTGTATCAACAAAAATTATTTTAAAAGAACTGTGAAGAATTAAAAGATGCCTCCTAGCTGCACAAAATAATCCTCTGAAAATAAGGGCCCAAGTAGAATATGGGACGTTTCTCTTGATAACTGAGTTTCAGCCCCAGATAAAAATGGCATAATCCTAAAATTTAAAATGTAAAGAGCTAACATTTAAAATAATAAGAAGAAAGAGCTAAAGATTAGGAGTTTCCATGCTCTGAGGAAGAACTAAAGGCATCAGAAATGGAAATCTCCTAATTTTTTTGGATTAGTGCTCTGGTTGGTTGGCATCAGATCTTTGACCAGATTATTTGAGAAAAATAGAACACCAAGAGAAGAACACATAAGTAGCTGAAAGTTGGAAGAAGGCATAATTATGCTGGTTTTGCCAAGGGAAAGGAAGCACATTTTTTTGGCCCCTGGAAACACACCCTAGTTGTCAATCAACTGATTATTTTTTTATTATTTATTATATAATTTGTTAAATGAACTTAACTGGTGTATGGCCTATGAACAGAAACGTGCATAAGTCATAAGTCTACAGATCCAGGAATTTCCACAAAGAGAAGACTCCCCTGAAATCACTCCCTGATCAACAATGAGATCATGATCAGCACCCCAAGACTTTCCCAATCACGAGGCCCCTGTGTCTCCCCAGAGGAAACTGGCATAAAGACTTCTCAAACCTTAGTATGGTTTTGTCTCTTTGGAATTTGACATAAATAGAAACATAGTGCATGAGAAAAAACTTGGCCAGGGGCCCACTTTTGTGGTGTGGACCAGTTCCCAAGGGCTTGGAGTTGAGGACCGGAAAGCCACCAAGAAGCCTATTTTTTTCCTGGTGTGCACTTTCCTGGCCTGACAGCAGATGGTGGTCTTTGACAAGCAAACATCTCTGCTCAAACAAACACTGCTCAAACCCAGAGGGGAATGCATTCAATGAAACCATGAGCTATCAGGTGGTGCCTAAGCAATGTCTGGCAAAGGTCCCTTCTGGGTGAGTGAAACCTCACAGTAGAAATACATTGATTACCTTTCAGCTGCCCCCTAAGCTTTCCCAGGGAGGAAACAAATCTCTCCCCTCTGTATTAACAGGAACCAGTCCTGGTCAATAATGAGGGGCTTTGAGAAGTCAGGCTATCTTTAGCACTCTGCCAGCACCCAGGTGGGAACAGTGGCACAGCCATGCCCAGTCTGGATGGGTGGGAAGTGTGGCACCCAGCAGATCAGATTTGCCATCCAGAAGCTGAAATGGCAGTAGGCTTTTACCTGTCCCTCCCCTTTCCTGGGGACATGGACCTGGCAGCCCTCTCTCCATAGCCATCCACCAGAGCTGTGTGCTCTGTGAGTGGGGTCAGGTGCCTCCAGCAGCAGTGGCCTGAGTTACTCAAAGACCCTCCCTGCAGAGTCTCCTCCTCCTTACCCCTCTCTTTTCTGGTGCTGCCTAACTCTCTCCTGATCTCCAGATCCCTAGAACTGTTCTTCCAGACAGTTGCTGCCTGTCCTCTCACCATTTGTCAGGAGAGAAGTGATCCCTGTAACTGTGTGATCTTCTATATTCTCGCATTCAGATGAATGCATTGAATTCATGACTTACCCCTATTTGGATGATCAGCTCTCCCACATATGAAGCTTATCACTGATGTCATGGTGGGTGTGTTCTTCTTGAGATATGCTGCATGGGTATCATTTCTTGTTTATCAAGGCCTTCTTCCCTGCCTGAAATAATGACAAAAACTAAATTGGTAGACAGTGATGGACTAACAGGCAAAGCTGAATGCTCTCACAAAGACAATGGAGAAAGAGCCAAAAGCTGGCTGAGGACCCTGTTTTGGTGAATCAGCAGACCAAGACAGTGCTACACAAGTGCAACTCCAAGGAGGCTGAGGGAAAGAAAGATGAAGAAACTGAAAAGACAAACATGAGACACCAAGCCCTGTAGTGGCGAGGAAGGGCTCCCACCCACACACATGAGACATTGAGCTTAGTTAAAACCCCTGGGTCACTACCATCAACTGAGAGGAAATAGACATCTTCCTCCCTGTCAGCTATTTCAAGGGAAAAGGGAGGAGAGGTGGGTGCTTTTATTCAGCGAATGCTGCCAGCACAGTCCACTTTGAACCTCCAATCTGGAAATTCAACACAAAAACACAGGTAAGTTGACACTGACATGCTGGAAAGGTGTGATGACTAGCACCATCTCTTGCCCAGTCTGGAGATTGCATGGATAAACACTGTTCTCCACACAGTCTGTATCCAACCCCTGGGAGAAAATCTGTGCCCACTAGGGAGTCTTTGGCCTGATTTTGAAAACATAAGTTGGGCAATTTTAAAGACTGTGTATAAGTAGAACCAAATGTCTAATAAGAGCTGTAAATTTAAAAAAAAAACATAAAAACAATAGGCAAGGGAGAGAAATCAGCCATTGAAGTAAATTCACCAACATATTCAGATGCCTAGACAACAGGAAAAACATTATAAGCCATACTTGGAAAGAGGTCCAGCCAAAAGGACAAACTGGTTATCCTGAAGGCATACAGAATTTAAGACAATAAATCAGTCATAATCACACAACTCTTCTAAATCAATTCAAAGAATTTAAGGAAACTATGACTAAAGAAATAAAGGATAATAAGAAGACCCTGGAAGAGTGGAGGTGGCTCAAATGATTTGGTGCATCCCTCCCACATGGGAGGTCTCAGGTTTAGAGCCCTAAAAAAAAGATGAAGGTTGGGACAAGATGGTGGCTGAGTGAACTTGCCTGGTAGTGTCTCTGCAGGGGGCGGCTGGGCAGCGTTGAAGGCTCTTTGGGACCGTGCTGTTTCGGGGATTTTTGCTGGTTGGAAGGTGTCTGGACATCGATTTGGTGGGAAGGTAACAGAGAGGATATGTCTATAATATATAAACGGAGGTCCCACCTGGGTGCGGAAAGTTCCCTCCTTAGGTGGGCGGAGCCGCGGTATTGGGCGCTGCTGCAGCTCGGGGAGCCGCTGTGGCCAGGGATTTTTTTCCTTTTTTTTTGGAGGCTCTGCGGTGCTGAGGAATTTGCGGGTCCTGGGCAGGCTGGTGAGGGGTGGATGGGACAGGACCCTTTGCAGATCGATTTGGGGAGACAGACGGTGTTTTGTTGTGAAGCACAGGAATTTTTGGTTGCGGACAGGGGTGGTAGCACTTCCGCCTGGAGCCCCATCCCCACAGGTCCGGCTGCCAATCTGCAACGGAATTGGATTTTTGGCAATAAGGGGACACAATTGGGAGATTGTTGCAGGGTGCAGTGAGGGAGGGGGACACGTCTGGAAGCCGATTGGGGAATATTTTGCGAAGCTTGGGAGTTCTGGTTTTGGAGTCTGGTTTTGGCGTTTCCAGCTGAAGCCCAGCCCACCTGGTGGGGCTTGGGATCTGGGTCATTGAACTGGCTGTGATGTAGAGGCACCCTCAAGTGGCTGTTGTGTGGGAGCACAGGGTGGGAGATGTCCAAAGGCTGAATTGATGATACACCCACATAAAGAAATCCAGAGGAGTAGGTGAATTGCAGGGTTCAGACATTAAATATAGAGTTTGCGGATCTGGCTTCCCCCATGGGGCTGGCACCCAGCTATGGGGATCCCTGAGGGTTGTGTTGCACTGCGGGGCTCCTAAGCTTCCTGTTGACCAGATTTGAGGTTGTCAGGTCTGGGTCCCCTGGACTCTGGTGGTCCACACCCCAGACTCACACCTCTTGAGTCTTCAGAGTCTCAGACTTTCCACCCCTGAATCCATCATGCCCTGGGGTCTACCTGGGGTCCTTGAGTGCCCTGGACTTTAACGTTTGCATTTTATCTTTATTGGTTCATATTGTTTGGTTTTTATTTTCATTTTATCTTATTTTTTACTCTTTTTGATGCCCTGATTGCTAATATTGCATTATCCCCTAGTCTTTTCTCCTAGCGTGTCCCCCAAAAGTCCTTTGTTTATACAGTTATTTAGGGGTTTTTTCATTGTTGTTGTAGATAGTGTTGCAATTGTGGTTCGTGTATACCTGTATTTCTCTTCCCCCTACCTGTTCCCCACTGTTTGCCCACCCTCTTTTTCTTTCTTCCTTTCTTCTCGTCTATCTTTTTTTTCTTTATTATTATTATTTTTTCTTTTTCTGTTTTCTCTCTTCCTCTTGTCCCTCATTTTCCACTTATTTTATTTTAATTCAAGTATACAATAGGTGCTACAGGGAACACCTCACATTTGCTGGGTTTTCCCATCCTCCACTGCCTCATTTCTGTGTGAACTGATTTAGGTTACCTACACTATCCCCCTTCCCCTACATCTTGATATCTGCTATCATCTACTGTCTCTCCTATATCCCACCCCCCACCTCCCTTTCTTTGATCCACAAAGTGTCTAAATCTTAATTTCTAATACCTTTGTTTTGTTTTATGTCTGGTATCCACTCTTGAAACTATTACCTTTCTTTTCTTTTTCCCTCTCTCATGAAAAGAATAGCTTTGTAGCTCATACCATATTCCTCCCATATTCAGTCATCTACCTCATAATAGATACTCTACCTACAGCTATAACTCTACACAATTTACATGAATCTAACTTCCATCCTCCCAGATCTCATATTCTTGCTTTGTTAACATATATCACCAATAGTACTCTACACTTTTTCCTTGCTTACACAATTGCCTTTCCCCGGCAATAATACTTTCCTTTAAAGTGAACTTAACCAGCAACAAGAAATTAGAATAAGAAGAACAAAGTGACAAAAAGAAGATATAACACTTATGCAAAAATAACAGCTAATTAATCTCCAAGACTAGACAAAGAAGCTAAGGAACTGATTAAACCCGTCAAGATAAAAGGATGACCAGAAAGCAACAAAAATCGACAAACCAAATCAGTAATCAGGAAAACATGGCTGAATCCAATCAACAAACTAAAAATCAGGAAGGGGAGCAGAACTTCGCACAAGCAATGAAAGATCTCAGAACATTTATCACCAACAAATTTGATGAAGTAATGAAAGAGGTTAACAACATGAAGACAACACTGGGAGGGGAAATTGCAGACATACGCAAAAACATAACAGACATGATGGGAATGAACACCACAGTTCAAGAAATCAAAAATACACTTGCAGCAAATATCAACAGACTAGAAGAGGCAGAGCAGAGAATTAGTGATGTGGAAGACAGTACATCAGAAATCAAACAGATAGTAGAAAGGGTTGATAAAAAGATAGAAAAAATCCAGCTAGGACATAGGGACCTGAATGACAATGCAAAACGCTCAAATATATGTATTATAGGTATTCCAGAAGGAGAAGAGAAGGGAAAGGTGTCAGAAGGAGTGTTGCAGGAAATAATGGCTGAAAACTTCCCAAATCTACTGAAAGAGACAGACGTACATATCCAAGAAGCACAGTGCACTCCACTGGTCATAAACCCCAACAGGCCCACCCTAAGACATATACTTGTCAAATTATCCAATGCTCAACACAAAGAGAAAATCCTAAAAGCAGCAAGAGAAAAGAAAACCATCACATACAAGGGAAGCTCCATAAGATTAAGTGCTGATTTCTCACCTGAAACCATGGAGGCAAGGAGGCAGTGGTATGATATAGTCAAGATACTACAGGAAAAAAATTTCCAACCAAGAATACTCTATCCAGCTAAACTAACATTCAAACATGATGGAGAGTTCAAAATATTTGCAGATAAACAGAAATTGAAAGAGTATACCAACAAAAAACCTCCCCTTCAAGAAGTTCTAAAGGGAGTTCTGCAGGAAGAAAGGAAAAAACAGGACAGACAGAGTTGGAGGAGAGTATAAGAGCAACAAAAAAAGACAAACTAGAAGGGAAAAAAAATACAAACAAAATATGACAAACACAAATCCAATAAAAATATGGCTAACACAAATAATTCCTTGAAAGTAATAACACTGAATGTCGATGGATTAAACTCACCTATCAAAAGATTCAGACTGGGACATTGGATAAGGAAATATGACCCATCTGTATGCTGTCTACAAGAGACACATCTTAGACCCAGAGACGCATGGAGATTGAAAGTGAATGGCTGGAAAACAATCATACAAGCAAACAATAACCCAAAAAAGGCAGGAGTAGCTATATTAATATCAGACAAAATAGACTTTAAATGTGAAAAAATTGTGAGAGACAAAGAAGGATACTACATTTTAGTGAAAGGGAAAATCTGTCAAGAAGATAGAACAATCATAAATATTAATGCTCCCAACAAGGGTGCCTCTAAGTACATGAGACAAATGCTGGAAAAACTAAGTGAAACAATAGATGAATCTACAATCATAGTGGGGGATTTTAATACACCACTATCTACCTTGGACAGAACATCTCAAAAGAGAATCACTAAAGAAACAAAACATTTGAACAGTATATTAGAGGAGCTGGAACTAATAGACATATATAGATCATTACACCCAAACACAGCAGGATATACATTCTTCTCAAGCGCACATGAATCATTCTCCAAGATAGACCATATGCTAGGCCACAAAGAAAGACTGAATGAATTCAGAAAGATTGAAATCATACAAAACAATATCTCTGACCACAGTGGAGTCAAGCTGGAAATTTGCAAGGGACAGAGGCCCAGGTTTCACACCACGATTTGGAAATTAAACAGCACACTCTTAGAAAAACAGTGGGTCAAAGAGGAAATCTCAAAAGAAATCAATGACTACCTTGAAACAAATGATAATGATAACACAACATACGAAAATTTATGGGATACAGCAAAAGCAGTACTGAGAGGGAAATTTATAGCCATAAATTCATATATCAAAAAAGAAGAAAGAGCAAAAATTGAAGAATTAACTGCACATTTGAAGGAATTAGAAAAACAACAACAAAGTGGCCCAACAGGAAGAAAAAGGAAGGAAATAACAAAGATAAGAGCAGAACTAAATGAAATAGAAAAGAAGAAAGCACTTGAAAAGATAAACAAGACTAAGAGCTGGTTTTTTGAGAAGATCAACAAAATTGACAAACCTTTAGTGAGACTAACAAAGAAAAAAATAGAAGATGCAAATACACAAAATAAGAAATGAGAAAGGCAATATTAACACTGACCCCACAGAAATAAAGACTATCATAAGAGGATACTTTGAAAAACTATATTCCAACAAAAATGACAATTTAGAGGAAATGGACAAATTCCTAGAAACACATAAGCAACCCATATTGACGAAAGAAGAAATTGATGATCTTAACAAACCAATCACAAGCAGAGAGATAGAATCAGCCATTAAAAATCTCCCAACTAAGAAGAGCCCAGGGCCAGACGGCTTCACAGGTGAATTCTACAAAACATTCAGGAAAGAACTTACACCAATCCTGCTGAAACTATTCCAAAAAATCGAAACAGATGGAACATTGCCGAACTCCTTCTATGACGCCAACCTTACCCTAGTACCAACACCAAAGACACCACAAAAAAGGAAAATTACAGACCAATTTCTCTAATGAACCTAGACGCAAAAATACTTAACAAAATACTTGCTAATCGTATTCAACAACACATTAAACGAATTATACACCACGACCAAGTGGGATTTATTTCAGGTATGCAAGGATGGTTCAACATAAGAAAATCAATCAACATAATACACCATATAAACAGATTGAAGGAAAAAAATCACATGATTATATCTGTAGATGCAGAAAAAACGTTTGACAAAATACAGCACCCTTTCTTGATAAAAACACTCCAAAAGATTGGAATACAAGGAAATTTTTTTGAACATGATAAAGAGTATATACGAAAAACCTACAGCCAACATTGTTTACAATGGAGAAATCCTAAAATCCTTCCCTCTAAACTCAGGAACAAGACAAGGATGCCCACTGTCTCCGCTCCTATTTAACATTGTCTTAGAAGTACTTGCTCGAGCACTGAGGCAAGAACCAGAAATAAAAGGCATTCAAATTGGAAAGGAAGAAGTCAAAATTTCATTATTTGCAGATGACATGATCCTATACATAGAAAACCCTGAGAGATCTACAACGAAGCTTCTAGAACTCATAAATGAGTTTAGTAAAGTCGCAGGTTATAAGATCAATGCGCAAAAATCAGTAGCATTTCTGTACACCAATAATGGGCAAGATCAGGAGGAAATCAAGAAACAAATACCATTCACAATAGAAAATAAAAAAATCAAATACTTAGGAATAAATTTAACTAAAGAGGTAAAAAACTTATACACCAAGAACTATACAAGACTGTTCAAGGAAACTAAAGAAGACCTAAATAAATGGAAGAATATTCCTTGTTCATTGATAGGAAGACTGAATATTATCAAGATGTCTATCCTACCAAAACTGATCTACACATTCAATGCAATCCCAATAAAAATCAACACAGCCTTCTTTAAGGAACTAGAAAAACTACTATGAAATTTATTTGGAAAGGAAAGAGACCCTGAATAGCCAAAGACATACTGAAAAAGAAAAACGAAATTGGAGGAATCACACTACCTGACTTCAAAACATACTACAAAGCTACAGTAGTGAAAACAGCATGGTATTGGCATAAGGAGAGACACACAGACCAATGGAATCAAATTGAAAGCTCTGATATAGAACCTCACATATATAGCCATATAATATTTGATAAAGCCACCAAACCCTCTCAACTGGGAGAGAGTGGCCTATTCAACAAATGGTGCCTGGAGAACTGGATAGCCATATGTAGAAGAATGAAAGAGGATTACCATCTCACATCTTATACAAAGATCAACTCAAGATGGATCAAAGACCTAAATATAAGAGCCAAGACCATAAAAACCTTGGAAAGCAGTGTAGGGAAACATCTACAGGACCTTGTAATAGGAAATTGCTTCATGAATATCACACCAAAAGCATGAGCAGCAAAAGAACTAATAGATAAATGGGACTTCCTCAAAATTAAAGCCTTCTGCACCTCAAAGGAGTTTGTCAAGAAAGTAAAAAGGGAGCCCACGCAGTGGGAGAAAATATTTGGCAACTATATATCTGATAAGAAACTTATAACTTGCATATATAAAGAACTCCTATATCTTGAAAATAAAAAGATAAACAACCCATTTAAAAAATGGGAAAAAGATTTAAACAGACACTTCTCCAAAGAAGAAATACAAATGGCTAAAAAGCACATGAAAAAATGCTCCAAATCTCTAGCTATCAGGGAAATGCAAATCAAAACTACAATGAGATACCATCTTACCCGCATAAGATTGGCAGTTATGAAAAAAACAGAAGAATACAAATGCTGGAGAGGATGTGAAGAAAGGGGAGCACTCATCCACTGCTGGTAGGAATGCAGAAGGATCCAACCATTCTGGAGGACAGTTTGGCAGTTTCTCTAAAAGCTAACCATAGATTTGCCATATGATCCAGCAATACCACTGCTGGGTATATACCCAGCAGAACTGAAAACAAGGACACAAACCAATATATGTACACCAATGTTCATAGCAGCATTGTTCACTATCGCCAAAAGTTGGAATCAACCCAAATGCCCATCAACAGATGAGTGGATCAATAAAATGTGGTATATACACACAATGGAATACTACGCGGCTGTAAGAACAAATACACTACAAACACAGGTGATAACATGGATGAATCTTGAGAACCTTATGTTGAGTGAAGCAACCCAGGCATTGAAGAAAAAATACTACATGATCTCAATGATATGAAATAAACAAGCTGCCTCAGAGAGTTAGAGAATGAACGATAGGCTTACAGGAAATCGGGGGGTGGAGGAAGGATGTGAGCCGATGTCTGCAGGGGTGGAAGTTATGATGAGCTGGCGGTAAGTATGAACACAAAGAAGAGATAAAATGGGGGCAAGGGGTTGCCTTTGGGTGGGGCTTTGCGGGTTTGAGGGGGGCTGGGGATGGGCGGATGGGTAATATTGCCCAAAAAGTGGGGGGAGGGAGGCGTAGCATACGAACACAGGAGAGTGTCAGGTGTTGGTTGAGAGTAAAATGCTGAGAAAATCGTATCAAAATATAATTAAGAGGGTTACCTGTTTAGGATGCTCGGAAGGGATGGTCCAATGCGGGATGGGCTCCTGGGGAATGTCTGAATGCTCATTTTGCCAGAGTGGGTGATACCATTGGGTAGAGACCCAAGTAGTGAGAGTGGGGGGTGGACCCACATCCTGGGGAGGACTAATGCCATCAAATAGAGGGAACTGTATCTCTCGAGAGAAAGGGTGGCTCCCAGGGCATTGGGGCAGCTGAGCAAGTTAGGATCTGAACACTGTTGCAAGTATCTCTGGACGTGGCTCCTCGGGAAATGGAGGTTGGCTGTCATTGTGGGCACCAAGGGGATGGGAAAATGGATGTTAAGTGTGTGAAACCAAGGTAAATGTGGGGTAAGAGAGGAGTTTCATGAGAGTACACAAGGATGGATATAAAATATGTAATATTACATCATAAACATATAGGGGACAACAGAATGATAATGTAAACCATAATGTAAAACATAGGATAACTAAAAATGTTAGAAAACTGTGTGTCCTAAAGTATGCACCACAATGTTAGCACAGATGTCACCTGGTTTGAAAGCTATTGTCTCAGACTCTGTACATCACTTTAAGTAAATATGTTGTGAATAGGTTGTCAGAGTATCACTGTGGAAGGGAAAAGGTTTTGTGGTGGATGTGTGGGAGTGCTGTATATTGTATACATGAATTGCTGTGGTCTAGGGCTCTTGTGAAGATAAGTTCAATAATTAGGGGGAAAAAAAAGGAAAAGAAAAAGATAGGATGTAGAATTTTTCCAAGTCAACACGTATTCTATATCTAACCTTTAAACCCATCACTATATCCCATTTTGCTAGTAAGAGATCCTGACATTATATTGGGGCTTCAATATTCAGGAAGTTCTGGATCCCAGAGTGGTCCAACAATGGCAGTGGAGGAATACTGGTATAGGATACTATTGACAGGTGATATATGGCTGACAGGGAGCTATACAGGGCATATGTCCAGGGTGCATGGTAATGTTTGGATATACTCATAGTGGCAACAATTAAAAACTAAAGCTGGGGGGGTACTGGGTCCCTGGCCAGGGGTGCTGTGCCATGGTCCCTAGGGGAGCAGCGGCAGTCCCCCAAGTGCAGCGGCAAGGACCAAGAAGGAATGAGGGTCCAACAATGAGCCCCTGATACTAATGACTATGCTTGTGAGCCTATATGCCTGAAATAAGAACAAGGCCTAGAGCAGCACTGTGCCTGGGAATTTCCTCCTGACAGCCTTCATGTTACTCAAATGTGGCCAGTCTCGAAGCCTAACTCAGCATCTAAATGCAATGCCTTCCCCCCAGCATGGGACATGACACCTGGGGATGAGCCTCCCTGGCACCGAGGGATCACTATCAACAAACAATTGATAATGCAACTGGAAAATGACCTTGAATTGAAGGTTCGATGCGGATCAGTAGAATATCCCTGTCTACATAGAATAATATGACTTTAAAATGCTGTTTGACCTAATGTAAGGGGGAAATAGAAAGGAGAAATGAGTTTATATGGCTATGTGTCTCTAAAAAAAGAAAAAGAGTGTGGAGGCTGTCAGAAGAATTGCCCTTATGCACAACTGAGCAGAGTCTAAGAGACAGATAAAGTAGATACAATCCCCAGGTATTGATTCCTTTGAGGGCTAAAGGGACCCACAGGTTCTATGGTCATGGCAGATAGGGTTCACTGCCATGTCAGATGGCCCTTCTTTGGAGCTGGTGTTTCTGCGTGATGAAACTGGACCCAGAGGGGATCTCTTTTCATAAGACTATCATGCTACTTTACTGGAATTGTAGTTGGTATTGGGGTTTAAGATATATTTAGGGGATTGAATCTTTTTACTGACAATATGATAGCCAGGCCCTGAGCCTCAACAGACTCTAGCTCCTACACTCTGATTTATTGGACTCACCTCACTCAGCTAAGATGGAGTTGAAGAAGGACAACCACCACACCATGGAGCCTAGAGTGCCTACAACTGAAAGCAGGAGGATTGCATCCAGTAACCATGTGGAATCTGAGCCTCCTCTTGACATAGATGTGCAACGGACACAACCAATCCAAGGTCCACAGGGAAAAGGTGGCATTGGAGTGGAAAAGTGGACATGGTGGCTGATGGATATGGGGAATGGCAGGAAGAGATGAGATGTGGAGGAGCCTTTGGGACTTGGAGTTGCCCTGGATGGTGCTTCAGGGGCAATCACCGGACATTGTAAATCCTCCCAGGGCTCACTGGATGGAATGGGGGAGAGTGTGGGCCATGATGTGGACCAATGACCATGAGGTGCAGAGATACCCAGAGATGTACTTACCAAATGCAATGGATGTGTCATGATGATGGGAGTGAGTGTTGCTGGGGGGGAGGGGTGCGGTGGGGGTGGTGGGGTTGAATGGGACCTCATATTTTTTTAATGTAATATTTTTACAAAATCAATAAAAAAAATTTTTAAAAACCTGTAGGGTATACTTCATTATAAATTAAAAAAAAAAGATGAAGAGACAAAGAGAGCACACAATGAGCAGACAGCAATTGCAAACAACAAGGGAAGAGGGAGAAATAAATAAAATAAATCTTTAAAAAAAGAAGACACTAGGAAAGCATAAAGAAGAATTTGAAAGCCTGCAAAGAAAACTAACAGATCTAATGGGAATGAAAGACACAATGGATGAGATTAAAAATACATTAGAGGGGGAAGCAGCTGTGGCTCAATCAGTTGGGCTCCTGTCTACCATATGGGAGGCCCTGGGTTCACGTCCCAGGCCCTCCTTGTGAAGGCAGGCTTGCCCACATGCTGCGGAGAGCCAGCAGCCCAGGTGTCACAGAGGGCAGGCCTGCCCACCAGTGCCACCAAGAGCTGACTCAGCAAGGTGATGCAACAATAAGGGAGACAAGGAAAAAACACAAAAGAGCATGCAGCAAATGGACACAGAGAGCAGACAACAAGCAAACTGCAAGGGGGGTGGGGAATACATGAGAGGCATATAAAAGCAGATTTGAATTGCTTGAAGACAGAATTCATGATTTTCAAGACAGAACATCTGAACTGGAAAACACAGAACACAGTTAAAAAAAAAAAAAAAAAGGAACAGAGAGTCTTGGGGAATTGAATGACAACAGGAAACACTCAAACATTTGTTATTATTGGAATCCCAGAATGAGAAGGGAATGGAAAAGGGGCAGAAAGAATATCTGAAGAAATAATGTCCAAAAACTTGCCAGTGCCTATGAAGGACACAAATATCAATATCCAAGAAGGACAATGCACTCCAAACGGAATAAATCTGAATAGACCTACCCTAAGACACCCACTATTCAGAAAGACAAATATCAGAGCTAAAGAGAGGATTCTGAAAGCAGCAAGGGAAAAGGAAAGCATCACATACAAGGGAAACTTGAGAAAATTAAAAGCAGACCTCTCATCAGAAACCATGGAGGCGAGAAGAAAGGAGTATAATGTATTAAGGTACTGAAGAAGAAAAACTGCCAGCCAAGAATGCTGTATCCAGCAAAGCTGTCTTTCAAAAACGAGGGTGAGTTCAAAGTCTTCAAAGATAAACAAAAACCCATAGAATATCTTACCAAAAGACCAGATTTGCAAAAGATACTAGAGGGGGTGCTGCTGTCTGAAAGGTAAAAATAAAAGGGCCAGAGATTTGCAGAAGTGTTTAAAAATGAAGACTATTAGGAAGGCTAAACTGAAGTATGAGAAGAGAGACGACAGAACGATATGACAGCAGAGAGACAAAGGACAAGAGGATGCAGTAAGTCATGCCTGTGATGTGGGCTATGGGTGGGAGGCTATCTTTAGAGATAAGCTAAGCAGTCCGTGACTTGTGGGTGTGAGACGGTAAGAGGCTGCAGTCCTGCTCTTGGTGACCATGGCAATGACTCCAGTCCCACGAAACAGTTTAACAATGCAAGGTCTATAAACTTTAAGTATTCAGGGGAAATGCAAACCAAATATGCTAAAAGCTTATCTAGAATGTCTGAAGTCCATGCTAAAAGTTTACCTAAGAAGTGGAAGATATATATGCTAATGCAAGCCTATTGAAAACTGAAACAAAAGGACCATTTAACCTTTCCTCTCTGTATAAAAGAAGCTCGAAAGTCTTTTTTGGGGCTCAGGTTTGCAACAGGAAGTTCCCGAGTCCGGCCGGCTGTCAATAAACCATTTTTCCTTCTCAAAATCATTCCTGAGTCCTGGCCTTTTTATACGCAAATAATTGAACCTCTCTCAAATTCTACAACACCTGTACAGGAAGAGCACTGAATGTTAATGGATTGAACTCCCCTAGCAAAAGACATAGCTTGATAGAAGGGATTAAAACACGTGAGCTCTGTGTATGTTGTCTACAAGAGACACAGCTCAAGTGTAAGGACACAACCAGGTTAAAAGGGAAAGGTTGGAAGAAGGTATTCCATGCGAATAGCAACCAAAGAAGAGCTGCAGTAGACCAGATCAATGCGATTTAAGAATCTTACAGAACATGAGAAACAAATGCTCAGTGGAACTGGCGCAAGGGCCAGGCGGGGCAGGAGTGTCCGCCATTGTCGGCTGCAGGGAGCCCAGCTCTGGGCGGCTTTGGGCAGGCAAAGGAGTGGTGGGGGGAGGAGAGGAGACCCCGCGGCGGCAGAACTGCGCAGACCCCGTGCTCAGAGTGCCCTGGCCTTGGAGCCCCGCTGCGGGGCCCCAGCTGGCCCAGCACTGCCCGGGAACCTGCGGCGGCCCAGAGGTCTAGGGCGCCCTCTGCCCATAGCCCACGGGGCCCGGGGGCCCCGCCACGCGGATCCCACCCAGACGGGCCCCACCCGGCTTCCTCCACTCCACATGTGCGGGGACACCCAGGGTCTGTGCCATCAGGACCTCCGCGCAACCCCCGCTTGCTCAGTCCCTGGACGGCCCCATGCCCACCCCACCACCACACATAGCACCACTCCCACCCCGTCTGCCCCGCGGGACCCTGCTTTCCTACCTGCTTTCCTACCCCCCACCGTCCATGCCTCCCGCCCCTCCTTCCCCGCGTCCCCTGCGGCGCCTCCTCCCCAGCCCTCCCGGCCGACCCCCGGGGCACCGCCCACCCAGCAGAAGGGACTCAGCCCCGGCCAGAGGCAGGGGGCGCCTGAGGCAGGCTGCGGCCAGCACCGCGCCTCTGTCCCGCACGCTCGGGCCCGCACCCCGGGCCGGTCCCCCGTGTCTCCCGCCCGCGCCCCGGGCCCGTCCCGCTCGTCTCCCGCCCGCGTCCCGGGGTTGAGGAAATCCCATTTATCCTTCTTTCCTTCTTTGCTCCTGCTTTCAGTGGAATATTTAGGAAACCACCACCTTCGACCAAGTCTTGAAGATGTATCCCTGTATTTTCTTGTATGAGTTTTATGGTTCTACTCTTATATTTCGGTCTTTGATCCATTTTGAGTTATTTTTTGTGTAAGGACTGAGATCGGGGTCCACTTTCCTTCTCCTGGATGTGGATATCAAGCTCTCCCAACACCATTTTTGAATAGATGGCTCTGCCCCAGTTTGGGGGCTTGACTGCCTTGACAAAAATGACCTGACCTGTGATGCGAGGGTCTGTTTCTGAGCCATCCATTCGGGTCCATTGGTCTATATGTCTATCTTTATGCCAGAATCATGTTCTTTTTACCATTGTAGATAGGTGATATATGTTTTATGATAATGATAGGTGGAATATATATTTACTCTTTCTGATTTTTCCCTTTATTTTTAAAGAAGTTTTAGATTACGTAACAGAAATACAGGGAAATGCCATATACCCCATCCCCTTCCCTTTGTATATTGTCCCATTAGTAACATCTTTGATGTGTGGTACTTTTGTTACACTTGATAAACAAATATTGGAGCACTGCTCCTAACCATGTCTATTGTATACATTATGGTTTACGCTGTGCATCATACAATTTTGTAGGTTTTGACAAAGTGTATAACGGCCTGTATCTGACACTGCGAAATCCTGCAGAAGAATTCCAATGCCCTGTGTTCCACCTATTCTTCCCTCCCCCTCCACTCAGAGCTTATAGTAACCAATAAGTTTCAATTCTTTAAATAAGGGTCAGAGTTACATGCATAAACATTGAGGGTCTCATATATTGCTCTGTTTCCTTTTATTAGGCACTGCCTATGGAGAGATTCTTGCCCCTCTATTTGAGAATGTAGCAGGACTCTCCAGGATCAGAGTTCATTATTTTCTTGTTTACTGTGTGAATCTTCACCCACTCAGATAACACCCTATGACGAGTTGAACACCACCATATTCCACCAACGCATGCCCCAGGCGCACCCTTTCCCCCGTATCACCCACCACTGACACCCTGAACCCATGACCCTCCCCTGCCATATTTGCCAAAAGAACATTCCCACCACTTTAGTTTCAAGCACAGACCTACACATCCCCAGGGTTCACTTGTTCTTTCCTGTAGTCCTCCCACAGTTGCACGGACAGTCCCACCCAGCCCACATCCTGATTGGCCTCACACTCCAGCACTGTCCACCCACCCATCTGGGCTCCACCTTCACCCCATCCACCTCAGCCCAGGCTCTGCCCAGGGTGAGCATCCACTCACCCAGGACCCTCCCTTCTGTCTCCTGATAACCTCGGCTCTATACGCTCAGGTCATATCAGTGAGGTTAGTGACTGGCTTACATGACTCAACCAAGTTTTTCTTTTTATTCAAATGTATTTTTACATTTTTAATTATTCCTTATATTTTTAATTATTAAATGTACAAAATAAAGTTTTAAAAAATAAGGTCTTCAAGGTTCAAACATGTTTTTGCATGTCAATACTTTATTCCTTCTTAAAGTTGAGTAATACCATTGTATGGAAATACCACATTTTTGCATATCCATTCATGTGTTGATGGACACTTGGGTTGAGTCCAACTTTTGGCAATAGTGAATAATTACCACTATGAACACTGGTGTGCATAAATCTGTTCCTGTCCCTACTTTCATTCTTCTGGGTATATGTCCTGAAGTGAGAATGCTGATCCTATGGCAATTGTACAGTTTTCTTCCTGAGGAACAGTGAAACCATCCTCCACAGTGGCTGCTCCATTCTATAATCTCACCAGCAAGTATGATGGTTACCTTTCCTCCACACCCTCTCCAATACTTGTAGTTTTCTGATTTTTTTCTATTTTTCAAATCATTCTATTTTGTTTTAGTTTTCTGCTTTTTTGATACCCAACACTAATAAGTATAAGATGGTATCTCATTGTAGTTTGATTAGCATTTCCCTAATAGGTAATGATTTTGAGCATCTTTTCAGGTGCTTTTTAGCCATTTGTATGTATTTCCTCTTTGGAAAAGTGTCTATTCAAATCTCTTGCCCATTTAAAAAATGGGTTGCCTTTTAATTCTTAAGTGGTAGGATTTTTTATATATGCTTGATATTAAACCCTTATTGGAAAAATTGTCCCCAAATATTTTCACCCATTTGGTAGGCTGACTTTCCACTTTCCAAACAAACTCCTTTGAAGTGCAAATTTTTTATCCCTCCCCCCTTGTGGCTTTTTGCTTGCTGTCTGCTCTCTGTCCATTCACTGTGCATTCTTCTGTGTCCGTATTTATTTATTTACCACCTCCACCCCTTGTGGCTTGCTTTACTGTCTGCTCTCTGTGTCCATCCACTGTGCATTCTTCTGTGTTTTTGCTTGTCTCCGTTTTTGTTGGGTCACCTTACTGAGTCAGCTCTCCATGGGGTTTGTGGGCCAGCAGCTCTCCACAGCATACAGGCCAGCCTGACTTCACAAGGAGGCCCCAGGATGCAAACCCAAGGCCTCCCATATGGTAGATGGGAGGCCAACTGATTGAGCCACAGTCACTTCCCACAATTTTTTTTTTTTTTATCTTGAAGGAGGTCCTTTTTATCCTTTTTTCCTTTTGTTGCATGCAACTTGGGTGTAAAATTCTGGAAATGGGAGACAGGCATCAGAATTTTAATCTCCCACAATTATTTCAAACTGCAGAGAGAACTGATAATGACTGACTCACAGACATGAGGCCACATGGGAAACATCTCCCTCTACAAATGTGAAGATGGTTGCAAATATAAATTTTCCATATATTTTAATTATGGGCAATTCCTTTGTTTCTTTTTTCATTTGAATTTGTTTGTTTACAGTTGTTTAAATGATGGTGGAAGACAGCAGATAGCATGCTTTTTGCTGGGACTGGAAATACACATCTTGAAAAGCTATAAACAATCGATTCAATTCACCAAAGGCTAATTTTTCTCACACTGTTTTTTTTCACAGTTGAATAAAAACATATATTTCTCAATTCAATGTACAGGAAACATGTAAATTTTCTTGAATCATACAAAATGTTACACAATATATTTGGTTCATAATAAAGGAAACTACAGTATTTGTCCTTTTGTTTCTGGCATGCTTCACTCAATATAATGTCTTCCAGTTTCATCCATGTTGACATATTCTTTACTACGTCATTTCTTTTTTTTTAAGATTTATTTTTTAATTTATTTTTCTCCCCTTCCCCCGCCCCACCACAGTTGTCTGCTCTCTGTGTCCATTTGCTGTGTGTTCTTCTGTGCCCACTTGTATTCTTGTCAGCAGCACCTGGAATCTGTGTCTCTTTTTGTTGTGTCATCTTGCTGCATCAGCTCTCCGTGTGTGCGGCACCATTCCTGGGCAGGTTGCACTTTTTTTGCACTGGGTGGCTCTCCTTACAGGGCCCATTCCTTTTGTATGGGGCTTCCTTATGTGGGGGACAGCTCTGCCTGGCAGGGCCCTCCTTGCGTGCATCAGTACTGCACATGGACCAGCTCATCACACGGGTCAGGAGACCCTGGGTTTGAACCTTGGACCTCCCATGTGCTAGGCAGATGCCCTATCCATTGGGCCAAATCCGCTTTCCATCATTTCTTCTTATAGTTGCGTAACATCCCATTGTGTGAATACACCATGTTTTGTTTACCCATTCATTGGATGATGGACACCTGGATTGTTTCCAATTTTTGGCAATGATCAATTATGCTGCTATGAACATCGGTGTGAGATGTCTGTTCATGTTACTGCTCTCAGTTCTTCTGGATATATGCCCAGTAGTGGTATTGTGGGGTCAAGTGGCACATCTATGTTCAACTTCATTATGAAATGCCAAATAGTCCTCCACACTGACTGTACCATTTTATATTCCCCAAAACAGTGAATATGTGTTCATATCTCTCCACATCCTCTCCAACATTTGTAGTTCTCTGTCTTTTTAATAGTGGCCATTCTAATAGGTGTGAAATGATATCTCATAGTAGTTTTGACTTGCATTTCCCTAATCATTAGTGATTATGAGCATTTCCTCTTTCTTTTTGCTATTTGTATTTTTTCTTAGGAAAAATGTCTATTCAAAACTTCAGCCCATTTTTTAATTGGGTCATTTGTATTTTTATTGTTGAGTTATAACATCTCTTTATATATCCTAGATAGTAAAACCTTATCTGATATGTGATTTTGAAATATTTTCTCCCATTGAATTGGCTTGGCTGCCTTTTCACCCTTTTGACAAAGTCTGGTGAGGTGCAAAAGTGTTTACTTTTGAGGAGGTCCCATTTATTTACTTTTTCTGTTGTTGCATATGCTTTGGGTGTAAGTTCAAAGAAACCATCAAATATTACAAGGTCTTGAAGATGTTTCCCTACATTTTTTTCTAGTAGTTTTATAGTCTTACGTTTTATATTTAGGTCTTTGATCCATTTTGAGTTGACTCTTGTACAGGGGACAGGGGTCCTCTTTCATTCTTTTGGTATGGATATCCAGTTGCCCCAGCACCATTTGTTGAAGAGACTCTTTTGTCCCAATAACATTAATTTGATAGGTTTGTCAAAAACAGGGTTTATTTTTGGATTCTCAATTCTATTCCACTGATGTCTATCTTTAAGCCAGTAGCATGCTGTTTTGACCACTGAAGCTTTGTAACATGTTTCAAGGTCAGGCAGTAAAATTCCCCCCATATTGCTCTTTTTTTTTAGAATGCTTATGGCCATTCAGTTTCACTTTCCCTTCCAAATAAATTTGTTAATTGCCTTTTCTCACTCTGTAAAGTAAGTTGTTGGGATTTTGATAGGTATTGCATGGAAACTACTCATCAGTTTGGGTAAGACTGACATCTTCATGATACATATTCTTCCAATCCATGACCTCAGAATGTCTTTCCATTTGTTTAGGTCTTTTAAAATTTCTTTTAGCATTGTTTTGTATTTTTGTGCATATAGGTCATGTTACTTCTTTGGTTAAATTCATTCATAGGTATTTGAGTCTTTTTGTTACTAATGTAAATGGAATTTTCCCCAATTTCCTCCTCAGATGGTTCAGTACTCAAGTACAAATACATTACTGATTTTTGCATGCTGATGTTGTATCCCACCACTTTGTTAAATGCATTTATTAGCTCAAGTAGGTTTGTCGTGGGTACTTCAGAATTTTCTAAATACAGGATTCATGTCATCCACAAACAGTGAGAGTTTTACTTCCTCCACTCGTATTTGGATGATTTTTTCCTTGTCTAATTGTCCTAGCTAGAACTAGTACAAAACTGATTAACAATGGTGACAGTGGGCATCCTTGTCTAGTTCCCAATCTTAAAGGGAAGGCTTTCAACATTTTTCCATTGAGTATGTTGTTAGGTCTGGGTTTTTCATGTGTGCTTTTTATTATAATGAGGAATTTTTCTTCTATTCCTATCCTTTGAAGTGTTTTTATCAAAAAAGGATGTTGGATTTTGTCAAATGCCTTTTCTGCATCAGTTAACATGATCGTGTGCTTTCCTCCTCCAATTTGTTAATGTGGTGCATTACACTGGCTGATTTTCTTATCTTGAACCAGCTTTCATATCAGGAATAAATCCCACTTGGTTGTGATGTGTAAATCTTTTGATATGCTGTTGGATTTTCTTTGCACGCATTTTGTTGTGAATTTTTGCATCTATGTTCTGTAATTTTCTGTTCTTGTAGTACTTTATCTGGCTTCCTTATTAGGGTGATGTTGGCTTCGTAAAATGTGTTAGGTAATTTTCCCTCCTCTTCAATTTTTTGGAAGAATTAAATGGGATTATTGTTAATGGTATTTGAAGTATTTGGTAGAATTCACCTGTGAAGCCATCTGGTCCTGGACTTTTCTTTGCTGGAAGATTTTTGATGACAGATTCAATCTCCTTAAATGTGATTGGTTTGTTAAGTTCTCGTATATCTTGTAGCGTCAGTGTAGGTTGCATGTGCATTTCTAAGAATGTGTCCATTTCATCTCTGTTGTCTAAAGAGTTTCTCATAATATCCTCTTATGATCCTTTTTATTTCTGTGGGATCATTTGTAAATTTCCGCTTTCATTTCTGATTGTATTTATTTGCATCTTCTTTCTTTTTTCCTTGTTAGTGTAGCTAAGGGTTTGTCAATTTTATTGCTCTCAAAGAACCAGCTTTTGGTTTTGTTCTCTATTGTCTTTTGTTCTCAATTTCATTTATTTCTGCTCTAATCTTTATTATTTCTTTCCTTCTGCTTGCTTTGGGAATGGGTGTTGCTTTTTTTCTAGTTTCTCCAGTTGTTCAGTTACTCTTTGATTTTAGCTCTTTCTTCTTTTCTAATATAGACATTTAGGGCTATAAATTTCCATCTTGGAACTACCTTCACTGTATCCCTTAAGTTTTGATACTGTGTTCGTGTTTTCATTCATCTCAATATATTTACTAATTTCCCTTACTAATTTCCCTTACAATTTCTTCTTTCACCCACTGATTATTTAGGAGTGTGGTGTTCATCCTCCACACATTTGTAAATTTACCTCTTTCCCATCTATTCCTGATTCCCAGTTTCATTCCATTATGATCTGAGAAGGTGCTATGTATAATTTCAATTTTTTATATTTATGGAGACCTGTATTGTGACCTAAAATGTGTTCTATACAGGAGAAAGATCCAAGAACACTTGAGAATAATGTATGACCCCTGAGTGCAGGTACATTGTTCTGTATGTCTGTTATGTCTAACTTCTTTATCATATTGTTCAAGTCCTCTGTTTCCTTGTTGATCTTCTGTCTAGTTCTATCTAATAATGTGAGTGGTGTGTTGAAGTCTCCAACTCCTATTGTAGAAATGTCTGTTTTTCCCTTCACTTTTGCCAGAGTTTGCCTCATACATTTTGGGGTATCCAAAATATATGCATGGTATTTATGACTGTTATTTCTTCCTGGAGGATTGTCCCTTATATTAAAATATATATAATATTCTTCTGTACCTCTCATAAATTTTTGCATTTAAAGTCTGTTTTGTCTGATCTTAGTGTAGCAACCCTTGCTATTTTTTTGGTTATTATTTTGTAGAGTATCTTTTTCCAACATTTTACTGACAGTTGGTTTGTATCCCTGGTTTAAGATGAGTCTCTTGTAGTCACCATATGGGTGGCTCAAGATTCTTTTACACATTCTGTCAGCTTATATCTTTTCATTGGGAGTTTATCCATTCATATTCAATCATATTACTGTAAATGCATTATTTGTTTCTACTGTTTTATTCTTTGGTTTTCATATGTCATATCTTATTTTTGTCTGTCTTTTCACTCTTTTGGTTAACCTTTCTGCTATTCTTTCTTCTATACTCTCCTTCAAGCATCCCTCTCCTTTCTTTTTCTTTCAGTTTGTAAGGCTTAATTTACTATTTCCTACAAAGGTAGAGTCTTCTTTATGAATTCTCCTAGTTTCTGTTTGTGAATATTTTAAACTCCCCTTCATGTTATGAAGGACAATTTTGCTGGATAAAGAATTTCCCAGCTGGTACTTTTTCTCTTTCAGTATCCTAATTGTATCATTCCATTGCCTCCTTGCCTCCAAGGTTTCTGATGAGAAATCCATGCTAAGTCTTGCTGGGCATCCACTGTATGTGATGGTTTCCTTCCCCCTTCCTGCTCTGAGAATTTTCTTTATCTCTGACATTTGACATTTTGAGTAGTATGTGTCTTGGAGTAGTTCTAGTCACATTTATTTTGATTGGGGTATCCTGTGCTTCTTGAATATGTAAGTTCATTTGTTTCATGACCCCTGGGAAATTTTTACCTAGTATGTCCTCACATATACATTCTGCACCCCTTTCCTTGCATTTTCCTTCTGGAACTCTCATACACATATGTTGTTGTGTTTCATGCTATCACTGAACACCTTGAGCCCCTGCTCAATTTTCTTCCATTCTTTTCTCTCTTCTTTTTTCAGCACTTCTGTCACCTGTATCATATATTCTTTCTTTTATCATTTCAAGTCTGCAGTTATATGCCTCTAATATGTTGTATTTCAAATTTTACCTATCTTGTCTTTCATTCTCATGAGTTCTGTTACTTTTCCTTTAAAGTTTTCAAATCCTTCTTCATGCCTGCTCAGTGTCTTCTCTTTTTTTTCCAAATTCCACTCAATTTATTCATTTTTTTAAAAGATATTACATTAAAAAATATGAGGTCCCCATTCGCCCCCACCGCCCCCACCCCACCACTCCCCCCACAATAACACTCTCCCCCATCATCATGTCACATCCATTGCATCTGGTGAGCACATCTCCGGGCATCTCTGCACCCCATGTCCCGTGTTCCACACCATAGCCCACACTTTCCCACGTCCCATCCAGTGGGCCATGGGAGGACATACAACATCTGGCAATTGTCCCTGGGGCACCACCCAGGACAACTCCAAGTCCCGAGAATGCCTCCACATCCCATCTCTTCCTCCTCTTCCCCGCACCCAGCAGCCACCATGGCCACTTTTTCCACATCAATGCCACATTTTCTCAATTATTAACCACAATACTTCATGCATAGAATATCATTAAGTCCTCTCTGATCCTTACTGTATTCCTCCTTCCTGTGGACCTTGGCTTGGTTGTGTCCATTCCATATCTATGTCAAGAGGGGGTTTAGATTCCACATGGATATTGGATGCAATCCTCCTGTTTTCAGTTGTAGGCACTCTAGGCTCCATGGTGTGGTGGTTGACATTCTTCAACTATATGTTAGCTGAGTGGAGTAAGTCCAATAAATCAGAGTGTAGGAGCTGAAGTCTGTTAGGGCTCAGGGCCTGGCTATCATATTGTCAGCCCAGAGATTCAAATCCCCTAGATACATCTTAAACCCCAGCACCAACTACAATTCCAGTAAAGGAACATGAAAGGCTTGTGAAAAGATATCCCATCTGAGTCCAGCTCCATCACGCAAAAACACCAGCTCCAAAGAAGAGCCAACTGGCATGGCAGTGAACCCCATCTGCCATGACCATAGAACCTGTGGGTCTCTTTAGCCCTCAAAAAGACCAATATCTGGGGTTGTATCTACTTTATCTGTCTCTGAGACTCTGCTCAGGTGTGCATAAAGGTGATGCTTCTGACAACCTCCAGACTCTTTTTATTTTTTTATTATTATTATTTTTTAAAGATTTATTTATTTATTTAATTTCCCCCCCTCCCCTGGTTGTCTGCTCTTGGTGTCTATTTGTTGCGTCTTGTTTCTTTGTCTGCTTTTGTTTCTTTGTCCGCTTCTGTTGTCGTCAGCGGCATGGGAAGTGTGGGCGGCGCCATTCCTGGGCAGGCTAGGCTGCTCTTTCTTTTTCACGCTGGGCGGCTTTCCTCACGGGTGCACTCCTTGCGCGTGGGGGCTCCCCCACGCGGGGGACACCCTTGCGTGGCACAGCACTCCTTGCGCGCATCAGCACTGCGCATGGCCAGCTCCACACGGGTCGAGGAGGCCCGGGGTTTGAACTGCGGACCTCCCATATGGTAGACGGACGCCCTAACCACTGGGCCAAAGTCCGTTTCCCTCCAGACTCTTTTTAGAAACTCATACCCATATGAACTCATTTTTCCTTTTCATTTCCCCCTTACTTTAGGTCAAACAGCATTTTTAACTCCTGTTATTATATGTAGACAGGGATATTCTGCTGGTCTGCATTGAACCTTTAATTTAAGGTCATTTTCTAGTTATGTCATCAGCTCATACTTAGTAGTGATCCCTTGGTGCCAGGGAGGCTCATCCCCGGGTGTCATGTCCCACGCTGGGGGGAAGGCATTACATTTACATGCTGAGTTTGGCTTCAAGACTGGCCACATTTGAGTAACACAGAGGCTGTCAGGAGGGAACTCTTAGACACAGTGCTGCTCTGGGCCTTGTTCTTATTTCAGGCGTACAGGCTCAAAGCATAGTCATTAGTATCAGGGGCTCACTGTTGGACCCTCATTCCTTCCTGGTCCTTACCGTTGCACCTGGGGGACTGCCGCTGCTCCCCTACAGACCTCGACAGAGCCACCCCCGGCCAGTAATCCAGTACTCCCCCGCTGTTGTTTTTAATTGTTTCCACTATGAGTATATCAAAACATTTCCATGCACCCTGGACACATGCCCTGTATAACTCCCTGCCAACCATATGTTCCCTGTCAATAACATCCCATACCAGTATTCCTCTGCTACCATAGTTGAACCACTCTGTGATCAAAAACTTCCTGAAAAGTGAAGCCCAATATAATGTCAGGTTCCCTTACTAGTAAAATGGAATATAGCGATGAGTTTAAGGGTTAGATATAGAATACATATTTATTTGGAAAAATTCTACATCCTATCTTTTTCTTTTCTTTTTTCCTAATTATTGAGCCTCTCTTCACAAGAGCCTTAGATCACAGTAATTCATATATACAATATACAGTACTCCCACACATCCACCATAAAACATTTTCCCTTCCACAGCGATAATCTTTTAACTTATTTATATCATATTTACCGAAACTGACGTATAGACTCAGAGACAATAGCTTTCAAACAAGGTGACATCTGTGCTTACATTGTGGTCCATACTTTAGGATATACAGTTTTCTAAATTTTTTAGTTATCCTATGTTTTACATTATGGTTTACATTATTAGTCTGTCGTCTCCTATATGTTTTTGGTGTAATATTACATGTTTTATATCCATCCTTGTGTACTCTCACAAAACTCCTCTCTTGCCCCCACATTTACCTTGGTTCCATCCATTCAACATCCATTTCCCCCTCCCCTTGGGGCTCACAGAGACAGCCAATCTCCATTTCCTGAGGAGCCATGTCCAGAGATACTTGCAACAGTGTTCAGGGCCTGAATTGCTCAACTGCCCTAATGCCCTGGGAGCCACCCTTTCTCTCGAGAGATACGGTTCTCCCTATTTGATGGCATTAGTCCTCCACAGGATGTGGGTTCACCCCTACTCTCGATACTTGGGTCTCTATCCAATGGTACAACCTACCCTGGCAAAATGAGCATTCAGACATTCCCCAGGAGTCCATCCCACATCAGACCATCCCCTCTGAGCATCCTAAACAGGTAACCCTCCTAATTATATTTTGATATGGTTTTCTCAGTATTTTACTCTCAACCAACACCTGACACTCTCCTATGTTCGTATGTTGCCCCTCCCTCCCCCCAATTTTTTGGGCAATATTACCCATCCGCCCATCCCCAGATCCCCTCAAACCCGCAAAGACCCACCCAAAGGCAACCTCTTGCCCCCATTTTCTCGCTTCTTTGTGCTCATACTTACCGCCAGCTCATCATAGATTCCACCCCTGCAGAAGTCAGCTCACATCCTTCCTCCACCCCCTGATTTCCTGTAAGCCTATCTTCCAGTCTCTAGCTCTCTGAGGCAGCTTGCTTATTTCATATCATTGAGGTCATGTAGTATTTGTCCTTCAATGCCTGGGTTGCTTCACTCAACATAAGGTTCTCAAGATTCATCCATGTTATCACGTGTGTTTGTAGTGTATTTGTTCTTACAGCCGAGTAGTATTCCATTGTATGTATATACCACATTTTATTGATCCACTCATCTGTTGATGGGCATTTGGGTTGATTCCAACTTTTGGCAATAGTGAACAATGCTGCTATGAACATTGGTGTGCATATATCCGTTTGTGTCCTTGTTTTCAGTTCTGCTGGGTATATACCCAGCAGTGGTATTGCTGGATCATATGGCAAATCTATGGTTAGTTATTTGAGAAACTGCCAAACTGTCCTCCAGAATGGTTGGATCCTTCTGCATTCCCACCAGCAGTGGATGTGTGTTCCCATTTCTTCACATCCTCTCCAGCATTTGTATTCTTCTGTTTTTTTCATAGCTGCCAATCTTATGCGGGTAAGATGGTATCTCATTGTAGTTTTGATTTGCATTTCCCTGATAGCTAGGGATTTGGAGCATTTTTTCATGTGCTTTTTAGCCATTTCTATTTCTTCTTTGGAGAAGTGTCTGTTTAAATCTTTTTCCCATTTTTAAATGGGTTGTTTATCTTTTTATTTTCAAGATATAGGTGTTCTTTATATATGCAAGTTATAAGAGTCTTATCAGATACATGGTTGCAAAATATTTTCTCCCATTGTGTGGGTTCCCTTTTTACTTTCTTGACAAACTCCTTTGAGGTGCAGAAGGCTTTAATTTTGAGGAAGTCCCATTTATCTATTTGTTCTTTTGCTGCTCATGCTTTTGGTGTGATATTCATGAAACCATTTCCTATTACAAGGTCTTGTAAATGTTTCCCTACACTGCTTTCCAAGGTCTTTATGGTCTTGGCTCTTATATTTAGGTCTTTGATCCATCTTGACTTGATCTGTGCATAAGGTGTGAAATGGTAATCCTCTTTCATTCTTCTCCATATGGCTATCCAGTTCTCCAGGCACCATTTGTTGAATAAGCCATTCTCTCCCAGTTGAGAGGGTTTGGTGGCTTTATCGAATATTATATGGCTACATATATGAGGTTCTAAATCAGAACTTTCAATTCGATTCCATTGGTCTGTGTTACTCTCCTTATGCCAATACCATGCTGTTTTCACTACTGTATCTTTGTAGTATGTTTTTTTAAATTATTTATTTATTTTTTTAAAGTTACATTAAAAAAATATGAGGTCCCATTCAACCCCCCCACCCCACCCCCTACTCCCTCCACAGCAACACTCTCTCCCATCATCGTGACACATCCATTGCACCTGGTAAGTACATCTCTGAGCATCACTGCACCCCTAGTCAATGGTCCACATCATAGCCCACACTCTCCCATGTTCCATCCAGTGGGCCCTGGGGGGATCTACAATGTCCCGTAATTGTCCGTGAAGCACCACCCAGGACATCTCCTCATCCCGAAAACGCCTCCACATCTCATCTCTTCCTCCCATTCCCCAAACCCAGCTGCCACCATGGCTACCCTTCACACACCCATTCCACATTGTCTCTGTGGACATTGGATTGCTTGTGTCCATTGCACATCTATGTCAAGTGGGGGCTTAGATTCCACATGGATACTGGATGCACTCCTTCTGCTTTCAGTTGTAGACACTCTAGGCTCCATGGTGTGGTGGTTGACCTTCTTCAACTCAATGTTAGCTGAGTGGGGTAAGTCCAATAAATCAAAGTGTAGGAGCTGAAGTCTGTTGAGGTTCTGGGCCTGGGTGTCATATTATCAGTCCAGAGATTCAGAACCCCTAAATATATCTAAAACCCCAGCACCAACTACAATTCCATTAAAGTAGCATGCAAATCTTGTGAAGAGAGATCCCCTCTGAGTCCAATTCCATCACTCAGAAACACCAGCTCCAAAGAAGGGCCATCTGCCATGGCAGTGAACCCCATCTGCCATGAGCAGAGGACCCGTGGGTCTCTTTATCGCTCAAAAGAACCAATACCTGGGGTTGTATCTACTTTATCTGTCTCTCAGACTCTGCTCAGTTGTGCATAAGGGCATTCCTTCTGACAACCTCCAGACTCTTTTTTAGAGACCCATAGCCTTATAATCTCATTTCTCCTTTCCATTTCCCCCTTACATTAGGTCAAACAGCATTTTGAAGTCATGTTATTATATGTAGACAGGGATATTCTGCTGATCCATGTTGAACCTTTAATTCAAGGTCCTTTTCTAATTGCATCTTCAGCTGATATGTGGTAGTGATCCCTTGGTGCCAGGGAGGCTCATCCCCGGGTGTCATGTCCCACGCTGGGGGAATGCACTGCATCTACATGCTGAGTTTGGCTGTGAGAGTGGCCACATTTGAGTAACATGAAGGCTGTCAGGAGGAAACTCCCAGGCACAGTGCTACTCTAGTCCTTATTCTTATTGCAGGTGTATAGGCTCAAAAGCATACCCATAAGTATCAGGAGCCCACTGTTGGGCCCTCCTTCCTTCCTGGTTCTTGCCGTTGTACCTGGGGGACTGCCGCTGCTCCCCTAGGGTCCATGACAGTGTCTCCCCGGCCAGGGGCCCAGTACCCCCCCCAGCTATTGTTTTTAATTGTTTCCACTATGAGTGTATCTAGACATTACTATATACCTTGGGCATATGCCCTGTATAACACTCCCTGTCAACCATATATACCCTGTCAATAACATCCTATATCAGTATTCCTCCGCTGCCATTGTTGAACCACTCTGTGATCCAAAACTTCCCGTAAAGTCAATCCCAACATAATGTTAGCTTCACAAGAGTCTTAGATCACCGAAATTCATATATACAATATACAGTACTTCCCCAGATTCACCATAAAACCTTTTCCCTTCCACAGCGATATTCACTTAACTTGTTCGTATCATATTTCCTGAAACTGATGTACAGATTCTGAGACAATAGCTTTCAAACAAGATGACATCTGTGCTTACTATGTGGTCCATACTTTAGGTTGTACAGTTTTCTAACCTTTTTAGTTATCCTATGTTTTGCCTTATGGTTTACATTATTAGTCTGTCATCCCCTATATGTTTTTGGAGTAATATTACATGTTTTATATTCATCTTCGTGTACTCTCACAAAACTCCTCTCTTGCCCCCATATTTACCTTGTTTCTATCCATTCCACATCCATTTTCCCCTCCCCTTGGGGCCCACAACGCCAGCCAATCTCGATTTCCCGACAGGCCATGTCCAGAGATACTTGCAGCAGTATTCAGGGCCTGACTTTCTCAACTGCCCTAATGCCCTGGGAGCCATCCTTTCTCACTAGAGATACAGTTCTCTCTATTTGACGGCATTAGTCCTCCCCAGGATGTGGGTCCACCCCACCTCTCACTTCTTGGGTCTCTTCCCAATGGTACAACCCACCTTGGCCAAATGAGCCTTCAGCTATTAGCCCTGAGTCTGTCCCGCATCAGGCCATACCCCCTGAGCATCCTAAACAGGTAACCCTCCTACTTATACTTTGATACGATTTTCTCAACATTTTGTTCTCAACGAACACCTGACGCTCTCCCATGTTCGTATGTTGCCCCTCCCTCCCCCCAATTTTTGGACAATATTACTCCTCTGCCAATCCCCAGCCCCCCTCAAACCCACAAAGCCCCACCTGAAGGCAACCCCTTGCCCCCATTTTGTCCCTTCTTTGTGCTCATACTTACCGCCAGCTCATCACAGTTTCCACCCCTACAGACGTTAACTCACATCCTTCCTCCACCCCCCGATTTCCTGTAAGCCTCTTTTCCGGTGTCTAGCTCTCTGAGGCAGTTTGCTTATTTCATATCATTGAGGTCATGCAGTATTTGTCCTTCAATGCCTGGGTTGCTTCACTCAACATAAGATTCTCAAGGTTCATCCATGTTATCATGTGTGATTGTAGTGTATTTGTTCTAACAGCCGAGTAGTATTCCATTGTGTGTATATACCACATTTTATTGATCCACTCATCTGTTGATGGACATTTGGATTGATTCCAACTTTTAGCGATAGTAAACAATGCTGCTATGAACATTGGTGTACATATATCTGTTTGTGTCCTTGTTTTCAGTTTTGCTGGGTATATACCCAGCAGTGGTATTGCTGGGTCATATGGCAAATCTATGGTTAGTTTTTTGAGAAACGGCCAAACTGTCCTCCAGAATGGTTGGATCCTTTTGCATTCCCACCAGCAGTGGATGAGTGTTCCCATTTCTTCACATCCTCTCCAGCATTTGTAGTCTTCTGTTTTTTTCATAGCTGCCAATCTTATGGGAGTAAGATGGTATCTCATTGTAGTTTTGATTTGCATTTCCCTCATAGCTAGAGATTTGGAACATTTTTTCATGTGCTTTTTAGCCATTTTTATTTCTTCTTTGGAGAATTGTCTGTTTAAATCTTTTCCCCATTTTTTAAATGGGTTATCTTTTTTTTTCAAGATTTATGAGTTCTTTATATATGCAAGTTATAAGTCTCTTATCAGATATATGGTTGCCAAATATTTTCTCCCATTGTGTGGGTTCCCTTTTTACTTTCTTGACAAACTCCTTTGAGGTGCAGAAGGCTTTAATTTTGAGGAAGTCCCATTTATCTATTTGTTCTTTTGTTGCTCGTGCTTCTGTGTGAAGTTCATAAAGCCATTTCCTATTACAAGGTCCTGTAGATGTTTCCCTACACTTCTTTCCAAGATCTTTATGGTCTTGGCTCTTATATGTAGGTCTTTGATCCATCTTGAGTTGATCTTTGTATAAGGTGTGGGATGGTAATCCTCTTTCATTCTTCTCCATATGGCTATCCAGTTCTCCAGGCACCATTTGTTGAATAGGCCATTCTCTCCCAGTTGAGAGGGTTTGGTGGCTTTATCGAATATTATATGGCTATATACCTGAGATTCTATATCTGAACTTTCAATTCGATTCCATTGGTCTGTGTGTCTCTCCTTATGCCAATACCATGCTGTTTTCACTACTGTAGCTTTGTAGTATGTTTTGAAGCCAGGTAGTGTGATTCCTCCAATTTCGTTTTTCTTTTTCAATATGTCTTTAGCTATTCGGGGCCTCTTTCCTTTCCAAATAAATTTCATAGTTTTTCTAGTTCCTTAAAGAAGGCTGTCTTGATTTTTATTGGGATTGCTTTGAATGTGTAGATCAGTTTTGGTAAGATAGACATCTTAATAATATTTAGTCTTCCTATCCATGGACAGGGAATATTCTTCCATTTATTTAGGTCTTCTTTGATTTCCTTGAACAGTCTTGTATAGTTCTCAGTGTATAAGTTTTTAAAATATCTTTAGTTAAATTTATTCCTAAATACTTGATTTTTTTATTTACTATTGTGAATGGTATTTTTTTCTTGATTTTCTCTGGATCTTGCTCATTATTGGTGTACAGAAATGCTACTGATTTTTGCGCATTGATATTATAACTTGCAACTTTACTAAACTCATTTATGAGTTCTAGAAGCTTTGTTGTAGACCTCTCAGGGTTTCCTATGTGTAGGATCATGTCATCTGCAAATAACGAAATTTTGACTTCTTCCTTTCCAATTTGAATGCCTTTTATATCTGGTTCTTGCCTCAGTGCTCGAGCAATTACTTCTTTTTTTTTTTTTATTGCAACTATCGTTTATTAAAAAATATATGTCTCCTTGGAAGGAACACTGGTAAACGAACTAGTGTCATGCTTACTTTTAATCTTTGCATTTCTTCTCCAGGAGAGGCAGAGGGCTGAGCATCATTCAGAATATATCACTTAGCTAACATCATAGAAATGCACACTCTTTGCTCATCCCCTCCTCACCAGAGTCATAATTAGCCATCATTTTATCCCTCTTTGCCTTCAGTCCAGTGTACTGCCTAGGTAAAGCTGCTGCCCTTTCTCTACCCTCATTCTGGGCCCCACACTCAATTAGTCTTATCATGTTGGTAGGATAACACTGTTCACAGATGTCCCCCATTTGGCTGGTAGCACTTAAGCATCTTCAGAAGAGAATTGTTTGCACTGATCATACCACATGGGTTAGGAAATGGCCAGCTCAACCCTACAGCTGAGCATTTCCATTTTCTTCTCCCGTGTTACTCCTGCAGCATGGAGGGGAGGGAGGCAGGCTGGCTTTAAGAAGCAGAGTGGGGTGGGGCGGGGCCTGAACCACACTTGCTGCCTGCATTTGTGTTCAGAAACAAACTCCCTTGGCCACAATCACTGCCATTGGACTCTAGGAAAAAGCAACGAAGTTTCACATCTCACTAGGAGGTGAATCTTTGCACTATGGCTCAAATTTACAGCATTAAAGTCTACTTTCTTCTTGAAGAAATAGTAAGCTACCAGCTGTCAGTGAGCGGGCTGGGGTAGGGCATATGAAGCAGCGGCAAAAAAAAAAAAAAAAAAAAAAAAAGCCCAAATCAAACTAAGTACACGGCTGACCAAGCCTATGCTGTTCCATTGTCCCCGCACAGAACTGGAAGGAAAGTGACTCCCCAGCCCTGTCAGTGGGCCCTTTGAAGAATCTCAGCTGAGTCTTGCATGCCTTTGGCAGGTAAGTGAAGGGACAGCACTAAACTGCAGAGCCCCCCAGCTCTTACCCTACACTTTCCCTTCTGCTGATTAGCAGGCCAGGCCTGGGTCACCTACTATAGCACAAGGCCTGGCTCCTTCAGAGCATTAGAAGCCTTTAGAACACTGTCAAATAGGATTCTATGCATTCACTTAAATAGTAAAAGTAAAATTTGGAATAATGAAAAGGCTGTCACAGTAGCACAACATGGTTTTGGTTTAACAGCAGCTTAAAAATGAACAAAACAGAAACCTCTCATGCAGACACACCAGGTGGCATAAAACAATAGGCAATTTAATATGGAGCATCATTAGCCATTCTCCCTCGTTCCACACATAGGACTGACTGCACTTCAAGGGCAGCAGCTGCTTTAGGGTCAAGTCTCCAACCTCCTGTCCCCAGGCAAAAAGCCCTCTCTTGCAGGCCTCAAGCTGAACCCCCTCCTACAGAAAACCTTCTCTCTCAAAAGAATGAGCAGATGTGAGTACCCTTAGTATAGCACTTACTACCATAATTTTCAATCCCTTCCCAACCAGTTGGGATATAAGATGCCATCTGATTGGAATATGAAAATTAAAACATTTCTCTAATAACAAAGTACCACTGATGAAGTCTCCATAGATTCTCTAGTCCAAATGTGTGTGAATATATATATATTATATGAGAGTGTATAATATATATATAATAATTTCTATATGTTTTATATAAATTACATATATATATATAAATAAGATACTTTCTGTTGTCATGATGTTGCACTGTTCAGAGCTGCAAGACAGCAATACAACTATGAGGAAATGCCCGAGGGGCATCTCGTCATGTTGTGCATATAGCTCAATTCACACTCCATGTAGCTGTCCAGAGTCTGTCTTTTCCATCAGTCCTCCTTGCTTCTCTTTACTTCTGCTTGATTTTTAAGAAAACAATGACTCTGATGGATTTGCACCTCTGCAAGCGCTTGGGAAAGGTCCATGCAGGAATGGGTACAGTCACGTGATGAGTGAGATGGCATCATCCCAAAAAATAAACTAAAACAAACCAAAAATTAAAAAAAAAAAAAAACGGGACTAGAAAACTCAATTTTTTTGACATATCTAAAAAAGGGGACAAGAACAGTAGTCATTTGTTCTCCCCATGGGGACAGGAATGAAGAGGGAGGAGGGAAGAGGGACTTGATTTCTTCTGTTCACAAGAGAATGGTTGGAGGGGATTCTTCAGAGTTTTTCAGGGGATGGGACCCAAATGTAGTGCCCAGACTGGTCCTCAATGATTTGTTTGATTTTGTTATACATCTCTTCCAGTGAGTCACCCTGCACAATGGCTGTAAAGTATTCTCCAAACTCCTGCTCCAGTTTCATGGCTTTGTCATAGATCTTATTTGCTTGTTCATATGTCTGCCGTCAGTTCATTTCCATAAGCACCTCAATGGACTTGGGCTTGATGAAAATGGCAATGGGGTAAAGTTGTGCTTGCTGCAGCCTCTTGATAGCATTGCCAGAAACATCTAAGATGCAGTGCTTGCCCCTCTCTGCAACTGCCCGGACCGACTGGATGCTGGTCCCATAAAGATTGTCATTGAACTGGCCTGCCTCAATGAACATGTTGTCCTGAATATCTTTCTCCATTTGTTCTTGGGATACCACAAAGTGATAGTCTTGTCCATCTACCTCATTATCACGCCTAGGCCGGGTAGTATGTGGCACACAGGATCCAAATTTATGTGGGAACTCAGAGATCAGGTCATCATTGACTCAGTCCTTCATTGGGCCCAGGATAATCACAGGCCTTGCATAGTGAATTTCTTGTCGTGTCCTGGCTCATATGACAAAATAGCATCCTCTTGTCCTTTGGAACTGCTTTCAGTGTCACTGGTGTTGGATGTCACTCCCTGTTCCTGTATGCTGCTCTCCTGGACCATGTTTTCTTTGCTCTTGTAAAATGGAAACTTTCGAGAGAGGCGGAAACTCTTTTTACGTTTCGTTTTGATTGACCTGTTAGGCTCTATCATCCCTGTCCTGGCATGAAACTTCACTGTTTTCAATCAAGCTCTTTCTTTCTTTTCCACCCTCTTCTTACTGGGGATCACACCGATCTGCTCACTTTCTCCATGAGGGGTCACCAGTCTTGCTTGCCACCACTCATCATCAGAGGCATTAATGACATGCAAAATGTCACCATAAGAGAAGCTGAGACCCTGGCTTGGCAGGCAGCTGTCCTGAGTCTGATCATAACCAAACAGGGCTCTGACATACAACGACCTCTTCTCACTTGTTCGGAGGGACCCAGACCCAGAGCTCATGCTGCTGTTCATCATTTGTTCTCGCAAGTCATGTATCTTCGATTCAAAACGACTGCACTCTGGAGTCGGGTCGGAGTCCAGGTCTAGTCCTGAGAAAGCTCAAGCTCCAGGAGGCCCCTCTGTCCCGCGCGGGAGACCATGGACACCGAGCAATTACTTCTAAGACAATGTTAAATAGAAGGGGAGAGAGTGGGCATCCTTGTCTTGTTCTTGACTTCTTAGAGGGAAGGATTTTAGGATTTCTCCATTGTAAACAATGTTGGCTGTAGGTTCTTCATATATACTCTTTATCATGTTCAAAAAATTTCCTTGTATTCTGATCTTTTGGAGTGTTTTTATCAAGAAAGAGTCCTGTATTTTTCAAATGCTTTTTCTGCATCTATAGATATAATCATGTGATTTTTTTCCTTCAATCTGTTTATATGGTGTATTACATTGATTGATTCTCTTATGTTGAAACATCCTTGCATTCCTGGAATGAATCCCACTTGGTCATGGTGTATAATTCATTTAATTTGTTGTTGAATACGATTAGCAAGTATTTTGTTAAGTAATTTTGCATCTAGGTTCATTAGAGAAATTGGTCTGTAATTTTCCTTTCTTGTGGTGTCTTTCTTTGGCTTTGGTACTATGGTAATGTTGGCATCATAGAAGGAGTTAGGCAATGTTCCTTCTGTTTTGATTTTTTGGAAGAGTTTCAGCAGGATTGGTGTTAGTTCTTTCCAGAATGTTTTGTAGAATTTACCTATGGAGCTGTCTGGCCCTGGGCTCTTCTTAGTTGGGAGGTTTTAATGACTGATTCTATCTCTTTACTTGTGATTGGTTTGTTGAGATCATCAATTTCTTCTTTCATCAATATGGGCTGTTTATGTGTTTCTAGGAATCTGTCCATTTTCTCTGAATTGTCATTTTTGTTGGAATATAGTTTTTCAGAGTATCCTCTTATGATAGTCTTTATTTCTGTGGGGTCAGTGGTGATATCTACTTTCTCATTTCTTATTTTGTGTATTTGCAGCTTCTCTCTTTTTTTCTTTGTTAGTCTCACTAAAGGCTTGTCAATTTTGTTGATCTTCTCAAAAAACCAGCTCTTGGTCTTGTTTATCTTTTCAAGTGCTTTCTTATTTTCTATTTCATTTAGTTCTGCTCTTATCTTTGTTATTTCCTTCCTTCTTCTTCCTGTTGGATTACTTTGTTGTTTTTTTTCTAATTCCTCCAAATGTGCAGTTAGTTCTTCAATTTTTGCTCTTTTTTTAAAAATATTTATTTATTTAATACCCCCCCCTTCCCCGGTTGTCTATTCTCTGTGTCTATTTCCTGCATCTTCTTGTTTCTTTGTCCACTTCTGTTGTCGTCAGTGGCACGGAAAGTGTGGGTGGTGCCATTCCTGGGCAGGCTGCACTTTCTTTCACTCAGGGCAGCTCTCCTTATGGGCACACTACTTGCGCATGGGGCTCCCCTACACGGGGGACACCCCTGAGTGGCACGGCACTCCTTGTGTGCATCAGCATTGCAATGGGCCAGCTCCACACTGGCCAAGGAGGCCCGGGATTTGAACTGTGGACCTCCCATGTGGTAGACCGACACCCTAACCACTGGCCCAAGTCCGTTTCCCTCTTCTTTTTTGATACATGAATTTATGGCTATTAATTTCCCTCTCAGTACTGCTTTTGCTGCATCCCATAAATTTTGTTATGTTGTATTATCATTATCATTTGTTTGAAGGTAGTCATTGATTTCTTTTGAGATTTCCTCTTTGACCCATTGTTTTTCTAAGAGTGTGCTGTTTAATTTCCAAATCATGGTGTGAAATCTGGGCCTCTGGCCCTTGCAAATTTCCAGCCTCACTCCACTGTGGTCAGAGATATTATTTTATATGATTTCAATTTTTCTGAATTCATTAAGCCTTTCTTTGTGGCCTAGCACATGGTCTATCTTGGAGAATGATCCATGTGCCCTTGAGAAAAATGTGTATCCTGCTGTGTTTGGGTGTAATGATCTGTATATGTCTATTAGATCCAGCTCCTCTAATATACTATACAAATATTTTGTTTCTTTAGTGATTCTCTTTTGAGATGTTCTGTCCAGAGTTGATAGTGGTGTATTAAAATCCCGCACAATAATTGTAGATGCATCTATTCTTTCACTTAGTTTTTCCAGTGTTTGCCTCATGTATTTAGAGGTGCCCTTGTTAGGAGCATAAATATTTATGATTGTTCAATCTTCTTGATAGATTGTCCCTTTCACTAATATGTAGTATCCTTCTTTTTTTTTTTTTTTTTTTTTTTTTAAAGATTTATTTATTTATTTAATTTCCCCCCCTCCCCTGGTTGTCTGTTCTTGGTGTCTATTTGCTGCGTCTTGTTTCTTTGTCCACTTCTGTTGTCGTCAGTGGCACGGGAAGTGTGGGCGGCGCCATTCCTGGGCAGGCTGCTCTTTCTTTTTACGCTGGGCGGCTTTCCTCACGGGCGCACTCCTTGCGCGTGGGGCTCCCCCACGCGGGGGACACCCTTGCGTGGCACGGCACTCCTTGCGCGCATCAGCACTGCGCATGGCCAGCTCCACACGGGTCAAGGAGGCCCGGGGTTTGAACCGTGGACCTCCCATATGGTAGACGGACGCCCTAACCACTGGGCCAAAGTCCGTTTCCCTGTAGTATCCTTCTTTGTCTCTCACAATTGTTTCACATTTAAAGTCTATTTTGTCTGATATTAATATAGCTACTCCTGCCTTTTTTTGGTTATTGTTTGCTTGTAAGATTGTTTTCCAGCCATTCACTTTCAGCCTCCATGAGTTTTTGGGTCTAAGATGTGTCTCTTGTAGACAGCATATAGATGGGTCATATTTCCTTATCCAATGTCCCAGTCTGAATCTTTTGATAGGTGAGTTTAATCTATTGACATTCAGTGTTATTACTTTCAAGGAATTATTTATGTTAGCCATATTTTGATTGGACTTGTGTTTGTCATATTTTGTTTGTTTTTTTTTCCCCTTCTCTTTTTGTCTTTTTTGTTGCTCTTACACTCTCCTCCAACTCTGCCTGTCCTGTTTTTCCTTTCTTCCTGCAGAACTCCCTTTATAATTTCTTGAAGGGGAGGTTTCTTGTTGGCATACTCTTTCAGTTTCTGTTTATCTGTGAATATTTTGAACTCACCATCATTTTTGAATGCTAGTTTAGCTGGATAGAGTATTCTTGGTGGAAATTGTTTTCTTTTAGTACCTTGACTATATCATACCACTGCCTTCTTGCCTCCATGGTTGCAGATGAGAAATCAGCACTTAATCTTATGGAGCTTCCCTTGTATGTGATGGTTTTCTTTTCTCTTGCTGCTTTTAGACTTTTCTCTTTGTCTTCAGCATTGGATAATTTGACAAGTACATGTCTTGGGGTGGGCCTGTTGGGGTTTATGATGATTGGGGTGTGCTGTGCTTCTTGGATATGTACATCTGTCTCTTTCAGTAGATTTGGGAAGTTTTCAGCCATTATTTCCTGCAACACTCCTTCTGACCCCTTTCCCTTCTCTTCTCCTTCTGGGATGCCTATAATACATATGTTTGAGCGTTTTGCATTGTCATTCAGGTCCCTAAGTCCTAGCTGGATTTTTTCTATCTTTTTATCAATCAATTCTACTATTTGATTTCTGATGTACTGTCTTCCACATCACTAATTCTCTGCTCTGCCTCTTCTAGTCTGCTGATATTTGCTGCGAGTGTATTTTTGATTTCTTGAACTGTGGTGTTCATTCCCATCATATCTGTTATCTTTTTGCATATGTCTGCAATTTCCCCTCCAAGTGTTGTCTTCATGTTGTTAACCTCTTCCTTTACTTCATTAAATTTGTCGGTGATAAATGTCCTGAGATCTTTAATTACTTGTGTGAAGTTCTGCTTCCCTTACTGGTTTTTAGTTTGTTCATTGGATTCAGCCATGTTTTCCTGATTATTGGTTTGGTTTGTAGATTTTTGTTGCTGTCCGGTCATCATTTTATCTTGATAGGTTTAATCAGTTCCTTAGCTTCTTTGTCTAATCTTGGGGATTAATTAGCTGTTGTTTTTGCATAAGTGTTATATCTTCTCTTTGTCACTTTGTTCTTCTTATTCTAATTTCTTATTGCTGGTTGAGTTCACTTTAAAGGAAAGTATTAGGGCCAGGGAAAGGCAATTGTGTAAGCAAGGAAAAAGTGTAAAGTAGTATTGTTGATAAATGTTAACAGAGCAACAATATGAGATATGGGAGGATGGATATTAGATTCATGTAATTTGTGTAGAGTTATAGCAGTAGGTAGAGTACCTATAATGAGGTAGTCGACTGAATATGGGAGGAATATGGTATGAATTAAAAAGCTATTGTTTTTGTGAAAGAGGGAAAGAGAAAAAAAAGGCAATAGTTTCATAAAATACCATGACTTTAAAATGCTGTTTGACCTAAAGTAAGGGGGAAATGGAAAGGAGAAATGAGTTTATATGGCTACGAGTTTCTAAAAAAGAGTCTGGAGGCTGGCAGAAGGTTTGCCCTCATGCACAACTGAGCAGAGTCAGAGAGACAGATAAAGCAGATACAACCCCCAGATATTGGTTCCTTTGAGGGCTAAAGAGACCCATGGGAGTTATGGTCATGGCCGATGGGGTTAACTACCAGGGCAGATGGCCCCTCTTTGGAAATGGTGTTTATGTGTGATGAATCTGGACTCAGATGGGATCTCCCTTCATAAGACTTTCATGCTAAAGTGCTGGAGGTGCAGTTAATGTTGGGGTTTAAGATATATTTAGGGGATTTGAATCTCTGGACTGACAATGTGATAGCCAGATCCTGAGCCTCAACAGACTCCAGCACCTACAATCTGATTTATTGGACTTACCACACTCAGCTAAGATGGAGTTGAAGAAGGACAACCACCACACCATGGAGCCTAGAGTGATTACAACTGAAAATGGGAGGATTGCATCCAGCATCCATGTGGAATCTGAGCCTCCTCTTGACATAGAGGTGCAATGGACACAACCAATCCAATGTCCACATAGAAGAGGTGGCATTGGATTGGGAAAAGTGGACATGGTGGACGATGGGTATGGGGAAAGGCAGGAAGAGATGAGAGGTGGAGGCGTCTTCGGGACATGGAGCTGCCCTGGATGGTGCTTCAGAGGTAATCACCAGACATTGTAAATCCTCACAGGGCCCACTTGATGGAATAGAGGAGAGTATGGGCCATGATGTGAACCAATGTATATGAGGTGCAGAGGTGCCCAAAGATGTACTTACCAAATCCAATGGATGTGTCATGATGATGGGAACGAGTGTTGTTGGGGGGGGGGAGAGAGGGGGTGGGGGGGTGGGGTTGAATGGGACCTCACATATATATTTTTAATGTAATATTATTACAAATTCAATAAAAAATAAAAAAATTTAAAAAAAATGGCAATAGTTTCAAGAGTGGATAAAAGACAAAACAAAACAAAGGTATTAGAAATTAAGAGTTTGACACTTTGGGGATCAAAGAAAGGGAGGTGGAATATAGGAGAGACAGTAGATGATGGAGGATATCAAGATGTAGGCGAAAGGGGATAGTGTAGGTAGCCAAAATCAATTCACACAGAAATGATGCAGCGGAGGATGAGGAAACCCAGCAAATGTGAGGTGTTCCCTGTAGCACCTATTGTATAATTAAGATAAAATAAAATAAGAAGACAATGTGGGACAAGAGAGACAAAAAAAAAGAGAGAGAGAAGAAAGGAAGAAAGAAAAAGGGGGTGGGTAAACAGCAGGGAACAGGTAGGGGAAAGAAAAAAAAGATGTAGAACAACCACAACAGCAAAAACTACAAAAAAAACCTAAATAACTGGGGAAAAAAAGACTTTGGGGGATACGCTGGGAGAAAAGACTAGGAGATAATGCAGTGTTAGCAATCAGGACATTAAAAAATAAAAAAATAAAATAAAAATAAAAACAAAACAAAACAAAAAAGAAAAAATGCAAATGTTGAGGGCTAGGACATTCAAAGACCTCAGATGGACCTCAGGGCATGATGGATTCAGGGATGGAAAGTCTGTGATATTGCAGACTCAAGAGGTGTGAGTCTCTGGGGTGTGGGCCACCAGGGTTTAGGGGACTCAGACCTGGCAACCTCAACTCTGGTTAACAGGGAGCCTGGGAGCACTGCAGTGCAACACAGCCTTCAGGGATACCCACAGCTGGGTGCCAGCCATATGGGAGAGGTCACATCCACAAACTCTAACCTATGTGTCTGAACCCCACAATTCACTCACTAACTCGGATCTCTTCTGTGGCTGTATCACCATTTCAACTTCAGGACACCTCCCACCCTGTAAGCCCCCAGAACGGTCACCTGGGGGCGACTCTAAACTGCAGCCAATTTAATGACGCAGATCAGTAGCCAGGCCTGGGGGTGGGGCTCCAGCCAGAAATGCCGATAACAGAGTCCAAAACTGAAATTCCCATGCTTCACAAAATATTCCCCTAATCGGCTTCCAGATGTCTCCCACCCTGCAGGCCCTGAAACAGTCTCCTGGTGATGTCTCTTTATTGTGAAAAATTTAAGGCTGCTTCAGATCAGCAGCCAGCCTTGGGGGGGCGGGGCTCTAGGCAGAAGCACTATTATTTGTGTCTGCAATCAAAAATTCCCCACTTCACAATAAAACTCCCGTTTGTCTCCCCAAATCGGTCTACGAAGACCTCCTGCCCTGTTAGCTCCCCAATAGTCCACTCAGGGCTTATGAAATCCCCAGTAACACAGAACCTCCAGAAATCATTGCCCCAGTGCCGGTGCTGCGGCTCCACCCACCCCAGGAGGGAGCATCCCACACGCAGCTCCCACCTCTGTGTAATAGATTTTATCTTATACATGAATTTTCTCTGTTACCTTCCCACCAAATCGATGTCCAGACACCTCCTGCCTTGCAAAATCCTGAAACAGCCTGATCCCAAAGAATTTCCAATGCTGCCCAGCCACTTCTTTGCAGGAGAGAATCTCAGGTGCGCTCACTCAGCCACCATCTTGCCCCACCCCCTATGCACAGTATTTATGACTGTTATTTCTTCCTGGTGGGTTGTCCCTTATATTAATATATATATAATGTTCTTCTGTACCTCTCATAAATTTTTGCATTTAAAGTCTGTTTTGTCTGATCTTAGTGTAGCAACCCTTGCTATTTTTTTGGTTATTATTTTGTAGAGTATCTTTTTCCAACATTTTACTGACAGTTGGTTTGTATCCCTGGTTTAAGATGAGTCTCTTGTAGTCACCATATGGGTGGCTCAAGTTTCTTTTACCCATTCTGTCAGCTTATATCTTTTCATTGGGAGTTTATCCATTTATATTCAATCATATTACTGTAAATGCATTATTTGTTTCTACTGTTTTATTCTTTGGTTTTCATATGTCGTATCTTATTTTTGTCTGTCTTTTTACTCTTTGGGTTAACCTTTCTGCTATTCTTTCTTCTATACTCTCCTTCAAGCATCCCTCTCCTTTCTTTTTCTTTCAGTTTGTAAGGCTTAATTTACTATTTCCTACAAAGGTAGAGTCTTCTTTATGAATTCTCTTAGCTTCTGTTTCTGAATATTTTTAACTCCCCTTCATATTTGAAGGATAATTTTACTGGATAAAGAATTCCCCAGCTGGTACTTTTTCTCTTTCATTATCCTAATTGTATCATTCCATTGCCTCCTTGCCTCCAAGGTTTCTGATGAGAAATCCATGCTAAGTCTTGCTGGGCATCCACTGTATGTGATGGTTTCCTTCCCCCTTCCTGCTCTGAGAATTTTCTTTATCTCTGACATTTGACATTCTGAGTAGTATGTGTCTTGGAGTAGTTCTAGTCACATTTATTTTGATTGGAGTATCCTGTGCTTCTTGAATATGTAAGTTCATTTGTTTCATGACCACTGGGAAATTTTTAGCTATTATGTCCTCACATATACTTTCTGCCCTCCTTTCCTTGTATTTTCTTTCTGGAACTCCCATACACATATGTTGTTGTGTTTCATCCTATCATTGAACTCCCTGAGCCCCTGCTCAATTTTCTTCCATTCTTTTCTCTCTTCTTTTCAGCACTTCTGTCACCTGTATCATATATTCTTTCTTTTATCATTTCAAGTCTGCAGTTATATGCCTCTAATATGTTGTATTTTTAAATTTTACCTATCTTGTCTTTCTTTCTCATGAGTTGTTACTTTTCATTTAATGTTTTCAAATTCTTCTTCATGCCCACTCAGTGTCTTCTTGATGTCCTTAACCTCTCTAGCCATATTGTCTTTCAACTCATTAATTTGATTTTGGAAATTTGGGTGCATCTCGTTGCTTACTTTTCTCAAATCTTGAATCTCTCCTGGAGCTTTGATATGTTCCTTTTCTTGGGGCCATTTCTTCCATTGTATTAGTATGGCTTGTAGTGTTCTGATGATGTCTAGTCATCTGATTAGGATGGTGAGATTACTCAAATGCTCTCTTTTTCTCTAACTTTCATAGGGATTTAGCAGTGGGAGGCAGGGTGTTATGTTTCTATCTGTTCTGTGTCTTTAGGATTGTCCCATTAGCTGCTCAGATCTGGGCACTGGACCCAGTAATGCAGACTAGCTCCCCAGGTCCTTGAGTGGGGGAGGATGTAAAGAACAGAAAAAGCCTCTCAATTCTTTACTTTTACTTTTCTCATCTGCAAATCCTTGATCCACCAGAAGATGGTGCTCTTTAATGGTCCTTTCAGGCCAGTGCCTGAATGGAGTGTGTTTTCTGCAACATGGGCCAGATCAGTTTGATAGATAATCCTGCTTGCAGCTAAGTAGCTAGTAATTCAAACATTCTCAGAGGCAGTTCTCCAACTTTTGCAATTTATAACCCTAAATACCTATATTTAAAAAGAGGAAAGATGTACAAATGAAATACTAGATTGAACACCTCAGGAAACTAGAAAAAGCACAGCAAACCATTCCCAAAGCAAGCAGTAGAAAATAAATAATACAGATTGAAATAGAAATAAATGAAATGAAGAACAACAATAACAAAAAACAATGAAGAAAATCAACAAAACCAAGAGCTGATTTGTTGTGAAGATCAATAATATTGATGAACCCCTAGATAGACTAACAAAGAAGAGAATATGTAATAAATAAAAAATCAAAAGGAATGTTATGACTACTCCACAGAAATAAAAAGCATCATAAGAAGATATGAGAAACTGCATGCCAACACACTAGACAACCTCGATGAAATGGACAAATTTCTAGAAATGCACCAACAACTTACATTGATGCTACAAGACATACAAGACATAAACAAATCATATTTAAAGAAACTGAATCAATCATCAACAATCTCTCTGTAAAGAAATTCCAAACGTGTTATTGACCGGATATATATGGTTGACAGGGAGTTACACAGGGCATATGCCCAGGGTATATAGTAATGTCTAGATATACTCATAGTGGAAACAATTAAAAACAACAGATGGGGGGGTACTGGGCCCCTGGCCGGGGGGTCACTGTCATGGACCCTGGGGGAGCAGCAGCAGTCCCCCAGGTGCAACGGCAAGAACCAGGAAGGAAGGAGGGCCCAACAGTGGGCTCCTGATACTAATGGTTATGCTTTTGAGCCAATACACCTGCAATAAGAACAAGGCCTAGAGTAGCACTGTGCCTGGGAGGTTCCTCCTGACAGTTTTCATGTTACTCAAATGTGGCCACTCTCACAGCCAAACTCAGCATGCAGATGCAGTGCATTCCCCCCAGCGTGGGACATGACACCCGGGGATGAGCCTCCCTGGCACCGAGGGATCACTACCACATACCAGCTGAAGATGAAACTAGAAAAGGACCTTGAATTAAAGGTTCAACATGGATCAGCAGAATATCCCTGTCTACATATAATAACATGACTTCAAAATGCTGTTTGACCTAATGTAAGGGGGAAATGGAAAGGAGAAATGAGATTATAAGGCTATGAGTCTCTAAGAAAGAGTCTGGAGGTTGTCAGAAGGAATGCCCTTATGCACAACTGAGCAGAGTCTGAGAGACAGATAAAGTAGATACAATCCCAGGTATTGGTTCTTTTGAGGGATAAAGAGACCCATGGGTTCTATGGTCATGGCAGATGGGGTTCACTGCCATGGCAGATGGCCCTTCTTTGGAGCTGGTGTTTCTGCATGATGGAATTGGACTCAGAGGGGATCTCTTCTCACAAGACTTGCATGTTACTTTATTGGAATTGTAGTTGGTGCTGGGGTTTAAGATATATTTAGGGGATTTGAATCTCTGGACTGATAATATGACACCCAGGCCCAGAGCCTCAACAGACTTCAGCTCCTACACTTTGATTTATTGGACTTACCCCACTCAGCTAACATCGAGTTGAAGAAGGTCAACCACCACACCATGGAGCCTAGAGTATCTACAACTGAAAGCAGGAGGAGTGCATCCAGTATCCATGTGGAATCTAAGCCCCCACTTGACATAGATGTGCAATGGACACAACCAATCCAATGTCCACAGAGAAAATGTGGAATGGGTGTGGGAAGGGTAGCCATGGTGGCAGCTGGGTTTGGGGAATGGGAGGAAGAGATGAGATGTGGAGGCATTTTCGGGATGTGGAGTTGTCCTGGGTGGTGCTTCATGGACAATTACAGGACATTGTAGATCCCCCCAGGACCCACTGGATGGAACGTGGGAGAGTGTGGGCTATGATGTGGACCATTGACTACGGGGTGCAGTGATGCTCAGAGATGTACTTACCGGGTGCAATGGATGTGTCATGATGATGGGAGAGAGTGTTGCTGTGGGGGGAGTGGGGGGTGGGGGCGGTGGGGTTGATTGGGACCTCATATTTTTTTAATGTAATTTTTAAAAATAAATAAATAATTTTTAAAAAAAGAAATTCCAAACAAAAGTGGCTTTAAAGAGAGAGTCTACCAAACATTTCAAAAAGAATTAACACCAATCCTGTTTCAATGCTTAGAAAAATTGAAAATAAGGGAAAATTACTCAACATATTTTATGAAGCCAACATAATGTAACACCAAAGTCAGGTAAAGATACTACACTAAAAGAAAATTAGAGAACAATATATCTAATGGACAGAGATGCAAAAATTCTCAACAAAATACTTCCAAATAGAATCCAGAATGATATCAAATTATTTATACATCATGACCAGATAAGATTTATTCTTGGTATGCAAAGGTAGTTCAAAAAAAGAAAATTAACAAAATACTACACATTAACAAATTGAAGGAAGAAACCACATGATCATCTCAATCAATGAGAAAACATATTAGACAAAATCCAGCCTCCTTTCTTAAAACAACATTTCAAAAGATAGAAATAGAAGAAAAATTCCTCAATATAATAAAAGGTGTATATGAAAAACCCACAACCAACATCATACTCAATGGGAAAGATGAAAGTTTTCCCTCTAAGACCAGGAACAAGAGAAGGATGCCCACTGAAACCACTGTTATTCTACATTGTTTTAGAAGTTCTAGCTAGAATCATTAGAGAGGGAAAAAAGATAATCCAAATAGGAAAAGAGGAAGTAATATTCTCACTATTTGCAGATGACATGAACCTATACTTAGAAAATTCTGAAGTGTCTGTGACAAAGCTACTTTAGTTAATAAACAAGTTTAGCAATGTGGCAGGGTAGAAGATCCACACACAAAAATCAGAATATTTTCTACATTAGTATTGTACAATCTGAGGAGGAAATCAGGGGGGAAAATTCCATTTACCATAACAACAAAAAGGCTCAAATACCTAGGAATCAAATACCAAAGACATGCAGGACTTAAGTGCAGAAATTTACAAAACAATGTTAAATGTAATCAATAAAGACCTAAACAAATGGAAAGACATTCCACATTCATCAATTAGAAGACTAAATAGGAGGGTGTCAATTTGACCCAAACTGATTTGTAGATTCAATGTAATACCAATCAAATTCAAACAGCCTATTTTAACAAAATACACAAGGCAATTACCAAGCTCATTTGGAAGGGAAAGTGCACCTGAACAGACAAAAGCATTCTAAAAAACAAGAATGATGTCAGAGCAATTTTACTGCCAGACCTTGAAACATAATCCAAAGCTATAGTTGTTAAAACAACATTGTACTGGCAAAAAGATAGACTCATCAATCAGTGGAATAGAATTGACAGTCCCAAAACAAGCCCTCACCTCAATCACAAACTGGTTTTCTGTAAACCTACCAAATGCATGTTAACAGGAGAAAACAGTCTCTTCAACAAATGGTGCTGGGAGAACTGGATATATATAACCAAAAGAATGAAAGAGAATCCATATCTCACTCCCTATACAAGAAACAATTCAAAATGGATCAAAGACCTAAATGCAAAAGCCAGGACCAAAAGACTATTAGAAGGAAATTTAGGGAAATGACCTTGTGGTAGGTGGTGGTTTCTTGGATGTTACACCCAAAGTGTGAGAAAAAGAAAAAACAGATAAATGGGACCTCTTCAAAATTAAACACTCTTGCACATTAAAGGACTTTGTCAAAAGGGTGAAAATGTAGCCAAATCAATGGGAGAAAATATATGGCAATCATATACCTGACAACGGCTAAATATCTGTGATATATAAAGAAATGCTACAGCTCAAAAGAAATGGGCAGAAGACTTGAATAGACATTTGCACAAAGGAATACAAATGGCAAAAAAACATGAAAATATTTCCAGCTTCACTAGTGATTAGGGAAATGTAAATCACAGCTACAATCAGATATAATTCCACACCTATTAGAATGAACACTAGTAAAAATACAGAGAACTACAAGGGTTGTGGAAGATATGGAGAGATAGGAACACTTATTCATAGTTGGTGGCATTAAAGAAAGGTATAGCCATTCTTGAGGACTGTTTGGCACTTCCTAAAGAAGTTGAATAGTGATTTGCCACATAGCCCAATGGTACCACTACTGGTTATATACCTAGAAAAACTGAGAGCATTGATAGGAACAGACATCTGCAAACTGATGGTCATTGTAGAATTATTCATGATTGCCAAAGTTGGAAACCATCCAGGTGTCCATCAACTGATGAATGGATAAACAAACTGTGGCCTGTTATTACAGTGGAATATTTGCACCTTTAAGAAGAAATGAAGTCATAAAATATATGAAAACATGAATGAACCTGGAGGATATTATGTTGAATGAAGCAAGCCAGACACAAAATGAGAAATTCTGTATGATTGTTCTATTGTGATCTAAATATATTGTGCAATCCCATAGAGTTAAATCACTTGAATATGGGTCACAGAAAATATGTTAATCTTTGCAAATGAGGAGAAAAGGTAAAAGTCCAAAATCATGTTATTAACTAACTCTGCTATTACATTGGGTATGAAATTGCTTTAGATGGAATGTCTGACATCATGTATATTACTAAAAGGAAAGCTAAACCTGTAACACAGGACTGTATAGCACAAGAAATGCACATGTGAACTATGACTATGGGTTAAATTGCATATATAAGAACATCTTTCTTTGAAAGTGAACAAATGTATGTAAGTACTATGAGAAGTTAGTATCAGACCAAAAGAAAAAAAATCCACATTATGTGAAGTGAAAGAAATCAGACACAAAGTACCACATATTGTATGATTTCATTTATATAAAATGTAGATATAAATCAATTTATAAAGATAAAATTAGAGTAGTGATTATGTAGGGTAGGGGAAGGACTGAAAGGTGGTATGGAATTTTTCTTTTGGAGTAATGTAATTGCCCAAAAATTTTTTGTGGTGATGAATGCACAACATTGTGATTATATTAACAGCCATTGGTTATACTTTAGGCAGATATTATGGTATGTGAATAAATAAATAATTGTGCAATAAGAGCCAGAAATAGAGGCTATGTACAGGGGGGGATTTCACAGAGAGATTGAGAAGTGAAGACTTTTTTTGTTTGTCTGTTTATTATTATTATTGAAATAATGAAAATGAAAATGCTCTAATAATGACTGAAGTGATAAATGCATAACTAGGTGATTTTACCAAATGTCATTGCTAGTACATTCTGGATAAACTGTATGCTTTATTAATATGGATCAATAAAAATGACATGATTTAAAAACATAAAAGAGATAAAAATATTGATTAGATTTATCTTGATTGGCATTCAAGGTAATCAGGATGCATTCTTTGGATTCTATGACTGAAGAGATGGTCACATGCACAGAAGGAGAATTCAGCATTGAAACTGTTTTATTCTAGCAAAAGAAGCTGGGATCTCAAATATAGTGACAGTATCAATAATGAAGACTTGAAATCTTTGATTTATCCAACCTATTTTGGTTATTTTGAGTACTAGGGTAATTTTCACCAGGGTTTCTTTTATTTTTTAGATGAGTTTTTATCAAAATAGAACTGTTTAATCCAACTACAGGCACCTTGGGTAGGTCTTCTGAGGACAGGCTAGGTAGCTGTGAGCATATTGCTCCTCATTTAAATGCACAGGTAGAGAAGCAGACTTGGTGCAGTGGATAGGGAGTCCATCTACCACATGGGAGGTCCGCGGTTCAAACCCTGGGCCTCCTTGACCCATGTGGAGCTGGACCACATGCAGTGCTGATGCATGCAAGGAGTGCTGTGCCATGCAGGGGTGCACCCCTCATAGGGGAGCCCCATGCGCAAGAAGTGCACCCTGTAAGGAGAGCCACCCAGAGCAAAAGAAAGTGCAGCCTGCCAAGAATGGTGCTGCACACACGGAGAGCTGACAAAACAAGATGATGCAACAAAAATAGACACAGATTCCCATGTCACTGACAACAACAGAAGTGGACAAGAGAATATGCAGTGAATGAACACAGAGAACAGACAAATGGGGTGGGGGGAAGGGACGAGAAATAAATTGAATATAATAATAAATAAAATAAAATAAAATGCATAGATAATAGTCACAGGGAATCTTGTCTCATCTTAGCATTGAGGTTTGATTTTTCTGTGATCAGATCAGTAAGGGAAGCAGACTATACACAACACCTACAGACAGACAGACAGGAATATTAGAGTTTTAATTAAGTCTAGGGGGAGCAAATGTAAGGGCTATCATTGGGGGAGTTCATTGAAAGGATATCTGAGGAATTCTCATTTCAATTAAGACTGAAAGAAAATGAGTATGGGGGAGACAGTGTTTGTGGAATGGGGTGGAAATTAATGTGAAAAAGTGATTAGACAGAATAGCACTGTTTAGTTGTCTTTTGTAGGTTTGAGAGGGCTTGCAAAGTATCAATCTCTATGCCTGGTGGAGACCTTAACCAAGAGTAAAGGAGGTGTAGTATTTATATTTTAGGGGAGAGCTTATGCTCTGAGAACTATTCCATATTAAGTCCATGTAATTAACCAAGTAGCAATGACAGCTCAGAAAAGGATTCCAGATAACTGTTTTGTCACTTTCATCTTAGGAAGAACAATGGAAGAAATGAAAAGTAAGTGAATAAATTTGGGAAGATGTAAGGATAGTTTATAAAAAAGGAGAAGAGAGGGTGCTAGGATTTAGTCAAACTGTTTGATTTGTTCTTTGCAGTGACCAATGTAGTTTGAAAACAGTTGGAAGAATAGCATTTCAGAAAGAGCAAGGAAAAAGAAGTTCCATACCAGGTCATGGTTCAATTCTTCCATGGTTCCAAGTAAGGATTTATTTATGGAGAGATCCATGTTGATGTTAGCCAGCTCTCCTTTGAGGAATCATTGTTGGTCTTTGACTAAAGGGTGGGTGGGGTGAGGAATTGGTAACTGCACTGAGAGTTTGATTGTGAAGGCAAGGACAGGAGATCAGGAACTTGGGGAGAAATAGGTTAGAGGAAGTTTTTGTTGAACAATGGAATAGATGGAATAAGCTTAAATGGTGAGATGGGTTGTGAGGAGAGGGAGCAGTTTCTGGTTTAGGAGATTCAATTTAAAATCAAGTCTATAGTTAGCAAAAAAATTAGGAGAGGAAAAGTTCAGCAGAGACATTGGTCTCAGCCAGAGGTAACAAGACTTCTCAATTTAATAGAAGAGAAGGTGTAGCCAATGTGAATGGTTGCAAGGAATATTTGAAGATGTTATGCTATGGAAGGGAAATTTGAAAATTGATGATCCATCTACTTATTAAGAGGATATTCTATACATTAAAAGTGAGGTGTTCTGTTAGAATAAGTGTGATCAAAAGCTATGGAGGAGATTTCATGTATTTATAGAGACCAGAGCAATAACTTAATTATCAAGACACTAGAGGTGCCAGATATTTGATAGTCACTAGGAGTAGTGACTGTGGGTTTATACCAGGAACAATATCCTAATCTCATGAGGTGTCAGAGGCAATCATGGAGAAATGCAGGTATTTAGGTCTTGATCACTAGAGGTAGCAGTTAGTATGAGGGACATAAGAAATTAAATGTTGGACTTGTAATGTTGAAATGTGTAATTGGATTAAACTAGACTTTCAAGACAGAGGTCAGAGGCTGATGTTTGGCAAGAGGAATGAAGGCATGAGGAGATTCCTGTGAACAAGCCAAAAGGGAGGTGGTTGTGACCACAGGATGTGACCTCTGATGAGTGATGTGAGATGGGACAGTCCATGTAAAGCCTGGGTGTGGTGAATAATATACCAGGAATTTAAGCTTGGCACACAGGCTAAGCAGCATTCAAATTCCAGCTGTGTAATCTTCTAGGCATGTAATTTGGTCATGTTATTAAAGTTTGCTGAACTTCTAATCATAACCTTTGTGAAATTGTTTGAAAAAAATAATCTACAGGATCATTGTGACAATAAAATAAGGAAATCTATGTAAATCTTTCCTTTTTCTAGACTTAAGGTAAAAGTGGGTACTTACTTTGTTTATGACACATTACCATTTTTGTTCTTTGAATACACTTAATTATTAAAGAAGTTTAAGGGCCAAATATATAGTTTATAAATGATTAATGCTTTTACACTTATGTATATTTATATATAAATTGAAGGACATTGCAGCAATATTGATAAATACAGGACTGGATTTCAGTAAGCATTTTCTTAAAAGATCAGATGGGCAACCAAATATACCCTTACACTCATCCATCCTATATTTTCTGAGCATTTGCCCTACAAGGATTGTCTCTTGGCACAATATTATAATCTATGTATTCCTGCTAATTTCTAATGAATGGTATTTTCAGGGCTAGACTTGGAGAATGGGTGACATTGATCTCTCCAAATGAATACATTCTTAAACTTATTAACTTCTTCATGAAATAGATTTTAATTTGCATGAATGATATCCAAATGTACAGGTAAAATATCTAAAAGTCAGGCTTGAGGGAGTGATAATTCTTGAAATCCCAAGTGGGATGACCAAAATGATTTAGGGCAAGTGTATATAAAAGAGCAGAAACTGCACGGATCATGAAGTGGGTGGATTCCAGAGGGCTGGGAGGGACACAGGTGAAACAATGAAGCCCCAGTGTATGCAACAACATGGATGAATCTTGAGGACATCATGTTGAATGAAATAAGTCATATGCAAAAGGACAAATCTCTTATGGTCTCACTAATATAAACTAATAAGTAAACTCATAGAGCTGAGATCTAGAGCATAAGTTACCAGGAGATACAATGAGGATAAATAATAGGGAACTGATGCTTAATGTGTGCAGACATTTTAATAAGATTGACTGTAAAAGTTTTAAAATGGATACATGTGATGGTAGCAAATTATTGTGAGTGCAGTTAACAGTGTTCATATATGGCAGTGATTGTGGCAGAAAGGGGAAGCTTATGGTTGTATATGTCACTAGAAGGAAACTAGAGAATGAAATTGGTACTATATAACATAATGAACCCTGTTGTGGATGATGAATGTAGTTAATAATACAAATATAAGTGCTCTTTCATGAAGTATAATAAATGTATGCTACTTGTAGAAGGTGCTAATAATAGGGTGTTATATGGGAAAATACTAATAATGCAAATTCTTACATAGTAAACAGTAATATTGTAATATATTCAACAACTGTAACAAATGTACATTAACAATGCTAAGGAGCATTAATAGTGGGAATAAAGAATATGGTAGCTTTCTTTTTGGAGTAATGAAAATATTCTAAATTCATTGTGGTGATGAATTCCAAACTATGTGATTACACTGGGAGCCATGGATTGTACATTATGGATGGAGTGTGTGGAGCTCAAAGAATAAAATTTAAAAAAGAAAAAGTCTAGCATGAATGTCACTCAGTTCCTGGTTTAGGTGTTAATAATTTGGAAGATTTTCTTGAATATTCAAATCCAACACTGGTGCCTACACCGGGATCACAAAAATTTATGTTTCTAACATCAAAGTATGATCTACTCATTCATTATAACATATTTTTACTGACATCTACTCTCCCAGTCATTGACTCATGTGGAGTAGAAATCAGGTATGTCAATGTCATCTTTAATTTCAAAATTCTTTTTCTTTATTAAATTGTCTTTTTTAAAAAAGGATACATAGATTGCAAAAAATGTTACATTAAAAAAATATAAGGTATCATCTTTTATACCAGTTTTGGCAAAAAGAGCAGCTCAAGAATAGTATTGGCTGAATTATAGATCCTTTCCTTCAGGCATTTTGTGATATTTAAGAAAGGAAACATCCATGAGGTAGTACCTCAAGAGATATAAAGAAGTCGGTGTCGGCATAAAGACAGGCAGACTGACAAATGGAACTGAATAAAAATCTCAGAAATAGACCCTCACAGCTATAGTCAAGTGATTTTTTGACAAGGCTGTCAAGTCCTCCCAGGTGGACCAGAACATTCTATTCAACAAATGGTAATGGGAAAATAATAGACATATCCAAAAGAAAGAAAGATGACCCCTATCTCACAACTTATACAAAAATTAACTCAAAATGTATCAAGGGCCTAAATATAAAACCAATAACCACAAGAATCCTAGAAGATGTTGTAGAGAAACATCTTCAAGATCTTGTGGAGGATGGTGGTTTCTTAAACATTACACATAAAGCACAAGCAATGAAGGAAAATATAGATAAATGGGATCTCTCAAAATTAAACACTTTTGTACCTCAAAGGACTTTGTGAAAAGGGTGAAAAGGCAGGCAAGTCAATGGGAGAAAATATTTGGCAACCACATATCAAATAAGGATTTAATATCCATGATATATAGAGATAATATAGCTAAACAATAAAAAGACTAACTATTGGATTTTTAAAATGGGCAAAAGACTTGAAAAGACAATTGTTCAAAGAGGAAATAGAAATGGAGTGAAAACTCATGAAATATTGCTCAACATCAGTAGCAATTAGGGAAATTCAAATCAAAACTGCAATGAGAGGGAAATGTGGGAAAAATGTATTAGATTAGGCAGGCAAGACTCAATTTTCTCACAAAAACAATGGAGAAAGAGCCAAAAGCTATCTGAGGGAACGGCTTTGGGGTCAGCAAACCAGTACAGTGCTACACAAGTCCCAGGAGGGTAAGGGAAGGAGAGAGGAAGAACCTGAAACAACAAATGCCAGTTACCAAATCCCTGCAATGTCTGGGCTGGGTCCCCTCCCAACTCCAAATATATGAAGCTGGGGTAAAACCCCTGGCTCACTGCAGCTGACTGAGACAGGAACAGATTTCTTCCTCCCTTTCAGCTATTTCAAGGCAAAATGGAGGGAGAGGTGGGGAGACTTTTCATCAGTGAATTTGGCCAGCAGATCCCAATAAGAATCTCAACTCTGGACTACCAAAACATAGGAAAGCCACAACTGAAACACCTTCATGGAAATGTGTGCTATTGAGCACCATTTGCTTATACATCTGAAAATTGTATGGAAAAAAACTTTCTGGTTCTCTCTGTAACCTATGTATCCTAACCCCTGGGAGAAAATCTATACTCCATTGGTAAGTTCCTGGTCTGATTCTGACAACCTAAGCTGGGTGATTTTTAAAAAATGGTAGAACACAAATGGAGTTTCCCACTACCACAAATTAGGCAGGAGATTTTCCCATACTCAGAGAAATCACATATCCAGAATGCAATGGATAGGCCTCACCCTGGGAAAAACCAGCTTCATGTTCTTTGTATCTCTCCTGCTAGGTAAGTATGGGGTAATTTTAAGAACTTAGAATAAGCTGAAACAAATACCAGAGAAGACCTGTGGGGAAAAACAGGAAGAGAGAATTTGGCCATCAGAGTAAATTCACCAACATATTCAGATGGCTAGACATCAGCAAATAATCACAAGCATACTAGGAAACAGGAAGAGATGGCCCAAAGAAATAAACCAAATGCCTGATAATCACACAACTCTCCTAAATCAATTCAAAGAATTTAAATAAAATATGACTAAAGAAATAAAGGATATTAACAAGATACTGTGTGAGTATAAAGAACAATTTGAAAGCGTGCAAAGAAAAGTAACAGACCTATGGGAATGAAGGACATGATAGATGAGATTAAAAATACACTAGTGATACATAAAGCAGCTTTTAATTGCTCTAAGACAGAAATAGGGATTTGAAAATCACAATATCTGACTTGGAAAAGTCAGGAAAACAGAAAGAGAAGAGAATGGAAAAAATGAATCCAGGACTCTGCAAATTGAATGAAAATGACAAATGTTTATACACACTATCAGTGCTCCAGAAGGAGAAGAGATTAGAAATGGGAGAGAAAGAATATTTGAGGAAATAATGATTGAAAACTTCCCTACCCTTATGAAAGACATAAATATCAATATCCAAGAAGGACAATGCACCCCAAACAGATTAAATCCAAAGAGACATATGCTGGGACCCACTATTCAGAATGACAAATATCAGAGAGAGAGGATTCTGAAAGCATCAAGAGAAAAGCAAAGCAACACATACAAAGGATACTCAATAAGATTAACTGCTGCACCCTCATCAAAAACCATGGAGGAGAGAAGAATTCTATATCTGGCAAAACTGTACTTCAAAAATGAGGGTGAGTTCAACGTTTTCACAGACAAATAAAAATTGATGAAATATATTACCAAAAGACCAGAATTATAAGAGATACTAGAGGAAGTGCTCCAGCCTGCAAGGAAAAAACAAGGGTGAGATTTGGAGAAGAGTAAAGAAATGAAGATTATTAAGAAGGGTAAATTAAAGGATAAAAAGATAGACAATAGAATGATATGATGAGAGAAATAAAGGACAAAATAGACTAAGTAATGCCTTTATAATAATAACATTAAATGTTAATGGTTTAAACTCCCCAATCCAAAGACTTAGACTGATAGAATGAATAAAAGTATGAGCCATCGATACGTTTTCTACAAAAGACCAACTTCAGATATAAGGTCACAACCAGGATAAATGTAATAAGTTGGGAAAAGATACTTCATGCAAATAGTAACCAAAAGAGACTGGAGTAGTGATATTAGTATTGGACAAACAGATTTCAAGTCAAAACTGATAAAAAAGGATGAAGAAGGCCATTATATATTTTAAAAGAGGCAGTTCACCTAGAAGAAATATCTATAATAAATATTTATGCACCTAACCTGAGTGACCAAAGATACATGAGAAACACACTGGTAAAACTGCAGGGAGGAATAGGTTCCTCTATATTAATAGTTGGAGACTTCAATACACCCCACTCAGTATTGGATAGAACATCAGGACAGAGGATAAAGAAAGAGAACAAGAATAATATGACAAATGAACTAGACCTAACAAACATCTATGAAGCACTGCATCCCCAAACAGCACAGTGTACTTTACTTTGCAAGAACTCATTGATCCTTCTCCAAGAGAGATCTTTTGTTGGGTCACAGGACAAGTCTCAATTAATTTACAAAGTTTGAAATTACGCAAAACACTTTCTCTGATAATAACAGAGTGAAGCTGGAAATCAATAATGGATGGAAAAAGGGAAACTCATAATTATATGGAGATTAAACAACACACTTTTAAATAATAAGTTGGTCAAAGAAGAAATTGGAAGAGTATTCAGCAAATATCTTGAGATGAATGAACTAAGAACACAACATATCAAAAGTTATGGGACACTGCAAAAGCAGTGTTAGATTAAAAAAAGAAGAAAGATCTAAAATTGAAGTTCTAACTGCACACCTGAAGGAAATTGAAAAAGAACAGCAAACTTAGGCCAAACCAAACCAAAGGAAAAAATAGTAAAGATCAGAGCAGTAATAAATGAAATCGAGAACAAGTAAACAATACAGAGAAATAACAAAACAAAAAGTTGGTTTTTTCAGAAGATCAACAAATCCTTAGCTAGACTGACAAAGAAATAAGAGAGAAGACACAAATAAATATAATCAGAAATGAGAGAGGGGACATTACTACTGATCCTGCAGAAATAAGAGGATACTATGAACAATTGTATATGAAAAAACCAGACAATGTTGAGGAGATGGATAATTTCCTACAAACACACAAACCACCTACACTGACCCTGGAAGAAGTAGAAAAGCACATATATTGTAAGAGATTGAAAGTCATCAAAATCCTCCAAAGGATGAAAAGCCCAGGACCAGATGCTTTCACAGGTGAAATCTACCAATCATTCAAAGATGATCTAAAACCAATCTTGCTCAAGCTCTTCCCAAACACTTGAGAAGGGAAGAATTCTACCAGACTCATTCCATGAAACCCACATCACCCTAATAGCAAAACTAGATAAAGATACTAAAAATTTTTTTTAATTCCAGACCGATTTCTCTAATGAATAGAAATGCAAAAATCCTCAACAAAATACTTGCAAACAAGAGTCCAAAAAGTACATCCAAAGAATTATGACCCTCAATCACGTGGGTTTTATCCCAGGTATGGAGGGTGGTTCAACGGAATAAAATCAATTGGTGTAATAAGCCATATTGATAAGTCAAAGAAGAAAAATCACATGATCTTCTTGATTGATGCAGAAAAAGTATTTCATAAAGTACAGTACCTTTTCTTAATAAAAACACTCCAAAGATAGGAAGAAGGAAACTTTCACAATATGGTACTGTGTATGTATGAAAAACTTGCAGCTACCATTGAATTCAATGGGAAGGACAAAGCTTCCCCACTGAGATCTAGAACAAGACTAGGAGGCCTACTGTCACCACTGTTATTCAATATGTGCTACAAAAAAAAAACTAAACAATTAAAAAATGGGCAAGTGCCTTGAAAAGATCACTGTCTGAAGAAGAAATACAAATGGCAAAGAAACACATGAATAAATGTTCAACATCACTAGCAATTATGGAAATGCAAATTAAAACTTAAATGAGGTATCATTTCACACTTATTAGATTGGCCATCATAAATAGTAAAAAACCTGTAAATGTTGGAGAAGATGTGGAGAGACAGTGATGCTTTTTCACTGTTGGTGTGAATGTAGAATGGTACAGCCACTGCAGAGGACTGTTTGGCAGTTCCTAAGGAAGCAAATACAGACTTGCCATGTGACCTGACAATATCATTGCTAGCTGTATACCTAGAACTGAGGGCAGAGACACAGACGTCTGCACACCAGTGTTCACACTGAGATTATTCATGAGTGCCAGAAGTAGGAAACAACCCATGTGTCCATCAACTGATGAATGGATAAACAATTATGGCATGTGCACATGAAGGAATGTTATGCAGCTGTAAGAAGAAATGAAGTCGTGAAGCATATGACAACATGGATGAACGTGGAGGATATCATTTTGAGTAAAGCATGCCAGCCATAAAAGAAAAATACTGTATGATTCTGCTAATATGAACTAAATATATTGTGTAAACTCAAGGAGTTAATAATTGGAAAACAGGTCACAAGAAAATAGAATGAAGATAGAGAATGGAAAGCTCAGGGTTAATCTCTGCAGAATTGGTAAAAAGGTTATTTGTAGATCTTAGGAAATAAATAGAAACAGAGCACATCATAGTGTTTGTAACTAGCAGAGCTATTATATGGCTTTGACAGTGGTTGAAAAGGGTAAGTCCAAGGTCATGTACATTACAAGAAGGAAAGCTAAAAACTGTAATCTGAGACTAAGATAGTAAAGCCTCATGTAAAACATGAATATGGGTGATACTGCATATATAAAACTGTTTTTACAAAATATAAATAAAAATAACCTAGAACAAATGAAAAAGAATAGGAGCTACATACAGAGGGGAAGCATAGAGAGATTGAGAGATGCTGAGATTTTTTGTTTCCTTCTTCTTCTTCTTATTAGAATAATGAAACTGCTCTAAAAATGACTGAAGTGATGAATGCACAACTATGTGTTTCTACCAAGTACCACTGATGAATACTTTGGATTGATTTATACTTTAGTAATATGTATCAATAAAATTGATTTGTTAAAAAAACTACAATGAGATATCATTTCACACCTATTAGAATGGATACTATTAAAAAGTCACAAATCTCTAAGTGTTGGAGAGGATGTGGAGAGACAGGAACCTCATTCACTGTTGGTGGAAGGTAGAATGGTACTACGACTGTGGGGGACTGCCTGTCAGTTCCTAAGGAAGTTGAACATAGACTTGCCTTGTGACCTGGCAATACCATTACTAGCTATGTACCCAGAAGGCTGAGAGCAGTGACACAGAGACATCCACCTGCTGATGTTTTTAGTGGCTTTATTCATGATTGCCAAAAGTTGGAAACAATCTAAATGTCAATCAACTGATGAATGGACAAACTGGTATATATACACGATGGAATATTTTACAGCAGTAAGGAAAAATGAAATCATGAAGCATATGACAACATGGATGAACCTATAAGACATCACTTTTTTTAAAAGATTTATTTATTTATTTATTTCTCTCCCCTCCCCCCAGTTGTCTTTTCTCTGTGTATAAGACATTACTTTGAGTAAAGCAAGCCAGACACAAAAGGACAAATAGTGTATGATTGTGCTTTTGAGAACTAAATATAAGATCCTCAAGATTCATCTATGTTATTCCATGTGTTAGTACTGTATTCCTTCTTACAAATGAGTGATATTCCATGGTATGCATATTCAAGAATTTGTTTATCCATTCATCTGTTGATGGGTATTTGGGTTGATTCCAGTTTTTGGTGATAGTGAGCAATGCTGCTATGTACATTGGTGTGCATTTATCTGTTCGTGTCCTTACTTTCAGTTCTTCTGGGTATATACCCACTGTGGAATTGCTGGATCATATTCCAAATCTATAGTTAGTTTTTCAAGCAAATGCGAAACTGTCCTCCACAATCACTGCACCATTCTACATTCCCGCCAGCGGTGCCCCAGGTTTCCCATTCTTCCCCACCTACTCTACCACTGGTAGTCTCCTGTTTTTTAATAGCTTCCAGTCTAATGGGTGTAAGGTGATATCTCATTGCAGTTTTGATTTGCATTTTCCTAATAGCTAGTGATGTTGAGCATCTTTGTATGTGTTTTTTAGCCATTTGTATTTCTTCTTTGGAGAATGTCTATACAAATCATTTGCCCATTTATTAAATGGGTTGTTTGTCTTTTTATTTTCAAGGTGTAGGATTTCTTTACATATGCTTGATATTAGACTCCTGTCAGATATATGATTACCAAATATTTTCTCCCATTGGGTAGGCTGCCTATGTTGATTGAAGCAAGCCAGGTATTGAAGGACCTCGCTGATAAGAATTAAACAAATTGAGCAACTCACAGAGCTAGAGTTTGTAAGATAGGTTTACCAGAAATAGAAAGGGAGAAGAAGGTTGTTAGCCAATGCCCATAAGGGTAAAACCTATAAGATGGAAAGGTGTATTTGTGCAGTGAAGGGATATGACAGGTGTGTAGTGATACCAATGGGCTGGATGTTTGGCAGGGGGTGGGGGGAGTTGTTGAATGGTCCATGGAACTGGGGAGACGGTTGGGGGAGGGAACGGTGAACACTGGGGATCTGTGGGTACCTAGTTGAATCTACCATGTTGGGAAAGCTCTTTTGGTGATATGACAAGGAAGGGTTACTGGTTTAGGGTCTTCGATGGGAAGGTATTTGGGCCAGGGTGCACCTGGGGCAGGCTTCTAGGGAGTGTATGAGTGATCATTTTGCCATAGGATTTTGTATCAGTGGGTGGAAATTCACATAAAGAGCAGGAAGGAGTTGGACTCCCATCCTGGGGAGGCCCATTATGTTCTCAAATAGAGGGACAGGAGTCTCTCAAGAGCATGGGCAATATCTAATAGGGAAGGACAGACAGTGTGTCAAGTCCTCAGTGTTGCTGCAAACAATTATGAATCTTGTTCTTCAAGGAGTGAAGCCTGGTGGTCTCTGTGTGCCACAGGGGAGGGGGAGGCAGGAATAGAATAGATGAAACAGGTGATATTTTGGGGGCAATAGAAGTTTTCTAAATGATTTTGCAATGATGGATACAGGCTATGTTAAACTTCATCAAAATGTATAAAAGTGTACACTCAAAAATGTAAACCATAATATAAACTATTGACCATGGTTAGTAGCTATGTACATCGGTTGTAAGAAATGTATCATCCACATATAAAAAGGTTATTTATATGGGAAGGGGGAATATGGGAAGGACGTTGGGAAAATGGGGTCCTCCCCTGTATTTTTTGTGTGACTTTACTGTGACCTAAAGCTTCTTTGAAGACAAAATGAAAAAAAAGTAAAACACCATGGGAACAAATGGAAGAAAATGTCAGTGTACATATAGGACAACAGATCTTACAGTGATGAAAGGCAAAGTATGTCAAAAAATTTTTTTCTTAAATATTTTTCATTTTTTAAATCCCAAAATTACATTTTTAATTTTTAAAATATTTTCTGAATTTTATTATGCTTAAAACTATCATTATTATTTCATTTTCTTATTAATTGTATTTGGCTACTTTATTGGGTTCATTTTGGAGAAGTTTGGGATCACAGAAGGGTTACAACTGTGGCAGCAAAGGATCAGTGGGGCAGGGTGTCAGTAATGGGGGATACATGGGAGGAGGTTCACGGAGCATAAATATAAGGCATATAAATGTGTTCAAATGTTCATGGGGCATGGCCACAGTGGCTGGAGATTCACACAGCAACCAAAGAATATCAAATGCCCATCCTGGGGAGCTCTGCCACGTTCTCTCCTGGAGCCCCAAATACAGGGGCAATGACTAGTGGAGGAGAATGGTCCACTGATGGGCCATTGATACTGATGACTATGATTATGAACCTTTGCTCTTGAAATTGAAACTTGGCATAATATTGCAGGATGCCCAAGAGTTACCTACCGGAAGCCTCCTTGTTGCTTAAGTGAGGCCTCTTCTAAGCCAAAACTCAGCATATAAATGCAATAAATTCCCCCAAGGAAAATGACTCCCAGGGATGAGACTCCCTGGCACCAAGGGATTGCTACCAAGTACTAACAAACAATGCAACTGGAAGGAAAAAAAATGGGGGGAAAGGTGGAGACAAATGAGTTTACATGGTTAAGTGACTTCAAAGTGAATTGGGAGGGAATTCCAGAGGTAACCTTTATGCACATCTCAGCATGATCACATAGACTGCCAAAGTAGATACTATCCCAAATAGTGGGGCTCCTGAGGGCTCTGGAGACATCCAGACACTATAGTCAGGGCAGATAGCTCAGGAGTTTGGTCCCTTGCCAGTGGGATTTATGCTCTCCAGTGTGACAGAGTCAGACTCCCTTGTGGTTTCCCTACACATGGCTCCTCTATCCTTCTGTTTGAACTTATAATTAGTACTGAAGTTGGTAGGTATACCTCTAAGAGACATAAATCTCTGGGCTGTCCTTGTGTCAGCCTAGCCCTGAATCTTAAAGAGGAGTCATGACATCTCCTCTCCAGTTCATTGGACTGACCCAGGACAAGTAACAAGGAGGAGATGAAGGAGAACCAATATACCAAGGAATCAAGAGTGCCTACAACTGCTAGCAAGAGAGTTCTATGCACTGGCTGTTTGGGATTGAAGCACCCTCCTCAAATAAAGGTGGAGTGGGCATCACCATCCCAGAATCCTCAGGATTGGAGAATGTACTTACTAGTATTCTACTCTAGACCTTTTGTAATTCTAGCAATGGAGGAAATATTGATGCGCAGGCAGGGGCCACTGGAGGTTCTGAGGGTAGGGAGAGGGAGAAAGAGGTGTAATATGACGGCATCTTCGAGACTTGGGAATCAGCCTGAATGACATTACAACAACAGACACAGGTCAATATATATACTGCCATAAGTTACAGAATTGAGTGCAAGAAAGTGTAAACTGCAATTCAAACTATAAACCATAATGAGTGGCAATGTTCCAAAATGTGTTTTCAATGCAATGAATGTACCACACTAATCAAAGATGTTGCTAATGTGGGAAAATGTGGGAGGTGTGGGGAGCAGGGCATACAAGAATCCCCTATATATTCTCTGTAACATTTATATAGTCTAAGTATCTTTTAAAAAGTAAAAAAAAAAAAAGAAAGAAAAGAAAAGACACATACACAAAAGAACTGGATAAATTTTATAAAGTCTTGGAGTTAACACTTAGAATATATGTCACCAGAAAATAGAAAGAGGGTAGAGGAAATAAAAGTTAAAGGCTAAACTGTGCAGAATTGGTATAAAGGTTGTAAATCTTTAGAAGTGAATAGAAATTGTGAAAGCACATCATAGGGTTTGTAAGTAGCAGAGCTATTATATATGTATCACACTGGTTGAAAGGATAAGTCCAAGGTCATGTATATTATTAGAAGGAAAGCTAAAAAATGTAACATGGGACTGTATAACACAGTGAAACCTTATGTGAAATATGAAAATGGGGGATATTGCATATTTTAAACTAACACAACATAAATACAAATAATTAGAGAGATGTAAAAAAAATAGCAGCTATGTGTGTTCAGGGAAGCATAGAGATTGGGAGGTGTTTTTTTTGTTTGCTAATTTTTGGGGTTATTATTGGAGTAATGAAAATGCTCTTTAATGATTGAAGTGATAAATGGACAACTATGTGATTACCCTACCAGTGATAATAAACTTTGAATGGATTTATGCTTTATTATTATCAATAAAATTGATTTGTTAAAAAAACCCTAATCTTAACCAATAATTTAATCGAAAGATATCTCAGCTGAATTGAAGAAAATCAAAAGGTATCACACCCAGAGGAATAGATTAGTTTACAAACATAATCTCTCCCTTTTGGGGATTTATAAATAACCTTAAACAGCCACATACTGACTGTAGCAGTTTGATATGGTTATGAATTCCAAAAATAGATACTGGATTATGTTTGTAGTCTGGTCTAAACAAGGGCATGATTAAGTTAAGATTAGAGATTTTATTGGGCCATGTCATTAGGGCACTGAGTCCCCACCACCTGGCGGGTGGAGGCTCACAGATAAAAGGCATGGCAAAGGACAGAGTTGAGGGTTTCTGAAGTTGGAGTGTTGGTGTTGGAGTTTGATGCTGAAGCCTTAAGCTGGAGCCCTGGGAAGTAAGCTCACAGAGGAAACAGAAGCAAGCCCCAGGAAGAGAGGAACCCTGAGCCCAGGAAGAAGCAAGACCCTGGAAGGGAGGAACCCAGGAAGCCTGAACCTTCACAGCTGTCAGCAGCCATCTTGCTCCAACATGTGAAAATAGACTGGTGAGGGATATAACTTATGCTTTATGGCCTAGTATCTGTAAGCTCCTACTGCAAATAAATACCCTGTATAGAAACCAAGCAATTTCTGGTATTTTGCATCAGCACCACTTTGGCTGAAAACTCACTGGCTTAAGACTTTTCTCCCATAAATAGCAAGGTCATTATTATATGGTGAATGAACTGGTAATGAATTCCAGGGAAGAAGAGATTAAACAGCTGTTTTAGTATCTAGCTGTGCAGGCAAGTCAGCGACTTCTTCAGGGATCATTTCTCAGCCTTGCAGAGGCTTCAAGTCTACATTCTAGAACCCTGGGAGGGTGTAGGTCTAATGGAACAGCCTGAGCACACCTTGTGACCCAAACAGGGAACAGAAGCCCCAGCTGCTTCTCATGGTGGGAACTGCACAGAGGTTGCGTGGTACCTGCTTCCTCCTCAGGGGCAAGGCCTGCTCCCCACTGGACATCCTGCCTCTCCAAAGCAAAGCTGTGTGTGGGGAGCTGCTGTCCAACAGCCTGACCTGAGCCGTGGACCTCCTTGGGGGACCGGTGAGGAGGGCCTCTCTTCCCGGGCCCTTTAGATGCTCTGTGCTGAAGAAGTCATAAAGCAGTCAGTGCTGGAAAAAAATAAGAGTCAGTGTTAAACCAGGCAATGCTGGGCAGTTACTTGGGTGCAGATTTGGCTTAATGAGTCAGTTTCAAAGCTGACACACTCACAGCCATCCAGGCTGACTGAGCCAAACCATTTCAAAGATCACTGAGCAAAGACTGCTGAGGACTGGACAGAGAGAGGAAAAGGCTGACCACAACAGTCCAAATCTGTGAATACTGAGAGGTTTCTTTTCTCAGGTCAAACAGTTCTCATAACAGAACTTAACAAACACCAATCACAGGGAGTTCTTATCAAGAGGGCATTTTCTCTAGAGAAGTTCATATATTCTATTTTTTTTCCATGCTCATTCATGGGCCATTACATTACTTTTGAGTATACCTTTTTACATTTTATCAAAATTATTTTCATGCTTTAAATCTAAATCTTGAAAACACTTCATGGAGCATCTATCTTGAAGGATGGCATCTATTCTTTTGAGAATTATCTTCTAAATATTTTAATGACATTCAGATTTTTGAAGATTGAAATTTATCAATTAACTATTAGCAATTCCTTAATTTATCTTGTTAACCTATTGCTCTTAATTGTTCTTATTAGGATTTTTCTTTCTGGTAATAATTAACTTGCAAAACTTTGGCATTCTTTATAAAATTTAAATATTTTCAGCAAATCTCCTCAGTCTTTCCAGGATTGTGCCATTATCTGTGTTTCGTAAAATTTTATCACTATTTAAAGTAATACATCCCTGATCAATTTTTATATGGACTTTTCTATTGTATCGAATACTGAATCTTCCTATTTCTCATACTGGGGACAAGAATTTTCACATCCAAGACTTAGAAAGAACTTCTTGACCTGAAGACAATATAGTAAGAAAATGAAATCAACAGTTTGCCAAGCTTAGTTCAAAGCCCTCTCTAAGCATCAACTTGGTTTATCCTTCAAAACCTGCATGAGGTTAACGGGGGAGGGGTGGTGTGGGCGAGAGGGGAAGGTCCGTGGGAGCCGATCCCGTCGCGGTCGCAGCCCCCATGGTCGGGGCACTGGGAAATGCCTGGGGCCCAGCTGGAGCCCGGGACCCCCGGAGCCCGCAGCCAGGCGGTGGGACCAGGCTTGCGCCTCCGGGTTCCAGGGCCCCGCCCACTGCGTCTGGGGCCGGGTGCGGAGGAGCCGGAAGGGAGCCCCGCTGAGCTGAGCCGAGGCGAGCGCAGCCGAGCAGGGTCCTGCCGAATCCAGCTGAGTCGAGTCCAGTCCAACTGAGCCCAGCTGAGTGGATACTAGCAGGGCCGAGACCGATAGGGCAGAGCCCAGCCCAGCAGAGTCAAGACCAGCCCAGCCCGAGGAGCCTGGCCCACCCAAGCCGAGCACAGCAGAACCCAGACTCGCCGAGCCGAGGCCATCCGAGCCTAGCCGAACCCTACTGAGCTGAACCCTACTGAGCCCAGCCCAGCCCCAGCCCAGCCCGACCGATCCAGCCGAGGCGAGCCTGGTCGAATCTAGCACCGCCGAATCCAGCCTAGCCCCGCCGAGCAGAGACCAGCTCAGTCGAGCCAGACGAACCCAACCGAGCCCAGCACACCCGAGCCCAGCCGAGTCCAAACGAGCCGTGGCCAGCCGAACCCTGCCCAGTGCAGCCGAACTGAGTCCTGCCGAGTCCAGCCGAGCACAAGACCACCAGCCGAGCCCAGTCCACTGAGCCCAGCTGAGCCCAGCCCAGGTGAGCCCAGCCCCGCTGAGCCAAGACCAGCTTAATCGAACCAGACGAGCCCGGCTGAGTCCAAATGAGCCGTGACCAGCCCAGCCCAGCCCAACCGAGCCAAGTCGAGCCAAGCTGAGTCCAACCGATCCAGGTCCAGCTCAGTGGATCCGAGCCCAGCCGAGCCGAACCCTGCCGACTGCAGCCGAGCGGAGTCCTGCCGAATCCAGCCCAGCCGAGTCCAGTGGAGATGAGCCCGGCGGAGAAGATACCAATAGGGCCAAGACCCATCAGAGCCCATCAGAGCCCAGCCCAGCCCAGCTGAGCAGAGCCCATGCCAGACCGGCCCGAAGAGCCTGGCCCACCCAAGCCCGAGCCGAGCCGAGCCGAGCCGAGCCAAGACTCACCAAGCTGAGGCCAGCCGAGCTGAGCCGAGCTCAACCGAGCCTAACTCAATTGAGCGGAGCCGAGCGGAGCAAAGACTCGCCAAGCCGAGCCCAGCAGAGCTAAGCCCCCGGGGACGCGCACGCCGTGCTCAGACTTCCTGCCAAAGAAAGGGACCCGGGAAAATTCACAACCAAGTGAAAATTATGAACTACACTCAAGCTACAGACTTTAGAGGAATAAAAGGTCAGTAAAAGAATACCATGAACAATAGTACAACAAACTAGATAACTTAGGTAGAACAGACAACTTCCTACAAGCATACAAAGTACCAAAACGGACTGAAGGATAAATAGAAAATAAGATCAGAGCTCTAACAAGAGATGGAACAATCATCAAAACTTTCCCCACCCAGAAGAGTCCAGGACCAGATGGCTTCCTTGGTCAATTTTACTAAAAATATACAGAATAACTAACACTAATAGTTTTCAAACTCTTCCAAATATAAAAAGAGGTGAGAAATTTCCTAGCTTGTTGCATGAGGCATCATCATTCTGATATTGAAGATTCCACAGGACTCTACAGGCCAGTAGGTACTTGAATTCCTCTGCAAACTCCTGAACCTGCCGGCACAGCAATCCCCGCAGCTTGTCTGCAGGGTCGTGTGCAGGAGGAGCAGGAATCACCCAGGAACTCAGCAGGGTCCACGCAGGAAGATCAGGCACTGAACAGAACCTTGGGCTCCTCAGCTTGGCCCACCAGCGGCTGGGGGTGCAGGGGCAGAGCTGGCCAAGTCGGGGTCACGGGCCTGCCAGGGCTGGGGGTGCTCAGCCCTGCCGTCCCAGGACGCTCTGCCACCCCAGCATGCTCTGCCGCCCCCCGGGGCCATGAGGCAGGACCTGCAGAGGAGGCCAGGGGGCGCAGGCGCAGTAGAGCAAGGTGCGGGAGCGACGGGTGGGCTGCGAGAGAGGGGCTTCCTGCAGGGACCCGGGTTCCTGGAGACCCTGGTGCCCGTGAAAGAGAAGTCAAGGAGTGAGCTGAGCCCCAAAGTGAACCTCCCGGGGAGAGCGGTGCAGACAGGTGCAGGTGAGCTCCACCTGCAGCCTCCGTGCACACCTAGCCGCGCTCCAGCTGGCGCCAGCAGCAGCAACAGGGCGAGCCTTTCCCAGCCTGGTTGGGGCAGCTGCTGGGGGCTAAGCAGGCCCACCTTGCCAGGAAAGCCACAAAGAAAACTGATGAACCCAGATGAGAAGATGAAGATGATCCAGCTGTCACAGAGCAACTCTGAATAAGGAGTGGATCCTGCCCCTGTTGTAGAAACAACCCGGAACTTGGTCACTTCTCTAAGAAATCTCTAAATTTCTTCCCGTGAACTCTGCAAAATCAACTGAATGCTATATCTTTGGCACACTGAACTTGGTCTCCTAATTTTAACTGTATAAAAACATTTGTGTACACTTGTTGGCTCAATAACTAAAATAATGTGATTATTTTACAGTATTCCTTTGAAAAGAAAAGAAAACTTAAATGGACTTCATTTAAATGTTTTGGACTTTAAACTAGAGGTCACTTTGTGGCCATATGAATAAACTTTTTTAGCTGTGGAACTTTTTGTAGGTTTATTTGTTTTCATGTGGACATCTAATTTCATTTTTTGAGAAAAACTATACTGTTTCTGTGTATTTGGGAAACAAGAAGGGCGAAACATGGTAGTATAATATAAACCTACACATTTCAAAATCTTGAATTCTTACAGAACAGATCTTAGGATTCCTTCTCTGTGAAACATAATGAAATTCAGCAAGAGGAAACATGAATAAGTTGGGGTTGCATAATTTAAACAAAGTTTGATAGTGGTTATGGGGAAAAGTACAGCAGTAATCTCTCCTGTAATTTTTATTCAAGTCAATGTTATTGCAGCCCTATTGAATTAGTATCATGAACATCTTACTTCTGCTAAGATCTACTTAAATACAGTTGATTTCTAGCAGGGATATTTTACTGCAAAATATAGTGTTTTAGAAAACTGACAGCTGCCTTTCAAGCAATTTTGGAAATGTATTTTTATGTACAGTAAAACATTAATTCCATTCAACTTGGCACCAAAATATTTTTCAGATAGATAAGTGTGTGTTTAGAAGTTAGAAACTTTAAACACTGTTCTTAGGTTCCATTTGGATTTTTCTTGGATACACAATAGTAGAAGTTGTAAACTCAGAACATGAGTAGGGCGTTATGATTTTGTATGTGCTTGAACCAGTTAGTTTTATCTTTGTGGTGGAATTTTTTTAGCTGAAACTTACCTCATGTATAAGGCAGGTAAGTAAAGTAGTAGGTAATTGAAATTTCAATAGAATCAAGTGAAATATAAAATTTTAAACTTATTCATTTGAGTTTCAAACAGCATAATACACTAAAAATGGTAAGTTATTTTTAAGTACCATCTGCAATAAAAAAGGAAAAAGCTGAAGATATATATTTAGACTGGCATAGAATTTTGATTTTAATTAGCCCTGTTCTGATTTTTTACTTATACGTGTTTGCAGATATTTTCACTTACTTTGCAATTGAGACCAGAAACACTTGAAGGTCTGATCCTGCAAAGGAAGTGGGAAACTTACTCCCAGATCACAAATGCTTGCCTCTGAGTAAATGTGTTTCCTTGAGATGAACCATAGAGGGGCCATGTTTTACTCAACCTTTCCACTACAGGATAACAGCAGATTTACTTTGTTTTTAAAGCATTTTCCTTTTGTTTATAACTTAGAAATTGTGAGAAGCTGTATTTAATTTTTAAAATGTGGGAAGATAAACATGAGATTTAACATAAATGTGTTAGTTCTCTAGGAGGAAATGTACAGTCCAAAATAGCAAAAGTGGGACCAGGTAAAACATGTAGTCTTTATTTTTAAAAACACGTACTTGGTCTTTTGTCTTTGTCTCTTTTATGCCACTACAGTAAATTTGTCCTTAATGTAAATGCAAAACTTTGTCGATTAAATTGTAGACATAGTACTTAAGCCTTTACAATATAATTCAATAATAAAAAAGTAACTAACCACTAAACAAACCTAATGCTAGTTTCCTGAGGGAAACGAGTTTCAATATGTCAGATTGAGCCAAGCTGCCTGACCAAGGACTGCCTCATGAGTTCTAGAGAATGTGATGGGAGGTTTTGCTCATGTGAACTTGCTGTAATGCTGGTGCCCCATGTGCAGGCTTTCTTCCTCATAGAATCACCCAGATTCTTCATGTAAGGAAAATGGGTGGAAACAGCATGCTGTCAGTGAGTGATTCTCTCTGTAAGCACATAGTATTCATTTTATCTTCTTTCCCACCCTCTCTCTCCCTTCCACCTTCCCTCACTACCCCAGCTGCCCTCCATGGCAAAGACAGTTAAGCCAGGGAGCCTCCCAGATGACTTTTCCATCCAGATGCCAGTCTTCTGACACCCACGGTGGGCATATTAAGGGTTTCATACTTTGGCAAGAGTAGAGAGTTCATATTCCTCTTCTGGAGCTTCAGAAAGCCTGCAAGATTAGTAGCCAAGCTCTTACAAGTGCCAGAGCTGCTTGCTGGATTCCTAACAGCTCCACTTTCAGGAAGTGCACAAACTTTGGAGGAAGCAGAGTTTCCCCAAATCACAGCTACACCACCCTTGGGAAAATGCAGTTTCTGTTTTCAGCTTCTTAAATCTGAATTTCCAAAGGTTTCTTGCCTCTATAAATGTATACACATTCCAGGTAAACACTATCACATATGGCTCGCAAGAGGGTAAAAAGACTGTGAATGTTGACATGACCTGGTAAATCTTAAGATCTGTTAACTTGTCAAGTTAACTGCCAGGTGGCTTTCACTGTGTTTAAAAACATATAGCATTCCAAACAAAACAAAACTATAAAGCTATTGTGATTACAACAGTGTGGTCATGGTGAAACAATAGACAGGCAGATAACTGGAACAGAATAGAGAGAAAAGAGGTATATCCTCCACATATATATAGTGAACAGTCAACTAATCTATGACAAAAGAACAAAGGCAATTCAAAGATGAAAGGACAGAGTTTCCAACAAATGGTGCTGGAAAAACTGGACAACCAAATGCAAAAAGAATATGGACTTATACTACACAAATTTCTCTAAAACAAACTCAAGATGCATCATTAATCAAAGAATGCAAAAATATGCAATTTTTAAAAGAGTAATATAGGTGGCATTAGATTTAGCAATGACTTTTTATGCAGAATACTAAAAGCATTATATATTGAAAGAAAAAATGTTAGGTTGGACTTCATTAAAAAAATTAAAACCTGTATTCTGCAAAAGATACTATTAAGAAAATGAAAAGATAAACTACAGAGTGGGTGGAAACATATGCAATCCACCTGTCTGATAAAGTATTTGTATCCAAAATATACAAGGAACACTTAAAACTCAACAATAAAGAAACAACCCAATTAAAATGGACAAAAGTTCTGCACAAACAACTCACCAAAAAAGATATACAGATGGCATAGAAGCATATGAAAGGATTTGCATCATCTTTAGGATGTGGGTATTTAGGGAAATACAAAATTTTAAAAGTTAGATACCACTACACAACTATTTGAATGGTTAGAAACCCAAAAGCTGACAAGTGCAAATGCTGGTGAGGATGTGGAGCAACAGTAATTCTCATTCATTGCTTGTGATAAAGCAAAACAGAGCAGTCATTTTCAAAGAGAGTCTGCCAGTTTTGTAAAAAGCTAAACATAGGCTCGCCACATGATCCAGCACTAATATGGCTAACTATTGATATAAATTACTTGAAAATGTACATCCACACAAACATGCACAAATTGTTTATAGCAGCGTATTCTTAATTGTCAAAAATTGGACATAATCAATGTGCCATTCAATAGGTACATGGATAAATAATGTGTGATACATCCTTAGAATGAGTATTTTCCAGTGTTCAAAACAAATTAGCAACATTATTCAACAAGAAATGAATACAGTGGGGAAGTGGATGTGGCTCAAGTGATTGGGTTTCTACCTACCATATGGGAGGGCCTGGGTTCCATCCCTGGGGCCTCCAGGTCAAAGAAAAAAAGCATGCCTGTGTGGCGAGCCAGTGTCCACACGATGAGCCAAGTAACCACGCGCTGAGCTGAGTGCCCGTGTGGAGAATCAAGTCCCCAGGCAGCAAGCCAATTCCTATGCAAGGAAGACATGAAGCAACATGATGACACAACAAAAGAGAAACAAGGGGAGAGACAAGGCAAGACACAACAAAAACCAGGAACTGAGGTCATGCAAGTGACAGGGAACCTCTCTCCACAGCAGAGGTCCCCAGGATGGGAATCCTAGAGGAGAAAAAAGAGAAGAGAAGACAAAAAGAAACAGATACAGAAGATCACACAGCAAAGGGACACAGCAAAAACAGCAGGGTTGGGGGAGGGGGAAGGAAAATTTAAAAAACGAATACTGTGACCATGCCATTTGCTGCAGATAAATCATTTGACACAATCCAATACCTTTTCATAATGAAATACAAAGAAACAAGGCAGCAAAATGAGGACTACATAACTAGCATCATTCTCGATGGTGAAAGACTGTGAGTTTTGCCAATAACATGAAGGCCCAATGCATGATGCTGCTTTTGCCACTGCTATTCCTCACTGTCCAGGATGTCCTAGCCAGAGCATTAGGCAAGAAAAAGGAGGTAAAGGCATCCAAATTGGAAAGGAAGAACAAAACTACCTCTGTTTAGAAAGGACAGGATTTATATATAAAAATCCCTCTAGCATTCACAAAATACTGTTACAGCTAATAATGCCAGAAAGTTGCACAAAAGTCTGTTGTATTTTTATAACATAGAAGCAAACAATCTGAAAATAAAGTTATAACACAATTTCTTTTACAACAGTATCAGAAAGAATAAAATACTTAGGAAGAAATTTAACCAAGGAGGTGCAAGATTTGTTACCTGAAAACTACAAACCATTGATGAGACACATTCAATGAGGGGGACCTGGGAAGCCATTTTAGGAATTGACATGAATGAAAACTTATGGATGAAGCTTCTGACTCACTACAGACAGAGCAAGAGTTGTCCCATGGCCACCGGAGCTTCCTAGGACAGTCCTGCAGAATGAAGTGCTTGTCCACATGGGACAGAACAACCAGGCCTCAGGGCCCACAGGGAGGCCTTCTCCACTGGGTCTGAGGTTCAGTCGGGTTAAAATGATGGCTCAGTTGTCCTAAATGGTATTGCAGGGACAGATGCTGGACATTATATATCCTGCCATAACCCATTGAATGGACTGGGGGAGGGTGTAAACTACAGTGTAAACCATGATCCACGTGGTGCAGCAGTGCTCCAAACTGTATTCACCAATTGCAATGAGTGTGTCACAATGATGAAAGAGGTTGTCGAGGTGGGAGGAGTGGGGTTGATATAGCCTGTGCATTAAAATCAAAATTATTTCCAAGAGTACCTAGTCTCCAAGATGGCCAAATAAGTAATATAGGCCCTGCAGTCTTTGAATGTTCAGAAGGGATGTGAGACTGAATGTGTATTCAGGGCTGCCTCCAGACAATGTGGAGCTATGCTAATCCAAACTGGCTTGGATGTGGAGAATATGTAACTCACCTGGAGGAAATAACCTATCTGATACTAAGATCTGAAGAACCTAACCAAAGGTCTGTTTACCATCACTGTTAGTCTTCCTAATCCTATATCCTCTGTATAAAAGGGTCTGGAAAAGGCTGTTCGGGGCTCGGTTTTTATTAGGACAAGAGTCTGCCGAGCCCGGCCGGTCGAAATAAACCAACTTCCTTCTCGGTATTCTCTCGTGTCCTGGCCTTCGAAACCACGCCTATCCGAATTTCTCCACTACATTTCTGGCGAGCCAGCCCGGAGATGCGCTGAGAAGGTCAGAGGCGGCAACAGTTGTTTGCCCCTACCGGACGTCTCCGGGGAGGCCGGGAGGGCCTGGGCGAAACCCAGCCCTGGGCGCCCCTGGACACCCCATTTGAGTCCAGAAAGAGGTTGCGGTTTTCGCTAGAGCCCTTCCGGAGGAGCCGGGGACACCGGGAGGTTTGAGAGACCCTGAGAACGAAGCAAGGAGCTCCACACGTCGGATTGGTAAGACCCCCGGGGGCATAGTGCAGGGAAGGCCTAATTCTGAAATTAGGAGGGAGTCTGATCAACTCTCAAAGAGGAGGCCCTAGTACTCCTGAGAATACAGGAGGAAGCCGTCTCCTCTCCAGGTCCGAGGAAAGGAAAGGGGGGTGGTTGTGTGCGTGTGCTTGTGGTGACTGAGTGAGACGCGGAAAATTGCTTCTGCGGCGCGAGTGCGGAGTCCCGATCCGCGGTTCCGTGGCGACCTCATACGATCAAGGGCGGTCTGGGGGGTCCCTGCAAAGGGACCCTCTTCCATATCGGGGGCTTATACCGATCCGCTAAGGTTAAGAGGCGCCTGAAAGTTCCCGCGAGGGACGCGGCCGGAGACGGACGAAGCGAAAGGCTTGAGTGACTGTTGTACACCGCCGGCACAGGGTGGAAATGGGAAACACACACAGTAAAACCCCGTTAGGATGTATGCTAGAAAACTTCCCCCGTGCATTCCAGGGAGAGATGTACGGCATAAGGTTTCAGCCAGGAAAGCTTAGGATGCTTTGTGAGTTAGAATGGCCAACTTTCGGCATGGGCTGGCCCCAGGAGGGCACTTTGGATCCCCGGATCATCCGTAAAGTCCACGAGGCAGTGACTGGAAATCCAGGGCATCCGGACCAATTCCCCTACATTGATGCTTGGGAAAACGCTGTGAGCCAAAACCCGCCTTGGTTAAGGAAGTGCATGGCTAAGGAGGCTAGAATTTGCTTAATGCAGAAACCGAGGAGTGCCGTCCCAGGGACCAAACCAAACAATCACCGTGCAAAGGGCACAGAGGAAGTGCGTCCCAAGTCCAGTGCTAATCCGCCCATTTTGGAAGGGCCAGATGAATTTGAATTTCCACCGCCTTATGCGATGACTCCCGCCCCGGCGGTACTAAGGAATGAAAATGAGCTAGTCTCCCTAAGCAGTGACCCACAGTCATCATCCGCACAGGGAAGTGCGATATCCTCACCATCCCCGCCGCTGCTTTTGTCACCACCAGAGAGGGCACCTATACTATCCCCGCAGTTGCCTTTATCGCCATCTGCACCTGAGAGCCCTACGCCATCCCCACAGCAGCTTTTACCGTCTCCGCAGCGGTCTTTGGCACCTTTGGCAAGGAAAAATGCAGACCAGCTGCTTTTACAGCCGGTTGCCTCTGGCAACGCCGCTGCAGCGCTGCGGGTCAGTCAGGGAGCAGCGCTGCGGGTCAGTCAGGGAGGAGACACTAAGAGATTACAGCTCCAACCACAGGGAGCCCCGGGGGCAGAGGGAGCAGGGGAAAAGGCTGCTTTCCAGTTCCCGCTCCGTGAAACCCGGGCCCCAATCTTTTACGATGCAGATGGCCAGGTTCAGGGAGGAAGCCGGACCTTTATCTATCAGCCCTTTACGACGACAGATCTCTTTAACTGGAAAAGCCACACCCCACCATTTTCGGAGAAGCCTCAGGCCATGACAGACCTTTTCCAGTCTATCATACAGACCCACAGACCCACCTGGGCTGATTGTAAACAACTTATAATGACTTTATTGAACTTTGAGGAGAGAATGCGGGTCACACAGGGAGCGCTAGCCTGGCTTAGAGAGCACCCACCTGAGGGAACTTTGGACAGTGATCAATATGCCCGCATGCAGTTCCCAGAAGAGGACCCCCTGTGGGATCCAAATAGCGCTGTCGGGCTCAACCGACTAGAGACATTCCATAGGGCATTAGTTGAAGGATTCAAGGCGGGGAGCTGCAAGGCAGTGAATATGGCAAAGACTAGTCAAATTCTACAGGCTCTAGATGAGAGTCCTGCTCAATTCTATGAGAGACTGTGTGAGGCGTTCCGTGTATACACGCCCTTTAACCCAGATGCTCCTGAGAGCCAAACAATGGTAAATGCAGCATTTGTTGCTCAGTCACAGGCTGACATTTGGAGAAAGCTGCAGAAATTAGATGGGTTTGCTGGAATGAATATCTCTCAGCTCATGGAAGTAGCTACTAAGGTCTATGTCAACCGTGATGAAGAAACAAAAAGGGAGGAAATTAGGAAGATGAGGAAAAAGGCAGATTTTCTGGCCACAGCCATAGTGGAAAAGTCCATTCCTGTAACAAGGAAGGTAACTTGGCAAGCCCCAGCCCCAAGGAGAGGGAAGGGCCCACGTCTAGGGCGAAATCAGTGTGCATACTGCAAGGAGGATGGACATTGGAAGCAAGAGTGTCCTAGCTGGCCACTTGACCCAGCCTCTGCAGCCAAAGCATTAGCCAGAAAGGCCAGTGGGGTATCACAACCCAAACGCTGGGACCGTAAAAGTTCAGAGAAGAAACCTGCAAATCAGATCATTGGGCTGGCAGGAATGGAGGACTCTGATAGAGATTATTAGGACAGACCGGGCTCCTATTCCCTTGGCCCCGAGGAGCCTATGGTCGGAGTTCAAATTGGGGGCCGCACCATACAGATGATGGTTGACACTGGGGCTCAACATTCTGTAATGACCAAGCCAGTTGGGCCTCTATCAAAAAGACAAGCCACTATCGTAGGGGCAACTGGCAAAAGTGCCCAACGGCCTTTCCTTCAAGCCAGGACCTGCAACATTGGGGGAAGGGAAGTCACTCACGAATTCCTCTATCTTCCGGAGTGCCCAGTCCCCCTCCTGGGTCGAGACCTGCTGTCAAAACTACAGGCTCATGGGCCATGATGTGAACCAATGTATATGAGGTGCAGAGGTGCCCAAAGATGTACTTACCAAATCCAATGGATGTGTCATGATGATGGGAACGAGTGTTGTTGGGGGGGGGAGGGGGGGTGGGGGGGGTTGAATGGGACCTCACATATATATTTCTAATGTAATATTATTACAAAGTCAATAAAAAATAAAAAAATTAAAAAAAAAGAAAAAGAAACGATAGAACTATCTGGCTTATGGTAAACAAAATTGCTTTATATAAACCCAGGTAATAAAAATATTTCTATGGTAAATTAAAAAAAAAAAAAAACTACAGGCTCAAATTACCTTTAGTGCCACAGGGCAATCCACACTGATCTTGGGGCCACAAGACCCTCCGAAGGTAGCGCTAACCCTTCCTCTGCAGGAGGAATGGAGACTATTTTGCCTCAGTGAGACTGGCCAATCCATGGCCACACAGCTCCCCTTTGAAGATGTGCCTGGAGTATGGGCAGAGGGGAACCCAATGGGGATGGCACATGACATTCCTCCAGTTATTATTGAAATAAAGCCTACAGCCAGTCCAGTAAGCATAAGGCAGTATCCAGTTCCACGCGAAGCGCAAGAAAGGGTCCAGCTACATATTCAGAGATTGCTGAGTGAGGGCATATTGAAGCCGTGCCAGTCTCCGTGGAACACCCCTCTCTTCCCAGTTAAAAAGCCAGATGGAGATTACCGCCCAGTCCAGGACTTACGAGCAGTTAATTTGGCAGTAGTAGCCCTTCATTCTGCAGTTTCAAATCCTTATACTCTGCTCAGCTTAATACCAGCATCGGCAATCTATTTTTCATGCCTAGATCTTAAGGATGCTTTCTTCTGCATTAGGGTAGCACCAAGGAGTCAGCCGATTTTTGCCTTTACATGGGAAAATCCAAATTCAGGTGAAAGGCAACAGCTGACATGGACGCGATTGCCTCAGGGATTTAAAAATGCACCCACTATTTTTGGACAAGCCCTGGCCAGTGATCTCAAATCCTTTAAGGCAGAAAGCCATAACTGTTTTCTTCTCCAGTATGTAGATGACCTCATTCTCGGAAGTTCCACCTATCAGGACTGTGCTGGTGGAACCCATGCTCTTTTAAAACATCTACAACAGAAGGGATATCGGGTGTCTAAGAAAAAGGCCCAAATCTGCCTACCTCAGGTCAAATACCTAGGTTACAAAATAACACAGGGGCGCCGTGAATTAGGACTTGAGAGAAAGGAAGCGATCTGTAGTCTGCCTGAGCCCAATTCTCGCCGGAAGCTGCGAGAGTTCCTTGGGGCAGCTGGATTCTGCCGCAATTGGATCCCCAATTTTGGGGTTCTCACGCGCCCTTTATATGAAGCCACAAAGGGGGGGAGATAGGGATCCCCTGCTCTGGGAAAGCCCACAGAAAAATGCTTTCACTGCTCTCAAACAAGCTCTAATGGAAGCACCGAGTCTCGGACTTCCGGACCTCAGTAAGCCGTTCTACCTCTATGTTCACAACCGCCAAAGCATAGCAGTAGGAGTACTCACTCAATACCTCGGTTCCTGGCAAAGACCTGTAGCGTATTTATCTAAACAACTGGACACTGTAGCCCAGGGATGGCCTTCATGTTTGCAAGCTGTAGCGGCTGCAGCCGTGCTTACAGTAGAAGCTATAAAATTGACTCTTGGGCAGCCTATTATTGTCCGGGTTCCACATGCAGTAGTCACAATCTTAGAAGCCAAAGGAACACATTGGCTTACTAACAGCCGCCTGGTTAAATATCAGACTCTATTATGTGAAAACCCATCCATCCAGCTGGAACTTGTAAAAACCCTAAATCCAGCCACTCTGCTACCCGTAGAGCCAGGGGTTCCAGCCCATAACTGCCTGGAAACATTGCAAGAAGTATATTCCAGCAGGCCAGACCTTCAGGACCAGCCACTGGCAAATCCTGACATGGAGTTTTTTACAGATGGGAGTAGCTTTATGCAGGGCAGCAATCGACGAGCAGGATATGCTGTAGTAACATCTGAGACCACAGTAGAGGCACAGCGCCTCCCAAATAACACATCAGCACAAAAAGCTGAACTCATTGCCCTCACCCGAGCCTTGCAACTTGCAGCCGGAGCCAAGGTTAACATCTACACAGACTCCAAATATGCCTTTCTTACCCTGCATGCGCATGGAGCCTTATATAAACAAAAGGGACTCATTAACTCGGGAGGCAAGAGCATTAAATACGGCACACAGATTCTGGAGCTACTAGATGCAGTTTGGGAGCCTGCCAAAGTAGCTGTAATGCACTGTAAGGGACACCAGACCAGCCACAGCCCCATTGCCCAGGGAAATCGGAGGGCAGACGCTGAAGCAAAAAGAGTGGCATGGGAGGGATCCCTATCTGAAAACCTGGCCGCTGCTCTCATTCCTCAACCCCTTAATTATCAGAACATCCAGTATACACTGCCTGTTCTTGCCCCGCAGCCTCTGAGTCACCGAGAGCCACAATATACTCAAGCTGAGAGAGAGTGGATACTCTCTGAGGGCGGGACACAAGGGGAAAATGGATGGTGGACATTGCCTGATCACAGAATAGTTGTGCCGCAAATATTAGCAGCAGGCGTAGTTCAAGACTACCATGAGAACACACACTTGGGAAAAACTCATCTTAAGGAAGTGTTAGAAAGATTCTTTTACATCCCAAGACTAGTCACTATCACCCATGCTGTATGCCAACGATGTGTGACATGTGCAAAGAATAACCCTCGCCAGGGGCCCACAACAGCCCCAGGGGTCCAGAGAATTGGTAGTATGCCCCTTGAAGATCTAGTAGTTGATTTCACTGAAATGCCATGATCTGGAGGCTATAAATATCTCCTAGTCCTTGTTTGCATGTTTTCTGGCTGGGTGGAAGCCTTCCCCACTCGAACAGAAAAAGCTGAAGAAGTAGCCAAGGCCCTCCTTAGGGAAATTATTCCTCGCTATGGGCTACCACTCTCAATTGGCTCTGACAATGGACCAGCCTTTGTCTCTGAAATCACTCAAAAGATTGCAAAGGCACTGCGCATCCAATGGAAACTGCACACCGCTTACCATCCTCAGAGCTCAGGAAAGGTAGAGCGAATGAATCGTACAATAAAGACTTATATTGCCAAGATTTGCCAAGAAACTGGGCTAACATGGGTGCAAGTACTTCCAAGTGCTCTCCTCCAAATTCGAGCCAGCCCAAGCCGAAAACTAAGCCTAACTCCTTATGAAATCCTCTTTGGGAGGCCTCCTCCCTTAATCAGAAATATAGAGGGGGATCTTAGAGAAAGAGGGAACTTATCAATAGCTCAGCAGATGATAAGCTTAGGAAAAACCCTACATAACCTGCATCGCTGGGTCCAAGAAAGGGCCCCCATTAGCTTAAGCAGCTCTGTACACCCGTACAAGCCAGGGGATGCAGTCTGGGTCAAGGACTGGAAGTCAGCTCCACTAACTCCTCGATGGCGAGGACCCTATCTTGTCATTTTATCCACCCCCACTGCAGTTAAGGTGGCTGAAATCATCCCGTGGATACACCATAGCCGAGTCAAGCGAGCTGCCTCAGAGTCCTGGACCTGTGTTCCAGATACCCACAACCCAACCAAACTCATCCTGTGAAAAAGGGGAACGTCGAGCCCTGCTCCAGTCACACCCCGGAAGCTGACTGGTCTACGCACGGCTGAAGATTGAGGAGGGAACGCCAAGCCCTGCTCCAGTCACACCCCGGAAGCTGACTGGTCTACGCACAGCCGAAAATTGAGGAGGGAACACCGAGCTCTGCTCCAATCACACCCGGAAGCTGATTGGTCTACGCACAGCCGAAGATTAGGAATCCAGTTTAATCTGTTGCAATGCCCCTTTGCCTGTTTTTCCTACTTCTAGCCCTAAACCTCACCATCCTTAAACCTGAATCCTGGCAGACTCAGGGAGTCTGAATGGGCCTCCACATTGAAGGTAAAGGAATAGACCCAGGAGCCTACATCTGGGTTGGGTATCAAGAATACCCACTCACAAGTAAAGCCCATTCTGTGTTCCACTCCTTTTATGAAGAAATGGAAAAGCCCTTTTCCATCCCACAAGCAGCAACAAACCTCTTTATAAGCCTGGCTGAAGTGGTGGGCGCAGCCTTAAATGTCTCCTCATGTTATGTATGTGGTGGTACTAATATGGGAGACCAATGGCCATGGGAGACCAAGGAATACAATTACAGCCAACCATATAATGCAACTGGCCTCCCAGCTGTCCCCTGAGATAGTATGTGGCCCTTACAAACTTCTGTCATAGGAAAATATTGTGCTTCAAGGGCCTGCCTAAGCTCCTCTATAGCTGTTGGAAATCTAACATGTACAGGGGGAAAATTCCAAAATTATACCACAAATACAACAGAACCTTGGGGAACATGGAACGAATCAGACCTCGTTCTCATAAATCGTACTTTCCCCAATTTAATCACAGTGTGGAACTCCACTGCAAAGGGCCCCTTTACTGCCCCAAATGGTTTGTACTGGATTTGTGGGAAAGTTGCATTCCGAGAACTGCCACGAAACTGGTGTGGAACTTGTATGCTTGGTACCATAAAACCCTCCTTCTTCCTCATTCCCCTAACAGAAGGGAAAGAGCTAAGCCAGCCAGTGTATCAAAACATAAAGGGAAAAAGGGCTGTCATTACCTGGGGAGGTGAAGAATGGCCCCCTGAGCGTATAATCCAATACTATGGGCCAGCAACTTGAGCAGAGGATGGCATGTGGGGTTACCGAACCCCTATCTATATGCTAAACCGAATCATCCGCCTACAAGCGGCGGTAGAAATAATAACTAATGAAACTGCCCATGCACTGAACTTACTAGCCCAAGAGCAAACTAAATTCAGGAATGCCATCTATCAAAACCGTCTTGCCCTAGACTATCTCTTGGCAGCTGAAGGGGGGGTTTGTGGAAAATTCAATCTCTCTAACTGCTGCCTTGAATTAGATAACACTGGAAAGGTTATTGATGAAATTACAAGCAATATAGTAAAAATTGCTCATGTCCCAGTCCAAACCTGGAATGGCTGGAATGTAAATAACCCCTTTGGAAGCTGGCAGTCAATAGTAAACAATTTCAAGCTTCTATTGGGAATAGTTGCCCTCTTCATAGGAGCATGCACCATCCTTCCATGCCTCCTACCATTCATCATAAGCAGAATGCGCACCCTAATAAATGGTGTAGTAAAAAGGCAAACAGCTGCCCATCTCATGGCTCTATATACATACCAGCCAGTCCAGAGGGACTCAGACAATAGTGATGCCGAAGTTTAATAACTTAAACTCGGCCTCAAAGGGGGGAATATGATATAGCCTGTGCATTAAAATCAAAATTATTTCCAAGAGTACCTAGTCTCCAAGATGGCCAAATAAGTAATATAGGCCCTGCAGTCTTTGAATGTTCAGAAGGGATGTGAGACTGAATGTGTATTCAGGGCTGCCTCCAGACAATGTGGAGCTATGCTAATCCAAACTGGCTTGGATGTGGAGAATATGTAACTCACCTGGAGGAAATAACCTATCTGATACTAAGATCTGAAGAACCTAACCAAAGGTCTGTTTACCATCACTGTTAGTCTTCCTAATCCTATATCCTCTGTATAAAAGGGTCTGGAAAAGGCTGTTCGGGGCTCGGTTTTTATTAGGACAAGAGTCCACTGAGCCCGGCCAGTCAAAATAAACCAACTTCCTTCTCGGTATTCTCTCGTGTCCTGGCCTTCGAAACCGTGCCTATCCGAATTTCTCCACTACAGGGTGAGGGGGGATGGGGGTGTAGGGGAACCTCATATTTTTTTAACATAACTTTTTTATGATCTAAGTATCTTCAAAAAAACAATTTAAAAATTGATGGGGTCAGGGAGTGGGGAGTAGGGTATATGGGAACCTCTTATGTTTTTTAATGTAATGTTTTGTGTGGTCTCTTAACTTTAAAATAAGATAATTTTTTAAAAATGATCCTCAGGCACCTCTCCTGGAGCCAGGGTGCAGGAGAGGAACTGCTTGAGCTCACTGTTCAGCTGTGCACATGCGCCCCTTCAGGCTACCAACAGAATCACAGAAATTAAATTTTTATATTATTGACTGCTATAAACTTGGAAGAAGGAAATGGAGCTAACTATCCAGTGCCTTGATGAGACTACCTGGAGATAACAAGAAGCAAAGTACAAGGTAAGTATACAAAAATCAATTGATTTCTCCTTCCCTGCAGTGAACAATGAAATAAAAAACAAATGCATTTATAGTTGTAAAAACACATAATAAATTCCTTTGCTCAAACCTAAGAAAATAAGTATGTATTTTTCTCTCGTAACCTCTGAAAAGCTTGCAAGTAGTAAAAAGTTAAATAAATGGAGAAATATTCCTGTTTCATGGTGGGTAGAGTAAATATTTTTAAGATCTTATACAAAATCATAGAAAGATATTTTGTATATATTTATGAACCTTTTCTACTCCTAGAAGAGCACGCAAAATGCTTAAGAAGGACAAAACTGAGCAGCCCATACTACCTGGTTCCAATTCTTATTATAAATCTACAATAATTGATAGAGTTTGACTTTGGTACACAGAAAAATGGGGAAAAAATAGAGTTCATATGTAGACCCATTAAAATATGTTCAAGTGAACATAATCCTTTCAAAATATGGAAATGGAACAACTGGATGGCCATATTGAAAATAAATAAAGACATAAACTTTACAGCTTACAAACAAATTCACCTAAAATAGTTTATATGTGAAAGTCTAAGAAGCAAAAGGAAAAAAAAAAAAGTGAGGTTCCAACAGAAGAATTACCTTGTGCTTGCTGATAAGTTTTTAAATGCAACATCTAAAGAAAGAGTCATGAAAAGAAAAAATGGTAATGGGACTTCATTTGAAAAATTAAAAGTTCTACTATGTAGAAGACACTGTTAATTGAATGAAAAACCTCAACCCTGCAAAGGGAGAAAGTTTTGTAAGACATATATTTTGTACCAAAATATACAAAAGACATGTAAAGCTCAATAAAAAGAAAACAAACCACACAACTAAGAAATTGGAAAATGACTGAACAGACCCCTCACTAAATTAGGTATATAATTGACAAATAAGCACACAAAGACACTAATCATTTGTCATTATTGAAAAGTAACTTAAAACAACAATGAGAGATACTACTCACCCATTGGAATGGTTAACACCCAAAGAACAGACAATCCAACTACTAGCAATGATGTGGGACAACAGGAACTCTCATTCCTTGCTGGAGGGAATGCAAATGGTACAGCCACTTTGGAAGACATTTTAGCATGATTAATAAGGTAAACATACCTCAGCATGTGATTCATTAATCACATTCCTAGGCATGTACCCAAGTTTGTTTGACAACTAATGTCCACACACACAAAAATCCAGCACTGATATATTTATAACAACTTTTAGTTATAATAACCACAAGCTAGGAGAAACCAAGATGTCCTTCACTAGGTGAATGGATAACCAAACTGTGGTACAACTATGCCTATATAGTTACTCAACAATAAAAAGGAAAGTGTTATCCTGCCACAGAAAGACATGGATACATCACAAATTCATATTGTTAAGAGAAAGAGGCTGCTCAGCTAGGGCTACATAATGCATGATAAGGTCACATCTGCTTGTTGATGGGGTACAATGTTAAGCACCTCTTTGCACACAACAAAACTATGTGCTCCAAAACCTGTCAAATTTAAAAATTCAGATATCTGTTGAACTGTCATTTTGTCTTCATTTAAGATCTGAATTGCAGTTTGGAAAAGAGATGATATTAAGTAGTTACTCTCAATTACTAATCACAATAGTTCATGAATAGATTATCAATAAGTACAGTCTAATCCATACTCTATTCCTTCATCCTGTGGGCCTTGGAATGGTTGTGTCCACTCCACATCTGTAACAAGAGGGGGCTTAGATTCCACATGGATGCTGGATGCAATCCTCCTGCTTTCAGTTGTAGGCACTCTTGGTTCCCTTGTGTGGTGGCTGACCTTCTTCACCTCCATGTTAGCTGAGTGGGGCAAGCCCAATAAACCAGAGTGTAGGAGCTGAAGTCTGTCGAGGCTCAGGGCCTGGCTATCACACGGTCAGTCCATAGATTCAGGTTCCCTGGGTATATATTAAACCCTAGCATCAATTGCAGCTCCTGTAAAAGTTACAGGAGAGGCTTGTGAACAAAGATCACATCTGAGTCCAGCTCCATCACACAGAAACACAAACTCCAAAGTAGGGCCAACTGACATGGCACTGAACTCCATCTGCCATGACCATGGAACCTGTGGGTCTCTGTAGCCCTCAGAAGAACCAATACCAGGGTTGTATCTACTTTATCTGTCTAGAAAATGTGGTATTGGTGTGGAGAAAGTGGCCATGGTGGCTGCTGGGGGTAGGGAATGGAAGGAAGAGATGAGATGTGGAGGCGTTTTCGGGACTTGGAGTTGTACTGGGTGATGCTGTAGGGACAGTTACCAGACATTGTATGTCCTCCCATGGCCCACTGGGTGGAACATGGTAGAGTGTGGACTATGATGTGGACCATTGACCATGAGGTGCAGCAGTGCTCTGAGATGTATTCACCAAATGCAATGAATGTCTCATGATGATGGAGGAGATTGTTGTAATGGGGGGAGGAGTGGGGTGAGGGGGTGGGGGTATATGAGGACCTCATATTTTTTGAATGTAATATTAACAAAATTAATAAAGACCAAAAAAGAGTAGTTACTCTCAAATCTCAGAATCACAAAATGAGTTAGGCACTGGCCCAGCTGCTAGAGAGGTAAATAGTTGAAAAAACAGAAACATACTTGCCATCTTGTCTCTTACATTATTGCAAGATAAAGAAATAGAAAAAACACCGTGGCAACTAGTTTGAGTTTCTTCATGTTTCCAGAGTTAGAAAAATTTCAAGACTCTGGCTGGGCCTTTCCTAGTTGAGAAATGTGGGTCCATAGTTCAACATCCTGTACTTTAGCTATAGTACCAGAAGTTAGATGAACTTGGTAGGGGTCTTTTTATTAATGAGGGTCTGTCACCTTGATGGAGCACCATAACTTGCCAAAATGTTTCCATCATTCCAAGTAGGAATGCTGTAGATTTTAAGCCTTTGCTTCTCATTCTGTATACACACCACAGGAATGAATACTCTACATTCTGATGCTATGAAATTATTTATTCTATATATTTCAAAAAAAAGTGATACTATAATACTTGTCCTTTGTGTCTGGTTTATTTCACTCAATAGGATGTCTTCCAAATTCATCCATATTGTCATGCGTATCATGAATTCATTCCTTTGTACAGCTGAATAATATTCCATTGTATGTCTATACTGTCATACATTTTATTTCCCCATTCATCTATTGAGGGAAACTTGTGTTGCTTCCATCATTTGGCAATTGTGAATAGTGCTGCTATGAACATTGGTGTCCAAATATCTTTTTGAGATGCTGCTTTCAATTCTTTGGGTTATATACCTAGTAGTCCAGTTGCTGCATCATATGATAATTCTATACTTTGCTTTCAGAGAAGTCATCAATCTGTCATCCATGGTGGCTACACCACTTTGCATTGCTACCAGCAGGGAATGAGGGTTCCTTTTCTTCCACGTCCCTCCAACACTTGTACTTTCCATGTGGTTTAATAAAATAAGAGGTGGCCAATTCAGCTGTAAGAAGGAGGCTCCCTGGAGGCTCCCTTCTGACAGCAGCCTGGGGAGGCAAGTGCTGAGAGGGCAGGGCCACGTGGGGAAGGAGACTCCATCATCAGTCACCTAAGGAGAGACTGCCATCCAGGAAGACTTGGATTAGAGGGAGACCAATATCTCCACAGAAAATCCATGAAATTTTCAGACACTGCCAGTCCCAACAGATTTCTCCCAAGATCCTCTGACTCTCATGCAGGTCAATTTGGTGAGATACTGCAGAAGTCCAGTGCCCCTGCTTGCCTTGAGGAAAGGGGAATCCATGGTGGGGGAGGTTTCCTGTGATGGCTGCAGCAGGATCCTGCTTCCCAAGAGCAGAAAGAAACACTTAGGAGAATGAGCCCACCAGGCTGTGGGTACAGGGGCCCTCTATTGGCTTGACACCCACCATTGTGCCCTGACACGCTCCTGTGCAGGGGAGGGGTGAGGTCAGGGCACCGCTTGATCCTCTGGGCTTGCTGTAGGCGCAGGAGGGGCTCAGAGAGGCCAGAACACGGGCTGGTCTCCTTTGCCTGACATCAGCCACATCCCTTTCATTAATGCACAGGACAATTAGCACTTTCTATTTATACGAAGAGCAAAGCTAGAGAGCCCTGTTGTATAGAATCTTGTTGTTCTCCCCCACAACCCAATGACAGTCTTCCCTGGTGACATCAGGACAGCTTCCCTGAAGACCCCAATACAGCCTCCTCTGGCTCTCCTTTCAGAGCTAAGCTCCTTAGAAACAGTCCCATGCAGTCCCTCTCCAGACCTATTCATTTCTATTTCAGCCCTCTGTGTTTTTAAACTTGCTGAACCCTAGCCAACACTCCAGTGGAACAACTCTCCTATGGGTATTCCAATTACATTCAAATTCTTACATGCAAATGCCACTTTCTTTATCACTCTTGAACTTTCCTTCCTGATTTTTCAGCAGTTTTACAGATTTGATTATGTTCTTCCCCTTCTGCTATCTTGGCTTCACCATATTTCCCTCTTGGGGCTCCCTGCTCATTTTCTTTCATACATCTCAGTGTCTTCTTCCTCTGTTAAGTGTTTACATGTTGATGCTCCACAAGGTTCAATCTTCTTCTCACTTTCCTTCTCATTCACCATAGTCTATTTCAGTGACCACATCCAAACCTATTGTTTCAAGCAGGATGCCAAGGACTCTTAACTTTTCATATCTAGCCCAGATCTCTCTCCTGAGTCCCAGATGTGAATTTCTCACTTGTCTTTCATAAATCCCTCAAACTAAGGCTGTTACCCCACAATTCTATACCATTTTCTTTTTCAGTATGAATGTCACCATCTCCTGCCCAATTCTCTAAACCAGAAACCAGTTGATTTCCTTTATATTTCCCACTCTGTCATTCTGAAATACAATTAGTCTGAAGATGTGTCAATACTACTTCCTAAATCTGTCTTCTCAATTCCACTCCACCTCCCCATTTCTCACTGTAGACTTAATTCATTATTTCATCACTGATAGCCTGGATTATTGTCACAAGCTTCCAAATATTTTCTCTGCTTCTGGTCCAGCCTCCTTCAAATTTATCTTCTACACTGCAGCTAGGACAGGTATAAAATTCAAAATATTTCTTATCTAAAACCATTCAATTATTTATATAGTTTGCATAATAAAATTCAAATCCCTCCAGCATTTTAGAACAGAAATCTCCAAACTGGCCACGATCCACTTCTACGACTCATCTGTGAACCACCCAACAGAATTCTCTTACACTAAAGGTCAGCATATTCTAAACAGTGTTCCAAGGAGCACTTCTTCCAGATATGAATAAAATTCTGGTCTAATAAGTTTGTGAACATGGGGAAATGGACTTAAACACAGTGATGGGCAGAGAGTGTAAACTATACTGTAAACTATAATATACTTTAGTGGCAATGCTCCAAAATGTGTTCATCAGTTGTAATAAATATACCACACTAATGGAGGATGTTGTTAATGTGGGAAAATGTGGAAAGGGTTGGGAGTGGGACATATCAGAATCCTCTCTATATTTTGTGTAACATTTATGTAGTCTAAGTATCTTTTTTTATTTAAAAGTATATTTAAAAAAATAAACACAGTAATGGGCATTGGGGATATCCAAATACAGAACAGAGAAGATATAGTTTGAGTACTGAACTCCTGTTTTTCACTGAATAGCTACTAACATCTGAAGGCATTCAGTTTGGGAAATGTTACTGAAAGCATTTGGGAAAACCTAAAGTTCTGACAATATACACTACTCTCCTATTTCTTCACCTCTACCTGGTGAGCCATCCATTCATTCAGTCATTCATTTGTTCATACACTCCAAAATAATCACTGGAAATCAACTAGTATATGCTTTACATTCAGTGGGAGAACACACTCTTGGTGAGCCAAACTTTGTAAACATATGATTAAAACAGTCAGGATAAGTGCTCTGAATTTTGGAGCATAGTGTAAGGACCTGAGTTTGGCAGATCAATTGACAGCAAGCTTTCCCCCTTCTCCTTGACAAGGATATCCCTCAGATGGGTGTCAATTTTTTTTTTTTTACTTTAGGTATTAAATTGAATCTTAGGTGTTAAATGAACATATATTTACAGGTGTCATATCTTTCCCTTAGGTTGGTCCTTTTATTGTTATGAAATCTCCCTCTCTGTTTGTAGAAGTATAGGTAAAGTATATGTACATGTCATGAAAGTTAGGTTGGTATCAAATGAAATATGATTTTATATATTCAGGATGTTGCATTTTAACCCCATGGAAAATACAGGAAAAGGAAATAAAAATATATCCATATAGGAAAAGGAAGACAATCAGTGTGGTACAATTCAAAACATCCAATACATATAATAGTAGGAAAAAAGCATTGTGTTTAACATGAATTAACTTAGGACAAACTTTCTGGATAGAGTTAAGAAATTCATAATAATAATAATTTGAAAGAGTGGCAGATAAACTAGGCTGATGGGACAGAAGTGACCATGAGATTATTCTAGATAGATATTTTTCATTATGTTCATGTACCTAATCAAGAAAACTAATATATTTTAAATAAAATGCAGATTTCTGGTTCTCCACACTAAATCACAGATAAAAATATCTGAGTATAAGGTATAGAAAATAGTATTTTAAATATGTTTCCTACAAGATTTTCATGTACAATAAAGATCGAACCTTTCTGTTGGGAGACTGTAATGAATTCAATAATTGAAAGGTTCAGAATCCCTGACATAAGTCATATATATTGGCATTTCCATTTTCCACTGACCACTAAAATATTACATAGCTGGACTGCAGTTTAACCTCCTGCCACAATGTCTTTATCAAGTGATACTTTATAATTATAGTTTTGTTTTTTATTTACCAAGAAAGGGTTCTTATTTGCTAAAAAAAAGTTATCTTTTTTATTACTGTTCTTTTTTATTCACTGTCTCTAATAACAGTTATATGTTATTTAATTACCCCTGTAAAACTTACCATTTTCAGCATTCTTGCATCAGGAAATCTTTTCTTAAGAATGGTATGTTTTCTTCTCTGTGAAAAACAAATACGTAATTGCTTTTTAGCCTGAGAAACTATTTAACAAAAATGATAAAAGCATGGCTGCCCTGATGGAAGGGGCTGAGGGTCAGAACTGTGTACTCTCAGTTTCCTCCATGACTCCTGCATTAATTTCCTAGCTGCTGTAATGGATTCCATATAATGGGTTGGCTTACCAACAGGGATTTACAGACTCAAGGTTTCAGAGGCTAAAAGGCTTGCTTCTTCCCAGAGTCAGTATTTCTATCTCACCAGCAATCTTGGTGCTCCTTGGCTTTTCTGTCATGTGCTGATGCATATGGCTGCATCTTCTCCTTTCTCTTCTGGGTTCCCTTGTCTTCCAGCGTTAGGCTGCTCCCAGAGCTTCCTTTCCACATCCATTTCCTTTGCTTATAAGGATTTCAGCCACACTGGATTAAAGCCCATATATTCAAAGGTCCTATTTACAAAAGCATTCCCACCCACAGACCAGGGGTTGGAAACTGAACATACCTTTTGTGGGGGACATTATGCAATCCCCAACACCAATGATTCCCTCTGACAACTCACCTTTCCAATGGGACCCAGAAAGCAATAAAAAAATCATTAAGTGAAAAATCACTTTGGAAATCAGTATTTCAAATGTCCACAATTCTCGCTTTGCTCTGAACACTAAGAAATTCAGTCAAATTTGATACAATTTGTATTAACTCTCTTTGTGAGAATGTTTACTTTTGCCTTCTTTATGGCTTTAACTTCTTTAGTGCTTTAGGTTCAAGAGAATATAATAATAACTTCTATAAATATGTATTTGCACATATACTAAAAAACCATTATGGAAAGATGGGGTACAAATAGTCCAAATACATATATTCATTACTACTATCTTTATTGAAATCTTGTGAACTCAAATGGCTTCCATTACTTTACAATGATTCTTCTGGGAAGATGGCAGACTAGCAAGACAGAGGACTCTCTTCTCTTCCAGAAAAATAGCTAGAGGACAGGCAGAAATGGCCTGGAAAGAAACTTCTAGGATTCAGGACCCCAGGGGAAGGCTGGACACCACCCAGCAGAGAGAGGGGCAATGGAAAAGAACCATGGTGGCAAAACTGCGAGTACATGCTGCAGCTGCCAGTATCCACCCCACCATTTAGACAATTTGAATTTTAAGGCCTCAGGGCCACTGGCTACAAGGGGGACCAGCCTCCCAGGAGAAGTGAGGAAAGAGCGATGCAGCCTAAGGCTGTCTGCTTTTGACCCACAACTTTGTTCTGCTGTGCCCTTGAGCTCCTGCAGGCTGGGCAGGGCCCTGCTATTGTTTGCCTGGGAGCCAGCAGGGGACTAAAGAGACCCAGGACTAAGGAGATCTGCTCCTCTCAATTGCCCTCTCTATTGACCCGGATGGACTGTTTGAATTAGGAGGCTCTTAGCCTCCAGGCAGGATCCTCTATCACAGTGATCTGGTCTGGTGGATGCAAACACACTCTGACCAGGCTTTGAACTGAAGGACTGACAGAGTGCCATCTGCTGGTGGACCAAGGAAAAGCATGTGGGGAACACAGACCTAAATAAGCATGAGAGGCATTTTCTGGTCTTTACAGTCTGCCTCCCCAAGGCCCTAGGAAGCAGGTCTGCAACACATATCTCTGCTCAGGGCCCAGATCTGAGCAACTAACAGGGACAATCTTAAAGACCCAGGACAAGTTCAACCAAGAATCAAGGGCACCAGTAACACACAGCCTCCTGCCACTAAATCCCTATGAAAGGAAAGTGAGCATCTGAGTAAACTCACCATCCAAATCAGATGCCTAGACATCAGGAAAAGTAACAAGTCACTCTGAGAAAAGAGAAGAAATGACCCAAGAAAAGGAATATATCAAAGTCTCCCGAAGAGACACAGGATTTCAGACAACTAACCAAGGAGATGCACACAACTTCCAAAATCAAATTAATGAACTGAAAGATGATATGGATCAAAAGATAAAAGATATCAAGAAGACACCAAGTGAGCACAAAGAAGAATTAGGAAGCCTGAATAGAAAAGTACCAGAACTCATGGGAATGAAAGACACAATAGTGGGATTAAAAAACAAATTAGAGGGCAGCAGTTGTAGCTCACGTGGTTGAGGATCTACTTCCCATGTACAAGGTCCTAGGTTTGATCCCTGGCACCTTCTAAAAACAAGAAATGAAAAAATGAACTCTCACTGCGGAGCAGATGTAGCTCAGTGGTTGGGCATCTGCTTACAATGCACAAGGTCCTGGGTTCAATTGCCAGTACCTCCTAAAGAGGAAACAAACAAAACAACAACAAAACATTAGAGGCATACAACAGCAAGTTCGAAATGACAGAAGAAACAATAAGTGATGCAGAAGACAGAACAGCAGAAATGGAAGAGAGAAAAGAATGTTAAAAATTGAGCAAGGGCTCAGGGAGTTAGTTGAGTGATAACAGAAAACACAACCACATGCATGTCATGTCAGTTCCAGAAGGGGAAGAGAAGGGAAAAGGGGCAGAAAGAGTATCTGAGGTAATAAGAGCTGAAAATTTCCCAACCCTCATGAAAGTAATGACCTTGCATGTCCAAGAAGCACAGTGTACCCCAATCAGAATAAATGTGAATAGACCTACTCCGATAGGTCTATTCAGATTCATAGTAGGTCTAATAGGACTACTCCAATTGCCAAACATTAAAGATAAAGAGAAATTTCTGACAGCAGCAATGGAGAAGCAAACTATCACATACAATGGATGCCCAGAAAGATTTATTGTGGATTTCTCATCAGAACTTGGAGAAGAGAAGACAATGACATGATATAATTAGGATACTAAAAGAGAAAAACTGCCAGCTGAGAAATTTTTATCCAGCAAAATTGGCCATCAAATATGAAGGTGCATTTAAAATGCAAAGAAAACAGAAATTAAGAGAATTCATAACAATGATTCCATTTTGTAGGAAATATTAAAGGAAGCCTTACCACCTGACAGAAAAAGACAGGAGAGAGAGGTTTGGAAGAGATTATAAAAGAAAGAATAGCAGAAAGGATAATCAAAAGAGCAAAAATACAGGCAGAAATAAGACATGACATATGAAAACCAAAGAATAAAATGATAGAAGTAAATAATGCATTTACCATAATATTGAATGTGAATGGATTAAACTCCCCAATCAAAAGATATAGGCTGGGAAGCAGACATGGCTCACCTGCTAGAGAATCCATCTACCACATGGAGTGTCAAGGGTTCAATTCCCAGGGCCTTCTGACCTGTGTGGTAAGCTGGCCCACAGGCACTGTTGCTGTGCTCAAGGAGTGCTCTGCCATGCAGGGGTGCCCCTACATAGCAGTGCCTCATGTGTAAGGAGTACGCCCCACAAGGAGAGCTGCCCCATGTGAAAAAAAGTGCACGTCACCCAAGAGTGGCACTGCACATGGAGAGCTGACACAGCAAGATGATGCAACAAAAAAAGAGACAGTTTCCCAGTGCTGCCAGATAATGCAAGCAGACACAGAAGAACACACAGTAAATGGATACAGAGAGCAGACAATGGAGGGGGAAGGGGATAGAAATAAATAAAGTAAATCTTAAAAAAAAGATACAGGCTGACAGAATGGATGGAAAAACATGAGCCATCCATGTGCTGCCTACAAGAGACTCACCTTAGATCCAGGGATAAAAACTGCTGAAAGTGAAATCTTTGAAAAAGATACTCCATGCAAACAGTAACCAAAAAAGATCATGTCCTCTACACAAGTAAAAGAAAAACTTGCAAACTTTGATGAATGATTCTGCAGTTCTTTGGGATTTGAGGATTCTATGACAATGGAAATGAGGCCTCTTGTGGCTTAGAAAAGCCTGAGAGAAGACAGAGAAGAGGTAGGAGGAGAAGGGGAGGAGGGGGAGGAGGAACTGGAGGGAGGAGGGGAGAAATGGGACATAAAGAATGGCAGGGAAGGTTCATGTGGTCAGAGAGGACCTTGCAAAGGCACTAACAGAACAGCAGAAGCTTAAGTGAGCTAGGAGAAAAACCCTCTGACCAGGCTCTGTACTACAGCAGAAAAGAAAAATGCTTTAATTGGTTCTAGTAATGAAGACTAGCAAGAGACTTGCTCAATTGCAAAATTCCTTTTTCCTCCTAATTCACTCTTGAGTATGTCTGTGTTGATAATACTTGTTTAACTTAACACCCTAGTTTTTAGCCATTTTTAGAACTAGAGAAACCTATTCCTTGAACAGGAACCAGTCAGGATTTTTGTGGCTCCTTTGCAATGTAGGCATACCTTCTCCATTTGGATGGCATGGAACTCTACCATCAGCAGGTGACAACTCAGACCTGTGCAGGTGAGAGATATAGTAGAAAGAAAGTGTTCCTATCAAGCACCAAAGAGCATTATAATTATGAGAGTTTCTTTTTCCTCCACTTCACATTATCTGTATATTTTTTGTTAGGTGAAAGTGACATAACATAAAATTAACAATTTTAACAGTACATTCTGTGGCATTTAGTACATTCACTATGTTGTGCATCAAATTTATCTAATTTCAGAACATTTTTATCCACTCCAAAGGAAATCTCATAGACCCAAAAGGACTTACTCCACCTTCCCCACTCCCTCAACCCCTGCCAGCATTAATTATCATTCTGTCTCTCTTTATTTGCATAGTATAGTGGGGGGTAGGGGGGTGAGAACCTCATATTTTTTAATGTAACATTTCTTATGATCAAGGTAGCTTAAAAAAGGCAATTAAAAATTTTTTTTTAAGTTTCCATTTATATGATAGTTTTTTGACATTACAGGAATAATCTGTGATTACACAAGTCCTAAAAGATGAATTACTGATAGTTTGTCCCTCTAAAATAGTCCAAGTGTTGATTCACTTATAACCATAGCATTTCATAGGTCTTAATTTCCCTTGAAGATTTTCCACTTTAAAAATCCTGTGTATCTTGGGAAACTACAATAATTCTGTCCATTTTAACTATTTTTATCATCTTGGGTCCCAGAATCATGACCTGTTAGCTAAAAAGGAGCCAGTAACCATCTGTTTACAATGAGACTCCCCGCTTCCCCCACCCAGTGCACCTCCTGCTGCCCTTTATTGCGCTGCACCCTGAACTTCAGTCTTCTGTGATGTAGAAGAATATTTATTTCACAACAGGGGGGAGCCGGCAGCTCCTCCCGGGAGTCGTCCCCATTCCTGGCAAGGGGGATCCGCGTGGCTGCCAGGCGCTGGCCGGATCTCGGGCGTGGGGAGACCCTCCTCCCAGAGGACGCAGGTAGGGGCCCCCAAAGTCTAGTGGGACGGGAGCAGCAGGAGCCCCAAGTATGCGCGGGTCCACCTCCGGCCACGGCTGGGGTGGGGCTCCTGGTAAGAGCGTGGCGGGCGCTCAGCCCCGCTGCTGGCCGCGCAGCCGCTTTCCCCAGCGCTCAGCCCCGCCCCTGGCCGCTAAGCCCCGCCCCCTGAGGCCCCGCCCAGCACGCGGCGCGGCGGCGGCACCTTTCTGACCATCTGGTGTTCGGGTCCGGGTGGTGTCCTGGTGCTCGGGCCAGGCCTAGGCGCCGCGCGGGGCTCCCCGTGTGCGGGGCTTCCTGAGTGCGGGGGTCCCCCGTGCGTGGGGAGGGGCGTGTCTGGCCCAGGGGCGGGTAGCGAGCACTGCCCGGAACCCTCAGACGGAGCCCACGGCCCCTCCTCAGACGCCCGCCTGCGCCCGGTCTGGAGCCCGGCCCGTGTGCGGACCCCACCTGGCGGCGGCGGGGCGGCCCGTGGGCGCGGAGGGGCGCGGGGCTGCGGGGCCGCCGGCAGCGTGGAAAAGCGGGCGAGCGGCCGTCCCCGCCCTGGGCTGAGGGAGCGCCCAGCTGCGCGGCCCGGAAGCTCCCGCTCGCTGGACGGTTGTGCGCGGCGCCCCCGCAGGTCCTGCCCTCTCTGCGCGGTTTGGGGCCGGGGGTTTGGGGGCTGCCTTCGCGGGGGCGGGGGCGGCGGGGGCTCGGGGCCTGCTTCAGTCTTTGGCATTTTTCCAGACGCGGATAACTTGTTTATCTGTGAAAGTTAGTGAATGAAATTACCTAGGTAGAGCTGCAGAGCTATTTACGATGTACCACCTTCTCTTATCCAAGCCCCGGGTGATAGGCATTTGTGTTTTTTCCTCAGTTTTGGCGGCCATGAACTTGCTGTGGGAATCATGGCACAGCAATTTGTCTTGGATAGATATCTCAGAGTGGAACTAGCAACAATGATGTAAGTTTGTATTTTTAAGAAACTGACAAAAATGTTTCCCAAAGTGGTAGCACCTTTTGACATTCTCACTAGAAATGTATGAGGGCTCCAGGTTTTCCACATCTTCTTTAACAGTTGGTATTATCTTTCTTGATTTTAGCCATTTTACTATGTTAATATGATAAGTCATAGCAGATTTTAATTTGTATTTCCCTAGTGATGAAAAGAAATGAATGTTTCTTCTCTGGTGAAAGTGTTATTTACATAGTTTCCCATTTTTAAGTGCTGTTTGTCATTTTTTTTTAACAAATCATTTTTATCGATACGTATCAACAAACAAAGCATACAGTTCACAGCACAATCAGTGGTATTTGGCACCGTCACATAGTTGTGCATTCATCACCTCCATCATTATTACAGCATTTTCTTAATTTGAATAATATTAAAAAAGTAAATCCATCACTTCTCTATATGTGCTTCCCGTACTGTTCACAGCTCCTCTTTTTGGCTATTCTTGCACAGATACTTTTTTCCCCCCTCTATAAATTGATTTATATTTACATTTTATATAAATGGAATCATACAATATGTTATGTAATATATTTAATTCATAACGATCCTGTATTTATTGTATTTGTCCTTTTGTGTCTGGTTTGCTTCACTCAACATAATGTCCTCCAGGTTCATTGATGTTGTCAAATGTTTTAGGACTTCTTTTTTTTTTTTAAGATTTATTTTTATTTATTTCTCTCCCCTTCCCCACCCCACCCCCAGTTGTCTGCTCTCTGTGTCCATTTGCTGTGTGTTCTTCTTGTGTCCACTGGTATTCTTGTCAGCGACACCCAGAATCTGTGCCTCATTTTGTTGCATCATCTTGTTCTGTCAGCTCTCCGTGTATGTGGCACCACTCCTGGGCAGGCTGCACTTTCTTTCATGCTGGGTGGCTCTCCATACAGGGCACACTCCTTGCACGTGGGGCTCCCCTATGCAGGGGACACCCCTGCGTGCCATAGAAGTCCTTGGGAAAATCAGCACTGTGCGTGGGCCAGCTCATCACATGGATCAGGAGGCCCTGGGTTTGAACCTTGGACCTCCCATGTGGTAGGGAGATGCCCTGTCTGGCCAAATCCACTTGCCCATTTCTTCTTAAGTACTTCTTAAGTATTCCATTGTGGGAATATACCACTGTTTGTTTATCCATTTGTCAGTTGATGGACACCTGGGTTCTTTCCAGCTTTTGACATCATTACTAGCACTGCTATGAACATGGGTGTGCAGATGTGTATTTGTATCACTGCTTTCAATTCTGGGTGTAGACCCAATAGTGATAGTGCTGGGTCACTGGCAAATCTATATTCAACTTCTATTTTTTCTTTTTAAGATTTATTTATTTCTCTCCCCTCACCCCCACCCTGCCCCAGTTGTCTGCTCTCTGTGTCTATTTGCTGCATCTTCTTCTTTGTCCACTTTTGTTGTTGACAGCAGCATGGGAATCAGTGTTTCTTTTCATTGCATCATCTTGTTGTGTCAGCTCTTCATGTGTGCAGCACCATTCTTGGGCAGGTTGCACTTTCTTTTGCACTGGGCAACTCTCCTTATGGGGTGTACTCCTTGTGCGTGGGGCTCTCCAATGCAGGGGACACCCTTGCGTGTCACGGCATTCCTTGTGTGCATCAGCACTGTGCGTGGGCCAGCTCCACATGGGTCGAGGAGGCCTGGGGTTTGAACCACGGACCTCCCATGTGGTAGATGGATGCTCTAACCACTGGGCCAAGTCCACTTCCCTATATTCAACTTCTTTAGGAACTGTCCAACAGTCCTCCACAGTGGTTTTACCATTCTGCATTCCCACCAATTGTGCGTAAGAGTTCCTATCTCTCCACATCCTCTCCAACATTTGTAGTTCTCTGACTTTTTAATAGTGGCCATTCTGATAAGTGTGAAAAGATATCTCTTAGTTATGATTTGCATTTCCCTAATCATTACTCATATTGGACATTTTTTCATGTGTTTTCTTGCCATTTGGATTTCTTCTTTGGACAAATGTCTACTCATATCTTTTGCCCATTTTTTAATTGAGTCTTTTTTATTTTTGAGTTTACATATCATGGATATTAATCCCTTATTGGACATGTGATTTCCAAGTATTTCCTTTTGCTGAGGCAGCTGCCTTTTCACCCTTTTGACAAAGTCCTTTAAGGTATACACATGTTTAATTTTGAGGAGGTCCCATTTATCTATTTTTTCTTTTGTTTCATGTGCTTTGGGTGTAAGGTCCAAGAAACCACCATGTAGCACAAGGTCTTTAAGATGTTTCCCTACATTTTCTTCAAGCAGTTTTATGGTCCTTTTATATCTAGGTCTCTGATCTATTTTGAGTTGATTCTTGTATGGGATGTAAGATAGGGGACTTTTTCCGTATTAACATGGACTTGGTAGGTGTCTGAAAAACTAGTTAACCGTGGAGGTGAGGGTTTATTTCTGGACTCTAAATTCTATTATACTGATTGATGAGTCTCTCTTTATGCCAGTGCCATGCTGTTTTGATCACCATAGCTTTGTAATATGTCTCAAGGTCTGGCAGTGAAATTCCTCCCACGTTGCTCTTTTTTAGAATGCTTTTGGTTACTTGGGTGCATTTTCCCTTCCAAATGAATTTGGTAATTGCCTTTTCTATTTCTGTCAAGTAGGCTGTTGGAATTTTGATTGGTATTACATTGAATCTGTAAATCAGTTTAGGTTGGATTGACATCTTCACGATATTTAGTCTTAGAATATGTGAACACAGAGTGTCATTCCATTTGTTTAGGTCATTTTATATTTCTTTTACTACTGTTTTGTAGTTTTCCTTGTCTAGGTCCTGTACTTCTTTGACTAAGTTGATCCCTACATATTGATTTTTTTTGTTGTTGCTATTGTAAATGGAATCTTCCCCCTGATTTCTCCTCAGATTGTGCAGTACTACTGTACAAGAACACTGATTTCTGCATGTGGATCTTGTATTCTGTCACTTTGCTGAACTCATTTATTATCTCAAGTAGTTTTGTTGTAGACATTTCAGAATTTTCTAAATATAGGATCATGTCATCCACTGATGATGCAAGTTTTATGTCCCCTTTTCCTATTTGGATGCCTTTAATTTTTTTTTCTTCTCTAATTGCTCTAGCTAGAACTTGTAGTACAATGTCGAATAGCAGTGGTGATAGTGGGCATCCTTGTCTAGTTCCTGATCTTAGATGGAAAGCTTTCAACCTTTCCCACTGAGTACAATGTTGACTATGGGTTTTTCATATATGCCTTTTATCATATTTTGGCATTTTCCTTCTATTCATACCTTATGAAGTGTTTTTTTGTTACCAAGAAAGAATGCTGGATTCTGTCAAATGCCTTTCCTGTGTCTATTGTGATCACCATGTGTTTTCTCCCTTCAATTTTTTTTTAACGTGGTGTATTATGTTGATGTTTTTTTTTAAAATGTTGAGCTAGCCTTGCATACCAGGAACAAATCCCCCTTGGTCGTGATGTGTAAGTCTTCGATAATGCTGCTGGATTCAATTTGTCAATATTTTGTTGAGAATTTTTGCATCTCTGTGTTCATTGAAGAGATGTGTCTGTACTTTTCTTTCCGTGTAGTGTCTTTATCTGGCTTTGGTGTTAGGGTGATGTTGGCTTCTTAAAAAGAGTGGGGTAATTTTCCCTCCTCTTCATCATGTTGGAAGAGTTTAAACAGGATTGTTGTTAATTCTTTTTGAAATGTTTGGTCGAATTTATCTCTGAAGTCATCTGGTCCTGAGCTTTTCCTTTTTGGGAGGTGTTTGATGATGGATTCAGTCTCTTTAAATGTGGTTGGTTTGTTAATTCTTGTATTTCTTGTAGTGTCAGTGTAGGTTGGTTGTGCCTTTCTAGGAATTTTCCCATTTCTAGGTTGTCATTGTTGGCATACAGTTTCTCATAGTATCATCTTTTGATTCTTATTTCTGTGGGGTCAGTCATTACTTCCCTCCTTTCATTTCTGATTATATTTATTTGCCTATTTTTCTCCTTTGTTAATCTTGCTAGTGATTTGTCAATTTTACTGATCTTCTCAAAGGACCAGCTTTTGGTTTTGATTTTATTTATTTTTGTTGTTGTTGTTGTTCTCAATTTCATTTATTTCTGCTCTCATCTTTATTATTTCTTTCCTTCTGCTTGCTTTGAGGATTGGTTTGCTGTTCTTTTCCAATTTCTCTAGGTGTTCAGTTAAGTCTTTGAGTTTAGCTCTTTCTTCTTTTTTAATATAGGTATTTAGGGCTATAAATTTCCCTCTCAAGACTGGCTTTGCAGTATCCCTTAAGTTTTGGTAATTTATGTTCTCATTTTCATTTGACTATACATTTACTTATTTCACTTGCAATTTCTTCTTTGATCTACTGATCATTTAAGAGTGTGTTGTTTAGACTCCACACAGTTGCAAAGTTACCTTTTTCCTGTCTATTCTTGATTTCCAATTTCATTCCATTATGATCTAAGAAGATGCTTTGTATAATTTCATTCTTTTCATATGTATTGAGACCTGCAGTGTGCCCTACATGTGGTGTATCCTGGTGAAGGATCCGTGGGCACATGAGAAGAATGTATAGCCTGCTGCATTTGGATGCAACATTCTGTGTGTCTGTTAGGTCTAACTCATTTATTGTTCTTTAAGTTCTCTGTTTCCTTGTTGATCTTCTGTCCAGTTGTTCTGTCTCATAATGTGAGTGGTGTATTAGAGTCTCCAGTGATTATTGTACAGATGCCTGTTTCTCCCTTCAGTTTTGACAGAGTTTGTCTTATGTATTTTGGGGCACCCTGGTTAGGTGCATAAATATATCTTCCTGGTGGGTTGTCCTTTTTATTAATATATAATGGCCTTCTCTGACTCGTAACGTTTTTTCACTTCAAGTCTGTTTTGTCCAATAATAGTATAGCTGCCCTGCTCTTTTTTGGTTACTATTTGCATGGAGTATCTTTTTCCAACTTTTTACTTATAGCTGGTTTGTATCTGTGAGTCAAAGGTGGGTCTCTTGTAAGCAGCATATGGATGGCTTATGTGTTTATTATCCATCCTGTCAATCTTTATCTTTTGTTTGGTGCATTTAATCCATTAACAATCAATGACAGGACTGTAAATGCATTGTTTACTTCCTAAATTTTATTCTTTGGTTTTCATGTGTCATGTCATATTTTGGTCTTTTTCTTCTTGGTTATCCATTCTGCTCTTCTTTTTTCTCTACTCTCCTCCAGGTCTTTCTCTTCTTTTTCTTTCAGGCTCTATGGCTTCCTTATTATTTCCTGCAATTTGGATTCTTTTTTACAAACTCTCTTAGTTTCTGTTTGTGGATATGTTATACTCACCTTCATATTTGGAGGACAGTTTTGCTGGGTGCAGAATTCATGGCTGGCAGTTTTTCTCTTTCAGTCTCCTAATTGCATCATACCACTGTCTTCTCACCTCTATGGTTTCTGATGAGAAATCCACACTATTACTGGGCATCCCTTGTATGTGATGATTTGCTTCCCTTTCTGCTCTCAGAATTTTCTCTTTATTTTTGCCATTTGACATTCTGAATAATATATGCTTTGGAGTATGTCTATTTGGATTTATTCTGATTAGGATAAGGTGGGCTTCTTAGACATTCAGGGTCATTCCTTTTGTGAGCATTGGGAAATTTTAACTATTCCCTTAAAAACTCTTTCTAACCCTTTTCTCTTCTCTTCTCCTTCTGGAACTCCCATGACATGTATGTTGTTGTGTTTTCTGTTGCCATTCATCTCCTTGAATCTCTGCTCAATTTTTTCCCATTTTTTCCCTCCCTCTGTTCTTTTCTCTCTTCAATTTCAGCTGTTCTGTCTTTGGTATCACTTATACTTTCTTCTGTCATTTCAAGTCTGCCTGAAATTGTTGTAGATCTTTAATGTGTTTTTGATGTCACTCCCATGAGCTCTGTTACTTTTCTGTTCCACATTTCAAATTCTGCTTTTGCTTGCTCAACATCTTGATGTCATTCATCCCTTTAGCCAAATTGTCTTTCAACTCATGAATTTAATTTTAGAAATTAATATGCATCTCATTAATTAGTTCTCTCAAATCCTGCATCTCTTCTGGGACTTTGATATATTCCTTTTCCTGGACTATGTCTTCCATTTTCTTCTTCTGGTTCATAAATTTTTGCTGATTCTAGGCACCTGATTAGTATGTAGTTTACTCAGATGCTCAATTTCTTTGTCTTTTGTTGGGATTTAGTGGCAGGAGGCTGTGTGTTACTGTTGCTCTTTGATTCTTGATTCAACCTGGATCATTAGGGCTGTCCCTGTTAGTTGCTCAAAGGTGCACTCTGCACCCAGTAATGGGTTGCAGACCTACTTCCTAGGGCGTTGGGAGGAAAGTTATAAATGTCAGAAAATCTCTCATTTATTTTTTATTTTCTCATATGTACTACCTAGTTCTGCCAGCAGGTGGCACTCTTTGGCAGTCCTCTCAGTTCAGTGCCTGTTTAGAGTGTTTTTGCTGTAACACAGCCTGGATCAATCTGAAAGGCTCCTCCCTGGCACCTAAGAGCCTTGTAATTTGAACTTTCTTATTAAAAAGTCTCTAGCCTTCTCTGGCAGCTCCCTCCCATTTTCTGGGTAAGAAATAATTCCACTCCCTTCTGCATCTTCAACAATCAGTCCCCATTCATAGAGGGGATTGAGAGGGTCATATTTCTTTACTCCCTTGCAGCCTCCTAAGGCAAACAATGGCAAGGCCTCTCTGACCTGGAAGGGCCCATGGGACACAACAGACCAAATTTGTGGGTCCAAAGATGAGTCAGCCTTAGATTGTGTCCCTCTCTCTCCTGTTTCCTGGGAAGGTACATCCTCAACAATCAACCCCGGCTATAAGAGAGGGAGATTGAGAGTGTTGAATTTCTCCAGTCTTGTTTAGTAGCCCAAGGTAGACAACAGTGTGGTCCCAGTCAGCCTGGAAAAGCTGATGGGACACAGCAGACCAGAATTGTGGGTCAGAAGCTGTCAGCCTTAGGTTGTGCCCCTCTCTCTCCCCTTTCCGGGGATGGTAGATCCCTGGATACCCCTTTGTAGTCAGCTCAGAGGCCTTTGTGTCTTTTCTAATTTTATTTTTAAAAGATCCTTAGATTACATAAAATGTTACATTAAAAAATATGAGAGATTCCCATATGCCCTACTCCCTACACCTCCCACTGTTCCCAACATCACCAACTTCTTGCACTAGTGTGCTACATTCATTACAATTGATGAACAGATTTTGAAGCATTGCAACTAAGCATGGGTTATAGTTTACATTGTAGTTTACACTCTCTCACACTCAATTCTGTAGGTTATGGCAGAATATATAATGGCCTATGTATTAATCAGGCAAAGGGGTACTGATGTAAAATACCGGAAATTGGTTGTTTTTTTAACAAAGGATATTTATTTGGGGTAGGAGCTTACAGATAGCAGACCATAAAGCATAAGTTACTTCTCTCCCCAAAGTCTATTTTCACGTGTTGGAGCAAGATGGCTGCTGGCATCTGCAAGGGTTCAGGCTTCCTGTGTTTCTTCCCTCCCAGGGTATTGCTTCTCTCTGGGTTCAGGGTTCCTTGCTTCCCAGGGCTCCAGCTTCAGCATCAAACTCCAACATCAAAATTACAAAATTAAGAACCCTTAACTCTGTCCTTTGCCTGGCCTTTTATCTGTGTGTCCCTGCTCACCAAAGGGTGGGGACTCAATGCCCTTCTGGCACAAGTGTCTAACATAATTACCTAATCAAGTAAACCTATGAATCCAACATAATTTAATATGCCCCCCCAAAAAAGATCAGTTTACATACATAATCCGATATTTCTTTTTGGAATTCATCCATAATGTCAAACTGCTACAGCCTGTATCTGTCATTGCAATGTCATTCAGGTCTATTCCAAGTCCTGAAAATGCCCCCATATTATACCTCTTTTTCCCTCTCCCTGACTTCAGCACCACCAGTGGCCATTGTCTCCACATCAATGAATAGTTTTTCCATTGATAGAACCACAGTAAGTCTATAGTAGAACACCAGTAAGTCCACACTAATCTATATTTTATTCCCCAATCCTGAGGATTCTGGAATGGTGATGCCTACTCTACCTGAGAGGTGACTTTGATCTCATTTGGCTAATAGATGAGACTTTCTTGCCTGCATTTGACTTTCTCAGTTCCTTGGTATGGTGGTTGTCCATCCCCACCTCCTTGTTAGTTGTCCTGGGTGAGGCCAATGAACAGGAGAGTAGATGTTACACCTCCACTGAGGCTAAGGGCCCAGCTGACACATGAACCATCCAGAGATTCAAGTCTTTTGGATGTACACCTACCAATTCCAGCTTCAACTATAGGTTCAAATAAAAGAGATAGAAGAGGCATGTGTAGAGAAGTCACATTTGAATCCAACTCTGTCACACTTGGGAGCACAAACTCCAAAGGAGGACCCAGTAGCCAAGCATCGATCTCTGCAGCTATCTGCCCTGAACATATGAGCTGGGTATCTCTGGATCCCTCAGGTGTCCCACTATTTGTGGTAGCATCTGCTTTGGCAGTCTATGACATCCTGCAGAGACATTTTAAGTGTAAATCTCTGATGGCCTCCTGGCTTACTTTGAAGTCTCTTAGCCATATAAACTCATGTATCTTTTTACCTTCCCCCCCCCCTTTAGTTCAGTGTCCTTTTCTAGTTGCATCATCAGCTGGTGCTTGATGGTAATCCCTCAGTGTCAGGGAGGCTCATTCCTGGGAGCCATGTCCCACATTGGGGGAGAAGGTAATGCATTTATATGCTGAGTTTGGCTTAGGGAGAGGCCACATTTGAACAACATGGAGGCTCTCAGGAAATAACTCTTAGGTATCCTACATCACTAGGCTAAGTTGCAAATTTAAGAGCAAAAAGTGCATAAGCATAGTCATCAATCTCAAGGATATATCAATGGGCCATCCTTTTTCACTAGTCCTCGCTCCTTGGGGGATTGTTGCTGTAGCATTAGAGAATGTGGCAGAGCTCCCAAGGTATGACTTCAATATTCTTTCAGTTACTGTGTGAATATCTACCCACTGTGGCAATGCTCCATGGACATTTGAACATATTTATATGCCTTGTATATATCCCCAGGTGAACTTCCTCCCATGTATCCTTCATCACAGACACCCCACACCAATGGTCCTCCCTTACCATAGTTGTAACCCTTTTGTGATCTAAAACTTCTTCAAAAATGAAGCCAAGAATGTTTTCAAATTTGCTTAATAGAAAAATGAAATAATAACGAAAGGTTTAAACATCAGAAATAAAATAATTTAAGAAAACTAAAACTAAATTAAGGTTAAAAAAGGGGCCTTAAAAATGAAAAAATAGTTAAAAAATTAAGTTTTGCCTTTCATCACTGTAATATATGTTGTCCTATATGTACAGTTACATTTTCTTCCATTACTTCCCCAGTATTTTTCCTTTTTCATTTTGTTTTCAGAGAAGTTTTAGGTCACAGTAAAGTCACATACAGAATATAGGGGACTCCCATATACCCAACATCTCCCCATTTTTCCCCTTTCCTTGTTAAGAACCTTTTTCACATGTGGATGGTACATTTGTTGCAACTGATGTACAAATATTAAAACATAGCTGCAAACTATGGTCAGTGGTTTCTATTATGGTTTACATTTTAGACCATATACCTTTATGCATTTTTGATGAAATTTAACATGGCCTGTATCCATCATTGCAAGATCATAGAGAACACTTCCTTTGACCCTAAATACCTACTCTTCCATTGATCCCTTTCCTTCCTCTCCCCTCAGGACCCACTGTGCCCACAAGGCTTCACTCTTTGAAGGACAAGATTTGTAATTCTTGCAACAATGCTCATGGCTTGACACAGTAGTCTGTCCTCCCCTATTAGGAACCACCCATACTCTCCAGAGACACCCTCCACTGTGTGTGAGAACATATCAAGACTCCCCGGTATGGGAATTTAACTCCTTTCCACTCATTATGTGGGTCTCCCTCCACTGATCCAACACATTATGACAAAATCATCACTTGCACCTTCTCTAGAATACTGCCCCAGGTGTGCCCTGTCCCAAATGTACCTCCATCCAACACTGTAAACCAGTAGCCCTTCCTTGTCATATTGCCAAAACAATTTTCTCAGCATTGTAGTTTCAACCACATACCTGCCAATCCCCAGTGTTCACCTACCTTCCCCAACCTTTCCCCCATTTCCATGGACCATCCAACCCATCCTCCCTACCCTAGCTCCCTGTCAAGCTTGCACCACCCAACCTAATAGTATCCCTACACCCCTGTCATATCCCTTTACTGCACAACTACTCACACCTTATCATAGATTTCACCCCTATGGGCATCGGGTCACAATCTTCTTCTCCCTTTCTATTTCCTGTAAACCTATCTTCCAGACTCTAGCTCCCTGAGTTGGCTCACTTAACTTAATTCTTATCAAAGAGGTCATGTAATATTTCTCCTTCAATGCCTGGCTTGCTTCACTCAACATAAGGCCCTTCAGATTCATTCATGTTATCCCATGTGTTGTACTGTATTCCTTCTTAGAGTTGAATAATCTTCCATTGTATGTATAGACTATATTTTGATTATCCATTCATCTCTTAATGAGGATTTGGGTTGATTCCAGTTTTGGCAATAGTGAATAATGCTGCTATGAACATTGTTGTGCATGATCAGTTCTTGTCTTTGTTTTCAGTTCTTCTGGATATGTACCCAGCAGTGGAATTGATGGGTCTTATGAAAGAACTACAGTTAGTTTTTTGAGGAAATCCCAAACTGTCATCCACAATCGCTGGGCCATTCTCCATTCCCACCAGTGTAGATGAGGGTGTTCATTACTCCACATCCTCTCCAACACCTTAGTCCTCTGATTTCTTTAATGTCCACCAGTCTGATGGGAGTAAGATGGTATCTTGTTGTAGTTTTGATTTGCATTTCCCTAATAGCTAGTGATGTTGAGCATCTTTTCATATGCTTTTTAGCCTTTTGTATTGCTTCTTTGGAGAAGTGTCTGTTCAAATCACTTGTCCATTTTTTAAATGGGTTGTCTTTTTATTTTTGAGATATAGGATTTCTTTACATATGCTGGATATTAGGCTCCTATCAGATATTTGGTTACCAAATACTTCCTACCATTGTTGAGGCTGTCTTTTCACTTTCATCACAAACTCCTTTCTGGTGCAAATGGTTTTAATTCTGAGGAGGCTCCATTTATCTACTTTTTTTCTTTTGCTTCTCATGCTTTGGGCTTGAAGTTCATGAAGACATTTCCTATTACGAGGTCTTATAGAAGCATCCCTACTTACCTTCCAAGGTCTTTATGGTCTTGGCTCTTATAATTAGATCTTCGATCCATCTTTAGTTAGTTTTTGTATAAGGTGTGAGATGGATATTCTTTTGGATATTCATATCCAGTGTCCAAGCACCATTTGTTGAAGAGGCCATTCTCTCCCAGTTGAGTGGGCTTGGTGGCTTTGCTGAGGATCAAATGACTGCATATGCCATGATCTATATCAGAACTCTCAGTTCAGTTCCATTAATTATTAAGTCTGTTCTTGTGCTAGTACCATGCAGTTTTGACCACTGTAGCTTTGAAGTATGCTTTAAAGTCAGGTATTGTGATTCCTCCAATTTCATTGTACTTTATCAATATGTCTTTGAATATTCAGGGACTCTTGCCCTTCCAAATAAATTTCATAGTAAGTCTTTCCAATTCATTAAAAAATGCTGAGTTGATTTTTATTGGGATTGCATTAAATCTGTAGATTAGTTTGGGTAGGACAGACATCTCAATGATATTTATCCATGAGAGGGAATATTCTTCCCTTTATTTAAGTCTTCTTTGATTTTCTTTAACAGTTCTTTGTAGTTGTCTGCATATGTCATTTACTCCTTTAGTTAAATTATTCCTAGATATTTTATTTTTTTAGTTTCTATTGTAAATGGTATTGTTTTTCTTGATTCCCTCATCAGATTGCTCATTATTGGTTAGAGGAATGCTACTTATTTTTTTGCATTGTTCTTATAACCTTTGACTTTCCTGAACTCATTTATAAGTTCTAGAAGCTTTGTTTCTGAGGGCTTTCTATGTATAGGATTATGTCGTCTGTAAATAGTGAAACTTTTACTTCTTCCTTTCCAATTTTGATGCCTTTTAAATCTTTTTCTGACCTCAGTGCTCATGCAAGTACTTGTAACACAATGTTAAATAAGAGCAGTGACAGTTGACATCCTTCTGTTGTATCCAATCTTAGACAGAAATCTTTTAGGAGTTCACAATTGTCTATGATTTAGCTGTGGGTTTTTCATGAATTCCTTATATTATGTTGGGGAAGTTTCCTTCTATTCCTATCTTTTGGAGTGTTTTACTCAGGAAAGGGTGTGTTTTGCCAAATGCTTTTCCTGCATCTGTAGAGATGATCATGTGTTTTTTTCCTTTGATCTCTTTAGGTGGTGTATTTTATTGATTGATTTTCTTATGTTTAATGCTCCTTGCATACCCAGGATGAAAGCCATTTAGTCATGGTGTGTAATTTGCTTGATGTGTTGTTGAATATGATTAGCAAGTATTTTGTTGAGGATTTTAGCATCTGGTTCATTAGCGAATGGTGTGTAATTTTCCTTTCTTGTAGCATCTTTGGGTTTGGTGTGGGAAACAAAGGCATGTTGTTTCCATGGAAGCAAGTTACTTTCTGACCACTGGGTCATGCTGTCCCTAGAGATATATGTGCAGGTGGCTAATCTCTCTGGGAAACATAACATTCCAGCAGAACCCAGACTTGATATCTCAAGTAACCTGGGCAACAAGATTAATGAGTATATTTGCTTTAATAATATAATAGAACATTATGAGCTTTAGTAACTATCTTTTCCACTGTGTTATTTAGAATGAGGTAATGGGAATAGTTAGCTAGAATAGTTGCTCGTTCTCACAATTGCTTGGGGTATATATAGAAGCCCCTGAGATTAATAAACTTGTCTGATGAGCTTGAGGCGTCAATGCTCGCAGATCCCCTGAACCCAATCTTTCTTTGTCTTTCATTCCCGATACCCTTGGGTCCGTCAATTCTGACATTTGTTATTAGGGTAATGTTGGCATCCTAGACTGAGAAAGGTGATGTTCCTTTTACTTCTATTTTTTGGAAGAGTTTAAGCAGGATTGGTGTTAGTTCTTTCTGGAATGTTTGGTAGAATTCACATGTGAAACTGTCTGCTCCTGGACTCTACTTAGTTGAGAGTTTTTTCATGACTGATTCTATCTCTTTACCTGTGATTGGTCCATTGAGTTCATTTTTCTTCTTTCACCAGTGTAGGCTACTTGTGTGTTTCTAGGAATTTGCCCATTTCCTCTAAATTATTCTTTTTGGCATATAATTTTTTAAGGTATCCTCTTATGATACACTTTATTTTTGTGGGGTTAGTGGTTGATTTCCCTGTCCTCATTTCTTATTTTATGTATTTGCATCTTCCTTTTTTTTTCTTTGTTAGTGTAGCTAAGGGTTTGTCAATTTTATTGATCTCTAAGAACCAGCTTTTGGTTTTATTTTTTCTAGTCCTTTCTAATTTTCAATTTCATTTAGTTCTGAACTAATCTTTGTTATTTCCTCCATTGTACTTCCTTTGGGGTTAGCTTATTCTTTTTCTAGTTCCTCCAGGTGTGTAGTTACGTCTTTGATTTTAGCACTTTCTTCTTTTTAATATCAGCATTTATAGCTATGAATTTTCCTCTCAGTATAGCTTTTGCTGCATCCCATACCTTATGCTATGTTGTGTTATTTTTTAATTCATTTCAAAGTAGTTACTGATTTCTTTGTGAATTTCTCTTTGACCCACTGATTGTCTAAGAATATATTGTTTAACTTCTATGTCTTTGTGCCTTATCTGCTTCTCTGCCCCTTGCTGATTTCCAGCTTCAGTCCTTTGTGGTCAGATAAGTTACTTTGTGTAATTTCAATCTTTCCAAATTCATTAAGAGCTATTCTGTGGCCTAGCATATGGTCTATCCTGGAGAATGATTCATGTGTTCTCAGAAAGATTGTATATTGCACAGTATTTGAGTGTAATGTTCTGTGTATGTCAATTAGGCCCAGGTCTTCTAATGTATTATTTAGGGTCTTCGCTTCTTTATTGATTCTCATTGAGATATTCTGCCTAATGGTGATAATGGTGTATTAAAGTTCCCCAGAGTAGTTATAGAGGCATGTATATCCCCACTTAGTTATTTCCCTTGTTTGTCTCATGCATTTTGAGATTCCCTGGTTCAGTGCATATTTACAATTGTTCCTTCTTCTCAATAGATTTCTCCTTTCTTTTAATATATAGTGTCATATTTTTTGTCTCTTATAATAGTTCTGCATTTACAGTGTATTTTGTGTGGTTTTAGTATAGCTACTCTCACCCTCTTCTGATTATTGTTTGCATGTAAAATTGTTTTCCATCCATTCACTTTCTGTCTCTTGCATCCCTGGATCCTTGATGAGTTTATTGTAGGCAGCATGTGGATAGTTCATATTTCCTTATCCATTCTGTGTGTCTTGACTGAAGAGTTAAGCCTTTAACATTCAATGTTATTACTATCAGGGAATTACTTATATTAGCCATAGTTTTTTAGACTTATATATGCCATATATTGTTTTTATTTCTTTTCTTATCTTTTTATTCTTATACTCTCCTCCACCTCTCTCCTTTTTTTCCCTTTCATCCTAAAGAACTCCCTTTAGTATTTCTTTTTTTTAAAGATTTATTTTTATTTTCTTTCTCTTCCCTTTCTCCCCAACCCCCCCCCATTGTCTGCTCTCTGTGTCCATTTGCTGCATGTTCTGCATGTTCTTCTTTGCCCACTTCTGTTGTTGTCAGTGGCATGGAAATCTGTGTTTCTTTTCATTGCATCATCTTGTTGTATCAGCTCTCCGTGTGTGTGGCACCATTCCTGGGCAGACTGCACTTTCTTTTGCTCTGGGTGGCTATCCTTATGGGTGCACTCCTTGCACCTGGGGCTCCCCTACATGGGGGGCACCCCTGTGTGGCACAGCACTCCTTGTGTGCATCAGCAACATGGGCCAGCTCCACACAGGTCAAGGAGGCCCGGGCTTTGAACCATGAACCTCCCATGTGGTAAATGGATGCCCTATCCACTGGGCCAAGTCCACTTCCCTCCATTTAATATTTCTTGAATGGCAGGTTTGTTATTGAAAAATGCTGTTAATTTCTCATTATCTGTTAATATATTGAAGTCTCCTTCATTTTTTGAATGCCAGATTTTCTGGATAGAGAATTTTTGGCAGGAAGTTTTTTTTCTTTTACCACCTTAACTCTGTCATACCACTGCCTTCTTGCTTGTATGGTTTCAGATGGGAAATCAGCACTTAATCTTTTTGAGTTTCCCTTGTGTGTGATGGATCTCTTTTCTCTTGCTACTTTCAGTATTCTCTCTTTGTCATGAGCATTGGACAATTTGAGAAGTATATGTCTTGGGTAGAGCTGTTGGGATTTATACTTTTTGGGTTGTGCTGTACTTCCTGGACATGTACATCCCTCTCCCTCAGTAGGGTTGGCAAGTTTTTTTTTTTTTTTTTTTTTTGAGTTAAGCCAGCAATTTATTCAGGTCGGGAGGGAAGAGAAATGGGAGAAAATAACAGAGCAGGGGCCCCAGGTAGAGAGGAAGGGGGTGGAAAGGGATGAGGAGGGCTGATTCACAAGCTACAATTCCCCATTATAGATTATAAGTCTCCAGGTTTATTTGTGGGGCCACATGGCAGAGGAGAAAAATGGCAACAGTGGCACACAGAGGACAGGATGGGCCCAGAGGCAGGAGAGCAGGGCAAGAAAGCCCATGCTCTGGTTTGTGCCTGGCTTTTCAACTGTTAATTATTCCACCCCTTTGCTAATGGTAGTGGAGGGTTCCAGCTGTTTGCTGCTTTGATTGATTACCCCACCCATTAATCCCTTAGTCAGGACCCAATGACAAAATTTCTAGGGAACATCTGGGGCCCTTCCTTCTTCTAAGGAACAAGTCTTTGCTCTGGATAGCAGAATCCTGGGGCTGGGGTTCCTCCAGCAGCCATCTCAGGGGTTACCGATGTCCATGTGGACTCTGTCAGGTTCCAGATCCACCTATTAATTCCCTATCTTTTTTTTTTTGACCTATTTTTTTTTAATATTTATTTATTATTATTTTTTTAATTACATTAAAAAATATATATGAGGTCCCATTCAACCCCACCACCCCCGCCCCCCACTCCCCCCACAGCAACACTCTCTCCCATCATCGTGATACATCCATTGCACCTGGTAAGTTCATCTCTGAGCATCACTGCACCCCATAGTCAATGGTCCACATCATAGCCCAGACGCTCTCACATTCCATCCAGTGGGCCCTGGGGGGATCTACAGTGTCCCGTAATTGTCCGTGAAGCACTATCCAGGACAACTCCACGTCCCAAAAACACCTCCACATCTCATCTCTTCCTCCCGTTCCCCACACCCAGCAGCCCCCATGGCTACCGTTCCCACACCCATTCCACATTTTCTCTGTGGACATTGGATTGGTTGTGTCCATTGCACACCTATGTCAAGTGAGGGCTTAGATTCCACATGGGTACTGGATGCACTCTTCCCGCTTCTAGTTGTAGACACTCTAGGCTCCATGTTGTGGTGGTTGACCTTCTTCAACTCCATGTTAGCTGAGTAGAGTAAGTCCAATAAGTCAAAGTGTAGGAGCTGAAGTCTGTTGAGGCTCTGGGCCTGGGTGTCATATTATCAGTCCAGAGATTCAAATCCCCTACATATATCTTAAACTCAGCACCAACTACAATTCCAATAAAGTAGCATGCAAGTCTTGTGAAAAGAGATCCCCTCTGAGTCCATTTCCATCACGCAGAAACACCAGCTCCAAAGAAGGGCCATCTGTCATGGCAGTGAACCCCTTCTGCCATGACCATAGAACCCGTGGGTCTCTTTATCCCTCAAAAGAACCAATACCTGGGGTTGTATCTACCTTATCTGTCTCTTAGACTCTGTTCAGTTGTACATAGGGGTATTCCTTCTGACAACCTCCAGACTCTTTTTTGGAGACTCACAGCCTTATAATCTCATTTCTTCTTTCCATTTCCCCCTTACATTAGGTCAAACCGCTTCCCGAAGTCATGTTATTATATGTAGACAGGTATATTCTGCTGTTCCGCATTGAATCTTTAATTCAAGGTTATTTTCTAGTTGCTTCTTCTGCTGGTATGTGGTAGTGATCCCTCGGTGCCAGGGAGGCTCATCCCCGGGTGTCGTGTCCCACGCTGGGGGGAATGCATCACATCTACACACTGAGTTTGGCTGTGAGAGTGGGGGTTGGCAAGTTTTCAGCCATCATTTCCTCCAGCATTCCTTCTGTTCCCTTTTCCTTCTCTTTTCCCTGCAGGATGGATACAGTGCATATGTTTCTGTGATTCAAATCCTTAAGTCCCTGATGGATTTTTTCTGTCTTTTCATCCTTCTGTTTTGCTATCTGATTTCAGATGTGCTGCCTTCCTTGTCATTGATTCTTTTCTCTGTTCACATCTGCTGTTTTGTGCTTTCAGTGTATTTTTTATTTCCTGCATTGTGCCATTAATCACCATCATATCCATTATCTTTTTATGTATGTATATTTTCAATTTCTTAAGTATTTCTCCCAGTGTCTTTTTTTAGATTTATTTTTTATTTATTTTTCTCCCCTTCCTCCCCTCCCCCCAGTTGTCTCCTCTCTGTGTCCATTTGCTTTGTGTTCTTCTGTGTCCACTTGTATTCTTGTCAGTGGCACCAGCAATCTGTGTCTTTTCATTGCATTGTCTTGCTGCATCACCTCTCCATGTGTGTGGCACCACCCTGGGTGTGCTGCACTTTTTTGCACTGGGCAGCTCTCCTTATGGGGTGCACTCCTTGTGCATGGGGCTCCCCTATGCAGGGGACACTCCTGCATGGCACAGCACTCATTGCACACATCAGCACTGCACATGGGCCAGCTCATCCCATGGGTCAGGAGGCCCTGGGTTTGAAATTTGGACCTCCCATGTGGTAGGCAGATGCTGTTATCTGTTGAGCCAAATCTGCTTTCCCTTGTTTCTTTTTAATATCCTCAATCTCTTCCTTCACTTCATTAAGTTGACTTATGATATTTGGACATCTTTGATTAGTTCCATGTTCTGTATTTCCTCCTTTTTTTCAATTTGTTCATTAGACTGGGCCATGTCTTCCTGCTTCTTAGTATGGGCCATACTTTTTTGTTGGTGTCTAGGCATCTGTTTATCTCAATGGGTTTATTCAGTTGGTTAGCTTCTCTTTCTGCTCTAGTGTTTTATTTTGTTATTGTTTTTGCATGTTTTAAGTTTTCACTGACACTTCATTCCTCTTATTGTATTTCCTTGTCTGTGTTGTCTTGAAAAAAATATGACCAGAGGAAAGGAAAGAGATAAGAAGAGGAAAAGAATAATAATAGCAATAATAATAATAAAAGGTAGAATAGGGGTCATACAAGACCTAGGAAAATAAATACTCTACATGAGTAAAAAATCTTAAGAAGGACAGTGGAATAAGTTTTAAAAAGTGGAATTTAAAAAATGAGAAAAAATAGAGAAAAATAATGAATTAAAAGCCTGGAATGATGAGTAGAGAGGTGAAAAGAAAAGCAAACTGTAAATAAATAAATAAATAAAATAAGGAAAGAAAACAAAAAAACAGAGTGTGAAAAAAAAATTTTTTTTTAATTGAAGACCAAGCAAAATAGGCAAGGAGCATGAAAAAACAGAAAACAGAAGATAGATAAATGAAGGAGAAAAGAAATTATGCAGGTAGGAAAAAAAACAGTAGAAGTGTAAAATTGGGGGGACAAAGAGAGGGAAAACACCACAAAAGAAATGAAACAGCAGCAGCAACAACAACAAAACAACTGAGGAAAGACAGCCTTCTCTTTAGGAGCTTCTCAGGCTGCTGGTGTTCATCATTCACCCTGCAGCCTACCTTCTGCAGGCAGGTGATGTAGCCAGTTTTAGTGATTAAAATTTAAAAAGTTAAAATAAAGAAGGGGGACGTTTTTAAAGCAAAGAAATAACAGGTCCAAGAGCACTTAAATCAAAAAGAGTGCCAGCTCATTCCTTGTCATAAACTACAAGCTGATGCCTGATAACCAGTTGGGTCACATCTTTGACCAGGGGCCTCACACACGCAAGGCAAGATTACCTCCACTGAGCTAAATTGTCTCCTTAGGTTAATGGGTCTTTAGAGAGCTAAGTGCCACCTTCCCCAGGTGTGTATAGACTTCTGTACCTGCTAGAGTCCTGCTGATGAGGCAGCTGTGCCCAACCCCTCTATAGTCTAATGGCTTTCTCTCCTCAGGAGGGCATCTGAGTGTGACAGCCTGCCTGAGGGGATCCTGCCTCCCCTCTCCCAGGCAGGTCTGGGTCTCTTCCAAGATTCAAAGGGGCCTGACCTGGCCAAACTCACCAAAAAGAAACCACTGTCCAGTATCTGCCAGACCCGCTTTCCTCCCAGGGAATACCCCTTCCCAGTACCTTGGCAGCAGCAAGCCAGGGGCCATGTGGCTACTTGCCGGGATTGTGGTGTATAAGTAGGATTTCCAGCCACAGGTGCAAGCAACTCCTAGTTTTCTTCTTTATCTTTCCAGTACCTTCCATATGACCCAGAGCACCTTCCTGTCCTATAAATATCCAGAGCCCCTTCTTTAGATCGGTACCTGCCTTCTGGGTGCTTTTTTTTTGTAGGTGTGTTGGTCTCTACCTACCTTCTTCATCCCTTTTCCTGGCAGTCTTTCAGGTTGTTTTTTGGGGGGAAGTGGGCTTGGCCCAATGAATAGGGCATCCACCTACCACATGGGAGGTCCACTGTTCAAACCCTGGGCCTCCTTGCCCCATGTGGATCTGGACCATGCCCAGTGCTGATGCATGCAGGGAGTGCCATGCCACGCAGGTGTGTTCCCCAAGTAGGGGAGCCCCGCATGCAGGGAGTGCACCCCATAAGGAGAGCCACCCAGTGCAAAAGAAAGTACAGCCTGCCCAAGAATGGTGCTGCACACATGGAGAGCTGACACAGCAAGATGGCACAATAAAAAAGAAACAGATTCCTGGTACCACTGATAAGGATAGAAGAGGTCACAGAAGAACACACAGTGAATGGACAAAGAGAGCAGACAAATGGGGGGAGGGGAAGGGAGAGAAATAAAATAAATCTTTTTTTAAAAAGTTATTTTTGGTGTTTGGTCCTCTAGAATATCCTCCCAGTTGCCTCTATTCCCTTGGGGAAAAAATGCTAGACCCATAGGAAAGGAAAGAGTTAAGAAGAATAATAGTAATAATAATGCAAAAAAGGTAAAGAGGAACTGCTTAAGAGCTAGGAAACTAAGGAATGTAAGTAAAAAACAATATAAAAATACAAAGGAATAAGAATAAAAATAGTTGGAATAGAAAAAAATTAAGCAAGAATGAAAATAGAAAAAAATAGGATGAATTAAAATGCCAAGCACATCAGAAGACCATAGAAGGAAAGAAAAAGGAAAGAGAGAAAAAGAAAAATGACCAAACAAAAACTGGTAGAATGAAAGAAAAGCAACAGAACTCAGAAGGCAGAAAAACAAAAGGAAGAGAAATAAAATAGGTTGAAAAATAAGCGTAAAAAAAGGAACAAAGAAAGGGAAAAGAACGAAGAAAAAAGTAACAAAGAAGCCACCCCAGAAGAACAGCCTTCCCTCTTAGGCCCCCAGAGACCTCATAGGCTGCTGGTGCTCATCAGTCACCTACAGCCTGCCTTCCACAGGTGATGCATCTAGTTTCACCAAGTAAAATAAAGGGAAAAAAAAATCCAAGAAACCATTAAAAAAACGATAGAATCTCAGCCTTATGTCCCTGTCATGAAGTACTCACAGTACACCTACTCTCTCTGGATCCTTTCACTCAGAAGGTACCAGGGCTCCAACAAGGCACCTACATTCAAGACAGGAGCTCCCCCTTGTGCTGCAGCAGCTCTATGAGCTAAACAGGCTTTTGGAAGCTTGTCCGGCACTTCCTGGCCCTGTTTCCCTTACGAGTTGGACTTTCTAACAGATTTCAGGGGCTGGGCTAGTTGGGTGCCTGTCCCTGCCTCTCCTTGATCAAGTTCCTCTCTCCCAGGGTGGCTGGGTGTGACAGCCTGCCTGAGCAGATTCCCCCTCCGCTCTCCCCAGGGCCACCCCAGTGCTGGCTGGTGTCCTCCTGGAGATTCAAAGGGGGCTGAGGTTTCCAAACCCACAGCAGGGAAACCACTCCCCACCCTGCACCAGACCCACTTCTTCCCAGGGAATGCTGTCTCTTCCTCAGCTGGCCTTTGAGGACCAGCGGGCCCATGGAGGCTATTTGCCTTGAGGGTGGGGCTTGCTCACCACCTTTTCCAACCACAAGGGTGAGCACCTCATGGTTTTCCCTTGAGCTCTTTATCTTTTTCTCCAGCTCCCTCCTGAATGATGCCTGCTGCCTCCTGCTCCTTGAATTCCCAAAACAGCTCACTCAAGTTAGGCCCCTGCCCCCTCTCTGCCATTTTTTTCCCAAAAGAGATGAGCAGTACCCACTTACAGCAACACAATTTTCCAGATTAGTGCATCTACAAATTTTTAATCTCAGTGAGTGAAAGGAAAACATGAAAATGATGTCTCCCCAAGTAGAGAGTATCAATAAAGGGCTAGAAAGCATAAATTTAGTGGAAATAGAAATACTGGAGTTGAAAAATAGAATGATATGAGAACTTCTCTAGAGGTGGTCAACAGGTGTTTTCCTGACTAAAGATCTAAACAACTCCCTCAGTAGCCTGGAGTGTGCACCTTCCTATTTCAGTCCTTCCTCTCCCAGATCATGTGCAGTCCAAAAGATGTAGCAGTGAGACCTAGTTTTCTTATTAATTTTACTGGTCACTAGTGATGTTGAATGAATTTTCATACCCTTGCTCATGCTTAACTCAATGCAGATCCTGTGATTTAGGGTATAAAGAGGAGGGGACTTGGTCAGTTATTGTGTTTTCAGAGACCTCTACTTCCTTCTGAGAACCAACTGAGAACCAAAAACTTGCACTCAGCCTGAATGAAAATCCACCAATGGGTCTCTCCTGGGAAGAGGCAGCTGGGCACCGCTGGAGGTTCTCCGGGACCAGGAATTTTCAGGATTTTTCCAGGGCAGGAAGTGTCTGGACATCGATTTGGTGGGAAGCACTAATACTTTCCTTTAAAGTGAGCTTAACTAGCAATAAGAAATTGGAATAAGAAGAACAAAGTGACAAAGAGAAGATATAACACTTACGCAAAAACAACAGCTAATTAATCTCCAAGACTAGACAAAGAAGCTAAGGAACTGATTAAACCCGTCAAGAAAAAATGTTGACAAGACAGCAACAAAAATCTACAAACCAAACCAGTAATCAGGAAAACATGGCTGAATCCAATCAACAAACTGAAAATCAGAAAGGGGGGCAGGACTTCGCACAAGCAATGAAAGATCTCAGAACATTTATCACTGACAAATTTAATGAAGTAATGAAAGAGGTTAACAGCGTGAAGACAACACTTGGAGGGGAAATTGCAGACATGCGCAAAAAAATAACAGATATGATGGAAATGAACACCACAATTCAAGAAATCAAAAATACACTTGCAACAAATATCAGCAGACTAGAAGAGGCAGAGCAGAGAATTAGTGATGTGGAAGACAGTGCATTGGAAATCAAACAGATAGTAGAAGTGGTCAATAAAAAGGTAGAAAAAATCCAGATAGGACTTAGGGACCTGAATGATAATGCAAAACGCTCAAACATACGTATTATAGGCATTCCAGAAGGAGAAGAGAAGGGAAAGGGGTCAGAAGGAGTGTTGCAGGAAATAATGAATGAAAACTTCCCAAATCTACTGAAAGAGACAGATGTACATATCCAAGAAGCACAGTGCACTCCACTGGTCATAAACCCCAACAGGCCTACCCCAAGACATATACTTGTCAAATTATCCAATGCTCAAGACAAAGAAAAAATTCTAAAAGCAGCAAGAGAAAAGAAACCATCACATACAAGGGAAACTCCATAAGATTAAGTGCTGATTTCTCATCTGAAACGATGGAGGCAAGAAGGCAGTGGTATGATATAGTCAAGGTACTAAAGGAAAAAAATCTCCAACCAAGAATACTCTATCCAGCTACACTAGCATTCAAAAATGATGGAGAGTTCAAAATATTCACAGATAAACAGAAACTGAAAGAGTATATCAACAAGAAACCTCCCCTTCAAGAAATTCTTAAGGGAGTTCTGCAGGAAGAAAGGAAAAAACAGGACAGTCAGAGATGGAGGAGAGTGTAAAAGCAACAAGAAAGACAAAAATAGAAGGGGAAAATAAAATAATACAAACAAAATATAACAAACACAAATCCAACCAAAATATGGCTACCATAAATAACTCTCTAAACATAATAACACTGAATGTCAACGGATTAAACTCACCTATCAAAAGATTCAGACTGGGACACTGGATAAGGAAATACGACCCATCTATATGCTGCCTACAAGAGACACATCTTAGACCCAGAGACTCATGGAGGTTGAAAGTGAATGGCTGGAAAACAATCATACAAGCAAACAACAACCAAAAAAAGGCAGGAGTAGCTATATTAATATCAGACAAAATAGACTTTAAATGCGAAACAATTGTGAGAGACAAAGAAGGATACTAGATTTTAGTGAAAGGGACAATTTGTCAAGAAGATCGAACAATCATAAATATTTATGCTCCTAACAAGGGCGCCTCTAAATATGTGAGGCAAACGCTGGAAAAACTAAGTGAAAGAATAGATGCATCTACAATTATAGTGGGGGATTTTAATACACCACTATCAACTCTGGACAGAACATCTCAAAAGAGAATCACTAAAGAAACAAAACATTTGAACAGTATATTAGAAGAGCTGGATCTAATAGACATATATAGATCATTACACCCAAACACAGCAGGATATACATTTTTCTCAAGCGCACATGGAACATTCTCCAAGATTGACCATATGCTAGGCCACAAAGAAAGGCTTAATGAATTCAGAAAGATCGAAATCATACAAAACAATATCTCTGACCACAGTGGAGTCAAGCTGGAAATTTGCAAGGGACAGAGACCCAGACTTCACACGACAATTTGGAAATTAAACAGCACACTCTTAGAAAAACAGTGGGTCAAAGAGGAAATCTCAAAAGAAATCAATGACTACCTTGAAACAAATGATAATGATAACACAACATACCAAAATTTATGGGATGCAGCAAAAGCGGTACTGAGAGGGAAATTTATAGCCATAAATTCATATATCAAAAAAGAAGAAAGAGCAGAAATTGAAGAATTAACTACACAATTGAAGGAATTAGAAAAACAACAACAAAGTAACCCAACAGGAAGAAGAAGGAAGGAAATAATAAAGATAAGACCAGAACTAAATGAAATAGAAAATAAGAAAGCACTTGAAAAAATAAACAAGACCAAGAGCTGGTTTTTTGAGAAGATCAACAAAATTGACAAACCTTTAGTGAGACTAACAAAGAAAAAAAGAGAAAAGATGCAAATACACAAAACAAGAAATGAGAAAGGTGATATCACCACTGACCCCACAGAAATAAAGACTATCATAAGAGGATACTTTGAAAAACTATATTCCAACAAAAATGACAATTTAGAGGAAATGGACAAATTCCTAGAAATACATAAGCAGCCCATACTGATGAAAGAAGAAATTGATGATCTTAACAAACCAATCACAAGCAAAGAGATAGAATCAGTCATTAAAAATCTCCCAACTAAGAAGAGCCCAGGGCCAGACGGCTTCACAGGTGAATTCTACAAAACATCCCGGAAAGAACTAACACCAATCCTGTTGAAACTATTCCAAAAAATCGAAACAGAAGGAACACTGCCTAATTCCTTCTATGATGCCAACATTACCCTAGTACCAAAGCCAAACAAAGACACCACAAGAAAGGAAAATTACAGACCAATTTCTCTAATGAACCTAGACGCAAAAATACTTAACAAAATACTTGCTAATCGTATTCAACAACACATTAAACGAATTATACACCATGACCAAGTGGGATTTATCCCAGGTATGCAAGGATGGTTCAACATAAGAAAATCAATCAATGTAATACACCATATAAACAGATTGAGAGAAAAAAACCATATGATTATATCTATAGATGCAGAAAAGGCATTTGACAAAATACAGCACCCCTTCCTGATGAAAACACTCCAAAAGATCGGAATACAAGGAAACTTTTTGAACATGATAAAGAGTATATATGAAAAACCGAAAGCCAACATTGTTTACAATGGCAAAATCCTGTAATCCTTCCCTCTAAAATCAGGAACAAGACAAGGATGCCCATTGTCCCCGCTCCTATTTAACATTGTCTTGGAAGTACTGGCTCGAGCACTGACACAAGAACCAGATATAAAAGGCATTCAAATTGGAAGGGAAGAAGTCAAAATTTCATTATTTGCAGATGACATGATCCTATATATAGAAAACCCTGAAATAAAGAGGTAAAAAACTTATACATCGAGAACTATACAAGATTGTTCAAGGAAATCAAAGAAGACCTAAATAAATGGAAGAATATTCCCTGTTCATGGATAGGAAGACTGAATATTATTAAGATGTCTATCCTACCAAAACTGATCTACACATTCAATGCAATCCCAATAAAAATCAACACAGCCTTCTTTAAGGAACTAGAAAAACTAACTATGAAATTTATTTGGAATAAAAAGAGGCCCCGAATAGCCAAAGACATATTGAAAAAGAAAAATGAAATAGGAGGAATCACACTTCCTGACTTCAAAACATACTACAAAGCTACAGTAGTGAAAACAGCATGGTACTGGCATAAGGAGAGACACACAGACCAATGGAATCGAATTGAAAGTTCAGATATAGAACCTCATGTATATAGCCATATAATATTCGATAAAGCCACCAAACCCTCAACTGGGAGAGAATGGCCTATTCAACAAATGGTGCCTGGAGAACTGGATAGCCATATGTAGAAGAATGAAAGAGGATTACCATCTCACACCTTATACAAAGATGAACTCAAGATGGATCAAAGACCTAAATATAAGAGCCAAGACCATAAAGACCTTAGAAAGCAGTGTAGGGAAACATCTACAGGACCTTGTAATAGGAAATGGCTTCATGAATATCACACCAAAAGCACGAGCAGGAAAAGAACAAATAGATAAATGGGACTACCTCAAAATTAAAGCCTTCTGCACCTCAAAGGAGTTTGTCAAGAAAGTAAAAAGGGAACCCACACAATGGGAGAAAATATTTGGCAACCATATATCTGATAAGAGACTTATAACTTGCATATATAAAGAACTCATATATCTCGAAAACAAAAAGATAAACAACTCATTTAAAAAATGGGAAAAAGATTTAAACAGACACTTCTCCAAAGAAGAAATACAAATGGCTAAAAAGCACATGAAAAAATGCTCCAAATCCCTAGCTATCAGGGAAATGCAAATCAAAACTACAATGAGATACCATCTTACTCCCATAAGATTGGCAGCCATGAAAAAAACAGTAGAATACAAATGCTGGAGAGGATGTGAAGAAAGGGGAACACTCATCCATTGCTGGTGGGAATGCAGAAGGATCCAACCATTCTGGAGGACAGTTTGGCAGTTTCTCAAAAAATTATCCATAGATTTGCCATATGACCCAGCAATACCACTGCTGGGTATATACCAATCAGATCTGAAAACAAGGACACAAACCGATATATGTACACCAATGTTCATAGCAGCATTGTTCACCATCACCAAAAGTTGGAATCAATCCAAAAGTCCATCAACAGATGAGTGGATCAATAAAATGTGGTATATACACACAATGGAATACTACTCAGCTGTAAGAACCAATACACTACAATCGCACGTGATAACATGGATGATCCTTGAGAATCTTATGTTAAGTGAAGCAACCCAGGCATTGAAGGACAAATACTATATGACCTCAATGATATGAAATAAGTTAACTGCCTCAGAGAGCTAGAGTCTGGAAAAGTGGCTTACTGGAAATCGGGGGTGGAGGAAGGATGTGAGTTAATGTCTGTAAGGGTGGAATCTGTGATGAGCTGGGGGTAAGTATGAGCACAAAGAAGGGACAAAATGGGGGCAAGGGGTTACCTTCGGGTGGGGTTTTCTGGGTTTGAGGGGGGCTGGGGATGGGAAGAGGGGTAATATGGTCCAAGAAATAGGTGGGAGGGAGGGGCAACATACAAACATGGGAGAGTGCCAGAAGTTCGTTGAGAACTAAATGTTGAGTAAAACGTATCAAATTATAAGTAGGAGGGTCACCTGGTTAGGACGCTCAGGGGGTATGGTCTGATGCGGGATGGACTCCGGAGGGAATAGCTGAAGGCTCATTTTGCCAAGGTGGGTTCTACCACTGGGTGGGGTGGACCCATATCCTGGGGAAGACTAATGCCGTCGAATAGAGAGAACTGTATCTCTCGTGAGAAAGGACGGCTCCCAGGGCATTAGATTGGCAGGCGTTGTGGGCCCTAAGGGGAGGGGAAAATGGACGTGCAATGGATAGAACAAAAGTAAATAAGGGGGCAAAAGAGGAGTTATGTGAGAGTACACGAGGATGAATATAAAACAGCTAATATTACACCAAAAACATATAGGGGACGACAGACTAATAATGAAAACCATAAGACAAAACATAGGATAACTAAAAAATTTAGAAAACTGTACAACCTAAAGTATGGACCACATAGTAAGCACAAATGTTACCTTGTTTGAAAACTATAGTTTCGGAATCTGTACATCAGTTTCAGGAAATATGATATGAATAAGTTAAAAGATTATTGCTGTGGAAGGGAAAAGGTTTTATGGTGGATCTGGGGAAATACTGTATATTGTACATATGAATTTTGGTGATCTAAGACTCTTCTGAAGCTGACATTATGTTGGGATTCACTTTACGGGAAGTTTTGGATCACAGAGTGGTTCAACAATGGCAGTGGAGGAACACTGATATGGGATGTTATTGACAGGATATATATGGTTGACAGGGAGTTATACAGGGCATATGCCCAGGGTATATGGTAATGTCTATATATACTCATAGTGGAAACAATTAACAACAACAGCTGGGGGAGTACTGGGCTCCTGGCCGGGGGGTCACTGTTGTGGGCCCTGGGAGAGCAGCAGCAATCCTCCAGGTGCAACGGCAAGAACCAGGAAGGAAGGAGGGCCCAACAGTGGGCTCTTGATACTAATGGCTACACTTTTGAGCCTATGCACCTGCAATAAGAACAAGGCCTAGAGTAGCATTGTGCCTGGGGGTTTCCTCCTGACAGCCTTCATGTTACCCAAATGTGGCCACTCTCACAGCCAAACTCAGCGTGTAGATGTGATGCATTCCCCCCAGCGTGGGACACGACACCCGGGGATGAGCCTCCCTGGCACCGAGGGATCACTACCACATACCAGCTGAAGAAGCAACTAGAAAATGACCTTGAATTAAAGATTCAATGCAGAACAGCAGAATATACCTGTCTACATATAATAACATGACTTCGGGAAGCAGTTTGACCTAATGTAAGGGGGAAATGGAAAGGAGAAATGAGATTATAAGGCTGTGAGTCTCTAAAAAAGAGTCTGGAGGTTGTCAGAAGGAATACCCCTATGTACAACTGAACAGAGTCTAAGAGACAGATAAGGTAGATACAACCCCAGGTATTGGTTCTTTTGAGGGATAAAGAGACCCACGGGTTCTATGGTCATGGCAGAAGGGGTTCACTGCCATGACAGATGGCCCTTCTTTGGAGCTGGTGTTTCTGCGTGATGGAAATGGACTCAGAGGGGATCTCTTTTCACAAGACTTGCATGCTACTTTATTGGAATTGTAGTTGGTGCTGAGTTTAAGATATATGTAGGGGATTTGAATCTCTGGACTGATAATATGACACCCAGGCCCAGAGCCTCAACAGACTTCAGCTCCTACACTTTGACTTATTGGACTTACTCCACTCAGCTAACATGGAGTTGAAGAAGGTCAACCACCACAACATGGAGCCTAGAGTGTCTACAACTAGAAGCGGGAAGAGTGCATCCAGTACCCATGTGGAATCTAAGCCCTCACTTGACATAGGTGTGCAATGGACACAACCAATCCAATGTCCACAGAGAAAATGTGAAATGGGTGTGGGAACGGTAGCCATGGGGGCTGCTGGGTGTGGGGAACGGGAGGAAGAGATGAGATGTGGAGGCGTTTTTGGGACGTAGAGTTGTCCTGGATAGTGCTTCACGGACAATTATGGGACACTGTAGATCCCCCCAGGGCCCACTGGATGGAACGTGAGAGAGTCTGGGCTATGATGTGGACCATTGACTATGGGGTGCAGTGATGCTCAGAGATGAACTTACCAGGTGCAATGGATGTATCACGATGATGGGAGAGAGTGTTGCTGTGGGGGGAGTGGGGGGCGGGGGCGGTGGGGTTGAATGGGACCTCATATATTTTTTTTAATGTAATTAAAAAAAATAAATAAATATTAAAAAAAAAATCCACCAATGGAGAAAGAGCTCTAGACTCAGATATTCCGCATCCTGGCCTCTGAGTCCCCATGAGATTTACAGGAAAATATTGCTCTCCATTAACAGGGAGAATTACTACTCAAATTTCTGTGAACCCCAATATCCCTCAGAGAATCCCACATATTCCTACCCAAGTCAACCAGATCTCAATGAAAGCCCTCCTCATGTTATATAGTCTATCCCAGTCTCACAAGGGAGAAAGGTGATTGTTTTCTCTGTTAAAGACACTTATTGAAGCCATTTAAATTGGAGAATCAATTTTTCCATTTGTGTAAGCAAAAATGGCTGCTGGGATTTTTATAACTATTATATTGAATCTGTAGTTCCCTATGGGTGGTATTGATATTAGAACAAATAGTCTTATCATCATTGAATAATGGATGTCTTGCCATATGTTTAGATCTTCTTTAGTTTCATTCAGTTATGTTTGCTAGTGTTCATGTGTTTTATCCTTTCATTAAATTTATTTTAGCTATTTTATTTGTTAGCAGCTAATTGAATGGAATTTTTTTTGCTGTGCTGTATAAATGAAACTGACTTTTGTGCATTTATCTCCTACTATGCAAGTTTGCTTAATGCCTTTATTGTTGCATTAGTATTGTGGCTTCTTTGGAATTATGTATTTAAAGGAGTATGTCACCTATAGGGATAGCTTTCCTTCTTCCATTCCAATATGGATGAATTTATTTCTTTTTCTTACCCAGTTGCTCTGGCTAGATGTACAATGTTGAAAATCAGTGATGAAAGTAAGTTAACTCATCTTGTTCATGAACTGTTGGGATGATTTTCATTACTTCACTTTTGAGTGTAATGTTAGCTGTGGATTTTTTAAATACAGCTGTGAACAGAGTAGAATGACTTCCACAAATGATCATCCACATAGCAGCAGAAAGTCCCCAGATTATAGGCATCCTGTGAGTGCATTTCTGAAATCCTGGAATGTGAATTAGTTGTAGGATACCAACATTTTTGTGGTTTTGAAGAACTTAATTTTCACTAATGTCCATATGTTCAAGGTTTAATAATAAGATCATGATAGACTATGCCTGAAATATTTTGATGTGTTGTTAAATTTTAAAAATTCAATAAACCCTATTAAATGAATTTTTCTTTCTACAGGTTATTTATAAAATAGTATTTTAATTAGAGTAAGGACAAGTATTAGCCAGAATCCTTGAGAACCATGTGTGTGTCTGATGATAGGTATCAAGCCATGTGGTGGTAATATTGTAGTTCAGATATAAATGATGCTGAACTTATTTGATTATGAATCTAAAGCAATAAAAAATTTTCAGAATTTGCTGAATATGAACCATGATTGCTAACACAAATATGTATAAAAATAGATTGATTTAAAACTGAATAGAAAATAACTGTAGTCATAAAGTATAAGAAACTAAAATCTAATGATTGTAGGAATACAATACATTAAATATACAAAAACAAGATAATTCAAAAATGAAAAATAGTATAACTTATTGATATAACATACATATTGCTTTTGAATATATATAGACTTTTATAGATCATTGATTTTGGAAATCTATAGACATATGGAGAATGCCAAAATTTTTGCAACATGGTAAAGTTTCTCAAGAGAAGAGTACATGTAAAAGGAAAATTCGGTAGTCAGGTGGCAAAAGAAAATAGACAACAAAAGGTGCAGTAGAGGTAATGAAATGAGTGAAGACCCTTTTTGGAAGAGTGGTGGAAATATAGAATCTGAAAATATCAGGAAGAAAGCTTCCATACTTTACAATATTTCATAAAACATGTAGAAAGAGAAACAGGGCTGTGTTGTTAGAAAGCTATTTTCAGCCTCACTTCTGTCTATAAAGTTTTTTTAATCATATGAAAACCAAGAGAAAAAACATTGTTATTTTCAAGTATCAAAGTAATATAGGGAGAAAAGGAATAGGTGCAGAGTAATCCACAACAAATGAATGAAAGTTCTTTGTCATGATCTATATTATGTACTGAAATATACTTTCTGAAAAGTTGATAACAGGCATTAGGAAAATGAAATAATACATGATAAGATATCATAAATTTAAAAAACTCAAAAAGTGAATGAGAAGAAATAAGAAAAATGGAAATACAGCTCAAAATTGAAGTATAATCTCTAAGAAATAGGGTGACAAGATAATGCTTAAGTAGGTAGAAAAAGTGAAAAGCTGAAAGGGCTGAAAAATTAAATGGAGAATGTTACAGATTAAAGAATCTGATGATCCACTAGCTGAACCCTGGGTACCTGAAGCAGGAAGTGGGTGGGGCCATTCCCAGTTTGGAGGCTTTGGTGGGCCCTGAGGTCTGGGTGGGGCCTGCACATGGGCAGTGCTTGAAGCTGCTCCACCCCTCCCTCCCATGATGCTCAGCTCCAGGCTGCAGGCCTTGGCAGGTGGTGTCCAGACTCCTTCAGCCTGGCCTTTGGTGATGGCTGTGGCTCCTCAGGTGCTATGTTGCCTTGAGCTCTGTACCCTGGGGCATTTGTGGGAGGTGTTACTCCTGTGCTCTGGGGAGGGTGCAGACCTGTGCTGAGTCTCATCCTTTAATACTGGACCTCCTGCTGCTGGAGCGGGAGGTGGTGCATTAGTCTGGGTGGACCTGGGGACCAGATCACTGATTTGTCAATTAAAGTAAATCCATGAACTGGGTTTCCACAGAGCCGTTAAACAGATGGATGAGCTCCAGGATGACTGTGTGCTCCCCCTTGTTGAGGGCAGTCCTAGTTTATGTCTGTTGTCCTGCAATTTTATGTCACCCCCTCTCACTAAGAGTATCCTGATATGACTTTATGTTACATGGTCAGGCTATTAGGTCTATTTTGGGCATTTCTTTAAGAAAGGTTGACTTAATGACTGAATAACTTAAGTTAAAAAAAAACTTGCAAAACATAGGGTATACAATGAGACACAGGCATATATACTTGTGTCCAGATGGCTTATCCTGCAAGGAGTTGTGTGAAATTGGTAAGTGGGTGTCTGGGCAGCAGTAGAACTGAGGGAACAGGGGCTGGATGAGAGGGAGGTTTACCTTTAATTGTGTAGCTTTTTCAACATTTGATTTTTATTAAAATGAGTTTTTCCTACAAAATACACAATAATAAGATTCTGTAAAGGGACCATTATAGGCATTTGTCCTGTTATGTGAATTTTCCTTCTAGGAGACCTGTAGTCAGCTGGACAATTCCAGGTAATGGGACAAAATTTTGTTCTTATGTTCATGAGAAATATTGGTATGTGGTTTCCATTCTTTTGATATCTTTTTCTGGTTTTGCCATGGGGGTAATGTTGGCCTCATCTAGTGAGTTAGGTAGTGTTCCCTCTGCATTGTTTCTGAAAGAGATTGTGGGGATTTGGTTTCATTTTTCCTTAAATGTTTGGTGGAATTTGCTATTTAACTATCTGAACCAGGTCCTTTCTTTTTGGGAATGTTATTAATGATTCAAATTGTTAATGGTTATAGGTCTATTCTGATATATTCTTGTGTGAGTTTTGATAATTTACATCTTTCAAGAACTTTTGAGTCATTACATCTAAGTTATCAAGTTATTGGACATAAGGATGTTCATAGTCTTGTTTGATTATCCTTTTAATGTCTGTGGAAGCAGTAGTGATGACCCCTCTTCCATTTCTGGTATTGGTAATTTTTATCTTCTCTATTTTATGTTTGGTTAGCCTAGCTAGAGATTTACCAGTTTGCCTAGATATTTTCAAACAACAAACTAAGGCTTTAGTTTGGGCATATATTTTCATTTATATGTCATTAATGTGTAGGAGTGCACTTGCTGGGCCATATGATAAGTTTATGTTTAGTTGTATACGAAACTGCCAACTAGTTTTCAGAGTGACTTTACCATTTTACATTCCCTTATGCAATGTATGAGAGATTCCGTTTTTCTGCATTCTCACCAGCATTTGGTATTGTCACCTTATGTTTTAGTTGTTTTAATAGTGTGTAGTTACATATCATAATGGTGTAGTTTGCATTTCCCTAATGACTAATTATATCCAGCATCTCTTCCTGTACTTATTTCCCATCCATTCATCTACTATGGTGAAATGTTTGCTCATATATAGTGCCCATTTTCTAATAGGATTGTTTTTTTTTAATTTTTTATTTCCCTTCCCCCTTGCAGCTTGCTTGCTCTGTCCATTCTCTACACACTCTTCTGTGTTGTTGTTGTTTTTTTTTTTTTTTTTGCTTGTCTCCCTCCTTTGTTGCGTCACCTGGCTCAGTCAGCTCTCTGCAGTACTTGTGGGCTGGTTGGCAATCCGCAGCCTGTGGGTGAGCCTGCCTTCACAAGGAGGCCCTAGGATGCAAACCCAGGGCCTCCCATATGGTAGACAGGAGCCCAAGTGATTGAGCCACAGCTGCTTCCCAGGATTGTTTTTTTCATGGTTGAATTTTGAGAATTTTGGAAATTCTTTTGATTTATTCTAGATATCTATGTGTTTTTTTATGGTTTTTTTTTTTTTGTCTTAGGCCCAGGGGTTGAACCCAGGACCTCATTAGCAGGAAGCCAGTGCTGTACACCTAGCCACATGGGCTCCCATGAAATTTTTTTGTTTGCTTGTTTTTTGTTTTTATTTTAGCAAGTTCTTGGATCTAAACCTAGAACCTCTCATGGGAAGCAGGCACTCAACTGCTTGAGCCACATCCACTCCCAATATTGTAGATAGCTGTTCCAGATATCAGTTTCAGATAGTCTAGGTATGTGTTCTTTCTTTGTCATAGTTAAGTTTGCAAATATTATTCCCTGTCTGTAGTTTGCCTTTATAGTTTCTTTTTTTCAGATCTGTAGTTTTAAAATTTGATCAAGAGCCATGTATCATTTTTATTTTTTATGGATCTCATTCAATGCATTCTCTCTTCAGAATCTGTTTCCATGTTTTCAAATATCAACTAGTTTTGGTGATACCCCCATCTTTCTCTTGCCTAACATCACAACTCCACTGATACTTGTGCTTCAATGTCACAATTTAAAAAAAAACATTTTGTTTTCATTATTTTTAAGGAGCTTTAGTTGCCATAGATGTTCCATCAAAAATATAGGGGTTCCCATATACCCTACTCCCTCCCCCTAACACACTTTTCCCCATGAACATTATCCTTCATTAGTGTGGTTCATTTGTTTTATGGGATGAACACATATTGAATCATTGCTGTTAAGCATGGTCTACAGTTTGCATTGTTTCACACTTTGCACAACATATTTTAATAAGTTTTGAGAAAATGTATAATGACATGTATCTGTTATTGCAGTATCATACAAATTATTCCAGTGTTTGAAAACTGCCCCATGTAATACCTATTCTTCCCTCTCCCTCCCCTCAGAACCTCTTTGTCCACTGTCTTTATATCAATGTTACATGTTCTTCCATTATTAGAATAATAATAGTCTCCTTAATCCATTGTTGCATTCCTCCTGTTTGTCCATCCGTCTATCTTTTGGAGTTGGATTTGTGTCACTTTCTTACCCCACAGCAATACAGCAACAGCTACTTCAAATACGTGTAGAACCTGACCACCTGATTTCCCTAACTGCTGCTACTCTGTCTAACCCACCATATCATTTGCTTGGACTACTGTCATAGCTCCCTAACTGGTCTGCCTTTTGATCTACTTGCCATTGTGGTCTATTCTTACCTAGCAGCCAGAATGATCCTGTTAAAACCTAAGGTAAGTCTTGGCCCTTGTTTTTCTTTACTGAAACCCCCATGCCTTCCCAGCTTACAGTAAAATGCAAGGGTATTATACTAGACTACAAGAACCTCCACAATGTGTGCCCCAAGTTTTAAAAGCAGTTTTATTGAGATATAGTTACATACCATATAATCAAACCAAAGTGTACTTTAGTATAATTACAGATTTGTGCATTCCTCACCACAATCAAGTTTAGGACATTTTCATCTCTCCTAGAAGGAAAATCCTATACTCCTTAGAACGCACCTCTCAATCCTTCTATCATTCCCCAGCCCTACATAACCACTATAAATTTCATCTCTATAAATTTATCTTTCCATTTTATATTAATGAAATCATAGAATATGTGGTGCTTCACATCTAGTTTCTTTCACTTAGCATAATCCTTTCTTAAATTACTACAATTTTTTTAAATGAGGGAAGTTGTATGTTTACAGAAAATTCATGTAAAAAATAGTGTTCCCATGTATCCCTCTATTGTTGACTCTGCATTAGTGTGTCAGCTTTGTGAGGCTTGATGAAAGAATATAAGATATTACTGACAACTATAATCCTTAGTTTACATTAGGTGTATTTTTTCCATCTACCTTCCTATTATTAACAATGTGTAATAGTGTCATCCATTTGTTGTAATTCATGAAAGAGCAATCTTATATTTGTTAACCTCAGTCCATCATCGATAACAGGTTCCCTTAGGTAAACAATCCCATCTTTAAGCTTCTAGGTTTCCTTCTAGTAATGTACATGACCTTACATTCTCTCAACCACATTCACAAACATATAATTCACAGTAAGGTCCTGCCATCACCACTATCATTCCCAAACATTTACAATCAACCTAGAGATTCTGCAAAATTTAAGTATCAGCTTTCCATTCTCTAACCCATTGTATCCCTTGGTAACTTATATTCTAGATTCTATATCTGTGAGTTTGGTTCTTATCTTTAGTTCATATCAGTGAGATCACACAATATTTGTCCTTTTGTGTCTGTCTTATTTTACCGAATGTAATGTCCTGATGGTTCATCCATGTTGATACATGCATCAGGACTTCATTCTTTCTTAGAGCTGAATAACATTCCATCGTATGTATTTACCACATTTTGTTTATCCATTCATCTGCTGGTAGTTATTTGGCTTCTACCTTTTCTTTATTGTGCTCTGAACATTGACATACAAATACCTGTCTGAATCCTTGCTTCCAATTCTTTTGGATATATATGCAGAAGTGGAATTGCCAGTTCATTTGGTAATTTTAGTTTAACTTTTTGAGTTACTGCCAAGCTGTTTTCCACAGCCAATGCACTATTTTATATTCCTACCAACAGTATACAAGGTTTCCTATTAATATGCATCCTTACCAGCACTTGCTATTTTCTGATTTTAAAAATAATAGCTTTTTGAATGGGTGTGAAGGATAGCTCGTCATGCTTTGGTGTGCCTTTCCCTAATGGCTAATGGACTTGAGCATCTTTTCATATGCTTATTTACCATTTGTATATCTTCTTTGTAGAAATGTCTATTTAAATACTTGGCATATTTTTAATTTTTTTTTTTTTTGTCATGCCCAACTCCCTTGGAGTTAATTGAGTGATCAAGCTCTGTCTTCCTTCTCCACTTGTCACTGGCTATTTCCTTGATGTGGAAATAGCCCCTCGCCACTTGGCTGCTTCCTCCTCCTCCTTTGATCCCCAGCTCCAGTCTTGTCTTCTCTGACTTAGGTAAACTTTTTTTTTATTTTGAGGTACCAGGACTGGGCATTGAACCTGGGACCTTGTATGTGGGAAGCTGGCACTGAACCACTGAGCCACAAAGGATCCCTTGAGTTGGTTTATTCATTTGTTTGCTTGTTTGTTTTTAGGAGACACCAGGAACCAAACCTGGGACATCCTATGTGGGCAGCAGGTTGAACTTCATCCACTCGCAGCACCTTTCTTATCTGCTCTGTTATCCTACCACTGACCCCTCTTCTTCAAGTTGTATTTGCTGATTCTTTATCTCTGGCTCACTGGATTGTAAATCACTCCCATAAGGTTTACATTCATCTCTCCCTGCCCTGTGCCTAGCACAGGGTCACCTAAACAGTCACCATGCACTCACTTTATTTAATAGAGTGTAAAGAGGGGAGACAGTGGCTCTTTTTTTTTTTTTTTTTTGGTTGATTTTTTTTATTGACTTTGTAATAATATTACATTAAAAATATATATGTGAGGTCCCATTCAGACCCACCCCCCACCCCCCCTCTTCCCCACCCCCAACAACACTCGTTCCCATCATCATGACACATCCATTGGATTTGGTAAGTACATCTTTGGGTACCTCTGCACCTCATAGTCAATGGTCCACATCATGGCCCATACTCTCCTCCATTCCATCCAGTGGGCCCTGTGAGGATTTACAATGTCCGGTGATTACCTCTGAAGCACCATCCAGGGCAGCTCCATGTCCCAAAGATGCCTCCACCTCTCATCTCTTCCTGCCTTTCCCCATACCCATCAGCCACCATGTCCACTTTTCCCAATCCAATGCCACCTCTTCTATGTGGACATTGGATTGGTTGTGTCCATTGCACCTCTATGTCAAGAGGAGGCTCAGATTCCACATGGATGCTGGATGCAATCCTCCCATTTTCAGTTGTAATCACTCTAGGCTCCATGGTGTGGTGGTTGTCCTTCTTCAACTCCATCTTAGCTGAGTGTGGTAAGTCCAATAGATCAGATTGTAGGTGCTGGAGTCTGTTGAGGCTCAGGACCTGGCTATCACATTATCAGTCCAGAGATTCAAATCCCCTAAATATATCTTAAACCCCAACATTAACTGCACCTCCAGCACATTAGCATGAAAGTCTTATGAAGGAAGATCCCATCTGAGTCCAGATTCATCACACATAAACACCATTTCCAAGGAGGGGCCATCTGCCCTGGTAGTTAACCCCATTGGCCATGACCATAACTCCCATGGGTCTCTTTAGCCCTCACAGGAACCAATATCTGGGGGTTGTATCTGCTTTATCTGTCTCTCTGACTCTGCTCAGTTGTGCATGAGGGCAATCCTTCTGCCAGCCTCCAGACTCTTTTTTAGAAACTCGTAGCCATATAAACTCATTTCTCCTTTCCATTTCCCCCTTACTTTAGGTCAAACAGCATTTTAAAGTCATGGTATTTTATGTAGACATGGATATTCTGCCGCTCCGCATTGAACCTTCCGTATAAGGTCATTTTCCAGTTGCATCATCAGTTGGTAGTTGATAGTGGTCCCTCGTTGCCAGGGAGGCTCATCCCCGGGTGTCATGTCCCACGCTGGGGGGAAGTCATTGCATTTACATGCTGAGTTTGGCTTCGAGACTGGCCACATTTGAGTAACATGAAGGCTGACAGGAGGGAATTCCCAGGCACAATGTTGCTCTAGGCCTTGTTCTTATTTTAGGTTTATCAGCTCACAAGCATAGTCATTGGCATCAGGGGTTCACTGTTGAACCCTCACTCCCTCCCGGTCCCCGCCACTGTACCTGGGAGACTGTCGCTGCTCCCCTAGGGACCACAACAGAGCACCACTGGCCAGGAACCCAGTACCCCCCCTACTGTGGTTTTTAATTGTTGCCACTATGAGTATATCCATACATTACCATGCACCCTGGACATATATTCTATACAGCTCCCTGTCAGCCATATATCACCTGTCATTGGTATCCCATACCAGTATCCCTCCATTGCCATGAGACAGTGGCTCTTTCCACCAACTCCATGATGACTCTTCTGGCTGGGGAGGTGGTTTCAGACCATCATATTTGCAGCCCTTGCATGTAGTTGAGGCTCACCATGGGCTTTGAGGGCAGCCCAACTTGGATGGAATTGTGACTCTTGTGAAGTTATTTCCACAGTGGTTTACCTTAAGTCAGACTTCCCTGTACTTAGATCCTGACATGTACTTGGTGGGTCACTTCAGGAAAAGTACTTTGAGACCTTTGTACCTATTCCTCATCTGTAAAATGGTGATAAAAAAAATACATACCTAATTTTTAGACTTAGTCTTATAATTGAAATCTAATTTTAACTTGCCAGACTCCCCAGATAGTCTCCTTCCAATCCCGTTCCCCAGAAAGGAGAGTGATGGACTCAGTGTGTCCCATGCTTTAAAAAAAATTTTTTTTAATTTATTAAAGTATACCACTCATACATAAGCATACATAAACAGTAAGTGTATAATACTTGTGAATTTACAAAACAAACATATATAACATCATACAGTATTCTCATACCTCATCCTATCACCAATACCTTGAATTGTTAAACATTTTTAACTAATGATTAAAGAGCATTATCACAATATTACTACTAACCAAAGTATTTTCCAACCCACCCTATTATTATATTTATATCATTTATATATGATCATTCATAAATAATAAGTATGGTAAAAATTGTGAAGTTTGAAAGCAAACATGTGTAACATCATTCAGGGATCCCATACATCAACCCTCCACCAACACCTTGCATTTTTGTGAGATGTTTCTTACAAATTATGAAAGATTGTTGTCAAAATCTTATTGTCCTACCACTGCTGGGTATTTACCCAGCAGAACTGAAAACAAGGACACAAACCGATATACGTACACCAATGTTCATAGCAGCATTGTTCACTATCACCAAAAGTTGGAATCAACCCAAATGCCCATCAACAGATGAGTGGATCAATAAAATGTGGTATATACACACAATGGAATACTACTCAGCTGTAAGAACAAACACACTACAAACATATGTGATAACATGGATGAATCTTGAGAACCTTATGGTGAGTGAAGCAACCCAGACATTGAAGGACAAATAGTACATGACCTCAATGATATGAAATAACCAAGCTGCCCTAGATAGCAAGAGACTGAACGATAGGCTTACAGGAAATCGGAGGGTGGAGGAAGGATGTGAGCCAATGTCTGCAGGGGTGGAATTTAAGACGAGATGGTGGTAAGTATGAACACAAAGAAGAGATAAAATGGGGGCAGGGGTTGCCTTTGGTTGGGGCTTTGCGGGTTTGAGGGTGGCTGGGGATGGGTGGATGGGTAACATTGCCCAAAAGTGGGGGGAGGGAGCGGTAGCATACAAACACAGGAGAGTATCAGGTGTTGGTGGAGAGTAAAATGCTGAGAAAATCATATCAAAATATAATAAAGAGGGTTACCTGTTTAGAATGCTCGGAGGGGAGGGTCTGATGCAGGACGGGATCCTGGGGAATGTCTAAATGCTCATTCTGCCAGAGTGGGTGACACCTTGGGGTAGAAACCCAAGTAGTGAGAGTGGGGGTGGACCCACATCCTGGGGAGAACTAATGCCATCAAATAGAGGGAACTGTATCCCTCGAGAGAAAGGGTGGCTCCCAGGGCATTGGGGCAGTTGAGCAAGTTAGGCCCTGAACACTATTCCATCTATCTCTGGAAGTGGCTCCTTGGGAAATGGAGGTTGGCTGTCACTGTGGGCACCAAGGTGGAAGGGAAAATGGACGTTAAATGTGTGGAACCAAGGTAAATGGGGGGTAAGAGAGGAGTTTCGTGAGAGTACACGGGGATGGATATAAAACATGTAATATTACACCATAACATATAGGAGATGACAGACTGATAATGTAAACCATAATGTAAAACATAGGATAACTAAGAATTAAAAAAACTGTGTATCCTAAAGTATGCACCACAATGTAAGCACAAATGTCACCTTGTTTGAAAGCTATTGTCTCAGACTCTGTACATCACGTTAAGTGAATATGATGTGAATAGGGTGTAAGAGTATTGCTGTGGAAGGGAAAAGGTTTTGTGGTGGATGTATGGGAGTACTGTATATTATATATATGCATTGCTGTGGTCTAGGGCTCCTGTGAAGAGAAGTTCAATAATTAGGGGGAAAAAAAAAAGAAAGAAAAAGATAGGATGTAGAATTTTTTCTAAGTCAACATGTATTCTTTATCTAACCTTTAAACCCATCGCTATATGCCATTTCCTAGTAAGGGACCCTGACATTATATTGCGCTTCAAATTTCAGGGAGTTCTGGATCACAGAGTGGTTCAACAATGGCAATGGAGGAATACTGGTATAAGATACCATTGACAGGTGATACATGGCTGACAGGGAGCTGTACAGAACATATGTCCAGGGTGCATGGTAATGTTTGGATATACTCATAGTGGCAACAATTAAAAACCACAGCAGGGGGGGTACTGGGCTCCTGGCCAGTGGTGCTCTGTCATGGTCCCTAGGGGAGCAGTGACAGTCTCCAAGGTGCAGCGGCGGGGACCGGGAGGGAGTGAGGGTTCAACAGTGAGCCCTGATGCTAATGACTATGCTTGTGAGCTGATAAGCCTAAAATAAGAACAAGGCCTAAAGCAGCATTGTGCCTGGGAATTTCCTCCTGTCAGCCTTCATGTTACTCAAATGTGGCCAGTCTCGAAGCCAAACTCAGTATGTAAATGCAATGCCTTCCCCCCAGCATGGGACATGACACCTGGGGATGAGCCTCCCTGGCACTGAGGGATGACTATCAACTACCAACTGATGATGCAACTGGAAAATGACTTTATACAGGAGGTTCAATGCGGATCAGCAGAATATCCCTGTCTACATAAAATAACATGACTTTAAAATGCTGTTTGACCTAATGTAAGGGGGAAATGGAAAGGAGAAATGAGTTTATATGGCTACGAGTCTCTAAAAAAGAGTGTGGAGGCTGGCAGAAGGATTGCCCTTATGCACAACTGAGCAGAGTCAGAGAGACAGATAAAGCAGATACAACCCCCAGGTATTGGTTCCTTTGAGGGCTAAAGAGACCCATGGGAGTTATGGTCATGGCTGATGGGGTTAACTACCAGGTCAGATGGCCCCTCTTTGGAAATGGTGTTTATGTGTGATGAATCTGGACTCAGATGGGATCTCTCTTCATAAGACTTTCATGCTAATGTGCTGGAGTTGCAGTTAATGTTGGGGTTTAAGATATATTTAGGGGATTTGGATCTCTGGACTGACAATGTGATAGCCAGGTCCTGAACCTCAATAGATTCCAGCACCTACAATCTGATTTATTGGACTCACCACACTCAGCTAAGATGGAGTTGAAGAAGGACAACCACCACACCATGGAGCCTAGAGTGATTACAACTGAAAGTGGGAGGATTGCATCCAGCATCCAGGTGGAATCTGAGCCTTCTCTTGACATAGAGGTGCAATGGACACAACCAATCCAATGTCCACATAGAAGAGGTGGCATTGGATTGGGAAAAGTGGACATGGTGGCTGATGGGTATGGGGAAAGGCAGGAAGAGATGAGAGGTGGAGGCATCTTTGGGACATGGAGCTGCCCTGGATGGTGCTTCAGGGGCAATCACCAGACATTGTAAATCCTCACAGGGCCCACTGGATGGAATGGGGGAGAGTATGGGCCATGATGTGCAGAGGTGCCCAAAGATGTACTTACCAAATGCAATGGATGTGTCATGATGATGGGAATGAGTGTTGCTGGGGGGGGAGAGGTGGGGTGGGGGTGGTGGGGCTGAATGGGACCTCAAATATATATTTTTTTAATGTAATATTATTACAAAGTCAATAAAAAATAAAATAAAAATAAAATTTAAAAAGAAAAAAAAAATCTTATTGTCCTTATATTACATTTGGTGTATTTTTCCCCCAACCTACCCTATTATTATTTTTTAAGTATATTTTTATGGCAGAAGTTGTAAACTTATAAAATAATCATGCACATGTACAAAATTCCCAAACAACACCCCTCTATCTGAACATTTGTTACAGACCAGATAATATCATCTGATTGTTACCATGACCATAGTGTACATTTGGCACACATTTTCCATACTGCGCCATTATTAACACAGTACATCTTTGGCATAGATGCAACAATATTACATTATTACTGTTTACCAGAGTCCATAGGTCACTCCAGTTGCATTTTTCTCATGCTTCTCCACATTCCCACCACCTTACAGTAGTGATATACATTTGCTTTAGCTAATAAAGGACACTCTTGCACCATCAAACACATTTCTCATCTACTTCTTGGTTTACCATACTATTCAGTTCCTAGATTATTCTTTAGGATTCTGTCAATTGGCATTTCATATCTAGACTACCATTTTCAGCTACATCCCCATTTATAAACTAGCTTTTACTATGTGTTACCATCCACTCTGTACATTTCCACACTTTCACAACAAAGCTAATTAAAGCTTTTATGTACATTAACCATCAGTAGTCCATCTCAGTCCTCCTCTTATCTCCTTTAAGAATCCACCATGTACCACCAAGTCTTGAAGATACTTTCCCACCATTTCTTCTAGAAGTTTTATTGTTCTTGCTTTTATTTTTATGTTTTTGGTCCACTTTGAGTTAATTTTTGGATAAGGTGTGAGATAGGGGTCCTCTTTCCTTCTTTTGGCTACGGATATCAAGTTCTTTCAGCACCATTTGTTGAATGGACTATTCTGCCCGAGCTGTATGGGATTGACAGGCTAGTCAAAAATGGCTTGACCATACATGTGAGGGCCTGTTTCTGAACCATCAAATTGATTCCATTGGTCTATGTGTCTGTCTTTATGGCAGTACCATGCTTTTTGTAATCCACTATAGCTAAGAAATATGATTTAAAGTCTAGAGGTGAGAGGTCGCTTTTCCTTTGTAAGATGTTTCTGGCTATTCAGGATCCCTTACCCTTCCAAATAAATTTGATAATTGTGTTTTCAATTAAAAAAAAATTCTGGTGGAATTTTCATCAGGCTTGCATTGAATCTGTATATCAATTTGAGTAGAATTGACATCTCAATGTTATTTAGTCTTCCAATGCATGAGCATGGAATATTCTTCCAGTTATTTAGAACTTTTTTTTATTTTTTTAAACGTTGAGTTGCAGTTTTATAAATACATGTGCCTTACATCATTGGTTAAGTTTTTTCTTGACTTTTTGAGTTTTATCTGCCATATTTTATTTTCACCATTCTTTTCCTCTCTTAATTACTTTTATTGATATAATCTTCATTTCTAGACTCTCTTCCAGGCCTCTCTCTCCTGTCTTTGCTTGTCAAGGTCTAGCATACCCTTTAGTATTTCTTGAAAGTCTTGTCTCTTGGTTAGAAATTCTCTCAGTTTCTGTTTATCTGTGAATATTCTAATCTCACCCTCAGTTTTTTTTTTTTTTTTTTACCCCCTCTCCTGGACACACCCAGGTTTTCCTTTGGGTGCCACCCCTCACCCACTTCCAGCGCACATGGGTAAGCAAGGCCCCAGCGAGGTCCACGGCCACGGGGGCCTTTTACTGACCATGTGGGACTTCGTCACCCTCAGTTTTGAAAGACAGTCTTGCTGGATATAAGAGCCTTGGCTGGAAGTTTTTCTCTTGTATCTTAAATATATCAGGCCACTGTTTTATTGCCTCCCTGGTTTCTGAAGAGAAATCAGCACTTAATCTTATCGGGTATCCCTTATGTCATGCTTTGCTTTTCTCTTGTTGGTCTCAGAATTCTCTTTTTCCTTGGCATTAAATATTCTGGTTAGTATGTGTCTCAGAGTTGGTTGATTCGGATTTTTTTGGATGGGAGTATATTGTGCTTCTTGGACATGAATATCTGTGTCCTTCAATAGGTTTGGGAAATATTCTATCATTATTTCTTTAAATATTCCTTCTGCCCTTTTTCCCTTCTCTTCTCTGTGTCACCCATGACATGTACATTTGTACGTCTTTTGCTGTCATGTAGTTCCCTGATTCCTTGTTCAATTTTTTCCATTCCTCATTTGTTCTTTTGTATGTTCACTTTCAGAGGCCATTTCTTTCAGCTTACCAATCCTTTCTGCTGCCTAAAATCTGCTTTATATGATTCCAATGTTTTAAAATTTCATTTATTGCACCTTTCATTCTGAGGTCTGCTAATTTGCTATGTATGCTTTCAAATTCTTCTTTGTGCTCCTCCAGTGTCTTCTTAATATCCTTAATCTCTTTAGCCATCTCATTGAATTTATTAAGGAGATTTGTTTGAGCTTCTATGATTAGTTGTCTCAAGTCCTTTCTGTTATTTGGAACGTTATCTTGTTCCTTTTACTGGGCCATATCTTCCTGTTCCTTGGTGTGGATTATAATTTTTTGTTGTTGTCTTGGCATCTGGAGTAGTAGAGTGTTTATTCTGGGTGTAGTTTTTCTCTTTAGTTTATGGCTTTCTGCCCTTTCTCCTTTGCTGGTTGTGCAGTAGGAGCCAAGGATGTCATTGGTGCTCTAAGCTGTGGAGGCTTAAGCTGCCCTTATTATTCAGGGACCTATGCAGCTTCTCTCAACTTTCTCCTTTTCCAGGGGTAGGGACAGAATCACAGCTGTGTGAAATAACCCAAGTCATGCAGGCCTAGACTTTATGGCTGCCCAGAGAGACTGATGAAGCTTCACACCCCTTTCACCCCTGCCTGGGTCAGGGATGGAGCTGCAGGCGTGGGCAGCAATCTATGCATTGCAGGTCCAAGATGACCACAGTTGTCCTGGTAGACTTCTGATTATTCAGTCTGTGTCAGCTAAAGGTTCCTGCAGTTACCTGGATAGGCTGGTGCAGGGCCCACCAGTTTCCTCCCTGCCGAGGTGGGGCTGAAGCCTAGGCTAGGACTGCAGGCTGATCTGGGTGAAAGAAACTGGTTCCTATGTTCACCATGATTTTCGGTCAGCCTGACTTCCCCTCATGTTGGGGGCAGAGTTAAAATGGTGGCCACCAGCCTCTTTCTGACTTGGACAGGTTCATCCTTTAGCTGTTCTTCGGGCTAGACTCTAGCAAGCTGAGTTTACTAATCAGTAGCTGAAATCAGTGGCCAACTCTCTTCCTCCCCTGTTTTTGGGAAAATGGAGCTTCCATTTCTAGCCAGAGGATAGCTCTTGGGGCAGCTTGTGCTGCCATAGTAGGATATTCAGTGGCATCTCAACTTGGCTGGTAATTTCCCAAAGAGGCTAATGCAGGTCCCCCAGCTTCCTCCCTGCTGGAGGTGAGGCTGGGTCCTATGCTAGAGCTGCAATCTGATCTGGATGGAAAGGTGCCGGTCCCTACCAGCACTGGGATTTTTATTCTATCCTGCTTCCCCTTGTGCCCAGCATGGAGTTAAGATGGTGACTCCCAGCCTCTTTCTGACTTGGTCATGTTCAAACTTTAGCTGTTCCTTGGATTATATAATGTAGCCCTCTCAATTTACTCATCAGTAGCTGAAGTTAGTGCCCAACTACCTTTTCCTTCCCCATTTTTGGTAAGTGGAGCTTCCTATTCCAGCTGCAGAATAGCTCCTGAGGTGGCTTGTGCCTCCATTGGAGGATGGGCACCAGCCTCCAGGGCATGGGGTGCTCTACTTCTGAATCTTCTCTGCAGCTGGGCAGTCTCCTTCCTTCCATTCTTTCAAGGATGTTGCAGGATGCTCTTCTGGCTTCCCGGAGCACCCAAACAGGTGCTTTAGATAGCACCGTGTGATTACTAAGTGCCCTGTAGCAGGAGCTGACTCTAGGAGCTCCTTAATCTGCCACCATCTTATTAGTTGTCCTTGAATTTTGGATATTTTTTACATAGGTCTAAAGTTTGCTTTTACATTTTTGTTGTTATGTTTCTTTGTTGAGAACTATCTTTTTTTTCATTCCAAGAGGATTTACCTTTCTCATTGAGCAGAGACTGCTTTGGTGCATAATTCCTTCTCTGGTTCATTTGGTCCTGTATTGGCTGATTGTTTTTTTCCCCTGGAGAATAGATGAGATTTTTCTAGTTCTTTTTATGTTATGTTGTATAATTTGGGGTGATATCTTGGTTGTGTGTGCTTAATATATAGTTAGAGACTTCTGAAAGATTGTTTTGGCTAGTTGGTGCCTTGCTATTCCATATGAATTTGAGGATCACCTTTTTCCATTCCTAAAAAAAGGCTGCAGAGATTTCGGTAGGTATGGCATTTATTTCTTTTCATCTTTTTGTCTTTTTAAAAATTTTTTTTAATGTTACATTAAAGAAATATGAGGTCCCCATATACCCCCTTCCCCCTCACCCCACTTCTCCCCCCATAACAACAACCTCCTACATTATCATGAGACATTCATTGCACTTGGTGAATACATCTCTGAGAACTGCTGCACCTATTGGTCAGTGGCCCACACCATAGCCTACACTCTCCCACAGTCCAACCAGTGGGCCATGGGAGAACATACAACGGCTGGTAACTGTCCCTGCAGCACCACCCAGGACATCTCCAACCCCTGAAAATGCCCCCACATCACATCTCTTCCTCCCACTCCCTGCCACCAGCAATCACCATGGCCACTTTCTTCACACCAATGCCACATTTTCTTCGATTACTAATCACAATAGTTTGTGAATAGAATATCAGTAAGTCCACTCTAATCATACTCTATTCCTCCATCCTGTGGACCTTAGAATGGTTGTGTCCCCTCCACATCTATATCAAGAGGGGGCTTAGATTCCACATGAATGCTGGATGCAATCCTGCTTTCAGTTGTAGACACTCTTGGCTCCCTGGTGTGTTGGTTGACCTTCTTCACCTCCATGTTAGCTGAATGGGGTAAGTCCAATAAACAAGAGTATAGGAGTTGCATGTCTGTTGAGGCTCAGGGCCTGGCTATTGCATGGTCAGTCCAGAGATTCAGGTACCCTGCATATACACTAAACCCAATCACCAACTACAGATCTGGTAAAAGTAACAGGGGAGGCTTGTGGACAAAGATCACATCTGAGTCCAGCTCCATCACACAGAAACACAAATTCCAAAGTAGGGCCAACCAACATGGCACTGAACTCCATCTGCCATGACCATAAAACCTGTTGGTCCCTGTAGCCCTCAGAAGAACCAGTACCTGAGGTTGTATCTACTTTATCTGTCTCTGGGACTCTGCTGAGGTGTGCATAAGGGCGACCCCTCTGATGACCTCCCTGCTCCTTTTGGAGACTCATAGCCATATAAACTCATTTGTCCTTTCCATTTCCCCCTTTTATTCAAGGTCAAAAAGCATTTTTAACTCCTGGTATTATATGTAGACTGAGATATTCTGTTGGTCCGAGTTGACCCTTTTATTCCAGGTCATTTTCTAGTTAAATCATTGGCTGGTACTTGGTAATAATCCCTTGGCAGAAGAAGTTGCCTTGCCAGTTTGCTTACAGGGCAACACTTATTGCAGTGATGGAAGGCAAAACATCAAAAATAAAGCTTTTGCATTTTTAAATTTTTTGATACCCCAATTTATTTTTACCTTATTTTTTCTAAATTAATATGTTTTATATCTAACCTTTAAAGTCATCACTATATTTCATTTTACTATTAACAGAACCTTGCAATATATTGGGCTTCATTTTTGAAGAAGTTTTGGATCACAGAGAGGTTCAACAATGGCAGTGGAGGAATACTGGTGTGGGATGTTATTGACAGGGGACACATGGTTGGCAGGGATTTCTACAGGGCATATATCCAGGGTACATAAAAATGTTTGCATATTTTCACAGTGGTTACAATTAAAAACAACAACTGAGGGAGTGCTGAGTTCCTCACCAGTGGAGCTCTATCACAGTCCCTAAAGGAAAAGCAACAATCCCCCAAGTGAATGGCAAAGACCAAAAAAGAATGAAAGTCCAACAATGAGCCCTTGATACTAATGACTATGCTTGTGAGCCTGTGCACCTGAAATAAGAACAAGGTCTAGAGCTGCAGGGTGCCTAAGAGTTACCCTTAGAGTCTCTGTGTTGCTCAAATGTGGCCAGTCTCAAAGCCAAACTCAGCATGTAAATATACTGCCTTCCCCTCAGTGTGGGTATTGCATTTAATCTGTAGATCACTTCAGATAGTACTGATATTGTAACAATATTAAATCTGAAACAAGGACACGATATCTTGCCATTTATTTAGATCATCTTTGGTTAATTAAAATTAATTAGGTCATAATTTAGGTCAAATTTAATTAAGTGCTTTGCAGTTTTCAGTGTACAGGTCATTCATCTCTATTTAAATTCATTATCAGGTATTTTATTCATTTAGAGGCTATAGTGAATGGAATTTTTTAAAAGATATTTTATTTTTTCAAATGTAGTTAGGTTACAGAAAATGTTACACAAAAAATATAAGGAATTTCCAAATGCCCCTTTACACACACCTTCCACCCTTCCCCACATTAACAACTTCTTTCATTAATGTGGTACATTCATTGCAATTGATGAACACATTCGGAGCATTGCCATGAAGCATGGATTATAGTTTACATTCTTTCTGCTCACTCTCACTCAATTCTTTAAGATATATAGTGGCCTCTATCTGTTTTTACAGTGTCAGTAAAGACAATTCCATGTTCCAGAAATGCCCCCATATTACACCTCTTTTTCCCTTTCTCTGCCTTCAGCACCTCCAGCAGCCACTGTCTCCACATCAATGATATAATTTCTTCCATTGCTGGAATACAAGTAAGTTCATAGTAGAATATTAGTAAATCCACTCTTGTACATATTTTATTCCCCAATCTGGAGGATTCTGGAATGGGGATACCTACTCCACCTCTAATTGAGAGGAGGCTTCAGTCCCATATGGCTGATGGATGGGACTCTCTTGCTTGCGGTTGTAGACTCTCTTGATTCCTTGGTATGGTGGTTGTCCATCCCCACCTCCTTGTTAGTTATCCTGGGTGATGTCAGTGAACTGCAGAGTAGGTGTTGCAGCTACTGGAATTCATGTTTAATGCCCATATCAGAGTGTTCTTTCCTGGTATGGAAAAACAAAACAGATTTTTTTAGTGTTTATCTTATACCCTGTAACTTTTCTGAATTTATTTCCTCTAGTAGATTTCTTGTGGATTTTTTGGGATTTTCAATATGAACAATCATATAATCTGAGAATAGTGGTAGTTTTTGATATCTGATTTGAATGCCTTTCTCTTTTTTTGCCTAATAACCCTGGCTAGAACTTCCAGTTTAATTTTGAATAGAAGTGGTAACAGTGGGCATCCTTGTCTTGTTCCTGACCTCAGGTTTCATTCTTTCATTGCAAGCTTTCATTGTTTCTCACATTGACTATGATGTTAGCTGTGAGTTTTTTGTATTTACTTGTTGTGGTTGTTACCTTTCATTCCTATTTTTCTGAGCAATTTTATTATGGAATCATGGTAGATTTCATCAGAAGACTTCTCTGTGCTGTTGAAGTCATCATAGATTGTTCCCTCCATTCTTTTAATGTGGTGTTACTATAGTGACTGATTTTCTTAGGTTGGCCCACCACTGCATTCTGGGGATAAGTCACCTTTGGCCATGGAGTATAATCCTTATATTATATATATATATTATAATCAAATCATGATTTGATTTGCCAGTGTTTTGTTGGAAGTTTTTGCTTTTATATTCATATGGAAGTTCTTTGTTTTCTTTTGATGTGTCTTATCTGGTTTGAGTATCAGAACAATAGTAGCCTTATGGAATAATGAGTTAGGAAGAATTCCTACCACTTTAGTTTTTTGGAAGAGTTTGGGAAGGATTGGTGTTAATTCTCGTTTGAATGTTTGGTACAATTCTCCCTGAAGCCATCTGGACTTTGGCCTTTCCTTGATGGAACGTTTTTTATTATTATTCAGTCTCTTTGCTTTTATAGGTCTGTTAAGATCTTTTATATCTTCTTGAGTCAGAGCAGGTTACTTTTATGTTTTAGGAATTTGTTCATGTCTTCTTGATTATCTAGTTTATTGACATATGAATGTTCATAGTATTTTCTTATAACCCTTTTAATTTCTGCCAGATGAGTGTTAATGTTCCCACTTTCATTCCTTAAATAGTTATTTGCATCTTCTCTCATTTCTCTTTGTTTGTCTGGATAAAGGTTTATCAATTTTATTAATCTTTTTAAAGAACCAAATTTTGGTTTCATTGATCCTCTCAGTTGTTTTTCTATGCTTTATCTCACTTGTCTCCTTTCTGATATTTATTTCCTTCCTCCTACTAATGTTAGTGTTCTCTTCTTTCCTCAAGATATGAAGTTTGGTAATTGATTAAATACCATTCTTTGGTGGGTGGGTACTCAATGCCCTACTGGCACAAGAGGTTTATGTAATTCCTTAATTAAGTAAACCTATGAATCTATTGTCATCTAATATGCCCAGAATTGGAAATCATCAATAATATCAAATTGCTACAGTCAATATCTAAAAGGGGAACTCAAAAGTTGGAGCCTTTATTTACCTATCCTATACTTATCTAAATCCAAGGTGGGAGATAATATATAAAAACTCAAGGATGTGGGCTGCTTAGAAAAATTCTTGCTCATACTTGCCTTGTGAATCACGTTATCTTACAAACTGTGTCCCCTATCTAATGTCTGCTGTGACCTAAATAAAACAGTAGACAGCTGCAGAGTCTTTATAAAAAATCAAAGTTTTATAAAGAACCAATTAGAAAGTCCTGTGTGCACCAAAAAGATACATTTTAACTGCCTTTTGAAGGCTTAGAAGGAGGGCTGCTTGATCTCCAAGTCTGAATATATAAATAATGTTTGGATAAGGAGCCAATATACAATAGGATATCTGAGTCATGGTATCTCTATTTACCAGCCCACTAGCCATACCAGAAATAAACATGCCCTAGATATGAAGTCGCTGGGCTAGGGTTAACCATAAGACTATCAACTCCCTATGGAAGGTTTGCCCATCATAAGGCAACCTAACAGCCACAGTAGAAGAACGTGTCAATATCACTGATGCAATTCTCAAAACAATTTGAGTTTCTATAGACACAGCAAATGTCATGGATAATGAGATGGCCCTAGATCATCTTCTGGCAGAACCAAGGAAGGGTATGTGCAGTAGCCAATACCTCCTGCTGCACATGGGTAAATACATTAATGCAGCTAGGGCTAAACACCCAAGCCATTTAGCTTCATAACATTACCAATCCTCCTGCATAATTGATATGAGAATCCACCAAAAGCTCTATGCCTAAATTATCATGGTTCTTCCCCAGAATAAGTCCCCTAATAATTGGTATCATGCTCTTAAAATGTGGTCCCTGTCTTCTTAACTGCTTGGTGTACTTCATGAGTAAAGGTTAGAAGCTATTAAACTGCAAATGATCATAGCCCAGGGCTATGAATGATTCTGTTGTCAGTGTGCTGACAGTCAAGTATACCTTAACATAGCTAGGGCAAGATTCTGCTCCTCCACTGGGACCTGTTACAACATCCACACTCAGCAGGAAGAAGCTCCAGAAGCTAAACCTCCTCAAGAGTAAGGAGAGGATATAAACAGAGGGGGAACTGCTACAAGGATGCAGTGCCCCCTGGATGATTGCACATGGAAATTTTCACCTGTCCTTTTGTTTGAGCTATGCTTACTTTCAGGAACTAAGGGTAGGTTGCCAGTAACCACAAGAGCAGCCCACCTAGGGCTGCCAAAGATGGCAAATGGGCTCCCTGTGCAAAAAGTATAAAAAGTGCCATGTGCCAGAAGAGACCATCTGCACATAACAGAGTAGAGTTAACAATAATATTGTAATATTTGCAGCAATGGCAAAGATATTATATCAATTCTAAGGGACAATAATAGGGGGTATAAGGGGATATGGGATTTTTCCTTCTTGAGTAATGAAAATGTTCTAAAATTGACTGAGATGATGATAGCACAACTCTGCGATGAACGTGAGAGCCACTGAGTATACACTTTGAGTGGATTGTACAAAACAGGAGACTGTATAACACAATGAATCCTGTGGTAGAAGATGGACTGTGACTAACAGAACAAATATGAAAATGTTCTCTCATAAACTATAATAAGTACAAAATACTAATTCAGCGTGTCATTAGCTGAGTGAGTTGGGGGAAAAGTACACCAAATGTAAGATATTGGCTATATTTAGTAGTAATATTTTTACAATGTTTTTTCATAGTTTGTAACAATTGTTTCATAACAGTGCAAGGTACTGCTGTTGGGGTAATATATAGGAGCCCTGTATGATGATATTCATGTTTGTTTTGTAAGTTCACAACTTATACTATACACTTATTATTTATAGATATTCACATATGAATGATAATCTTCAATAAAAACTTAAAAAACAAAATAAAAGGTTGTAAAACTAAAGATAGGAGGTAGCATGATTGTAAAAGAAACATAATTATTTCACAAGTGAGACTTATTCTCTACAACAGGAAAGGATGATAAGATAAATATACAGCACAGGTGATACAGAAAGTTTGCCTTCTAAGCAAGACACTCAGATAAGGAAAACCTTTTATAACTTCTTATTAAGAACAGAAAAATAATACAAGAAAACTTTAACTGAACCACTGTATGAAGTGATTTTGTATGAAGCACTGTATGAAGATATTGTCTGATGGGAAAACTCTTAAAAATCTTATAAACCTATTAAATCTTAGCCACCCTGTGCCATGACAAATAAAATTCATTTTCTGCAAACCTTTAACTTTCTATATCAATTCATGATTGTCCTACATATTCCTGTTTCTTTTCTACAACAACTAGTTATTTTACTTTAAACCTTAAGACAAAACTTTATTTTCCTTTAACAAAACATATCTTGCAGATGTATTTAAATGATCAAAAAGATCTTGGAAACTCTCTTCAAGGTAACAATCTTGAAAACATAATTTTTCTTTCAATGTAATCATGGAGGTGAAGAAGGTCAACCACCACACCAGGGAGCCAAGAGTGCCGACAATTGAAAGCAGGAGAATTGCACCCAGCATCCATGTGGATTCTAAGCCCCCTCTTGATATAGATGTGGAGTGGGCACAACCATTCCAAGGTCCACAGGATGGAGGAATAGAGTATGGATTAGAGTGAACTTACTGATATTCTATTCATGAACTCTTGTGATTAGTAATCAAAGAAAATGTGGCATTGGTGTGGAGAAAGTGGCTATGGTGGCTGCTGGGGGTAGGGAGTGGGAGGAAGAGATGAGATGTGGGTGTTTTGGGACTTGGAGTTGTCCTGGGTGGTGCTGCAGGGACAGTTACTGGACATTGTATGTCCTCCCATGGCCCACTGGGTGGACTGTGGGAGAGTGTGGGCTATGATGTGGACCATTGACCACGAGGTGCAGCGGTGCTCAGAGATATATTCACCAAATGCAATGAATGTCTCATGATGATGTAGGAGGTTGTTGTTATGGGGGGAGGAGTGGGGTGAGGAGGGTGGGGAGAATATGGGGACCTCATATTTTTTTAATGTAATATTAAAAAAATAAAGACAAAAAAATAAAAAATAAAAATAATAAATAATAAAATCAACTTAAGATCCAATAAATATAGTTCTAGTTTATTTGATCAGTAATTACATAGAGTTGGGAAGAACACACCCATGTAGAATGAAAGTATATGCTTTTATTGTTCTTATTTTTTAAAAGACTTATTTATTTATTTCTCTCCCCTCATGCCCCCTGCCCCCCCCCCGTTGTCTGCTCTCTGTGTCCATTCGCTGTGTGTTCTTCTGTGACTATTTTTATCCTTATCAGTGGCACCGGGAATCTGTCTCTTTGTTGAATCATCTTGCTGTGTCAGCTCTCAGTGTGTGTGGTGCCATTCCTGGGCAGACTGCACTTTCTTTTGCACTGGGAAGCTCTCCTTATGGGGTGCACTCTTGTGCATGGGGCTCCCTGATGTGGGGGACACCCCTGTGTGGCATTGGCACTCCCTGTGCACATCAGCACTGCACATGGTCCGGCTCCACTCAGGCCAAGGAGGCCCGGGGTTTGAACCACGGACCTCCCATGAGTTAGATGAATGCCCTAACCACTGGGCCAAGTCCACTTCCCTTATATTGTACTTAAATTGATAATACCAAAGACACAGCCATGATTACTTGACTAATAATACTAAATTAGCAATGTTTGCCAAAGGTTTATCTGAATTATGTTAACTTCATCTTCAAAACATTTTGATTTAGTTCTATGACACTTTTTCCCATTGGAAATATCAGACATTTGGTTTTCTTGATCTGTAACATTAGGAGTGTTAATTTATATGTAAATGCGTACTTATCTCTAAGTCAATTTGAATAGAGTTCTTTGCAGGAGTTTTATAAGTTAATTTGGAAATAATATTCAGAGGTAGGAAAATATCATACATCAAACATACAGAAAGACACACTCACAGAGTTTATACTTTCAGTTTAAGCTACTAATCAAGCATAAAAAACAAATACAGAAAACATAGACATCTCATGAGCTTTTAATTTCTCATTTGCCTTTTTCAAAGAATCATTTAATGAAACTTTTAAAATATTGCTAACATATATTTATGTTATATAAATATCTGAGCATCCGTTGAAATAGGCATCCCATTTGACTGTTTGGCTGGGATATCACATTTGGGAGCACATCTCTGAGATGAGTAATTTTGTCTACTTGGAATGTTTCTCATAATTAACATTAAAATTCTAGGTTGTCTTTGTTAGATATTGCCAATTTTGTTCAATATGTACAGCTTCCAACTCCATAATATTTGAATATATAATATGCCAGTGTGCCATAGGATAGAGAATTAAAATTTTAAGAGAATGAGGATCCATCTTTATCATTTTGCTTTTTAACTTGTGCACAGGTCAAAGAAACCAGCCAAACATGAAACTGTGGACTGAACCATAAGGCTAGAGACTCAAGGTCAAAACCTGAATTTTCTCATTAAAAAGATTGACTCACTGACCTTTGGACTGAAAGCTAGTGAGACTGGAGAGCACAGACGCAAATGAGTGGAGCTCAGATCCAAGAGGGACTCACTCATGAACATTAGATATGGTGGAGAGGAGAGCGTGCTCAAAGGTTTCAGCAGGAACCTTCTGTCTTATCTCCAGAGTCCTTCACAGTGGCATTCAGATTCTGTTCTCATCACTGAACCTATGCAAAAAAATACCCAGGTAATTAACATTTTGGATTTCACACCTTTATTAAGTGATTCATGAATTAGGCAGCATTCAACCCAAGAGCAAGGCTCATATAGGCAGAACAAGGTAGTCTTAAAGAAAATACAGTTGGGAAAGTGGACTTGGCCCAGTGGTTAGGGCATCCATCTACCACATGGGAGGTCCGTGGTTCAAACCCCGGGCCTCCTTGACCCATGCGGAGTTGGCTCATGCACAGTGCTGATCCGTGCAAGGAGTGCCCTGCCACGCAGGGGTGTCCCCCACATAGGGGAGCCCCACGCCCAAGGAGTGCACCCCACGAGGAGAGCCGCTCAGTGCAAAAGAAAGTGCAGCCTGCCCAGGAATGGTGCCACATACACAGAGAATTGACACAAGGTGACACAACAAAAAGAAATGCAGATTCCCTTGCCGCTGACAATGACAGAAGCGGACAAAGATGCAGCAAGTAGACACAAAGAACAGACAACTGGGGTGAGGGGGAGGGGAGAGAAATAAATAAATCAATCTTAAAAAAAAAAGAAAATACTGTCTTACTGAGTGCCTTACTTGGCTTAGCCTTGACTTAGAGGAACTAGGCTACAGAAGAAAAAGGGAGCTGGTGAGTTATGATTGGTTGCTCCCCAGTTTCAGGTTCAGGGAGAAGGACCCCTTACAAGAGACAGGAACTTAATTAGGCTTTGGTTTCTGATATGGACTTAGCATGAAAGTCTCCATATCAGGCCTAGAAAACTTACTTATCATCTGTTGTGCTTGTGTCTCCTATTTATTTTGACAAGGGCAGTTCTTATACTTTCTCAAAAAAAGTAGAATGAATTTCACAATTTTCAACAAATGTATAAATGAAAGCACAACATCCTAAAAAATGAAAATTTATCTATAAGGGGCTCATGGGCCTGCATACAAATGATTCATAAAATAAGATGGAGAGAAACTGCAAAAATTTGAAAGATATAGCAGCATTCCCTATCACGGAGTCCCCAGGACCTGGGGGCACAGGGAACCCCCAGGGGGAGATCATGGCCACTGCACCTAGAGAGCCCCAAACTGGAGAGGGGTGCATGCAGGGCACAAAGAGGAAGCCCCCAATAACACAAAGCAAGGGAGCTATGCAGCCCTAAAGAACAGGATCTGTATAAGCCAGCACCCAGTTTTCCACTGGAAACAGTTGCTGGCAGCTACAAAACATTTACAGCTTCTTCTCTGCAATGAAAAAAAGTTTAATTGAAATTTAATAGCCAAATGTGGCTAGTGCTTACACTAGGAAACACCAAATACCTGGAATCTTGGATGAGGCAATTAAAAGCAATGACATTTTTCTTTCATGTAAAAGTTGCATGTTTGAAATGTCTGCAGGTGGATCCCACTATTGGCTGGATTAGTTGGTGAATATATATTACAAAATAAGATCAGGGAGGATGTGGGGCAGCTGAAGAGGGAGCTGCTTCCCAGAACTGGGGTCCAGTTCAGACATGGCCCATGCCTGCCCCTTCCCTGGCTTCACCCACACCTGCCAGGCAAGGGCTGACTGTGTAAAGGGAACCAAATCATCTTGATAGTGCCTGTCTGTAGAGGGTGATTTTCATGATCTCCCCATCCCAGGCACCCAAGAATCAAACCACAGCCAGGGCTGCAGCACTGAGCCATGGAATGTGGCAACTCCTAGAGCCAAGAGGTGTCTTTTAAAGAGGCACAGGTGGGTAATCTCCTCAGCCATCAGTTAACACATATTGCTCCTCACTCGCCATCCTCCTGCAGCGAGTCACCACAAGAGCTGGCCTCCTGCCCCATCTGGGGACTGCTCTGCTGGCACTGGGCACTTCTGCTCAGACCACCACAAGCTCCTGGGATGGGGGGCCCAGCAGGCCAGGTGCCCTGGTGCTCTGTGGGTGGGCACATGGGCTGTCCTGAACTAAGGAAAGGTCTGCAGCCTCCCCCACTGCTCCCTCCAGCTTATGGCTGAGAAGATGGCGACCTGTGGACAGACCTGATGACAGATGTGAACCTGCCTGCTGAACAGGTGTGAGCAGGCTATCTTTTGGAAGTTGAAAGGCAGCATTAGTATTTGCCTGTGCTACAGAGGAATAAACCAGCAACTCTACACACACTCTTTAATAAAGTGACACATTCTGGTCCACAGCTGGCAGGATGCACCAGAGGGGCATTCAGCTGACATTTCACAGGTCTCCTCCCCTCCATATACAGTAAAAACAAAAGAGCAGGGGAGGTGGCCCACATTTTCTCCTTGATAAAACCTGGTTGAAATCCATAATGAACTCAAAGTCACAAGGTTGTCTCTTTTTAAAAAAAATCTGTCAAAATGATCAACACTCATTGCTTTCTACATTTCTTTGTTCTGTTTAAACTGAGCTAAAGCCAATGTGGATCCTGGGTAGGTGCCTGACCAAGTCCCAAACCCAGGAGATCTGAAAATTCCATGCCTAAAGGGCTGGGGTGGAACAGGGAGTGGCACGAAGTCCAGTGCCCCTGGATTCCCACCAGCCTGCCAGCTGGAGCAGCAGACGGGGCAGGGGAGGTCTAGCTAGGCGTTAGCCCAGGGTTCCCACCTGTGTCTTGGGATTCTGCTAGTGAAACATGTCTTGGATTGTCAATCTCAGCAGGGAGTGATTTTTAATAACAAGAATGGAAAGAGCATCTGCTCTTGAAGATGCTTCCCTAGAGGAGAAAGAAACCCTGTGGAGCAGGAGAGCCACAACCTGCCCCCCAGGAGGTGCCTCTGCCCTCTGCACCCCAAGGGCCTCTGGGGGTCCTCCAGGGATGCTCCTGCCTGAGGGGAGCTGCCAGCACTGGCACGAAGGCCAGATGAGCCAGAGGAGGAGCTGACCTGGCCTCACCAGGTGGGGTAAAGTGGGAGGGAGGGCCCGAGCCTGGAGGGAACAGCAATGGCCTTTCAGGCACCCAGTGAGCAGCAGGAGTAGCAGAGGGAGCTGCCGACCCCACCCAGGACCGGAAGCTCCTCCACTCTCCTCTCTCTGAATTAACTCACCCAAAAGCTACTGCTGCCAGCTCAAGAAAGTTAAGACTCCCTCCGTCTCCCCAGGGCACACAGGCAGGAGAAGGGACACAAATGGAGCCCCATAGGAAGGCCTCCCTGACCAGAGGCAGGTGCTGCCTCAACCCACAGCAGACAGGGGGCTGGGAAGGAGGCGGAGGTGTGTACCAGGTCTGGAGAGCTGCAAAGGGAGCCCTAGAAATCAACAGCCTCAGGGAGTGCTTCCTACCATCAGTGAGCCTCAGGATGGCTAGTGTAGATCAGGAGCAGAGCTCTGCACCCTGAGAGGTGCTGGAGGGAGAGTGATGATGACAACCAGGATGTCAGACCTGCTGAGTGTCACACCACAGAGTGGGGGGATCTGACACATTGGGGTGCACAGAGCAGTTTTAAATAGGATGTCAGGGCTAATGGGGAAGGGGTCCTGTGTACAGAAGTGGGAAGGAGGTGGGGGTTCTGGGTAGCAGCCTGTTTGGGGTACAATAGGAGAGAAGAGGCCTGAGGACCAACTCTTGGGGCTTTTGGGAGGGAAGGGAGGAACCAGGTGCAGCCACGTGTTCAGGCTCAGCGGCTGCCACATAACCCCTGCATTCCACCCCAAGGTTTTTACCTGAGAGAAATGAGATCAAATGTGCTGCCACCACTAATGTGTCCCTGGGTCACAGCATCTTTATCTGCAAAGGCCCAAAGTTGGAGCCAACCCAGAGGCCTGACAGGTTATAGCATGAACCACATGTGGCCTGTCTACACCATGGAATCCTACTTAGCAATAAGGATACACACCCCATGACGGATCTCCTAATAATTATGCTGGGTTAATGAAGGCAGACCAAGGGGGCAGGGAGAGAAGAGAGAGAGAGCAGTGCTGTGCAAATCCTTCCCATGCGATTCTAGAAGGTGCAGGGGACTCCATTGTGAAAGGAAGGACAGCAGGGAAACGGACTTTGGCCCAGTGGTTAGGGCATCCATCTACCATATGGGAGGTCCACGGTTCAAACCCCGGGCCTCCTTGACCTGTGTGGAGCTGGCCATGCGCAGCGCTGATGCGCGCAAGGAGTGCCATGCCACGCAAGGGTGTCCCCCGCGTGGGAGAGCCCCATGCGCAAGGAGTGCGCCCGTGAGGAAAGCCGCCCAGCGTGAAAAGAAAGAGCAGCCTGCCCAGGAATGGCGCTGCCCACACTTCCCGTGCCACTGATGACAACAGAAGTGGACAAAGAAACAAGACACAGCAAATAGACACCAAGAACAGACAACCAGGGGAGGGGGGGAAATTAAATAAATAAATAAATCTTTAAACCAAAAAAAAAAAAAAAAAAGAGGAAGCACAACAGTGATCCCTGGATATGGGGCAGGGAAGGAGGGTGGAGAATGGGCAAGTGGGGACTCCAGGGGTGGACATGTTCATTATGTTAGTCTTGGCTTCATAGGTGGACATGTGTCAACACAAACCATAACAGCTGTAGCCTCTAGACTTGCAGTTTAAGGAGGTCAATATGCCCCCAAAGGAGGAGGGTTTTTTTTTGTCTTTATTTTTTTAATGTTACATTAAAAAAATAGGTCCCCATATACCCCGCACCCCCCTCACCCCACTCCTCCCCCCATAACAACAACCTCCTACATCATCATGAGACATTCATTGCATTTGGTGAATACATCTCTGAGCACTGCTGCACCTCATGGTCAATGGTCCACATCATAGCCCACACTCTCCCACAGTCCACCCAGTGGGCCATGGGAGGACATACAATGTCCAGTAACTGTCCCTGCAGCACCACCCAGGACAACTCCAAGTCCCAAAACACCCACATCTCATCTCTTCCTCCCACTCCCTACCCCCAGCAGCCACCATAGCCACTTTCTCCACACCAATGCCACATTTTCTTTGATTACTAATCACAAGAGTTCATGAATAGAATATCAGTAAGTCCACTCTAATCCATACTCTATTCCTCCATCCTGTGGACCTTGGAATGGTTGTGTCCACTCCACATCTATATCAAGAGGGGGCTTAGATTCCACATGGATGCTGGATGCAATTCTCCTGCTTTCACTTGTAGGCACTCTTGGCTCCCTGGTGTGGTGGTTGACCTTCCTCACTTTCATATTAGCTGAGTGGGGTAAGTCCAGTAAACCAGAGTGTAGGAGTTGCAAGTCTGTTGAGGCTCAGAGCCTGGCTATCACATGGTCAGTCCAGAGATTCAGGTCCCCTGGGTATACATTAAACATCAGCACCAACTACAGTTCTGATAAAAGTAACAGGAGGGGCTTGTGGACCAAGATCACATCTCAGTCCAGCTCCATCACACAGAAAGACAAACTACAAAGTAGGGCCAACTGACATGGCACTGAACTCCAACTGCCATGACCATAGAACCTGTGGGTCTCTGTAGCCCTCAGAAGAACCAATACCTGGGGTTGTATCTACTTTATCTGTCTCTGGGACCCTGCTCAGGCATGCATAAGGGCAACCCCTCTGATAATATCCTGTCTCTTTTTGGAGACTCATAGCCATATAAACTCACTTGTCCTTTCCATTTCCCCCTTTTATTCAGGTCAAAAAGCATTTTTAACTCCTGGTATTATATGTAGACTGAGATATTCTGCTGGTCTGAGTTGACCCTTTTATTCAAGGTCATTTTCTAGTTACATCATCGGCTGGTACTTGGTAGTAATCCCTCGGCACCAGGAATGCTCATCCCCAGGAGTCATGTCCCATGCTGGGGGGAAGGCAACACATTTACATGCAGAGTTTGGCTTCGAGACTGGCCACATTTGAGCAACACAGAGGCTCTCAGGAGGTAACTCTTAGGCACCCTGCAGCTCTAGGCCTTGTTCTTATTTCAGGTGCACAGGCTCACAAGCATAGTCATATGTATCAAGAGCTCATTGTTGGACCTTCCTTCTTTTTTGGTCTTTGCCGTTGCACTTGGGAGATTGTTGCTGTTCCTTTAGGGACTGTGATAGAGCTCTGATGGCTAGGAACTCAGCACTCCCTCAGTTGTTGTTTTTAATTGTAACCACTATGAAAATATGCAAACATTTTTATGTACCCTGGATATATGCCCTGGAGAACTCCCTGCCAACCATGTGTCCCCTGTCAATAACATCCCACACCAGTATTCAAAGGAGGAGTTTTTAACAGAAAAAAACAAGGTCATCAGGTCAGAGTTGGGGGGGAGGAAGCTAGGGGCTCTGAGGAGCAAGAGAAGATAAGGGTAGTGCAGAGCACACACAGGAAGTGTCCACAGGATATGCAACCCAGAGAGGCTGATGGGAACAGAGGTGAGGGGAGTGCAGGCCACAGGGTCCTGCTGGTCCCACAAATGGTTGCTTTTATCAAGACCTTGTGATTCGGTGCCCGCCCTCTCCCTCTCATGTCCCATCATCCTGCCCTCCCAGGGCAGTGCCCAGCAGTGGGGCCTTTGGCTCCACATTAGGGAGACCCTGCTCCTGGGGGACGTGGTCCTGCTGGCACCTGATGTGACCACAGGATGTGGTGTCCACTGTGGTTTGGGAGATGGGGCAAGGTCCCCAGCAGAGCCCCTTGGCACTCTCAGCTCTCAGTGCCCTCTCCTCTGTCTCTCCTGCCTCCTGCCATGACACCCAGCCCTGGGATCTTTGGTTATCTCCTCTCCATTTCCTACACCATCAACAACAAACTGTCACCTGGAATGTGCAAGACCGTCCAGAGCCTTTCAAACTACAAATGGGAATGTAAAATAAGGAGGTCATGCTGCTTAGGAACCCTGGGAGCAATTTATCTGGTGTAAAGAAAATGCCAGATAGAGGCTTCGGGGGTTCAGGGTGATCGCAAGGAAGAGAAGATCCTTGAGCTTAGTTTCCATTTCTGGTTCAAACATAGGAGGATGTATTATATCTATTCCTTTCAAGAGAAAGGCAAGCACACAGCCATGAACCCACAACTGAGAGGTGAGGTGAGGTGTGAGGTGAGCAGCAGGTGGGAGATGTCTGCAGTTCTGCAGACTCAGGAAGCAAGTGGAAGGGCCATGGCCAATGGACATATTAAATAGAGCTTCAGGGCAGGGCAGGGGACAGGGTGGGGCAAGAGCAGGGTAACTGGCTTTTGTGGTTTGGAGATACATTCACCAGAAAAGCATGTTCTTAAACCTAATCCATCAAGTGGGTCTACCGATGAGGTTACACCAGCTGAGGCCTGGCCCAGCTAAAGCAGGATGGGTCTCAATCCTGTTACTGAAGGTCTTACAGGTCAGATCACATGGAAAGAGAAAGCCAGGAGCAGCCAAAGGTGAAAGTCCGCAGAACCTGGAATAATAGAAAGAAGCCAGCAGAGGCCACCATGTGCACTGGGATATGACAGAAGAGCTAGGACCAAGGGTCCCTGGCTGCCAGCTCCAGGGTGCTTCAGTTTCTGGGAGAAAACATTACTCTCATAACACTCTTGATTTTGGTATTCTCCTTGAAAAAACTATGAGTAAATAAATTCCCACTGTTCAAGCCAATCCACTGTTTGGCAGCCAGGAAACAGCCATTGTCCAAGGGTCCTTATTTATCCCAGTGCTTGGGCATTCAGCAGGAACCCCCGGGCAGGGAATTCTACAAACCTGGCAAAAATAATATTGGAGGAACAAGAAAGCTAGTGGTTTACCAGTGAAATCCCTCCTCACATTTGCTGGTCTCTGGCAGGTGGTAACAGGTGAGACCAGATGGCCTGGAGGGGGAAGTAGAGAGGCAGTAGCTCTTTCCTTTCATTTTAGTTCTTTCTACACTGCCTTACTCTTTAGCAATGTGCATATTTTCTGTCCAAAATAAACTAAAATTTATTGGTAATAACTGTGGGAAGAGAGACTGTTTCAGTGGCACAGGTTCTGGGTCTAATCAGATTACAGTGGGGGAAAGTAAACATCCTGGTCCCTCCATCCTTCTGCCCCCTCAACAAAGAGGTGAGGGGTCATGGCATCTGGTACAGAACTAATCATCCTGTTGAGAGGAGACCCACCTGTACGGCTGGGATTGTCCAAGGCAATGATGGACACAGCTGCTTTGGCACCCAGATGGATCCAGATGGGGCATCATGAATTCCAGCTCCTGAGTGGGGACCAGCTGCCCACTTCCATGGATGACACCAGGACATAAGCCATGATCCTGATGTGGCCAGTGTGGGTCCACCAGGTTGCTGCCAGCTGCCAGTGGGCAGATGCCAGGCCCAGGCCAGCTGGGGGTCCAGGAGGCAGCATGGAGGCCAGAACCCTCCACCAACATTTCAGTGCCCTGAAGAGACTTGAAGAACAAGCAAACACCACCCCTCAGTGGGCAGAGGCTCCTGCAGGCAGGGGCCTGGGAAGGGACTCCAGTGACCTTGGGAATCTGGGTTCCCATCTGGGCTCAGCCCTGACCACCTGTGGGACCCATGCAGGAGTCACACTGGACTCCCCTGTCCTCCTGCACATGTGAGATGAGGGGGCTAGAGGCTGGGCCTGAGGGGCTGGCCCCAGGGACACCTAATTGCAACTCATTAGCAGTTGTGCTTACAGTGGCTGCAATGGAGCACGGGTATAAGACTGAAAACTGAAAAGGCTGAGCAAGGGCCTCAGAGTGGATCATGGCTTCCCACATCAAATAGTGGTGCATTGAAGGAACACCAGGCAGCAGTAACTAGTAATTTACAAATTAATATTCATCATACTTTCAGTGTCTCTCAGACTGAGCTCTGAGCCTTTGGTTAACCCCAGATAATCTCTGCAGCAACTCAACATGAAAGTCCTATCACTAGCCCCACTTCACAGATGGGAAAACTGAGGCACAGAGAGGTCAGGAGAACCTGCCCAGGGTCACACAGCAAGGTGGGGCCAGGCCTGGAAGTGAACCAGCTGGGAGCCATGAGAGATTCAATGTCAGATCATTTAAAGGACAAGGAGGGACAGATGCACTCAGGGTCAAGGGCAGGCCAGGATGGGCCTTGGCCCTGGCTTGGGCCCCAGCCCTGCCCTAGCCAGCCACATAGGCACCAGCAGCATCCTTACAGCTCCAGAGGCTGTGAACTCTTGAGAGGAGGAGCAGAGGGGCAGGGGCAGTGCTTAGAACAGCACCTGGGGCAGAGGAGGGACTCAGAAGGGGTTGGTTTAAGCAACCTAATAAGATTTGAAAACTCAAAATACTACAAAGAGATGAAGGTGACAGCAGCACATTATACTTCTAAGTCTGCCTCTCCTGCTGCCAGAAGAAAGCTGCCCCCACCTGTGGCCACGGTGGCTCCTTCCATCCCGGGTCAGCTGTCTCTGCTCTCAACCTCAAGCCCCACTCTTTTGCCCTGAGAGCAGAGCTGGGGCTAAACTGCTGATTGGTCACATTAGCCATCGAGATGACAGGACCTGGGCTCCAGTGGCTTTGAAAGGTTCTCATCTCCAGGAAATTCCAGGACCAGGGCCAGTGGTTCCCACAGTCCTTGAGTGGCCTCTGGGGACCACAGAGGGTCAGTTCCTTGACTTCCTGCTGAAAGCAGGGCAGAGTCAGAAGGAGAGGAAACTAGAAGCTGTACAGCCCTGCCTCTTTTCCCTGGCAGAGTTAGGTCATCTGAGCAGGGAAGAGCATCCACTGGTTGGAAGAGGGCATTGCCACTGCTTCAGTCCACTGTCCTTTACTGCTTGGTCTCTCTTCAGTCTTAACCAACAACCAGAATTATGAATACTGGACTCCCTGAAACTAGAACACATGGTTCACCAGCTCCCTCCCTCTGACCACATGATGGCCCTTTCTCCACCTGACTCCTGGCCTTGGTTGCACATTAACCTCTAATCACAGAGTGGCTGCCACAGCCCCACCTGGCCAATACTTGGCCACATAGGAGCCTCAAAGCCCAATCTCTTGCCAGCCTCAGCTGCATCATTCTCATTCCCTGATAACAAACTGACCCCACAACACCTGAGGGTGAGCTCTAGCCACCAGGAGAAGCTCTGAATCTGCAAATGGCACACTGCCCCTGTCTAACCAGAAGGGCACAGGTGAATGTGAAGCTTACTGGAGGCCAGCAGCCACCCCAAGCCATAAGGAGTCTGGGCCCTCACACCACTCACCTGACAGCACAGGCCTGTCCCCAAACTGGGCATGAGCTTGGGTGCTGCTTGATGGCCCTGGCAGGCCTTGCATGGAACTCAGGAGGAGAGACCTTCAGCACCCCTGGAAGCTGGCACAACAGTTGTAGACATTTGACTGCCCAGCTCATCTCCAATGCCACATGCTCCTGCCCAGGACAACATGTCCCCCAGTCAGTCCAAGTCCACCCTCATCTCTCCAAGCACAGTCATGGATTATTCTGTGGTTAAGGTTTCAAATTTTGCTCATGACAGAGGCAGAGTAGTGCCAAGTTGCTCAAGCAAGTACTTCAAACACTCAGTTAAGTACAAAAAAATGTGCTTCAGAGTAAGAACTGGATCATACAAAGCTCAGGATGTACTGAAAATTGCCAAAGAAACAAGTTGAGACCTGACTCTTCCAGTGCATCAGTTGTAGCATTGATGTGAAATCAACCCATGCAGACTCTAGTTCTTCTGAAAGCTTTGATTTTCCTCCAGGAAGCATGCATGCATCTTCTGCCTCCACTACTTCCTCTTCTTCAAAGGGAGAGAAAAAGCTCAGGAATTCCTTGATAATGAAACCCTGTTCCAAAAACATCTCTGAATCCTTCACACCAGATGGCAGGATCATATGTGTAGGGAACATTGTTTGCATCCATATTTACAACTTCCATTGGCCATTATTCATATCATAACTGTGGGACAGAAATTTATAATGGCCTTTCAATCCTACAGGAGACCCATATTTCATGGTTTGAGTCTCCAACATCTTTCCTTGCTCTCTTGCAACCCTCCCCCTTTATAGAAAACTTCCAATAACACTTTAGTAAGAGAAAGGGCCTGTGCCACAAGCCTGTCACAAAGGCAGCTAAGACTGCCAAACAGCCAACCCCTGAAATGTGGGCTCTGTTGGTGCAGTTTGAAATATGAACATGGACAGTAAGGTAGGTGAGAAAAATTGGAAAGCACCGCAGATTTTCTAATCTAGTTAGCAATGACTTCTACAAATTGCCTGTTCAAATTGTAGAGAGAAATTGTACTGAATTGGCTGGTTTGTTTGTATGTTTTGGTTGGGCTTGGTTTTTTACTTCCATATAGCCATTTTTTGACTGAGCAACTTATTAAACAAGCAAAGAAATTTTGCCTTAAGGAAGTGAAATGTTAGTAGTATTTTTCAGTTGTGAAGTAAAAAAAAAAACCCCAAGGCATAGGAACCATAGCCTCAATTGAAAGGGCATTTTTGCACTTAAAAAAAAAATTTTTTTTCTTCTTTATTTTCTTTTAAATTTTACATTAAAAAATATGAACTCCCCATATACCTCCTACCCCACCCACTCCACCCCTCCCATATCAACAAACGCACTGTGGCACATCCACTGCACTCAGCAAATACATTCTGGAGAACCGCTGCAGCACATGGACAGTGGTCTACAATGTAGTCCACACTCTTCCCCAGTCCACTCAGTGGGCCACGACAGGACACACAATGTCCAGCATCCATCCCTGCAGCACCACCTAGGACAACTCCAAATCCTGAAAATGCCCCCACACCACATCTCTTCTTCCCTCTCCCGACCATCAGCAGCCACCATGGCCACCCTCTCCACATCACTACTACAGTTTCTTCCCTTACTAATCACAATAGTTCCCCAGGAGAACACCAGTAATTCCATCCTAATCCATACTCTGTTCCTGTGTCTTGTGGACCTGGGATGGCTATATCCAGTCCCCTCTACCTCAAGAGGGGGTTTAGATTCCACATGGATGATGGATGCAATTCTCCTGCTTGCAGCTGTGGGCACTCTTGGCTCCCTGGTGTGGTGGTTGACCCTCTTCACCTCCCTGTCAGCTGGCCAGGGTAAGTCCAAGAAACCAGGGGGTAGGAGCTGCAAGTCTGCTGAGGCTCAGAGCCTGGCCATCACATGGACAGTTCAGAGTTTCAGGTCTCCTGAGTATACACCAACCCAAATGCCAACCACAGGTCTGGTAAAAGTATCAGAAGAGGCATGTGTAGAAAGGTTATATCTGAGTCCAACTCCATCACACTCAGGAACACAAACTCCAAAGTCATGGCCCTGAACTCCAGAGCTATCTGCCTTGACCATAGAACTGTGAGTTGCTGCAGTCCTCAGGAGAACCAGCACCTGGGTTTCCATCTACCTTGGCTGTCTCTGGTACCCTGCTGAGGCATGCATAAGCATCACCCCCTGATGACCTCCTGACTCTTTTTTGGAGACTCTTAGCAATATAAACTCACTTGTCCTTTCCATTCCCCCCTTTTTTATCCAAAGTCAAAAAGCAGTTATTAACACCTGATATTACATGTAGGCTGAGATATTCTGCTGGTCTGAGTTGACCTCTTTGTTCAAGATCTTTTGGTAGTTACATCATCAGCTGGTGCTTGGTAATAATCCCTCAGTGCCACAGAGCCTCATCCCTGGGAGTCATGTCCCATGCTGGGAGGAAGGCAATGCATCTACATGCTGAGTTTGGCTTAGAGAGTGGCCACATCTGAGCAACATGGAGACTCTTATGAGGTAACTCTTAGGCACCCCACAGCTATAGTCCTAGTTCATATTTCAGGCACACAGGCTCATAATTGGAGCCATCAGTATCAAGGGCTCATCGTTGGACCTTCCATCTTTATTGGTCTTTACCATTGCACTTGGGGGATTGTTGTTGTTCCACTGGGGAGTGTAATAGAGCTTCCCTGGTCAGGAATTCAGCACTCTCTCATCTGTTGTTTCTAACTGAAACCACTATGAAAATATCCAAACCTTTCTATGTACCCTGTATACATGCCCTGGAGAACTCCCTCCCAACTGTGTGCAGCCCTCTAATGACACCCCACATGAGTGCTCCTCTCCCACCATACTTGAACCTCTCTGTAGTACAAAACTTCAAAAAGGAAGCTCAATATATTTCCAGGCTCCATTAATAAGAAAAAGGAATATAATGATGGGTTTAAAGGTTAGATACAGACTACACAGAAATTTAGGAAAATTAAATAAAGGAAAAATAAGTTGGGGCATCAAAAAAATGAAAAAGCTTTGTTTTTGACATTTTGCCTTTCATCACTGCTACAGGTATTGCATTGTATGTACAGTGGCAAGGCAGTTTCTTCAATTTCTTCCTCAGTATCTACCTCCTTTTTTTTTCCCCTGATTATTAAGTTTCTCTTGACATAAGTTTTAGGTCACAGTAATTCACATATACAATATATGGTACTCCCACATATCCAGCATCAAACCCTTTGTCCCTTCCTCAACAGTGACCTTTTTACATGTTCATATTATATTTGCTGCAGCTAATGTACAGATATTGAAATGAGAGCTTTCAAACATGGTTCCATTTGGGTTTACATCATGGTTTATATTTTAGACTATACAATTTTCTAAATTTTTGTTATCTTGTGTTTTACATTATGGTTTACATTTTAGCATATAGACTTTTATACATTTTTAGTGTAAATTAACATGACCTATATCCATCATGGCATGATCTTATGGAACACTTCCATTGTCCCACAGTTACCCTGATTCCATGTATTCAACACCTCTTTCCCCCTCCCCTCAGGGCCCACCATGACAATCAATCTTCAATACTTGAGGGACCATATTCAGAGATAACTTGCAAAAATGTTGAGGGCTTGATATACTTGACTGCCCTAACCTATTGGGAGCCACCGATTCTCTCAAGACATACAATTCCCTCTGTTTGAGAACAGTCCTCCCCAGGATGTGGGTATACCTTCACTCTCATAGTATGGGTCTCCACCCAATGATATAATCCACTATGACAAAATGAGCACTCACACACTCCCCAGAAGCTTGCTCTGTGTCAGATGCCCCCTGCCCTTAAGCATCTGAAACAGGCAACCTTCCATATTACATTCTCTAAAGAGTTTTCTCTGCACCACAATTTCAACCACATACCTGACAATCTCCCATAATTAAATGTTCCCCTCACCCTCTGCCCAATTTCTTGAGCAATCTGACCCATTCTCCCATCCCTAGTGCCCCTAAAACCCAGGCAGCACCACCCTAAATTATCTCTATGCCCCCATTTTATCCCTTCCCTGTTCAAATACTTACCTCCAGCTTATAGATTTCACCCAAGTAGCTGTCAACTCAAAACCTTCCTCTACCCTCCAACTACCTTAAAGTTTATCTTCCAGTCTCCAGCTCTCTGAGACAGCTTGGTTTACTTATTTCATATCAGAGAGGTCATGTAGTATTGTCCTTCAATGCCTGGGTTGCTTCACTCAACATAAGGTTCTTAAGATTCATCCATGTTATCACATGTGTTTGTACTCTATTTGTTCTTATAGCTGAGTAGTAGTCCATTGTATGTATATACCACATTTTATTTATCCATTCATCTGTTGATGGGCATTTGGGTTGATTCCAACTTTTGGCAATAGTGAACAATTCTATTATGAACATTGATGTGCATGTATTGATTTGTGTCCTTGTTTTCAGATCTTCTGGGTATATACCCAGCAGTGGAATTTCTGGGTCATATGGCAGATCCATAGCTAGCTTTTTGAGAAACTGCCAAACTGTCCTCCAGAATGGCTGAATCCCTCTGCATTCCCACCAGCAGTGGATGAGTGTTCCCATTCCTCCACATCCTCTCCAACAATTGTAGTCTTCTGATTTTTTGATAGCTGCCAGTCTTATGGGAGTAAGATGGCATCTCATTGTTGTTTTGATTTGCATTTCCCTAATAGCTAGGGATTTTGAGCATTTTTTTCATGTGTTTTGTAGCCATTTGTATATCATCTTTGGAAAAGTGTCTGTTCAAATCTTTTTCCCATTTTTTAAATGGGCTGTTTGTCTTTTCACTTTCAAGCTATAGGAGTTCTTTATATATGGAAGATATAAGTCTCCTATCAGATATATGGTTACCAAATATTTTCTCCCATTGTGTAGGCTCTCTTTTCACTTTCCTGAAAAGCTCCTTTGAGATGCAGAAGGCTTTAATTTTGAGGAAGTCCCATTTATCTATTTGTTCTTTTGCTGCTCATACTTTTGGTGTGAAGTTCATAAAGCCCTTTCCTATTACAAGGTCCTGTAGATGCTTTCCAATTGCAGAGACTTTTAATAGCCAGTTTGTACATAGTATTTGTGTGTGTATGTATGTACACATACATACTCACAGGTAACATAAATATATGTAATAGAAAATGTAGCTTGTCAGTAAGTGACACAAGTTGCAGACTTGGAATTGCAGATGAGCTGGAAGAATAGTACAGATATTTAATGAGTTTTTGTTTTGCTTTTTAATTAATGATCATTAACCTTTCTATGCACACAATAGCATAAGAGTTTGATACATGGGGTCAGACAAACTGAGATGCTCGTTATTCAGTGGCAGACTGGAAATAGGTTAGTATTTGGGATTAACACTGTTAAGGCTGGATATAGGTTTAAATGATCACTTCCTATCTTCCAATGTGGATTTAACAAAAAGTTTCAAGCTTCTTGTTTGGAAGATTAATTAGGTTTGTTTTTTAATATATAAATAGCTGATTGCTAAATTTGGTCAGATTTTTCCTGATTGCCAAATTTGGTCAGATTTCTACTGATTGGCTGCTCTAAATTCTTAGTACATATCCTAGTAAATTACACTTAGTGAATTGTCTTATGTGTAGTTGTTGCATTTTGGAAATACCTAATTTGTAATATTAAAAAAAATATTTCCACATAAGGTATCTGCTTGCAGGTCAGAAAATGAAAAAAATGTAATTGTGTAATGCTCTGAAAGGTGTAAGAAAAAAAATGCTGAAATAAAATTTACTAAATCTAAACCAAAAAACTCTAAATGCTTACTTTTAAAATTGGCATGAAGCTGTAAATGCTCATATTAAAAATGAGGAAAGGTTTTATATTAGAGACTTAACCTCAAACCTAGAAGAACCAGAGAAAAAGAAGATCAAGCTAAACCCAAAGCAAGTAGAAGTAATTAAATAACAAGGTTTAGAGCAGAGATTAATGAAATAGAATACAATAAAACAATAGAATCAGTGAAACTGAAACTTGGGTCTTTGAAAAGTTCAATAAAACAGGCACACCTTTCTTTCAGCTTCTTTTTACTCCATCTGTGGCTGTTCTCTCTGCTGGGCATTGATTTTAGCTTCAGGAGTCTTTTCCCTGTCTCTGCAGTTTTTTTCTCCATCAGTGACTTTTTATTCCTCCATATATAAAGGACTCCAGTAGAAGGATTAAGACACACCCTGGGTCACACAATCTAATCAAAGGCCCTCAATGGTGTAATTTAATCAAAAAATCCCACCAACAATTGGTTTCCACACAGGGAATTAATTAGCTCTAAGGACATGATTTTCTAGGGTCTAAAAATTCTCAAACTACCATGCCCCATAGTCCAACTATTAGATATAAATCCAAAAGAATGGAATTGCACAATGATATTCATAGCAGCATTATGCAAAATTGCAAAAAGTTGGAAGTAACCCAAGTGTCCATCAACTGGTGAATGGGAAAAAATGTGCTATATTCATACAATGGAATATTATTCAGTCATAAAAAGAAATGCAGATTTGATACATGCATTGTGAAGATTTGAAGCTGTATATACCTTAGAAAAAGAAGCTCTTAAAAGCAATCCATTCCTATGGATGCATGCCCACAGTAAGTAGGGCCTTTTGATGAGGTTCATTCAGTTACAGTGTGACCCATCTCAATCAGGGTGGAACTTACTCCTATTTCTGCAGTCCTTTCTAAACAGAACACATTATGGAGAGAAAAAAGCCATCTTAGGAAGAAGCTGGAGTCATGAAACCTAGAAGAAAAAGAAGAGACCAGGAGAGGCCACCATATGCCTTGCCATGGGCAGAGGAGCCAAGAATCACTGTAGTAGTCTTAAAGAAGAAATCATAGCCTTGATGGATTACAGGAGTTGAACATATTCCTGTACTATAACCATGAACAAATAAATTCCCATTGTTTAAGCCAAACCTATTTCATGACATTTGCTCTAAGAAGTCTAGGAAAATAGATTTCTGTACCAGGATAGTGGAGTGCTGCTATTGGAAGCTCTAAAAATGTAGAAATGGCATTGGAATTGAGTAATGGTTAGAGGCACATACAACTGTGCAGCACTTGCTAGAAAAAGTTTAAAGATTACTTTCTAGTGTCTGTTCCTAGAAATATGGACACTAAATATACTTCCATTGAGGCCTTAGATGGAAATTTGAAAACTGGAGTTAAAGTGATCCTTGTTCAAAATGGCAAAGAACTTGGCAAAATTAAGTTCTGATGTTGGTGGAAGGCAGAACTTGAAAGTAATGAGCTGGGATATTTAGCTGAAGAGTTTTCCAAGGTAACTATAGAAAGGGCAGTTTGCCCTTCATTGCAGCTTATAGTAAAATATAAGAGGAAAGGAAAAAGCTGATAACTGAAATCCTGAGCATAAAGAAACCAGAAATTGATGGCTTGGAAAACTCTGGGCTTCCATAAAGCAAGTCCCTAGAGAACAGTGTCCGTATGAGAGTTTAACTGAACATGAACCCAATTAGACAGACATTCCAGGGCAACTCAGACATTCCTGAGTGTAGTTACTCAGGAAAAAACTGTGAAAAGGCCTGTTTGATGGATTCAACCCTGTTTACTACATGCAGACCAAAACGATTTTTTTGCAAGATCTGTATGTATAAGTGGAACCACTGCCAGCCTGGATTAAAAGGGAGACATTGAAGACTAAAATCACTTCAAGGGCAGAACCATGGAAGCTGAATTCTGGACCAAACACAATTCAGGCCAAGAGTGTGGACACACTATGTGTGCAGAAAATGTGCATCTGCCATAGCTTTGGAGAGGGCAGGCCTTCCAGTCCATTGTTCAGGAAAAGTGTTATCGCCCCAGTGTTCTAGGAAGTTGGAACCTATGTCCCAAGATTGCTGACAGCCTAGATGTCATCTCAGTGGTGGAGAGGGTGGTGCCTCCACCACCAGTATTTGGGGAGAGCATTTTCACTGCACACACACTTGGAAGGGTTGTCCTCCACTCCATCAGGCCCATAGAACAAGACATCTTTGCATAGAGGACTCTCAGAGTATGCCCTTCAGGGTTTCATAATTGCTTGGAAACTCTAATCCCTATTTTCCTTCCAACTTCTCCCTGTGGGAATGGGAATGTTTATCCTATGCCTGTCTCTCAATTGTACATTGGAAGCAGATAACTTTTTAATTAGGATTCCCAGGTCAACTGAAGGAGGGAAACTGTGCCACAGGACAGACCACACCCATAACCAATTCTGATGAGACTTTGTAATAAACATTGTTTCTGAAATGATTTAAAGTCTTTGGGATATTGGGATGGAATAAATGTATTTTGCATATGGGGAGAACATGTCTTTAGCAGATCCAGAGGATGGACTGTGATGGCACAATGCTGAAATGTGCCCCTGAAAAGCACATTCTTAAATCTAATTCACTCCTGTGGGTGTGAGCCCACTGTAATTATGGATTTTTGTTAAGGTTACTTCATTTAGGGTGTCACCAACATCAATCAGGATGGGTATTAATAAACAGAATGAATACAGAGAGAGAGAGAGAAAGCCATGGAAGCAAAAAGCTGAAATCAACAAAAACTGGAAGAGAAAGGAGAGACCAGCAGATGCCACCATGTGCCATGTGGTAGAGGAGTCAGTGATTGCCAGAAGCTGCTCTTCAGGAAGAAAGCATCACCTTGATGATACCTTGATTCAGAACATTTTTCTGAACTCTAACCATGAGTGAATAAGTTCCCATTGTTTAAGTGAACTCATTTCATGGTATTTGTTTTGAGCAGTCTAGGGAACTAAAACATGAGACAGTGTGGATGAAGCTTGAAGACATGTTAAATGAAATAAACCAGGCAGAAAAGTACAAATGTTGTATGATTTCATGGATATGAACCTGGAATAAGCAAACTTAAGAGTCAGAATCTAGAATATAGGATACCAGAGGATGAGGTGTGGAGAGGGAATGGGAAATTATGGGTTAAAATGTGCACGGCTCTTATTTGGAAATGATGTAACTGTTTTGGTGGTGGGTGGTGGTGATGGTGGCACAACATTGTGAAGGTAATTAAGAACCCTGAAATAGCCATCTGAATGTGGTTAGAAGAAGAAATGTAAAGTTTTGTACATGGTAAAAAAATAAAACTTTTACAAAACTCCAGGGAACTGCACTACATAATCAACAAACCCGACCTTAAGCCATAGACTAGAGTTCATAGTACAATTATAAAAATGTGCTCTTATCAATTGTAATATAATTTCCACACCAATGCTCGGTGTTAATATTTGGATGGTATATGGGAATCTTGTATATCATGTATGATTTCTCTGTAAACCCACAACTTCTCTCAGAAAGAAAAAAAATGGTATTGACATTTGATAAAAGAAAAATTTGTGATGAAAAAATCTTAATTAATTTTAAAAGTAGCCCAATAGGATGATCATGTCTTTTTTAATATAATTTTTAATTGTCTATTTTTTAAAGATACATAGATCACAGAAAATGTTACATTAAAAAATGTAAGAGTTTCCTATAACCCTCACACACACACTCCTCCCACACCAACAACCTCTTCCATCATCGTGGCACATTCATTGAATTTGGTGAATACACTTTGGAGCACTGCTGCACCACATGAATAGTGGTTTACATTGTAGTTTCTACCCTCCCCGGTACCTTCAGTGGGTTATGGCCCATGGTTCCTGGCTTCCTCCTTCAAGATAGTCCCTCCCCCACTTCCTGCCTTGGCCCCTGTCTCCAAAATGTTTGCAGACTCAAGCAGGAACTACCTTGCATGCTCTTTTCTTTCTTCCTCCCTTGATGATGTCATGGGGTCCAGAACATGTCACCGCACCCACTCATAAATAAGCCAACCTAAGGGACAATGGGGCAGGGGGGTGGGGGTAGGAGTGGTAAGGGTGTGGAGGACAACTTTTTGCTGCATCACATGACATGAGCAGCCCCATGAAGCTTTTGTGTAGGTCTTTTATGTGGTGCAGTAAACTCACTAGGGCCCAAACAGACTCCCATCAGGACTGATGGTTTCTGAAGTTCTGCAGATAAAAGGCAAAACACAATAGTGGTGCTTTGTAGCATGATTTGCAGGCTTCAGAGACTCTCTTTCAGCTTTCCCCAAAGCAAGAGTCTTTACAGATATATGTGCACTCTTTCTCCTCCTACCAGGGAGAAGTCCAAGGAGTTTTCACCCTCTCTTTGGACCTCATTGTTGAGCTCCACCAACACTGTGCACCCCCAGAGCTACTCCTCACTGCAGGTGAGCAGAGGACTGCTACCACATAAATACAGGGGTGGGCAGATGCAGCCTCATGGCCTCAAGGACAAGCTTCAAGCAATGCTCTGAATTGCTGGACTACTGAGATTAAGCATGTTTAGGGGGCCCAAGGGTGATACTTAATCTCAACCATGTGTTATGGAGAAGAAAGGAAAAATAAAGTGGGAGGCACATGATTTGTCACTGTGGCCATGTATGTGTGTGAGAGAGAAACAGTGACAGAAGTGGGTGTAATGGAGTCACAGGTCACGGATTCCCTTCAGCACAGTGTGCTGGCCACTGCCCTGGCTTTGGAAGGCAGCACACATCAAGGGGTAGATGGGTTACATGACAAGGACACAGGAGTCTAAGAGGTGGATCTAGGACTGTTTTCTCCATGATCTTTTCAATTTTTCTGTATTTGAAATTTTCCATAATGAAATGATGGGGGAATACCTCTGTGCAGAAAACAGATGGATAGCAAAGACAGTGTATTTGAATGTGAGCAGCTGAATTTTAAGGCATGGGGTGTGACCAGGTGCCCCACAGAGGGACAAATGAGAAGGGTCCCAGGTGGAACCCCAGGCAGGGTGATGGTTAGGGTAGGAGAAGCAGATGACAGTAGAGACCTGGGGAGAGGACAGCAAACAGTTACCTCAGGTCTAAGGTCCCATGGGAGACCCAGGTCTAGGTGCTCCCTCTGAAGTGATCTCTTGGCCAGGCTGAGACTGCAAATCTTGAACAAGATTCCCTTTAGGCACCGAGGGGCCTGGGTGTAGCTTCTCCAGCAACAGATCTGAATTCTTCTGAGTCATGAAATCATGTATCTCTTTATTGAGGACATCTTTTAATTTCCTTTAATAAATTGTTACATTTTTTTACCTTTGATCTTGCTTGCCTTTGGTTAGATTGATCTGTTTGTGTCATTAGGATACAGAAAAACATAATTTTCTATATTATTCTTTCATTCAACTACCTTGTATTCTCATTCTTTTCCTGTAGATTTTTTCATGGTTCTATGTAAATCAGCAAATAATATACAAGCAATTTTATTTCTTCCTTTCTAAATCCTATGCCCTTAAATTCTTTTTCTAATCTTTTTTGCTCTACCCAAGGACTGCCAGTATAATGTTGACTAGAAGTGTTAGTGAATATTCTATTCTCATCCTTGTCCCTTGTTTTAAAGAGAATATGTTCAATGTTTTAGGAAGATGTTTCCATAGGTGTGGCTTTTGGGGAGAGTGTGACCATCAGCCAGTGTTCTGACAGCTCTGATCCTGTGCTCTGGGATTGCAGTGTCTGGCCACGACCATGATGCTTCAAGGGTGTAGCCTCCTCCTTAGTGTTTGGGGAGAGCATGGGAAAGGGTGGGACTGCTGCTCCATTAGGCCCAGAGGCCAAACATCATTCTATAGAAGACCCTCAGACCTCGACATCTGATGAAGGAGTCCCTGCTGTGTCTCAGAATTGTTTGGGACACATGAACCCTGTATTTCCTTCCAGTTTCTCCCTGTGGGAATAGGAATGCATATCCTATGCCTGTCCTTCCATTGTGTACTGGAAGCAGATACCTTGTTCTCAGATTCACAGGTCCACAGACAGAGAATTATGCCCCAGGACAGAACACACCTATAACTGATTTTTTTGAAACAAGGCAATTTTATGGATACATATTAACAAAGCAACAATTCATCCAGTGTATAAGCAATGGTATTTGATATAATAACAGGTATGCATTCATCACCTCAATCATCATTATAGCATTTTCATTCTTTCGATAATGATAATAACAAAAGGCAAACTAACAAATTCTTCACCTCTTTATCTCTCTATGCTTCCCCTGTTGTGTACATAGCTGCTATTTCTGGCTATTCTTGCACAATTAATTATTTATTAAGCAGCTAGAACCAATTTTGATGAGACTTTGTACTTAATGCTGACACTGAAATGACTTAAGGCTTTGGGGATATTTTGATGGAATGGATGTATTTTTCATTTGGAAAGTAACATCTTTGGGGGTCCTAAGGGTGGGGTGTGGTGTTTTGAAGCTGTATGTATCCCAGAAAAACATGTTCTTTAATCTGCATCATTGATATGGAGGTAAACCCATTGTAAGTAGGATCTTTTGAGGAGACTGCTTTAATTAAGACATCCATTCAGGATTAGGCTTAATCCTATTATTGGAGTCCTTTATAAGAGAATGAAATTCAGACAAAGAGAGAAAGCCATGAAAAAAGAAGCTGAAATCAATGAAGCCTAGAAAAGAAGGGAGAGACTGGCAGATGCACCATGGGCCTTGCCAAGTGGCAGAGGAGCCAAAGATTGCTGCCAGCAGGTCTTCAGAGGAAAGCATCACTTTGAGATACTTGGATTTGGATATTGTCTCAGGCTCAAAACTGTAAGATAATAAATTCCCATTGATGAAATCTAACCATTTCATGGTATAAGCTTTAAGTAGCTTAGGAACCTAAAACAATGTTCTTTTCTACTACAATCATATTGTTATAATGTTTAGGTTGCAAAGTATATTATGCTTGAAGGTTCATTTGTAAATGTTTTGGGGAAAGGAACTCCTTTTCATGGCAGATCATTTGCTTTTGGCAGTTTTTTTTTTTTTTAATTTTTTTATTTTTTATTGACTTTGTAATAATATTACATTAAAAATATATATGTGAGGTCCCATTCAACCCCACCCCCCCACCCCCCCTCTCCCCCCCCAACAACACTCGTTCCCATCATCATGACACATCCATTGGATTTGGTAAGTACATCTTTGTGCACCTCTGCACCTCATATACATTGGTTCACATCATGGCCCATACTCTCCTCTATTCCATCAAGTAGGCCCTGTGAGGATTTACAATGTCTGGTGATTACCTCTGAAGCACCATCCAGGGCAGCTCCATGTCCCGAAGACGCCTCCACCTCTCATCTCTTCCTGCCTTTCCCCATACCCTTTGTCCATTATGTCCACTTTTCCCAATCCAATGCCACCTCTTCTATGTGGACACTGGATTGGTTGTGTCCATTGCACCTTTATGTCAAGAGGAGGCTCAGATTCCACCTGGATGCTGGATGCAATCCTCCCATTTTCAGTTGTAATCACTCTAGGCTCCATGGTGTGGTGGTTTGGCAGTTTTTAATTCCAAAGATGGATTGCTTTTCTGGCAGGTCACTGTCCCTTTGTCTTTTTTATGAACATATTCCAAATCAATTATTTTTCACTGTCGACTATGAATTTAGAATTGCTTTGCTTTGATTCTATAGGATGTTGTATCTTGGAAATAATTCAATTCTGTAGACTGAAGAGAATTCTTTCATGAGAAAGTCTCAAAGAGAATGATCTATAATGTCTTAAGACCAGTGGAAATGAATGGTTTAAAAAGCAGTAGCTCCCTCTTAAATTTACATTTATTCTTTGAATCCAATTCTGTTAAGGTACAAATGTCTATTTATCCCTTCAAATCTGTCACTATTTGCTTTATATATTATGGGGCTCTGCCATTAGATGCATATATATATGATTATGTCTCTTTGTTGATTATGCCTCCCTGTTAATTGCCCCCTTTATCAGTATATAATGACTGTCTTTGCCCCTCTTAACAGTTGTTCATTTTAAGTCTGTTTTACAGGCAATTAGTTTGACAACTCCAGTGGTCTTTTGGTTACTATGAGATCCAGGAGAACTTCTAGGAAAGTAAATGTCCATGAAGCCATTTTAAGTTCATGTTCCAACTTTAAGGTGATACGTCATGTGAGGTGGTGGTCTGTAGTAGGATGCATAAAACTGGTATTGGGGAGAGACTGTAGCTACCGATAATGAGAAGATTTGAGAGAGGATCATGCAATGCATGGCTGCAGAGTGTGGAGACAAGATCACAGGAGGAGAAAAGTAAAGAATGGAAAGGGCAGTGTATTGGCCAGTTGAGATTTGAGGAGTATTGGAGAGAGTAACAGAGTGTCAGTACTGGAAACTCAGAAATCAGGGGGAAGCAGATTTAGCTCAACTGATAGAGTATCTGCCTACCACTTGGGAGGTCCAGGGTTCAAACACAGGGCCTCCTGGCCTGTGTGATGAGCTGGCCCATGTGCAGTGCTGATACATTCAAAGAGTGCTGTACCAAGCAGGGGTGTCCAGGGGAGCTCCATGCACAAAGAGTATACCCCTCAAGGAGAGCTGCCCCATACAAAAAAGGCACAGCCTGCCCAGGAGTGGTGCCACACACACCAAGGGCTGATGCAGCAAGATGATGCAATAAAAAGTGACATGGATTCCCAGTGCCACTGACAAGAATGTAAGCCGACAAAGAACATACAGTGAATGGACACAGAGAGCAGATAATGGGGGGGGTAGGGGTGAAAGGGGAAAGAAATAAAAAATGAGGGGCCTACAGTCAACAGCAAGTGAGGGCAGTGGGTGATATCATCTGGTGACATGAGATTCAAACATTGGTCTGTGCCTCTGTTTAGGAAATAGGAAAGAATAATTACCTGAAAAGAGCAAGTTGGATAACCCCCCACTCTAGGCCAGAGGTAAGGGGTGTAAGCAGAAACTGCAGCCATCCTTGTGGTGGATGCTTGGACCATAGGGAGAGTTGGGTTTCCCATACAGCAGGCTTTTCCACTCTCAGCACTGTTGGCACCCTGGACTAGAAAATTCCTGATTGTGGGGCATGCGCAGAGTGCTTTAGGTGTTTACTGGCATCCCTGACCTCTGTCTACCCACTAGATGCCAGTAGTATCTCCTCCCACCAGCCCAGCATTATGTCAACTAAAAGTGCCTCCACAAATGGCTAAATGGCCCTGGGGGGGGGGGCAAAAATCGTTGAGAACGACTACCTTAGAACACTATGGTGATGGAACTTTCAAAGGAGCAGTTGAAGATAAAGCATATTTTGCTGTTGATGTACCACAAATCCAGAGGACTCCAATCTGTGCCATGATATGAACAGTGTTTGGAAACACTATGTTAAGACTGCAGTCATTGGGAGAATGAGAAAGACAGAGCAAAACCCAGGAAGTGAGGAACAAAGGAATTGAGAATAAAGGAATATCAGAATACTAAGCTCATGTGGTTCTGACATGCAGATTGCTGCCACTCCTTCGTTATCAAAAAGTCTGGGCCAAGAGCCTGGCAGAGGTCAGACTACAGTTATAGGCCAAGTACAAGCAGGTTTCCAAATAAAGAAAAGAACTGGTCAGAACATTACATCAAGAGAAATATATGTCATAGCAAGCAGAATGAGTTAACTCTGACCTGAAAATGTCTGTTTTTATTTACAGCATTTGAAAGCAGACAATTCAGTCAATATTCTCTGATTTCAGAGAACTGCCTATACAATTCCTGTTAATGAGATATTGACTAAGGGAGACAAATTTAATGTAATCAGGGAAAGTACACTGAAAGGTCATTTGCACCAAACAGAGAAGTGAGAAAGAGCACAATTTGAAATAGAGGTTGATGAAAAATATAGCAGTTTTAGAGTGAAAACTGATAGTAATAATAAAATGTATATGTGTAATGAACTCTTGAGTGACCAAAATAATGGAGAAAGAACCACAGATTACCCAATTTAATCATAACAGATTAATGCAATATATACTTAAATTCTGCACAAAATTTAACTCAAAGGATCATTGAGCTAAACATGAAACAAAAACATAAAATGCAAGAAAATACATGAAATAACTAGGTGAAACATGATTGGAAATATGCATTTTTTTGGCTTTTTGTTAATTTAAATTTTTAACTAGATAAGTAGGTTGTCAGAAAAATCATGTAACAAATACAGTCTTCCCTTATACCCCCTCTATTATTAGCACATTGCATTAGTGTGGTGCTTTGTTACAATTGATAGAAGAGTATTATAACTGTAGTATTAACAATAGTCCATATTTTATATTAGAGTGTATTTTTTTTCCAGTATATCACCCTCTTATTAACACCTTGCATTTGGGTGTATATGTATATGCCGCATTTTGTTTATCCATATATTGGTTGATAAACAGTTGGTTGATAGCATCTTCTGGCAATTGTGAACACACTAGTGTGAACATATCGGTAAGAGTCCCTGCTTTCAATACTGTTGCATATATGCCTATTGGAGGGATTGCTGAGTCATATTGTAACTCTGTACTTAAAAACTGATAAGCACCAGACACTAAGAGATTCATTTGTTTCCCTCCCCCCGCAACACCCTCCACTGGGCTCAGTGAAAGTAGTTGCTTTTTGTGAGCAATCTCAGTAAGTATTCTATTGATTGGTGAACTCTGTTTTAAAGGATATAAATTGTAGGTCATTTGTAAATGGCATGTCTAGGTAACAATTACAGTGTCCATTTATCCACTATAATCTTAGGTAGTATAGCAGTTTGATATTGTTTATGAATTCCAAAAATAGATATTGGATTATGTTTGTGAACTTGTCTGTTTCTCTGGGCATATTAGATTGGATTGGATTCAGAGGTTTTACTGTTACTTAAGTAATAATTAAGGCTTTGATTGTCAGTACAACATTGATTCCCACCCTCTTGGTGGGTAGGGACTCACAGAGAAAATGACAAGGCAGAAGGGAAAGTTGGAGTTTTGAGCTGGACCCTGGGAAGTAAGCACACAGAGGAGTAGAGCAGCTGAGCCCAGAGAGAAATGAGCCCAGGAAGAGAGGAACCCAGGAAGCCTGAACCCTGGCAGATATCAGCAGCCTTCTTGCTCCAACACATGGGAATAGACTTTGGTGAGAGAAGTAACTTATGCTGACAATTCCTAAAATGCTCAGTCAGTACCACCTATATTCTCCCATTGAGGAAGCTGACACAACAGGATGAAGAGGTTTCAAAATCAGTGGAACTAACATCTGAATCCTAAAATTATCTCCTAGTATTTGGTTTAATGTTGTAGAAATTCCTGAACAAATGCAATGTCAGAAGGTCCGGGAAGGCATGCAAGGACAGAATCTTAAGCACCAGGGCTCCCTGAAGGACCCTTTCCAATTTGAAATACTGATTCTTCTCCCAGCATTTATTTTTAGGCCAGTAAAAAGAATTTATTGGGAGATTGGGGGAAAGAACAGAACTTGCTGAGAAATGGGAGAGAAGGACAGAAACACATCAAGCTTTGGTGTGGGCTCCTCTAGGAAGAGAGCCTCCTGGACTTTTGAGGAAGCCTGCCCTCTCCTTCTCCATGGGGCTGAGTAGCTGCACACTGAGGAGCACCACACACCCATGAAGAAATGGAAGCCCTTGTAATCCTGTCACTTCTGCATGTGAAAACTCACCTATATGTGCACCTGGCTGCCTGCCCAGAGAGCACAGAAACATCCTTGGGCTCAGGGTCTCCTGTACCACTATGAGGAGCAACTCGAAGTGATGCATTCAGGAGGCACTGAGGAGCAAACTGAAACCTGACTGCTTGGATTCAAGTCCCAGCTCCTACACCCACTAGCCATGTGACCTTGAATGACTTACAACTCCTGTGCCTCAATTTCCTCATCCACAAAGTGACAAGAGTAGAGTAAGCACACAGTAAATGATGGATAGCTACTATTGTTGTTGCTGTTGTTCAGAAAGTTTTGTCCAATCCAGGGCACTTCTCCTTCTCACAATGTCCTTACATTGCAGTGTGTATGAGAGTATTCTCCTCCTTCACTCCAATTATAAAACTATGGTTTCAACCAAGCTCATAAAAATAAAAATAAGAAACTAGACTTCTCAAGCCAAAGGACTTACATTAACTATTTCCTAACATGACGATAGGAGCAAAAACCAATAAGATCTCACAGAATTCACTCATGAATAGGAGGAAACTAATTTAAATAAGAAGTTTAAATGAACTCATTTCCACAAAAAAAAGTATTCTTATTGTTTGACATAAGCATGGTAAACATTCTCCCAACTATGAGATAGGCATGGGTTTCACTTTTTAAAGATATAATTTATGCATTTCCACTGATTAGTTTCATAATATTTCAGATTAGTTTTACTGTCAAAAAACATCCCATTTAAAATATCAATTCAACTTTTAAATCATTACGGAACAAAGTATCATTGATTTAAATATACATTCATGATTTAGGGATAACATTTTCACCAATTTTTTTAGAGACAGAGAATATTAGCAATAGGGATAGCTAATATTTATTACACACCAATTAAGTATTTAAGAAGCTAGATGCTATTTTTATATGCTAGCTCATCCTTTTAATCCTTTGATGGGGGTTGTTAGAGAAAAAATGGAGCTCACTGAGACATGGAGACTGACAGGATTGCCGGAAGGAAGTTGATTGGGAAGCTCTCCCAATGGAGGGGACTGGAGAGAGACTTCAGTCCACATTTGGCAGAGGGTGTCATGAATCTATGCAGTCCATCTATAGGCAGGAACATGCTTAGCCAATGGCAGGGGTGGGGCTTGGGTAAGACCAAGGGCCAATAGGGATGGCCAGGGGGGTGGTCTGCTAGTGGTAGTGAATTCTAGGAGTGTGGGAGGGGTTGGTGGTGTCACATGGCTCCTTTGTCTATTCTGGTGGGTAAATGAACTGTATCTGAACACGTAGGCTCTGGATGGGGCTGTTCTAGGTCAAAGGAATTCAAGTCACTGTTAGCCATTGTAAACAGTGTGATCAGTTCATTATTAAACACCTTGAAAGGGAGAAACTTCTAACAGGTTCAGGCCCCTTTTATACAAAAATTTCAGCCTTGAGGTGGATTATTAAATGCTTCTGAGTGCTGATGGATAGCACCCATGTGAGGTTTTTAGCTCAAAAACATAGAGGACTGTACTTCTCAAACTTTAGTATGCATGTGAATCATGTAGGGGTCCCTGAAGTAATGTGCGGGGCTCAAGCCACGTTGTGAGGGAGGATCAATGTGTGCAGAGAGGTGGGGGTGTGGTCAAACATGTCTGTACCTGCAGGTAAGCAGAAAGGAACTGATATTTTGATAAGAAGGAACTCTAAGAACATTCTCTTCAAAGGACTTCGTGCCTGATAGCCCCTGCTCTGAGAACAATGACCTAGTTAACTGCTTTATTATTTTTTAAAGATTTATTTATTTTATTTTATTTCTCTCCCCTTCCCCCCCACCCCAGTTGTCTGTTCTCTAAGTCTATTTGCTTCCTGTTCTTCTTTGTCCACTTCCATTGTTGTCAGCAGCATGGGAATCTGTGTTTCTTTTTGTTCTGTCATCTTGTTGTGTCAGCTCTCTGTGTGTGCAGTGCAATTCCTGGGCAGGCTGAACTTTCTTTTGCACTGGGCAGCTCTCCTTACAGGGTGCACTCCTTGCATGTGGGGCTCCCCTATGCGGGGACACCCCTGTGTGCCACGGCACTCCTTGCACATATCACCACTGCACGTGGGCCAGCTCCATATGGGTCAAGGAGGCCCAGGGTTTGAACCGCGGGCCTCCCATGTGGTAGATGGATGCCCTAACCACTGGACCAAGTCTGCTTCCCTTAACTGCTTTAAATAGAGCTTGTGGTGCCAGCTCAGGGCCTTGGCTTTGCCATCAGCTAGCCCTGGCCCACCTGATCCCCTCTAATCTTGTCTTTGTCTCTATGTATCTTTCTTCAGCTCCTGTCACCTCCCCTCAGGTTCTCAGTTAACCTGGGCAGGTTGCAGCAAATCACCTGGGGAACATTCCTATTATGATTCAAAAGTCTGGGGTGAGGTGTTTCTACAATCTCTCAGAACTTGGTGAGGCTTCTGGTCTATGGAACACATTTTGAACAAGGATCAACTGGTTGTAATAGGGCACAAGTCATATGTGCGAAAAATCTTTTTAAAAATTCAAATTTTAAATATTAAGAATTTCTCAAAAAATCACAGGATTAGAATTAGAAATATTCATATTTCTTGTTGGGATTCTGAAATATATAACACCATAGAACTATTTCATAGCACCCTCTTGTTTCCTTTATCAGTTCAAATTTAGAATCCAATTTCTTGCTGTTTTCCTGAGGGTGGGGTGTGTCCCCTAAAGCCCCTGATTTTTATCAAGGCTGAAAGGCCAAGTACATGCTGCCATACCCTCATACAGGGCCCTTCTCTTCTCTCACGCATGCATAACAGCTCACTTTTAAAGTTCTAGAGATTAGACAACTGGCAGAGTCAGGCTGTATCTAAGGAGCTGGGCCTAGAAGTTCTCCCAGATGAAAGGCAAGCTCTACAACAAAACAGTACCTTACCAAAAGGCAAGAATAAAACCACTGGCTTCCATCCCTGACCTTAGGTGACACACTCCCAGCAATAAGATGATAACATTTGTTTGTACAATATTTTGCATGATAGTTTGGTTCAACTTTGCCAGTGCCAGGTTCAATTTACTTTAAAAGGCCACTGGCTAAACAAAGCAAGTTTACTGAAGGACCTGTGGTCCACCTGGGCCCCTCACCCCCATTCTTTTTGCTAACAGCAACACCTAACTACCAAACCAATACATAGTTGAGAGCATTCCAACTTATTGTAAAGGGTCAGTTAAAAATTTACACCTGCCCTTTTGTCTTTCCTCAGAGTCTTTCAAAGCTACTCTCCAGTCACCAGCAGAACAAGCCTTTCACCCAGGAAAGAGATAAAACAGTCTCTGATTCTGCAAGCTACAAATTCTGAGACCTCTATTTAAAAGATGTTGGTGCATTACATTATTCCCAAGGATTGTTCATTTGTGCACTCACATCAGCTGTTGATGGCCTACCTGTGAGTTGGAACATAGGGGCACTTTTTTTTTTAAGGTTAAGGTAGGTATTCATCACAATTCATTTGAAGATTCCTCTTTAGATGTGGCAAAATGGAGTCAGGCTGGCCCTTAAGCCACAAGACTGGAGTCCTTACAAGCAAAGGAAACTCAGACACAGAAAATCAGTAGAAGCCCCAAATCAGGGAAGCCAGAAGTCACAAAAGAGAAAAGGTGGAACCATGTGATAGAGGCAGAGATTCCAGATAAGGAACCCCACATACTGCAGCAAGCAGCAGCAGAATATTGCAATGTCAGGGAGAAGGTGTGTTCTGTTGAGATCTTTATTTTGGAATTCTAGCTTCCAAACCTGAGGCAATAAGTTTCCAATCCTTAAAACAACCAGCTTTGAAGTATTTATAGTATCAGCCTTGGCGTATTTGATACCAGCAAGTGCTGTGCCTTTGCTACAGATACCTAAAACTGTGGAAGTTATTTAGGAATTCAGTAATTGATAGATCCTGAATTTTTCACAAGTCGTGGGTTTATAGAACCATCATGAATAAAAGAAAGGATTCCCCATTCTGTGTTCCCTTATTCTAATTATTTCATATTAGTGAGATCATATAAGAGTTGTCCACCTGTTTCTGGCTTAATTCTCTCAACATGCTGTCTTCAAGTTTCTCTCTACTGTCACATGAATCAGGACTCCTTTTTCTTTTTATGATGGAATAATAGTCCATTTGATGTTTTCTTTTTTTTTATTTGTTTCTCTCTCCTTCCCCCCCCCCCCCAGTTGTCTGTTCTCTGTGTCTATTTGCTGCATGTTCTTCGTCTGCTTCTGTTGTTGTCAGTGGCATGGGAATCTGTGTCTCTTTTTGTTGTGTCATCTTGCTGCATCAGTTCTCCATGTGTGTGCAGTGCCATTTCTGAGCAGGCTGCACTTTCTTTCATGCTGGGCAGCTCTCCTTACAGGGCACACTCCTTGCACATGGGGTGCACTCCTTGTGCATGGGGCTCCCCTACATGGGGGGGTACCCCTGCATGGCAGGGCACTGCATGTGGGCCAGCTCCACATGGGTCAAGGAGGCCCAGGGTTTGAAATGCTGACCTCCCATGTGGTAGTCAGACACCCTATCCATTGGGCCAAGTCTGCTTCCCTATATTCAACTTCTTTAGGAACTGCCAAGCAGTCCTCCACAGTGACTGTACCACTCTGTATTCCCACTGATGAATAAGTGTTCCTATCTCCACATCCTCTCCATGACATTAGTTCTCTGTCTTTTTAATACTGGCCATTCTGAACGGTGTGAAATGAAACCTTATTGTAGGTTTGAGTAGCATTTTCTTAATTATTAGTGGTGTTGAGCATTTTTTCATGTGGGTTTTTTTTTTGCCATTTGTATTTCTTCTTTGGACACATGTCAATTCAAATCTTTTGCCCATTTTTTAATTGGGTCATTTGTCTTTTAATTGTTGAGTTGTAACCTCTCTTTATATATCCTGGAGATTAAATGCTTATCAGACATAAGATTTCCAAATATTTTCTCCCATTAAGTCAGATGCCTTTTCACCCTTTTGACAAAGTTCTTTGAGGTGCAAAAGTATTCAATGTTGAGGAGGTCCTACTTATCTATGATTTCTTTTGTTGTGTGTGCTTTGGATGTAAGGTCCAAGAAACTACCACTGATCACTAGGTCTTGAAGATGTTTCCTTACATTTTCTTCTAGTAGTTTTATTGTCCTGTCTTTTATATTTAGGTCATTAATCCATTTTGAGTTGATTCTTGTATAGGGGAGTGAGATAGGGTTCCTCTTTCATTCTTTTGATTATAGATTTCCAGTTCTCCCAACACCATTTGTTGCTGAGATTGTTTTGTTTCATTAACATGGATTTGGTAGGTTTGTCAAAAACCATTTGGCCATAGAGACGATGGTTTATTTCTGGACTTTCAATTCTCTTCCACTGATTGATATGTCTACCTGTATGCCAGTATCATGCTGTTTGACAACTGTAGCTTTGTAATGTTTCAAGGTCAGGCAGAGTAATTCCTCCCTGTCTCTCTTCTTTTTTAGAATGCTTTTGGTTTCTCACATATACTTTCCCTTCCAATTGAATTAGATAATTGCCTTTTCTAGTTCTGTAAAGTAGGCTGTTGGAATGTTGATTGGTATTGAATGAACAATGGACTAAAATAGACTCATTATTATTCTCACAATTGAAGAGCTCTTTTCATTGATGTAAAGGCAGTGGCCACCAAAGGTTCTGGAGATGGGAGAGGGAAGAATAGGTGGAATTTGGGGGCATTTTTGGGACATTGATATTGTCCTACATGGCATTGCAGTGATGAATACAGGCCATTGTATATTTTGTCATAACCTACAAAATTATGCAGGACAAAGTGTAAGCTATATTGTAAACTTTAGTACATGGTTAGCAGCAATTCTTCAGTATGAGTTCATCAACTTTAACAAATGTACCACACTAGTGAAGGATGCTGTTAATGTGGGAAAATATGGGAGGTGAACAGAGTGGGGCATATTGGAATTCCTTATATTTTTATGTAACATTCATGTAATCTAAAGCTTCTTTAAAAATTAAAAAAAAATTATTAAAAAAATAGTCCCTGTGCATAAAAAATGTTTCAGATTTCTGTGGAATTAGGGACATCTCACTAACAGAATAATTGAATAATGTTGACAATGACCTGAACTGAGTCTGAAAACACCGCTAAGATATACTGAAGACGGCTGTGTTTTGTCATGTGACAATGAATATGGGGAAGTAGGTCAAAACTTTTTCTCCTTTCTTCTCTGTTCACATAGTCATTTTACCATGTAACACTCTTTATCCAAAATCTATGCTAATCAGCACTGCTTCTGAAACACAATTGGTTCCATCTGAGTCAGGGCTTCAGTATGGCTTATGGCTCCTTGGTTTTATGGCTGCACATGTGACAATCTGAGGCAGTGTAGTAAAACAGGGAATTGATAGTGGATCTGGAACCTGGAAGAAAGCCATTACCATTAAACACGTGTCCTTCGGTGCCCCCAAAATGACTGCTGGAAGACCCTTGCTAGAAACTCCCATTCAGAATGAGATTTCCTCTGGAAGCCAGGAGAAGCCCCAGATATTCACCTCTTTGGCTGACTAATACAGCGGGTATGTGCATGCTTAAAGAAAGTACCAAGAAGGACCGTGAGCAGTGGTGTGAACAGACATCTGCACACCTATGTTCATAGAGGCATTATCCAAACTTGCCAGAAGTTGGAAACAAACCCAGTATCTATCTACCTATGAATGGATAAAGAAACTGTGGTATATACACACGCTGGAATATTATGCAGCTGCAAGGAGAAACGAAGTTATAAAATATTTGACAACATGGAGGAACCTGGAGGACATGTTGAGTGTAGCATGCCAGACACAAAAGGACAAATACTGTATGATTGCATTACTATGAACCAAATACATCGTGTAACATATTATATGATTAGAAAAAAATTTATATGTATTCAGTACATTTGAGAAATGTATGCTTTTATTCAACTGTATTTTCTTTTAATTATTGTTTATATTTTCAATTATTTTAAATGTACAAAATAAAGGTAAAAAGATATTTTATGATTCCATTGATATAAAATGTAAATATAAATAAATTTATAAAAATGACCTTTGATTAGTGGTTATGGACAGCTAGGGAAGGCATGCTAAGGGGTGTGGAGTAATGAAATAATTCTAAAAGTTTTTGTGATGATGAATGCACAATGTTGGGATTATACTAAAAGCCACTGACTCTACACTTAAGGTAGATGTTATGGTATGTGAGTATGTCTGAATAAAACGACTAAATAAATAATTGTGCTAGAATGGCCAGAAATAGCAGCTCTGTAAGGCAGGGGAACAGAGAGAGTGAGGGATGAAGAAGTCTGCTTTTTGCTTATTCTTATTATTGAAATAATGATAACGCACTCGTAATGATGAAGTGATGCCCGCACAACTCCGATATACCAAATACCGTTGCTTGTATTCTTTGGATGTATTGTATGATTTATTAACATGTACGAATAAAATAAATTTGGGAAATAAATTCTCCCCAGAACGCAGGCCAGGGGCCAGCACTCCTCAGGCTCCACAGAGGAGCCAGCCCCCAGCTCCGGGAGAAAGGAGCAGGGACGACAGCCTCTCTCCGGGCCAGGCTCGGCTGCACCGGGCCAGAGGCCCCTCACACCGCGCTTCCAGCAGCTCCAAGCAGCCGGCCTCGGTGACCCACGCCCGGGCCCAGGCCGCCTCTGGTGCACTGTGGGTGGGGACACCCCCACTTGCGGGAAACCCCTGCTCACCAGTCAGGAGCCGCCCTCACGGCGTAGGGCGACATCGCCCTCCTTAGCGCCAGCCGGACCGCGCGTCCATTGGTTGCTGGGCGCTGTCCGTCACGGGGAGGGCCACGCCCCTTTGGGGGCGGAGTTGGGGAACCGGTCCAGACCTGATTGGCCCTCGGGCTCTCAGGCCCTCAAGTCCCGCCCTGCCCCCGCGCGGCGGCCCCTTTAACAGCTGGCGGCGGTTGGGCGCGCGCCCCGCGGACCTGCTGCGCGCTCCCGCGGCACCGCTGCGCGCCCAAGGGCAGGAGGGACGCGGTGTCGGGGCGCACGGGAGGCTGCGGGGAGCGCTCGCCCGCCCTTGGGAACGCCGTGTCCCGCCCGCGCAGCGGTAAGTCTGGGCCCCACGTGGCGTCGGGCGGGCGCAGGCGGGGCCGTAGGCGCAGACGAGGGCGAGCGAGCCCCCTTGCCTCGTGAGGGGCGCCCGTCCCGCGCCCACGGAGGTCCTGCTGCCTCGCCTGCGGGGGGCGGGGTCCTTCGGGGCCGGTGGGGACCAGGCAGGGCAGGCCCTGTGGGGGCTGCTTCCGCGGGCGGCGCGGGCCGGGCGGGGACCTTTCGGGGGTCCAGGCCCAGCGCGGCGGGGCTGGGGGGGGGGGGGCCGAGTCAGAATAAGAGTCCCGCGGCCCACGGGGAAGGCGGCCCACACTTCCCCCACGGTCCCTCCTCCCCCACTTTCCCTACCCCCACGGTCCCTCCCCCCCACTATTCCTTCCCCCAGGGGCCCTCTGCCCACCATGGTCTCTCCCCCCCACACACTATTCCTCCCCCCAGGGGCCCTCTGCCCACGGTCCCTCCTCCCCCCAAACGGTCCCCAGTCTTGGTCCCTTCCCACCCCCCACTTTCCCCCAACACGTTCCTCCTCCCCTTCACAACATACCCCCCCCACTGTCCCTCCTCCCCCATCCTTCGCCCCAGGATCCCTCCCCCCACAGTCCCTCCTTCCCTCCTTGGTCCCTCCCCCGTGGCCCTTCCCCCTCAGTCCCTCATCCTCCTGCTGGCCCTTCCTTCCCCACGCTATCCCTTTCCTCCCCATCCCTCTTCCCCCCATGGCCCCTCCTCTGCCCACAGCCCCCCTCCCTCCCCACATGCCCCCTGTTTGCCCATGGTCCAACCTGCAGCCCTGCCCTCCCTGCCCTCCCTGCCTACCCTCCCAGGTTCCTGGGTGCCTCCCCTTTCAGCGCTCCCTTCCCAGGCCCTCCACTTCACATTTTCCTCCAGGCCCAGGCTGCTTCTCTTTCTTCTCCTCCCCTGGATAGGGCCTGCTGGTGCCTCCCCACAGCGTGGCTTTTACAGGGGAACTGATCTGCTCCCTGGGGAGGGGCCCTGGGAAGGCCCGGGGGGAGCAGGGCTGACACCCGGTGTGTGCCCTCAGGGAGCACAAGGAATGGGGCCCTCTCCTGGGAGGGGCCTGGGGTTTCTGCCCAGCCCAGGAGTTTTGCAGGAACCTCAACAGTTTACAACTAAAAGTGTGTATCCAACCCAGAGGTCTGCGGGTGGCGCTCTTCCTCATCGTGGGCATTTGCATTCTTTGGATCCAAGCCCTGGTGAGCCACTTGAGACTTTCATTTTCTCTCTTCCTCCCGTTTTACTCCTTTCTGCTTTCCGGGAGTACACGCGGCAGGCGAGGTCTGTGGTCTAGGAGCCCACTCCCATCGCACCCCTCCTGGCTGTGTGGCACTGGACGCCCTGGGACAGCCTGAGCCAGGGCCTTCCTCAGAGCTCCCCATGGCCCCAGGGAGGCTTTTCCTTTTGGTAGTGGTTAAAGCTTTTCTTAAAACTTTGATTTGTTGGAGTAATGCTGGGTGGAAATGGTTTGTGTGTCTTGCTAAGATGCTAGCTTGTGAGGGCCAGAGGAGGTTGGCTGGCCAACAGGGGCCACCGGATTTGGGTGCCTGCTAGGGTGCACTGCACAGAGTGGGAAAGGGCACCTACTAGGGGCTGCTGAGGGAGCCCAGGGCTGTGCTGAGCATTTCAGGAGCTCCAGGGCACCTCTGCTTGGCAGAGGGGGTGACCCAGGTGCCTTGGGGACACCATTCTGGCCCTGCTGTGTCTGCCAAGAGCCATCACCCAGCTGACCTTAAAGGAGCCGGCTGCAGAGGAAGCCTCTGCGCTTACTGTTCTCAGCCTCTTAGAAGAGTTGGTTCCATTCCAGGGAAGCAGTTCAGAGCTGGGGAGCAGCTGCTCTAGTTAAGACAGATGTGCTGGACCTCCCCACCCCCACCCCCTTCTTTTGACCCCTGCGCCTCCCCCTGAGCTTCTGAAGGTGGTTTTCACACGATCGCCACCCTGGAAGGGGGAAAGCTAGGCAGAGCTGCTGGGGGCCCTGTCACTTCCACACAGATGACTGTGCCATTCTCCTAATACACTATCACTCAGCTGATCCTAAGTGTGACAAGGAGGAATACAATGTTGCTCAGTGGAAAAATCTGGGGAGGTTTACACCAAAACCTTAACAATGAAATCTTTGGATGAGGATTAGAAGTGTTTTTCTTTTTTAAAAAAATAATAATAATGTTATTGATACATGCTTATATGTTTTTAACAAATCAACTTTATTGGTATACATTAATAAAACAACAATTCATTTAAAGTGTACAACCAAAAAAAAGTGCACAACCAGTGGTGTTTGGTATAATTACATAGTTGTGTATTCATTACCTCAACCAGCATTAGAACATTTTCATTATTTGAATAATAATAAATAAAAATAAATTAATAAGGAAATTCATCACCCCTTGATCTTTGTTTCCCCTGCTGAACCGCTGCTCTTCTTTTGTGCTGTTCTTACACAATTATCTACTTATTAAGTTTTACTGAGATATATTCATATACCATACAATCTATCTGAAGTGTATAATCAGTGACTTTTAATATTATCACAGTATTATGCATTCCTCACCATCAAAAATTTTAGAACATTTTCAGTACTCTAGAAAAAACGCACACCCCTTAGCAGTCCTCCCTAGCCCTATATAACTACTAATTGAACTTCAACTTTATAAATTGACTTGCATTTACCTTTTATATAAATGGGATCACACAATATGTAGTACTTTGTGTCAGGCTTCTTCACTTAGCATAAGTGATATTATGTTACCATCTTTTGTTCAATTTCAAAGAAAACAGGTATATATGCAACTTTATCCATATTCATATATTTTACACATGGTTTTATTATGCTAAAAAAAGCTTGGTTTCTTTATCTTTTTTTTTTTTTTAAAGATTTATTTATTTATTTAATTCCCCCCCCTCCCCTGGTTGTCTGTTCTTGGTGTCTATTTGCTGCGTCTTGTTTCTTTGTCCGCTTCTGTTGTCGTCAGCAGCACGGGAAGTGTGGGTGGCGCCATTCCTGGGCAGGCTGCACTTTCTTTTTCACGCTGGGCGGCTCTCCTCACAGGCGCACTCCTTGCGCATGGGGCTCCCCCACGCGGGGGTCACCTTTGCGTGGCACGGCACTCCTTGCGCGCATCAGCACTCCTTGCGCGCATCAGCACTGCGCATGGCCAGCTCCACACGGGTCAAGGAGGCCCGGGGTTTGAACCACGGACCTCCCATATGGTAGACGGACGCCCTAACCACTGGGCCAAAGTCCGTTTCCCTCTTTATCTTTTTTTTTTTGGTACTTATTTTTCTTGAGTAAAGGATCACATTTTAAAGTCTCTGATTTTCAACTCTTCAGTGTAACCTCACTTTTTAAAAAACATTTTGTACATTTAATAATTGAATATGTAAACAATAATTTAAAAAGAAAAAGAAAACACTGTTGGATAAAGATACCATTTCTCAAATAAATGTACTGGATACATATAAATTTTTTTGAATCAAACATTATGTTACACAATATATTTGGTTCATAGTCACACAATCATACAGTATTTGTCCTTTTGTGTCTGGCTTGCTTCACTCAACATAATGTCCTCTAGATTCTTGCTTGTCATATGCTTTATGATTTCACTTCTTACAGCTATGTAATACTCCATTATGTGAATACACCACAATTTATTTACCCATTCATCAGTTGATGGACGCTTGGGTTTTTTCCAACTTTTGGAATCGTGAATATTGCTGTAGTGAACTTTGGTGTGCAGATGTCTGTTGGTGTTAGTGCTCTTAGTTTTTCTGGATATATACCTAGTAGTGATATTGCAGGGTCATGTAGAAAGTTTATATTCAACTTCTTTAGGAACCGCCAAATGGTCCTCCATAGGGGCTGTACCATTCTGCATTCCCACCAACAGTGAATAACTAACTGTTCATTTCTCTCTACATCCTGTCCACATCCTGTCCAGCAGTTGTGGTTTTCTATCTGTGGCAGGGGGTGATCATTTGTATGGGGTGTCAGTGATGGGGAATAAATAGGAGGAAGCTCACGTGGGCATATGTAAAAGGCATATAAATGTGTTCAGATGTTCATGGGGCATTGCCATGGTGGGTGGAGACTCATAACTGAAGGAATACCCAAGTCCCATCCTGGGGAGCACTGCCACATTCTCTAGTAGGACAGCAAGAATCCCCCAAATACAGGGGCAATGACTAGTGAAGGAGGATGGTCTACTTATGGGTCTTTGATATTGATGACTATAAGAACCTTTATTCTTTTTCTTTTTTTTAAAGATTTATTTATTTATTTTTCTCCCCTCCCTCCCACCCCAGTTGTCTCTTTTCTGTGTCTGTTTACTGCATCTTGTTTCTCTGTCCACTTCTGTTGTTGTCAGTGGCACGGGAATCTGTGTCTCTTTTTGTTGTGTCATCTTGTTGTGTCAGCTCTCTGTGTAGGTGGTGCCATTCTTAGGCAGACTGCACTTTCTTTCATGCTGGGTGGCTCTCCTTACTACGTGGGGGGACACCCTTGTGTGGCACAGTGCTCCTTGCTTGCATCAACACTGCTCATGGGCCAGCTCCACGCGGGTTAAGGAGGCCTGGGGTTTGAACCATGGACCTCCCTTGTGGTAGATGGATGCCCTAACCACTGGGCCAAGTCTGTTTCCCAGAACCTTTACTCTTGAAATTGAAACCTAGCCTAGTATTATAGGGCACTAAGAGTTGCCTTCTCAGAGGTTCCTTTTTGCTTAAATGTGGCCTCTCTCTAAGCCAAACTCAGTGTATAAATACATTATTTTCCCCCAGTGAAGGACATGAATCCTGGGGATGAGTCTGTCTGGCACCAAGGGATTATAACCAAGCACCAACTAGCAATGCAGCTGGAAAAAGCCCTTGACCAAAAGGGGGGAAAGGTCAAGACAAATGAGTTTATAAAGCTAAGAAACTTCAAAGTGAGTTTCTGCCCATCTCAGCAGGATCTTACTGACTGCCAAAGTAGGTACTATCCCAAATATCAGGGCTCCTGAGCATTCTGGAGATATCCAGACACTATAGTCATCACTAGAGCATTTTCATTATCTCAGTGATAATAATAAAAAACAAACAAAAAATTCCACCACCCCTCAATCTTTCTGTGCTTTCTTTATTGTCCACAGCTCCCCTTTCTGACTTATTTTGCACAAATACTTTTTTCTTTCATCTATAAATTGATTTCTATTTACATTTTATATAAATGGAATCATACATTATATTACACAATGCATTTGGTTCATTGTAATGCAATTTTCCTGTATTTGTCCTTTTCTGTCTGGCTTGCTTCACTCAACGTACTGTCCTCCAGGTTCATCAATGTTGTCAATGTTATGACTTCATTTCTTCTTACAGATGCATAATGTTCCATTGTGTGAATATACCACAGTTCTATTATCCATTTTTCAGTTGAGGGACACCTTGGTTGTTTCCAGCTTCTGGCAATTGTGAATAATGCCACTATGAACATAGATGTGTAGATGTCTCTTCATGTCACTGCTCTCACAGCTCTCAGTTCTTCTGGATATATACCCCATAGTGGTATTGCAATGTCATGTGGGAAATCTATATTCAACTTCTTTAGGAGCTGCTGAACTCCACAGTGGCTGTACATTCTTCATTACCAACCACAGTGAATAAGTGTTCCTATCCACATTCTTTCCAACATTTAGTTCTCTAACATTGAATACTTTTTCATATGTTTTTTGCCATTTGTATTTCTTCTTTGGGCAAATGTCTATTCATGTCTTTGGCCCATTTTTAATTGGGTCTTTTGTCTTTATATTGTTGAATTGTAATATCTCTTTATATATCATAGATATTAAACGCTTATCGGATATGTGATTTCTGATTATTTTCTCCCATTGAGTTGGCTGCCTTTTGACAAAGTCTTGTGAGAAGCAAAAGTATTTAATTTTGAGGAGTTCCAAATTATCTGTTTTTTCTTTTGTTGTGTGTACTTTGCGTGTAAGGTCCAAGAAATCACATGAACCATGAAGTCTTTAAGATATTTCCCTACATTTTCTTCTAGTAGTTTTATGGTCCTGCCTTTTATATTTAGGTCTTTGATCCATTTTGAGTTGATTCTTGTATAGGGAATGAGATAGGGGTCCCCTTTCATTCTTTTGGTTATAGATATGCAGCTCTCCCTGTACAATTTGTTGAAGAAACTGTTTTTTCCTGTTAACATGGACTTGGTAGATATGTCAAAAACTAGTTGACCAAAGAGGTAAGGGTTTATTTCTAGGCTTTCAATTCTATTCCACTGTTCAATGTGTCTCTCTTTATGCCAGTACCATGTTGTTTTGACCCCTGAAGCTTTGTAATATGTTTGAAGATCAGACAGTGAAATTCCTCCTATATTATGCTATAGTATAGCATACTATGCTTTTTTAGAATACTTTTGGCTATTCAGGGGTACTTTCCCTTCTAAGTGAATTTGGTAATTGCCTTTTCTATTAATGTGAATTAATTTTGATTGGTATTGTGTTGGATCTTTAAATCAGTTGGGTTAGGATTGACATCTTCACAATAGTCTTCCAGTTCATGAACATGGAATATCTTTCCATTTGTTTAAATCTTTCTAACATTTCTTTTAGTGTTGTTTTGTAGTTTTCTGCTTATAGGTCCTGTACTTCTTTGGTTAAATTGATTCCTAGGTGTTTTAGTCATTTTGTTGCTATTGCTAGTGGAATTTCCCCCCAATTTCCTCTTCAGATTATGCAGTACTAATGTACAAAAACATTATGGATTTCTGCATATTGATCTTGTATCCTGCCACTTTGCTGAATCATTTATTAGCTCAAGTAGCTTTGTTTTGTAGACATTTCTGAATTTTCTAAAAATAGGATCATGTTATCCACAAATAGAGTTTTCCTTCCTATTTATCCTATTTGGATGCCTTTGCTGTTTTCTTTTTCTTGCTCTAAATAGAGCTAGTACAATGTTAAATAAAAAGGTTGCTAGTGAGCATCCTTGTCTTGTTCCTGATCTTAGAGGGAAAGCTTTCAACCCTTCCCCACTAACTAAGATAGTTGTGTGATTTTCATATATACTTTTTATCATATTGAGGAATTTTACTCCTATTCATATCTTTTGAAATGTTTTTATCAAGAAAGGATGCTGGATTTTGTCAGATGCTTTTTCTGATTTTTTTCTGATTTTTTTGATTGAGATGATGTGTTTTGTTTTGTTTTGTTTTTCAGTTTGGTAATGTGGTTGATTTTCTTATGTTGAATGAGCCTTGCCTACCAGGAATAAATCCCACTTGGTCATAATGTACAAGTCTATTGAGATGCTCCTGCATTTAATTTACAAATACTTTGTTGAGAATTCTTGCATCTATGTTTAATAGAGAAATTGGTCTATAATTTTCTTTCCTGGTGGTGTCTTTATATGGCTTTGATTTTACAGTGGTATTGGTTTCATAAAAAGTGTTGGGTAATTTTCCCTCTTCAATTTTTTGAAAGAATGAACAGGATGGGTGTTAATTCTTTTTTAAATGTTTGGTAGAATTCACCTGTAAAGCCATTTGGTTCTAGACTTTTTTTTTTTTTTGATGGGAAGTTTTTGATGATGGATTCAATGTCTTTAAGTGTGAGTGGTTTGTTAAGTTCTTGCATTTCTTATAGTGTCAGTGTAAGTTGTTTGTGCATTTCTAGGAATTTGCCCATTTCATCTAGGTTGTCTAGTTTGTTGACATACAGTTTCTCATAATATCCTCTCAGGATCCTTTTTATTTCTGCGGGGTCAGTCATAGTTCTTCCCTTTTTTTCAGATTATATTTATTTGCCCCTTTTTTTTCTCTGTTAATCTTAGTAGGGGTTTGTAAATTTTACCTATCTTCTCAAAGAACCAGCTTTTGATTTTGATTTTCTCTAAAGTTCTTTTTTCTTTTCAATTTCATTTATTTCTATTTCAATCTTTGTTATTTCTTCTGCTTGCTTTGAAGATTGGTTTGTTGTTCTTTTTCTAGTTTCTCTTGTCGCTCAGTTAAATCTTTGCATTTAGCTCTTTTTTCTCTTTTAATATAAGTGTTTAGGGTTATAAATTTCCCTCTCAAGACTGCCTTTGCTGTATCTCATAAGTTTTTTGTGTGTGTGACATGGATCACAATGCTTATTGCAGACTTATTGGCAGTGATCAGAAACAGAAACAAGGCAAATGTCCATCAACAGAAGACTTGATACACAAAGTATGCTATAATTGTACAGCAGAATGTATGAAAGCAAAATAAACAAAATACAGCTCTAGCAACAACTCAATTTAAAGTTCCAAAATAGGCAAAACTACATTACACAGTGCTGTATATTTTAATTATTTTAAGTCAACCTAGTTATTATTGATATTGGAGAGGGATTATTAGACACAAGAGTCATTGTGTCTATCATTGGGACTCTATCCAATGATATAACCCACTATAGCAAAATGAACATTCACATATTCCCTAGGAGCCTGTCCTGCATCAGATTATCCCCTTTAAGCAACTTAAACAGGTAACTTTCCTTATTATATTTTTGAAAAGTTTTTCTTAGCATTATACTCTCAACCAAATACCTGACAATCTCCTATGTTCGTATGTTGCTAGACCCTCCCCCCAATTCCTTGGGCAATATTACCCATCCTCCAATCCCTAGCCCCCCTTAAACCTGCAAAGCCCCACCCAAAGGTAACCCTATTCCCCCATTTTATCCCTTCCTAGTACAAATACTTACCTCCAGCTTATCATAGAGTTCACCCATATAGGTGTCAGCTTACATCCTTCCTCTACCCCCCGATTTCCTGTAAGCCTATCATCCAGTCTCTACTTCTCTGAGGCAGCTTGCTTTACTTATTTCATATCATTGAGGTCATGTAGTATTTGTCCTTTGATGCCTGGTTTGCTTCACTCAACATAAGGTTCTCAAGATTCATCCATGTTATCACGTGTGTTTGTAGTGTATTTGTTCATAAAGCCGAGTAGTATTCCATTGTATATACCACATTTTATTTATCCATTCATCTCTTGATGTACATTTGGGTTGATTCCAACTGTGGCAATGGTGAACAATGCTACTATGAACATTGGTGTGCATATATCAATTTGTGTCCTTGTTTTCAGTTCTACTGGATATATACCCAGCAGTGGAATTGCTGGGTTATATGGCAAATCTATGGTTAATTTTTTGAGAAAACACCAAACTGTCCTCCAGAATGGTTGGATCCTTCTGCATTCCCACCAGCAATGGATGAGTGTTCCCATTCCTCCACATCCTCTCCAGCATTTGTAGTCTTCTATTTTATTCATAGCTGCCAATCTTATGGGAGTAAGATGGCATCTCATTGTAGTTTTGATTTGCCTTTCCTGATAGCTAGACATTTGGAGCATTTTTTCATGTGCTTTTTAGCCATTTATATTTCTTCTTTGGAAAAGTATCTGTTTAAATCTTTTTCACATTTTTAAAATGTGTTGTTTATCTTTTTCTTTTCAAGATATAGGAGTTCTTTATATATACAAGTTAGGGATGTACTAATTGAGATAAGACACCTGAAAATAAGTCATAAACCAGAAATATATCATCTCCCCTCATGACCTACAGTCAAGAAATTCTGTAGACATTAACCTGGGGTATCCATCCCCTAGCCCTCCATATCTAAATGGTGCAAAACAGCCAAATGTGTCTCCAAGAGGAAGCCACTCACATGAGAAAGCAGGAAAGAGCTTCAGCATCAGGACTTAGGTGAATGTGCCTCCGGGTCAGGGACTTGAAGCACTGCCAACATCGGAAGTTCTGGTAAACACTCTTGGGCTTACAGGAGTCATCCTTGGACTGGGTGGAGGGAGGACCTCTCTCCATGGAGGCCCCCTGTGGCCTGAAGAAAGCATTCCCTGGAGGAATCCTGGGGGCCAACTGGGCAGCTGGTGGTGGAGCCTGAGGAGGAAGGCCTGGGGCCCAGCCTACCTCAGCAGACTGGGTGCACCCCACAGCTGAGGCTGGGATCAAGGGCTCCAGAGCAGAGGCCCTCAAGATCCCAGGAGGGGCATGCTGAGCAGCCCCACAGAGGATCCTTGGGTCACTTGAAATGTGGGGCATCTGAAGAAGGACAAAAGGCTGAGTAGGAGGGGGCTCTGCTGGTCCCCCTAGTTTTCTGATTTGAAGAATGATCTTCTCACCTCCAGTCCCACTGGGGACAAGGCCCCCCTTTCCTGTCACCAACTGTGGCCTGGGGAATGCAGGCAGCAGCAGAGAGCTGCCAGTAAGAAAAGATTAGGGTAGGTGCTGCCCCCAGGGAGGTGGAGGCGGTGGGCCAGGAATGGGTGAAGGGATTAGCAGGGCAGTGCCAGGATACAGGGAGACTCCAGAGTTCATGGTCTTGTCTGGTCCCAGCACTGGAGATGCTGTAGAGACAAGGAAATGGGTGGATTTAGAGGCCACAAAGGCAACACTCTTGAGGCTCTCAGGAACTGTCCTTTACTCATTAGGAAATTGAGAGCTGGAAAAAGTGATTATTAAAAATTTCTTCACCTACACAGCTCTGGATCTACCCAGGCATAACTAAGATGGTTTTCTCTTAATCCAATCTTAATAGTTACTCTTTATTCTTAGCTCCCAAAAGGACATCAACCAGACCTTCCCAGTTCTGCTTACAGGAATAAGAAGAATAAAATATCAACTGAAGGCAAAACCAGAGAATAGCATCAGAAGCACCAATATCAGAATCTAAACTGTCACTGATAAATCACTGAAACTGGAACAACAGTTATGAGTTTAACGTGCTTGAGACAACACAGGACTGGGAAATTGCAGGTACCCTCCTCACAAGACCCCTGGAAGGTCTAAAGTCATCACTTGTTTCTTGTTTTGGACTTGCTTTTCTTTTCATCTCTCCCCTGGGTTTTCCCTGTACAAATTCAAGTTCCCATTCCCATTTTGAACTGATTTTGGGAAGATTCTCCCAGTTCCTTGCTTGTGCATTTGCAATAAATCACCTTCTCACTGAGAGATGTGTTTCTCCTTTGTGGTGCTGGAACAGGCATGCCATTCTGTTGGAATTGCCATACATACATCAAGAGAATCAGAGCTATGAATTTCAAAAAGTGAGCAGGCACCTAGGTGGAGGAAATTCAGAATAGCACCTGTCCCTCTAGTGATTTTATTTCTAGAACTCCAGATCAGGATTTTCCCATAAGAGAACTTGATCCCACTCAGTGAGGCTCCCAGACCTCTGAGTGCTAAGGAGAAAAAAGCAAGTGCTATCAGGACAGCCCCTCTCTGAGGAAATCACTACCTGAAATTCAGCCAGACTCAATATTTGGTGAAGGCTTTCAGTCAGCCTCTTGACCAAAGAGCTGGTGTCAAGGAATTCTTTGGAAAAAATACCCCTCAGCATGCTCACGAGCAGACAAGGAATGTTCTTTTGGGTAAGTTCTAGGGAGCACAAGGGCGTCATGAAGGTGGTAAATTCTTAAGATTATGTTCTGCATCATCTCTTCAGACTGTTACCAATACTACTATTAATGCTAGTACTATTAGTGATAGAGTAACATATACCTAATTGTATATCTTCTCCTTCCCCTCTTCAGAAAGAAACCACCCTTCATTGAGTGTTTTACTGAAAACAAATAGCAGCCACTATCTATTCCATGACCATGAAGTATTCATGGACTATGAGCAACATCTTCACCTCAACTTTAAAATGAAGAGCTGAGGGTTCACCGTGAGGAATTATAGAAGATGAATTGGTTGAACACCTGAGTTTACACAGTTTAAGAAAAAGTTATAAAGTCCAGGTAAACCCAATCTCTAAAACAGGCTGAAGTTACCACAAGTGCCCTGGAAATATTGAATCAAAGGAATCATTTGCCAGGAGTGAAAGTGAAAGGCCTCTGGGCTCGAAGGAGCTTAGAGATTCTGGGCTGGGACCGTTAGAGTAACTTCCAGGCTGCCTCACAAACAGGATATTTCAGTGCTGATGTGACCATGATGAACTCTACCGAAAAGTGTTTTTATGTGAGACCATTGATTCTAACTGCCCCCATAGAATCTCATTTACTCCAGGTCATATTCTTCCAGTAAAACCATAAGTTCCCAGGTGCCTGAAATAATGACAAAGGGTGGAGACTACACTACCACACAACATAAACCCTCTACCATTTAATACACTTGCTATGTGGCTTTTTTCTAGAGAGAAACTCTTCCTGCCTCCAAACTTTCTCATACCTATTGTAGCCCTCTCACATATCTAAGGAGACCCCTTCCTCAATTCTAAGTCTTAGCTTTCCAACCTACCCCACCAATTTCCAGGGAAGAGGTTCTTGGTGGAGTCCAGTGATAACTCCTTCCTCGAGATTCATCTCAAATCTTGTTCCAAGAAGATGGGTCAACTGTGAATTTCTATGGATTTGAAGGATATCAGGGACCCTGATAACACAACACCTTATCCTAAGTGCTTGCCTTTTGAAGTCACCTCAGTACACTTGGACACTGACCACCACTCCCTGACAACCTCTAGCAAAGATTCAATTCTATGCCCTGAGAGTGAACTGCTGCCAACAGATCCTCAGGAATCCACAGAAAGGGTGGAGAAGTTTGAATCTCAACAGGACTAGAATGGAGCACTCAGACATTCTACAGGGGGGAGGGGCAGAGGGCAGGTTGGCTTGAAGTGGGGGAGGGTAGAACTTCATCCAGGACTCTGACAGGGGAAGTTGCAGATGGTCCCTTCAAAGTATAATGGGACAGCACAGTTATTAGGGACTTTGTTAGAGCAATTTATTGATTCTTCCTAATTCATAGCACAAAGACTTCTTCCTAGGTTCTATACTTAAATTGTTTATAAATAAACATTGGTTTGTGCTGGAAAGCCCCTCCACATCAAAGAACTCCAGGCTTATAGGCTTACAGGAAAAATCGATGCTTTTTTCTCATTAATTGCTTGTTAAGTATTTAAAATTTACATTTCAATGATTTTGATTGCTTTTAACAGGTAAACTTTGCATGGTGTGAAAGTCAAATTTTGCACAATGAAAAATGTAGTGAGATGTCTTCCACCCACCCACTTCTCCTGGCATCCCAGTCCACATCAGCAGAGGACAATAATGTTTTTGCTCCTTTTGCATCTTTCCAGGAAAGATATCATGCAACTAAAAGCAAACATGATATAAATTCATTATAAACATTTTATGTTTATTTCTGATTATAAACAGTTTATACAAGAGTATATATTTGTTATCTATTGTCAGTTTTACTGCAATTACGGTCTTTCAGCTGGTAGCTTGTTTTCAACTCTTCTTTCCTTAGCATACGCTACAAGGAGAAGTTCTTCAATTAATAAAACCTTTAAAATATCCCTAAGAATAATATTCCCAGTTTTAGCAAATAAAAAAATAATCCCCAAAATATTGAAGTTCAGTAAACAATGAATTATATTCTAGCATAAGTATGTCTCAAATTGTATATGACATATATGCTCATACACATTGTTTTCATGAGATTTAAATTTAAGTTAGGTGTCCTCTATTTCATCTGGCAGTGCTACATAAGAAGTGTAACCCATTATGTTTTTAATGGTTACCCTATAAAGAAAAAGAAAGCACTGAACCTACAGTAAAGACAACTGAATTTGTATCTATGCTCCACCCAAGCACGTGATTTTTACATTTCTACTGAATCAGAAAACAGTCACAGGAAGTATTACAAAGTCTGGATCTTTGTTCTACTTCATTGCTAAGAAGCCTGCTAAGAATTTTGCCTCAAGTTTAAGGACACAAGAAAGTCATGAACTAGTTTCTGGACTCAGATCATCAAATGTCCTGATGAAAGGTATCAAAAAAATAACCTTCAAACAAAATCTTACTGAGTCCACATTTACTGTACATAATAAGTAAACTCACTAAAAAAATATTCTAATATGAGGAAAGTCCTAGGATTCAACCAGCAATGGAGTTCAGAGAAAGCATACCTTGAAGGAGTTTCCAGATCCCAAATACTTTGCCAGGATGGTTCTATAAGGAACCCTGCCCCTGAATAGGAAATAAGGCATATTCTTTGAAAGGCCATGAGCTAGAAGAAAACAAATGCAGACAAGGCATGCATAAAAAATCCTTCCAATCTGAGGACACGACCCTAGGTTAGACCTCTTCTAAAACACTTCACGGAGGACCCTATCTCAGTGCACGGGACTGTCCTCCACATCTGTGAGTCTAAAAATCATGAGTGGTCCTTTCCCACATGCTTTCTCCTAGAACTAGGGATGGCTGCTCAGATTCCTGGAGAGGAGGCATGGCCTGAACACACCTCACAGAGCCTTATAAGGCTCCACCTCCTGCCTCTCCTCCATGCCCCTCCCAGGACCTGGTCCCTGCAGGACCTGGAAGCTTGGGGCTTGCACAATTGGCTGTGGGGTTGGGGCTCTGTCACGTGTTCTCTGGTCCTCCAACCACTTCTGATGTCAGTTGGGAACCGGTTCCAGAAGGGAAATGCATGTGCACAGGGAGGAGGGCAAGTCCATAACTGTGAACCCCAGGGTCTGGGGGGGAGGGGTTGTCCCATCACCCTAGTCCCACCACTTCCACCTGCTTTTCTATGTCAGTTGTAAAAAAAATTAAGGTGAAGAGTACACCAACTCATGACTTCCTAGTGGTGTCTCTGGGCTCAGGACTGTGTGTGCTCCTGTGAATCAGGAGCTGCTCCCTAAGGCTGTGGCCCTGCCCTCACTTGTCCCTTCCCCTGTGGGGGAGCATCTGTACTGCGAGAGGGAGGAGCACTGCAGGCCAGACCGGTTGCATTTGTTCAACTAGATGGTAAAGAGTTAAATTAAATTGTTACTAATGTGATCTAAGTCTATATCTGTTACATTGTGATAATACAAAAAATGAGGGAAAATATTTCAGTATATAAAATACCTTCTATTGGGGAAAGAGGGAACACTAAACATTAAGTGCAAATTCAGCATATCTTGGAAATTTTGCTATATTACTTTTTAAGGAAGAAATATTAACCAGTGTTCATGATGAAACCATTATTTTATCACGAATGGGAGAGTCTTTGCTTCATGGAATAATAAACAGTTTTTCAAGGTCTGGTGTCAATTGTGATGGATTTTCAAGCACAGGTTATATATAATAGATATAAGATTTGTGCAAAAATGGACAAAAGTATGTCCGAGTCAATTGACTAAATGCAATTTACAAAAGATAATGTATATTTTCTAACTATTTGTAAAATTTGTGCTGCACATGCTGTATGCTATGCAATGACTGAAATGTATTCTCTATGTTTATATATATACACACACAGAATTATTTTAGAAAGAGTTGGTTCACAGTGTTAAACCTGGCTACATACCACTACGTTCATAACTGGGGCTTTAACTACTTTTATGATTGTATCCAGGAGCTGAGTTCCTCTGGGTGGAAGTGTGTTTTGTGGGGTTGTTAGCAGGTCAGTTAGTGTATCTGAGGATAGAAGGATGTTTTGTACCTGATTGTGGGTATGCAGAGAAGAGGTTGATTGTGTATCTGAAAATGTGATATTCTCTACATGTATTGGTGGGCCTCTTATGGACTGTAGAAATTCAGGGTGTGTGAGCTCTATTGTGCATGTCTTTTGGAACTGTGTTCACATGAATTGAAAGTTTGACACTCGTATTTGCATTTCATAGGTTGGTTGGAATATGATGGATACCTTGAAATCTGTGAATCAGTGGTGTCTGTGTGGATATTTGGGGTTAAGTGAAGGACCTGACTATTTTTTCAGTGAGCCTGAGGCTTTGGATTCTCAGATCCTGTGAGATGCAGTGCATGTATATCAAGGAATTGGTGTTATGTATCTGCAGTTTGAGGCTATGGAAACATTATATGCTGTGTGTGCTTTCCCCATGATTCTCTGGGAATTTTGTGTGTTTAAGTTTGGAAAAGCCTCTGCATATGCATATGGGCAATGCTAGGGAACATGTTAGTATATTAGTCAGTAGGGACTGTGTATCTTCTGTATATTGGTTGGATGTGTGGGATCATTGAAATGTACTCAGGGTACATTGGGTGGTGGTGTATGTTTGGGTGGTGTTCAGGAGTTGTACATAGGTATTTTGGTGTTGAAGGGAAACTGTATAATAATGTATGAAGCTGACAGATGTATATGTTCAGATGGAAGGATTGTGTTTCATGTGCCTATTCTGGAAAATGCTGGAGATATATGTTGATGATCATTAGCAAGTGTAGGGACTAAGTAAATGTGGGAGCTGTATTTGTATTTGGTGATACAGGGTGGTATTTTTTCATATTTGTATTGTATAGGGGAATTGTGTGTAAAATTGAGGCATGTGGTACATTTTATGTGTAATGAGTGTGTACTCTGGGTCACAGTGATTTGGATGTACATTTCCTAGTAGTATGTTATTGAAGCTTTCAGTAGAGAGTTATTAATATGTCTTGTGGGCTCTTAGTATGTGTATATATATCTCATTGAATGGTGGGGTTGTGTGTTTATACATGGAAGTGAACATCTTAGTGTGCTTGAGCTGATCTCACAAATCCCACACCATGGTTTTGCTTAAACAGCATATGTTGGTGTCTCATTTGAGACTGGAAGTCCAGGTCAAAGTGTGGGGAAAACTTGCTTCCTCTGAAAGCCTGTAACATTCTGGTGCATCTTCTGGGAATCCTTGTAGTTCCTTGGATTGTTTCTCAGCCTCTGGTCAGTTGGTGATATCCTTTCCTTCCTAGCTTCTGTGACTTCTTGCTTCTCTTCCTCAGGCCTACAGCCATGTGGAGCAGGACCCACCCACAACTTTAGAGGGCCATGCATGACCTGAAAATGAAAACCAGAGGAAATCCTGTTAACACTGGGTTGACAGCCACAGGAAAGTGGATTAAGGTTAAACACAGGTCTAAATTGCAGGACCTAATTCAATCTACCACAGTGGGATGATTGTATTGGAAGTATGTCTACAAGTTCGAGTTGTGGGAGTGGGGGTATCTAAAACCCCCACATAAAAACCACAAAGACACAATGTGGGGAGAGACAGAGGGTGTGCCTTGACCTGGAAGGATGGAGCGTGGTCTGAGGGCTGCAGACCCCAGGCTGGCATTGCTGCCCCCATATTGGATGTGAAGATTGAGACCTGGAGGCAACAGCCCTCAACCTGGGGGCAGGACATGTCTTACCCTCCTCTTCCCATCTCAGGTCTTCACTGAGTGGCCTTTATGGCCAGGGTCCCTGATGCCCCAGACTCTTCTACTCTCCAAAGGCTGGTGACAGGCCCTTTTCCCTTCAAATTCTGCACCAGGGCATGGGGTCACATGGGCCCTGCCGTAACACACTGGTAAGGTTTGAGGAGACTCTGAAGGTTATTCTGCCACCACTGGGAAACTGCTCCTAAAAGGAAGTCTTTCTGATTTCTGCTGCAGGAATGTGGGACTGAAGGTGGAGGGTGTGTTACAAGAGCCAAGGAAGGAGGCCGAGGACCTGCAGATGTGGAAAGCAGAGCATGCTGCATGGAGCCCAGACAAGGCCTGAAAGAGGCCAGGTATCAGGGGTGAGGTCAGAACAAGGTTTGGCTCTGCAGCAGCAGGTGGAGAGAGCATGTGAGGGATAAGACCCCCAACCCCAACCCTAACCTTAACACCCACACCTCCCCTTTTCCCAGACTCACCTTCTGGCTGCTGCTTCCTCAAGCAGGAAGCCCTGTGGTATCATCAGCCCAGAGCTTACCAGTCTAGGTTCTGGCTGTGGGCCAAGTTCCCTGCTTACCCATCCTTCCATCAGTAAATATGTCTTAATAGGATGGCCCCAGATGAGAAATGGGTATTAAAGCAAACCCAGTATCTCATCATTGGGCATCTAGAAACCATAAAGTTGAGAAACCTGCTGAAACATTGGGACAGATGTGGCTGGAGGCAGCCCTAGCATGAGCTAGCCATGGCATCAGGGGAAGCAGCAGTGGGAGAAGAGAGTATCCTCTGGGTGAGGAAACTGCTGCCCCTGTTGAGAGGGGTCACCTGGAAAAGGCCTTGATGGAGAGGTCCTGACCTTGGAGGGCCAGCATTGTTGGAGGTAGCTCCATCCCAGGGAGGTACCTGAGCTGCCCTTCCTGTAGTGGGTGCCTTCCCTGCATTCTGCCCTTCCCCAGCTTCAGGGAACACAATCAAGAGGGAGCCTGGGGTCAGGGCTAGAGCAGAGCCTCTGCTTTTAGAAAGCCTGGCTCAAATTTGGTTCACCCATGTTGATTCCATGCCCTTTGCGACTGTTTCAATAGTCTTCCCCCTCTGAGCCAGGTCTCACTTATTTGTGAAATGAGGATAACACTGCTAGCTCTGTAGAGCTGTAAATATTGTAGTTAGTACATTCGATTTATAGGAGCTGTGATTGGCATATTCTGAGTTCTCATAAAAATGTTCCTTCTTATTTTTACTAGGTAGAACACATCTGCCAAGTCCCCTAATGCACTCCACTCTGATTCCAAACAAAATCAATTACAAAACTCTCTATGTGATTTCGATCCTCTAGCACTGGGACCTGATCCATTCAGCTCTGAATTCTGCACAGCAGCCTTCACAGTGCTTGCACAAAGGACACCATAAAGAAATGTTTGCTGAATAAGGATTAGATGACCTGAGCATGTGTTTTTAGCTGCCTCCCAGGGTCAGAGTGCAGTAACATGCAGTAAAAGTCTCTTCTAAACTTGGTGAGTTAGAAGTCACAGCTACCTGTGGCAGAAGGCAAAATGACAGAGTGCTTCCCTCCAGGTCTCCTTGCCCTTCCCCTTGTCACACCGCAGTGCCTCCCGCTCTGCCCCTGGGACCTGGTTCTGGGCCTTCCCCTTGCACATCAGCCAGTGACAGGTGCATGTGCTCATGCTCTCCTTCTGAGACTGAGATGTGGGCCAGACTGCTTTTCGTTAGTCTACCCTGACATGTGAAGGAGACTAGATCAGAGGAGAACTTCCAGAAGAGCCAAGCTGCAAACCCCCACCCTCAGACACCTGAGGGAAATCTACACGTATGGCTGTAATCAGTTGAGCTTTGCAGTAGATTGTTTATCTGCACTATTGTGGCAATGGATTAGTGGTATACCTGGAAAATATCTTGAATCTCATTGCCCAGATGCAGATATCCCAGGAAGAGGATTCCAGTGTAGGGTAACTATTTTTATGTGAGGAAATTGACTCTCCCCTTGAGCATTCAATTCTTCTCTTACATTTTCAATCAAGGTTTTTTGTTAACACTCAACCTTATTTTCATTCCCCAGTTTCTATCTGCGGAGTCCACTAGGATTATAGCACTAAATCTCATTGCTGAGTGTACATTTCAGAAATTCAGTTTGCATGTGAGTCCAGGCTAGAGATATTTGTTTATAGCTGGGTTCCTTCACTATAATGTAAGACCTGCATGAGGCACCTTTACCATGACATTGATGCTCCATAAATAATTGTCAAATGAAGAAATGGGTTATATCTGTTTGAATCTCTAAAATGCAATCTGGGATTCAGAGGTTATTGAGCAAGATGGTTAGTAAAGAATCTCTATAAAAAGATAGGTAAATGGGTATGGGCAGAGGGAGCAGTCGAATTGTCACATAGACCCCAAAACTGTCTCAGCTGGCCAGGTGGACGGTGGCTCTAGAAAGTCTGTCATTTCCTCAGTTGAACTGAGTTATCCAGACGTTTCTCACATGCTTCCATCAGGCAATGGATTATGAGCCTCCTGGGAAAGGGCGAGGCCTGCAGAAAGGGGCTCCCTGTCCTGACAATCTCTGCAGGTGCTGCCATCTAGGCTGTCTCCCACCTACATTCCTATCTACTAGAGACTGGAGGCCTTCGTGCAGATGCAGAGAGATCTGTGGCCCTTGAAACTCTCCACAAAACTCATCCCGTTTTAGGCTTGGAGCCATTGCTTTATAGGCATTATTTTTTTATTGTATTTTCTTAAAGATACATATATTATGAATAATATCACATTAAAAAATATAAGAGGTTCTCATTTACACCAGCCCACCCCTCCATGCATTCTGAATGTGTGTGTGTTCTCCAGCTTGTGTGAGATGTCGGTGTGTTTACGGAGATGGGAGTTTCTGTGTATATAACTGCAGTAGTATATGTGAATTCAAAAGGTGGGGACCACGGGTGTGTCACAGTGAAGTTTAGATGGTAAATACATGGGTGGGGTGGTGTTGGAGGTTTCTATATATACATGAAGACTTGTGGGCTGGGTGTCCTAGGGCTGTGGACAATTTATGTGAAAATTCAGGGAGTTTGTAGGTAGATTCTACAGGTTTGGAGAGTGTAGGGAGCTCAGGCAAACTCTGGAGTGTGTGTTAATTCACAAGGCTATGTTTACTCTTCTAATGCATGCATTGGAGGATGGGCCATTAGTAATTTGTGGTATTCATGGAACAAAGCAAGTCAAGTGGCCACCTCTGGGTTCAACAGGGAGGAGATTGTAGTATTTTCTCATCAAAAACACTGCAGAAAGGAACAGCAAATATTCTGCCTAGCAACACAGTGGACCACTTTGGATACTTTTGCATATGTGTGTTTTGGGGTGGCTCTGTTTGTTTTGAGGGGGTAAAGTGAGATATCGTATGTGTCTCTTTGTGAGGTGTGAATTGGGTGTGTGTCTACTCAAAGCATAGGCATTAAATACGTGCTCACACTGCCTGGGTGGGAGTTCAGGGCATTTGTTTTTGGTGTGGACCAAATTTGGAGAGGAGTGACTGGATTTTGTGGGGGGCTGGGTTTGTGAAGGTGAACATATTATCGGGGCCTATGGGCACATTCTGTTCATAGTTTCTCAAGATGGAGGCTTGTGTGAGTTTGTATTTGGGGTGTGAGGTGATTGTGTCCATTTGGGTGAAAGAGGGGGTGTCATGTGTGAGATTTAGGAGAATGTGGAAAAGTTGCTCTTTGTCTTCAGGTTCTTCGGCATCGTACCTAGGTGTGTGTTCACAGGGTTTGGGGGATTGACTGTTCCTTAAGTACTTGGTAATATCTGAGTTTATCTTGAATGCCTTTGGTTGTTGTCAGAGTCTATGGGATTGATTTGGGGGTTTTGTGAATTTTGGTGTATTTTTTATGGAATGCGAGGATATGTTTACTACTAAGTGCTTGTTTGTCCATGGATGTTTAGAGATTGTGTTTTTGTACTAAAGGTTAATTTTTACTGGGAATTGTGGGATTTACATAAATATATTTTTAAAGTTACATTAAAAAAATATGGGGTCTCCATATAGTGCCCACCCCCTCACCCCATTCCTCCCACATCAACAACCTCTTTCATTATCATGGCACATTCACTGCACTTGGTGAATACATTGTGGAGCACTGCTGCACCACATGGACAGTGGTTTACATAGTAGTTTACACTCTAACCCAGTCCACCCAGTGGGCCATGGCAGGACCTACAGTGTCCAGCAACTGTCCCTGCAGTACCACCAAGCACAACTCCAAGTTGTGAACCTGTCCACACAGCATACCTCTTCTTCCCTCTCCCTACCCTCAGCAGCTACCAGGGCCACATCCTCCACATTAATGCTACATTTTCCTCCATTACTAATCACAACAGTTCCAGAATAGAATATCAGTAAGTCCAGTCTAATGCATACTCTATTCCTCCATCCTGTGGACCCTGGGATGGTTATGCCCACTCCACCTCTATATCGAGAGGGGGCTTAGATTCCACATGGATGATGGATGCAATTCTCCTGCTTGCAGTTGTAGGCCCTCTTGGCTCCCTGGTGTGGTGCTTGACCTTCTTCATGTCCCTGTTTACTGGCTGGAGCAAGTTCATTAAAATAGAGGGTGGGAGCTGCCAGTCTGTTGAGGCTCAGGGCCTGGCTATCACATGGACAGTCCAGAGATTCAGGGCCCCTGAGCATACTCCAAACCCCAGTGCCAACCACAGATCCGGTAAAAGTAACAGGATTGGCTTCTGAAAAAAGATCACATCTGAGTTCGACTCCATCCCACTCAGGAACACCAACTCCAAAGTAGGGCCAAGAGACCTGGCACTTAATGCCGTCGAATAGAGAGAACTGTATCTCTCGTGAGAAAGGACGGCTCCCAGGGCATTAGATTGGCAGGCGTTGTGGGCCCTAAGGGGAGGGGAAAATGGACGTGCAATGGATAGAACAAAGGTAAATAAGGGGGAAAAAGAGGAGTTATGTGAGAGTACACGAGGATGAATATAAAACAGCTAATATTACACCAAAAACATATAGGGGACGACAGACTAATAATGAAAACCATAAGACAAAACATAGGATAACTAAAAAATTTAGAAAACTGTACAACCTAAAGTATGGACCACATAGTAAGCACAAATGTTACCTTGTTTGAAAACTATAGTTTCAGAATCTGTACATCAGTTTCAGGAAATATGATATGAATAAGTTAAAAGATTATTGCTGTGGAAGGGAAAAGGTTTTATGGTGGATCTGGGGAAATACTGTATATTGTATATATGAATTTTGGTGATCTAAGACTCTTCTGAAGCTGACATTATGTTGGGATTCACTTTACGGGAAGTTTTGGATCACAGAGTGGTTCAACAATGGCAGCGGAGGAATACTGATACGGGATGTTATTGACAGGATATATATGGTTGACAGGGAGTTATACAGGGCATATGCCCAGGGTATATGGTAACGTCTATATATACTCATAGTGGAAACAATTAAAAACAACAGCTGGGGGGGTCAAAGACCTCCTGGCCGGGGGTCACTGTTGTGGGCCCTGGGAGAGCAGCGGCAATCCTCCAGGTGCAACGGCAAGAACCAGGAAGGAAGGAGGGCCCAACAGTGGGCTCTTGATACTAATGGCTACCTTTTGAGCCTATGCACCTGCAACAAGAACAAGGCCTAGAGTAGCATTGTGCCTGGGGGTTTCCTCCTGACAGCCTTCATGTTACTCAAATGTGGCCACTCTCACAGCCAAACTCAGCGTGTAGATGTGGTGCATTCCCCCCAGCGTGGGACACGACACCCGGGGATGAGCCTCCCTGGCACCGAGGGATCACTACCACATACCAGCTGAAGAAGCAACTAGAAAATGACCTTGAATTAAAGATTCAATGCGGAACAGCAGAATATACCTGTCTACATATAATAACATGACTTCAGGAAGTGGTTTGACCTAATGTAAGGGGGAAATGGAAAGGAGAAATGAGATTATAAGGCTGTGAGTCTCTAAAAAAGAGTCTGGAGGTTGTCAGAAGGAATACCCCTGTGTACAACTGAACAGAGTCTAAGAGACAGATAAGGTAGATACAACCCCAGGTATTGGTTCTTTTGAGGGATAAAGAGACCCACGGGTTCTATGGTCATGGCAGAAGGGGTTCACTGCCATGACAGATGGCCCTTCTTTGGAGCTGGTGTTTCTGCGTGATGGAAATGGACTCAGAGGGGATCTCTTTTCACAAGACTTGCATGCTACTTTATTGGAATTGTAGTTGGTGCTGAGTTTAAGATATATGTAGGGGATTTGAATCTCTGGACTGATAATATGACACCCAGGCCCAGAGCCTCAACAGACTTCAGCTCCTACACTTTGACTTATTGGACTTACTCCACTCAGCTAACATGGAGTTGAAGAAGGTCAACCACCACAACATGGAGCCTAGAGTGTCTACAACTAGAAGCGGGAAGAGTGCATCCAGTACCCATGTGGAATCTAAGCCCTCACTTGACATAGGTGTGCAATGGACACAACCAATCCAATGTCCACAGAGAAAATGTGGAATGGGTGTGGGAACGGTAGCCATGGGGGCTGCTGGGTGTGGGGAACGGGAGGAAGAGATGAGATGTGGAGGCGTTTTCGGGACGTGGAGTTGTCCTGGATAGTGCTTCACGGACAATTACGGGACACTGTAGATCCCCCCAGGGCCCACTGGATGGAACGTGAGAGAGTCTGGGCTATGATGTGGACCATTGACTATGGGGTACAGTGATGCTCAGAGATGAACTTACCAGGTGCAATGGATGTATCACGATGATGGGAGAGAGTGTTGCTGTGGGGGGAGTGGGGGGCGGGGGCGGTGGGGTTGAATGGGACCTCATATATTTTTTTAATGTAATTAAAAAATAATAAAATAAATATTTAAAAAAAAAAAAAGAGACCTGGCACTGAACTCCATCTGCCATGACCCTAGAACCTTGAGGTCTCTGGAGCCCTCAGAAGAACCAATACCTGGGGTTGTATCTACTTTGGCTGTCTCTTGGACCCTGCTGAGGCATGCATAAGAGTGACCCCTCTGATGGTCTCCTGACTCTGCTTTGGAGACTCATAACCATATAAGTTCATATTTTTGGTACAAGGGACTCTGAGTGTACAGTGGAAAGTCTGGCAAATATATAATTAGTGTCAGAGGTTCTTCAGTCTTCCATGCATTTGTGTGATTGTTACCATGTATATCCATTAGCCAAGGGAATGTCTTGCATGTGTCTGGTTGTTGTGGGACTGTGGTTTGTGTGTCAGCAGATTGTGGGTAGACAGTTTCTATGTACTTGTTGGCTCAGGGTGTCTTTTTTGTTTAATATTTTTACTATGGAAATAATGGAAATGCTCTAATAATGATCGAAGTGATGAATGTACAATACCAAATATCACTGATTGTAAGTTTTGGATTAATTTAATGATTTGTTAATATGTATTAATACAATTGACTCATTTTAAAAATAAGTATTATCCATGTATGATTCCCTGCTATATAAATAGAAGTGAAATACATTTTTCTGAAAACTGCTTTAATATGAGTTGAGTGCATGTGGAGGAAAGGGATCCCTCATTAGCTGATGGTGTGAGTGGAGAATGGTGGAGCCCTTGTGGAGGACAGTTTGGCATTTCCTCAGCAAGCTAACGACAGAACTGCCATTTGATCCAGCAATCCCACTTCTGGATATATAACAGGAAGAATTGAAAGCAGGGACATGAACGGATCTGTGAACACCAATGTTCATAGCAGCATTATTCGCTATTGTCAAAAGATGGAAGCAACCCAAGTGCACATGAATAGAAGGATGGATAAGCAAACAGTGGTGTATACTGTAAGAAGCAAATCAGTATTAACACACAGGATAACCTGGATGAATCTTGAAGACCTCATGTGAAGTGAAGTGGGCCAGGCACTGAAGGGCAAATATTGCATCACCTCACTGATATGAATTAAGCAGTTTGAGCAGTCTCATGGAGCTAGTGTCTCCAGGGGACACAGAGGGAACAGGGGTTGTGAGCCTATGCCCATATGGGCAGTAACTAGGATAAGGTGGAAGGGTGTCGTTGTGCAGTTCATGAGGATGACAGTGGTGCGGCGATGATATTGAGATCAGCAGTGCTGGTCTGTGATCGGGTAGAGTGGGGGTTTGGACTATCCATGGGTTGGGAGGAGGGTCGAGGGAAGGAACAGATGAACTCTGGGGATTTGCAGATCTGTGCTTAAAACTACAAGGTTGGGAATATTCTTTTAGCAAATATGGCAGGGGAAGATTATTGGTGTAGGTATTGAATGGGAGTGGCATACAGGAGAGGTTGTACCTGGGGCTGGTTTCTCTAGAATATGTAAGTGCTCATCTTGTCATTATGTGTTATCTCAGTGGGTGGAGACCCACACAATAAGCAAGAAAATATTAAATCCCAATCCGTGGGAGTCATGCTATCTTCTCAAATAGAGGGGCAAGAGTCTTTTGAGAGCATAGGCAGTGTCTAATGAAAGAAAAGAGACAATTATGCCAAGTACTCAATATTATTGCAAGTAATTATGAGTCATACTCTTCAGAGAGTGAAACAGTGGGTACCATAGATGCTGGGCGTGGGGGAACACAAGACAGTTTTAGGGCATTAGAATTGCTCTGCCTGATCTTTTGTAAGGGGAAACTCTGGAAATTTAGGGTACTACATAGTAGAAGATATTAGAAAAAAAAAAAACCTTATTATTGTGCTTTGAATTTTGATTCACGATACGAAGAACATTGAATGAATTTGAGTACATTTTGGTCAAAATATGCCAAAACCCAGAGGCTAAATCACAGAAATATCCCATACACTGAAATATCCTCATACTAAATTACTTTTTGTGCATGCAAAGGATTTTGGTTGATTGATGTTTTTAGAGACAGACTTACCCCTCATTGATTCTCATAATTCAGTGGGAGATTCCGGAGGGTTTCTTTAGCTATGTGATGATTGTGCACATGATTTCCAAGCTTTAAAACACATTTCTTTTTTTAACTTTTTAATTGCACTTGTAAAGACCTGTATTGCACTGTCGAATAGAAATGGTAATGACTGCTCTTCTTTGTCTTTTTCCTAATGTTAGGGATATGGTGCTAGCATGCCACTGGTACTTGTAATGTTTGCTGTAATTTCTGTTGGATGTATTTCTTTTAGGTTGTGGAAAGGTCTATTGATAATAAGTGGAAACTGTTACCACAGGCTATTTTCATCTGTTTATGTTTTCATAAACATTTTGTGTTTGATAAGTGTTCTGTAGGGATATTTTTAAACTTCATCAAAAGTATAAGGGATTTGCATATAACCCACCCCTCCCCCCCCCCACAAGTTTCCCTCTAAGTAGCATCTTACAATTGTGTGGTACATTTATTACAATTGATGAATAAAACATTAAAGCATTACTACTAACTAAGGTCAATAGTTTACACTGCAGTTTACACTTAATTCCAATGCCTTAAAAATGCCCTATTTTCTACCTAGTATTCCCAGCCCCTCCCCTCAGAACCTCTGCTAAGCACTATCTTTGCATCAATGTTACATGTTCTTCCATTGTTAACAATATTAACATTTACTTTGTCCATGGTTGCTGACCACCTTAAGTTGGTTCTTTCCTAAACCATACATTTTTTTGGGTTTTGATGCCCACTCTGTCTCAGATTCAGAGGTGGTTTAGATCTTATGGGGCAGATGAAAAGGGCTGTTTTGCTTGCAGTTGTAAATACTCTGTTTCAGATGACAGTTGTCCATCATCATCATTTTGTCCGGTGTCTTTGGCAGACCCCTATAGGTGAATCACAACACTGACCTTAGGATTTTGGAGCAAAACTCTGCCATCCTCTGTAGATAATGACTCCCCTTTTGAGAAACAACTTTTGTCCTGCTGCTGGGCCTTAGTAGAGACCGAATGGTTAACTATGGGCTTAACTAGTTACCATGAGGCCTGACTTGCCTAAGATGAGCTGGGTATTGTCTGACCCACCAAGCCATAAATTCGGGAGGGCATAGTAGCTCTCCATAATAAAGTGGAAGTGGTATATATGAGAAGGGCTTGAGTGCATTGTGAAGGCATGAGAAAGTTACATGGAGAAGTAGCCCAAATGGTCATGATCACCACCACTGCCACATGACTTTCTCCTTCCCAGCCCACAGCTTTGGGCTCTTGGGGAGTCCCTTACCATCATTTGATTGAGGAAGAGAAAACTCAGGCCAGGTTTACAGATGGTCCTGCATGATATGCAGGTACCACCCAAAAGTGGACAGCTCTAGCATTGCAGCCCCTTTCTGGGACATTGCTGAAGGACAGAGGTGAGACAGATCCTCTCAGTGGGCAGAACTTTGAGCAGTGCACCTGGTTGTTCATTTTGCTTGGAAGCAGAAACGGCCAGAGGTGCATTTGTACAGTGATTCATGAACTGTTGCCAATGGCTTGGCTAGATGGTGAGGGACTTGGAAGAAACATGATTGGAAAATTGATGAGATGGAGGTCTGGGGAAGAGTTATGTGAATTGACCTTTTTCAGTGGGCAAAGCACATGAAAATTTTTTGTCCCATGTAAATGCTCACCAGAGGGTAACTTCAGCAGAGGAAGATTTTAATAATCAAGTGGAAAAAATGAACCATGAAAAAGGTGGCCATGGAGTTAGGGATGGAGGTTATGCATGGGCTCAGCAACACACACTTCCTCTTACCAAGGCTGACTTGGCTACATCCACTGCTGAGTGCCCAATCTGCCAGCAGCAGAGACCCACACTCAGCCCCCAATAGGACAACATTCCTTGAGGTGACCAGCCTGACACCTGGTGGCAGGTTGACTCTATTAGACTACTTCCACCATGCAAGGGGCAGCAATTTGTTTTAACTGGAAAAGACACATACTCTGTATATGAGTTTGCATTTCCTACATGCAATGGCTCTTCCCAAACTAGCATCCGTGGACTTACTGAATGTCTTATCTACCGCCATGGCATTCCACACAGCATTGCTTCTGCTCAAGGAACTAATTTCCCAGCAAATGATGTGCAGGAATGGGCACATGCCTATGGAATTCCCTGGTCTTACCATGTTCCCCATCAGCCGAAGCAACTGGATTGATAGAATGGCAGAATGGCCTGTCAAAGACTCATTAAGAGTGCCAACTAGCTGGCAGTACCTTGCATGGCTGGGGCAATGTTCTCCAGGAGGCTGTGTATGCTTTAAATCAGCATCCACTTTATGCTGCTCTTTCTCCCACAACCAGAATCCATGGGTTCAGGAGTCAAGGGGTGGAAATGGGAGTGGCACCACTCGCTCTTACCCCTAGTGACCCACTAGGACAATTTTTGCTTCTAATCTTTTTGCTTCCATAGTCTTAGTAGTGACGTTCCCATCCTTACTTCTGGTTTTGGTAATTTAGTCCTCTTTTACTTCTGTTGAGCTCAAGATTTGAATATTTTATTGATCTTTCAACATAATATTGATTTTTATTGGTTTCCTGGTATTTCATTGGTTTCCTTTCTGATGTTTATTATTTCCTTCTCTTTGCTTTGGACTTAGTTTGCTTTTTCTGCTATCTTAAGATGAAATTTAACTTACCAATTTGTGGTGCTTATTTTCTGACTTGAGCATTTAAGCAATAATGTTCACTCTGAGCATTCCTATAATGTGTTACATGTGTTACTCTCAACCCCATTCATTTCCACTCTATTACAATTTACCAAATGATATCACTACATACATCAGTCATCAGCTCCCATTCTCAACCCTCATTCCATTTCTTAGTAACCCATACTCCAGAGTTTATTTCCATGAGTTTACTCATCCCCGGGAGATGTAAAGCATGTTGTGGAGAAGTTATTGCATTTATATGCTGAATTTGGCTTGGAGAGAGGCCACCTTTGAGCACAGGGTGGTTCCCACTAGCTAACTCTTAGGCACCCTACAATAGTAGGCTAAGTTTCAATTTCAAGAATGAAGGGTCACAAGCACAGTCATCAATATCAAGGGCGCATCAATGGACCATCCTCCTTCACTAGTCATTGCCTCTGTACTTGGGGGATTCTTGCTGTTCCATTAGAGAAAGTGGCAGAGCTCCCCACAATAGGAATTTGATATTCTTATTTATTGTGTAAATCTCCACTCACTGTAAAAATGCTCCATGAACACTAAAATACATTTTATGCCTTATGTGTATGCCCAGGTGAGCTTCCTCCCATATAGCCCCCACACTGACACCCCACACCAATGCTCCTCCCCTACCATAGTTGAAACCCTTCTCTGACCCAAAACTTCCTTAAAAATGAAACCAAGGATATCACCAAGTATAATTAACAGGAAAATGAAATAATGATAGGTTTAAATGTAAGAAATAAAATACATAATAATTTAGAGAAACTAAAATTAAAATTTTAATATATGGATATTAAAAATGCAATGAAAAATATTTTTTAAAAACTTTTGTACGTTTTTCCTTTCATCACTGTAATATATATCGTCCTGCATGTACAGTGATCTTATTTTCTTTCATTCCTCCAGTGTCTTTCTTTTTTTATTTTGTCTTCCAAGAAGTTTTAGGTCACAGTAAAGTCACATTCAGAATACAGGTGTATTAGTCAGCGAAAGGGGTGCTGATGCACAATACCGGAAATCTGCTGGGAATTATAATGGGTATTTATTTGGGGTAGGAGCTTACAGATACCAGACCATAAAGCATAAGTTACTTCCCTCACTAAAGTCTATTGGAGCAAGATGTCTCACAATGTCTGCGAGGGTTTTGGCTTCCAGGTTTCCTATGTTCCTGGGCCTTGCTTTTCTCTGGGTTCAAGGTTCCCTCCTGGTGCTGGCTTCCCTTTCCTCTGGGTGCTGACTTCCCAGGTCTTCAGCATCAAACTCTAACAACAGAAATCCTGAACTCTGTTCTTCACCATGCCTTTTATCTGAGAGTCCCCACCACCAAGGGGTAGGGACTCAATGCCCTAATCATAATTCAATCATGCCCATGTACAGATCAGATTCCAAGCATAATCCAATATTTTCTTTTTGGAATCCATCAATTATATCAAACTACTACAACAGGGGACTCCTATATAACTATCATCTTTCCCCCTTTACCCCTTCCCATATCAATAACATATGTGGATGGTACATTTTTTACACCTGATGTACCCATATTGAAATATAGCCGCTAAGGGTGGTCCATGGTTTACATTATGGTTTACATTTTGGACCATACATTTTATAAATATTTGATGAAATTAAACATGGCCTGTATCCATCATTGCATTATCATGTAGAACACTTCCATTGCTCTCAAAATGACCCCAGTTTCTTCCATTCTTCCCTCCCCCTCCCCTTGGGTCCCATGGTGAACACCAGGCTTTATTTCATGGAGGACAAGATTCATAGTTACTTGCAATAACACTGAGGGTTTGACACACTGGTCTGTCCTTCCCTATAAGGCACCACCCATACTCTCAAGGGACTCCCACCCTTCTGTTTGAGAACATAGCAGGCCTCCCCGGGATGGAAATCCAACAACATCCTGTGGATCTTTTCCCATTGATAGAACACACTATGGCAAAATGACCTCTTGAACACTCCTGAAAAGCCTGTCCAAGGTATGCCTTGCCCCAAATGCCCTTCCATCCAACACACTAAATTAGTAACTCTTCCTTGTAAAATTGACAAAAGAGCATTCCTAACTTTGTACTTTTAATCACATCACTGCCAGTCCCCAGTGTTTACCTGCTCCCTTCTTCAGCCATGCCCCAGTTCCAAGGCCTGTCTACCTCTCCCTCCCCATCCTACCCCCTGTCAGATCTGCACCAAACCCAATAGTATCACTACACCCTTGCCGTGTTGTTTCACTGCACAGCTACACATTTCCACCTCATCATAGATTTCACCCATATAGGTTTTGGTTGACAATCTTCTTATCCATTTCTATTTCCTGTACACCTATCTTCCAGATGCTTGCTCTGTGAGTCAGCTCAAATTGCTTAATTTATATCAGTAAGGTCATGAAATATTTGTCCTTCAAAGCCTGACTTGCTTCACTCAACATAAGATCCTCAAGATTCATCCATGTTGTATTATCTGTTGTGTTAATGCTATATTGTTTTTTCCAGCTGAGCAATATTCCAATGTATGTATGCACCACATTGTTTTTATCCATTTATCTCTTGATGGGCATTTGGGTTGATTTTAACCTTTGGTAATAGTAAATAATGCCACAATGAACATTGGTGTGTATGTATCTGATGTGTCCTTGCTTTCAATTCTTCTGGGTATGTATTCCGTAGTGGATTTGCTGTATCATGGGACAGACCTCTAGTTAGTTTTTTGAGAAACTGTTGAACTATCATCCAAATGACTGCACCATTCTACATTCCTACCAGGAGTGGATGAGGGTCCCATTCCCCCACATCCTCCCCAATACTTGTAGTCTTCTGCTTTTTTATATGGTTGCAAGTCTAATCGGTGTAAGATGATATCTTGTGGTAGTTTTGATATTGATTTCCCTAATAACGAGTGATGTTGAACATCTTTTCATGTGCTTTTCAGTCATTTGTATTTGTTTTTTGGAGAAGTATCTATCCAAAGCACTTGCCCATTTTTGGAGTGGGTTTTTTGCCTTTTCATTTTCGAAGTGTAGGATTTCTTGATCTATGCTGGATATTAGGCTCCTATCAGATATATGGTTTCTGAATTTTATTCTCCCAATAGGTAGGTTGCCTTTTCACTTTCTTGACAAACTCCTTTGAGGTGTAAAAGTTTTTAATTTAGAAGAGGTCCCATTTATCTATTTTTTCTTCCTTGCTTGTCTTTGGGTGTGAAGGTCATAAAAGCATTTCCTACTACAAGATCCTTTAGAGGCTTCCCTACATTATCTTCCAAGGTCTTTATGGTGATGGCTCTTATATTTGGATCTGATCGATCTTGTCTTGATTTTTGTATAATATGTGAGATGGTGTTCCTGTCTCATTCTTTTGAATATGGAAACCCAGTTCTCCAAGTACCATTTGTGGAAGAGGCCATTCTCTCCCAGTTGAGTGGGCTTGGTGACCTTGTTGAATATCAGATGAGTGTGTATGGAAGGATCTATATTAGAACTCTCAATACAGTTACATTGTTCATTGTGTCTTTGTGCTAATACCATGCAGTTTTGGCCACTGTAGATTTGTAGTATGTTTTAAAGCCAGGTAGTATGAGTCTTCATATTTCATTTCTCTTTTCCATGCATTGTTGGTTATTCAGGGCCTCTTGCACATTGAAATAAATTTTTGTAGTTTTTCCAATTCAGCAAAAAAAAAAAATGCTGTGGTGATGTTTATTGGGATTCTGGTAATTCTGGAGATCAGTGTGGGTAGGATAGACATCTTAATGATGTTTACTCTTCCTATCCATGAACAGGGAATATTCTTCCATTAATTTAAGCATTCTTTGATTTCCTTAACAGTGTTGTATAGTTTTCTGCATAAAGGTCGTTTACATCTTTAGTTAAATCTATCCCTAGGTGATTCTTTTAGTTGCTTTTTTAAATGATATTTTTTTCTAGATTTTCTCCTCAGATTGCTCATTTTGGTGTGCAGAAATGTTACTGATTTTTGCACATGGATCTTCTAACCTGTGGCATTATGGAACTTATTTATAAGCTTAGGGGCTTTGTTGTCAATTTCTCAGGGTCTTCTCTATGTAGGATCATGTCATCTGCAAATAGTGAAATTTTTACTTCTTCCTTTCAAATTTGGATGCCTTTTATAGGTTTTTCTTGCCTAAGTGCTTGAGCAGGTACTTGTAAAACAGTCTTAAATAGGAATAGTGATTGTGGGCATCCTAGTCTTGTTCCTGATCTTAGAGGAAAAACTTTTAGAATTTCACCATTTTATGTAAGGTTAGTTGTAGGTTTTTCATATATACCCGTTATCATATTGAGATAGTTTCTTTCTATTTCTATCTTTTATAGTGTTTTTATCAGGGAAGGGTGCTGTATCTTGTCAAATGTTTTTATGCATCTATAGAGATGATGATGTTACTTTTTCCTTTTGATCTGTTTATATGGTGTAAAACATTGGTTGATTTTCTTATGTTGAGCCAACCTTGCATACCAGGGATGAAGCTCACCTGGTCATGGTGTCTAATTCATTTGATGTGTTGTTGAATATGATAAGCATGTATTTTGTTAAGGATTTTAGCATGTAGGTTCATTAGAGTGATTGGTGTGTAGTTTTCCTTTCTTGTGGCATCTTTGTTTGGCTTTGGTGTTCGGGTGATGTTGGCATTACTGAATAAGTTAGGCTATATTCCTTTCACTTCTATTTTTATTTTTTGGAGGTAGGATTAGTGTTCTTTCCAGCATGTTTGGTAGAATCCAACTATGAAGCCATCTATTCCTGGGCTCTTCTTACTTAAGATTTTGATGAGTGATGCTTTATCATTGCTTGTGATTTGTCTGTTGAGTTCATCAATTTCTTTATATATCAGTGTAGGCTGCTTGTGTGTTTCTAAGAATTTGTCCATTTCCTCAAATTATCCACCTTGTTGGCATATAATTTTTCAAATTTTCCTTTTATAGTACTCTATGTCTGTGGGGTCAGTGGTGATATCCCCTTCCTTATTTCTTGTTTTGTATATTTGCATCTTCCCTTTTATTTCTCCTAGTCTATTTAAGGGCTTGGTCTTCTTGAAGAACCAGATTTTGTTTTGGTTTGTTTTTATCTAGTGCTTTTTAAATTTTGATTTTTTTTTTAGAGCTGCTCTAATCTTTGTTATTTTCTTCTTTACATTTTTTTTTGGAGTTTGTTGTTCTTTTCCTAATTCCTTCTAGTGTTCAGGTAGGTCTTTCATTTTAGCCCTTTCTTCTTTTTCCAAATATGCATTTATGGCTCCGAATTTCCCTCTCAGCACAGCTATTGCTGCATCCCATAGGTTTTGATATGTAGGGTTGTCATTTTCATTCATTCTTAGGTAGTTCCTGATTTCTTTTGTGATTCCCTCCCTGATCCACTGTTTGTCTAAGAGTGCATTGTTTAACTTCCAAATCTTTGTGCCTAATCTGGTTCTCCATTCCTTACTGATTTCCAGCTTCATTTCACTGTGGTCTGAGAGATTATTTTGTGAAGCACTGTCCTGGTCTGCTGTACCCCAGTGCAGGTCAGCAAGGTAACCTTGACTCCCTCTCAGTTGTTCTAGTGAGAGCTAAGATTTATCTGTCTAGCTCATTAGCCATGTTCACATAATCCTCATGCTCTTTTTAAATATTTATTTTTGATCTATTCATGGCCTCTTACCCTTCCAGATAGCTAGATGTTCTAGCACAATATTGAATAACAGTGGTGACAAGGGGCATTCCTGTCTTGCTCCTGATCTCAGCAGGGAAGGTCTCAGTATTTCCCTGTTCAGTACAGTGCTGGCTTTGAGTTTCTCATGTTGGAACTTTACCATATTGAGAAAGCTTCCTTCTATTCCTATCTTTTGAAGATTTTTTTTAATCAAGAAGGGGTGCTGTTCTATGTCCAATGATTTTTTACAGCAATCAAGAGGATCGCATCATTTTTCTTCTTCAAATTGTCAATGTGGTGTATAACATGAATTGATTTTCTTGTGTTCAAACACCCTGTTATCCCTGGGATAAAACCCACTTGATTGTCGTGTAGAGTTCTTTTTTTTTTTTTTTACTTTTTGTATTGAAGTTCATCATTCATATACGAAAATCCATAAACAAAAAGTGTATAGTATAAGTTGTGAACTACAAAAAATATGCATATCATCATACAGGGCTCTCATACATTACCAATGCCTTGCATTTTTGTAAAACAATTATTACACACTATGAAAGAGCATCATCAAAACATTGCTAGTAACTGTAGCCAATATCTTACATTTGGTGTATTTTTCTCCAACCTATCTGGTAAATTCCAGCCTATATTAGTATTATATACTTGTCATAGATCATGAGAGAATGTTCTTCTATGTGTTCTGTTATGCACAGTCCACCTTCCACCAGAGGAGTTGTGATTTATGTCTCATGTATTGTACAATGTTTTTTGTTTGTTTGTTTCCATTATTATCTTTTTTAAAGAAGCATAGATTACACAAAATGTTACATTCATAAATATAAGAGTTTCCCATTTACCCCACTCACCACAACCCCTCCCATTCCTCGCATGTCAAAAACCTCTTTCATCAGTGTGGCACATTCATTGCATTTGATTAATACATTTTGGAGCATTGCTACACAGCATAAATTATAGTTTACATTGTATATTACACTCTCTACCAGTCCATTCAGTGGATTATCGCAGGATATTTAATGTCCTGCATCTACCCTTGCAATATCATTCAGGACAACTTCAAGTTCAAAAAATACCCCTATTTCAGGTGCATAGGCTCACAAGCATAGTCATTAGTATCAGGGGCTCACTGTTGGACCCTCATTCCTTCCTGGTCCTTGCCGTTGCACCTTGGGGACTGCCGCTGCTCCCCTAGGGACCACAACAGAGCCCCCCCAGCCAGGAACTCAGTACTCCCCCCAGCTGTTGTTTTTAATTGTTTCCACTATGAGTATATCCAAACATTTCCATGCACCCTGGACACATGCCCTGTATACCTCCCTGTCAACCATATGTCCCCTGTCAATAACATCCCATATCAGTATTCCTCCACTGCCATTGTTGAACCACTCTGTGATCCAAAACTTCCTGAAAAGTGAAGCCCAATATAATGCCAGTTTCCCTTTTTTTTTTTTTAAAGATTTATTTATTTATTTAATTCCCCCCCCTCCCCTGGTTGTCTGTTCTTGGTGTCTATTTGCTGCATCTTGTTTCTTTGTCCGCTTCTGTTGTCGTCAGCATAATGCCAGTTTCCCTTAATAGTAAAATGGAATATAGCAATGGGTTTAAAGGTTAGATATAGAATACATATTAATTTGGAAAAATTCCACATCCTATCTTTTTCTTTTCTTTTTTCCTAATTATTGAGCTTCTCTTCACAAGAACCATAGATCACAGTAATTCATATATACAATATACAGTACTCCCACATATCCATTATAAAACCTTTTCCCTTCCACAGCGATAATCTTTTAACTTATTCATATCATATTTACTGAAACTGATGTACAGATATTGAGACATTAGCTTTCAAACAAGATAACATTTGTGTTTACATTGTGGTTTATACATTAGGCTATACAGTTTTCTAAATTTTTTAGTTATCCTATGTTTTACATTATGGTTTACATTATTAGTCTGTCACCCCCTACATGTTTTTAGTGTAGTATTATATGTTTTATATCCATCCTTGTGTACTCTTGTGAAACACTTCTTTTGCCCTCACAGTTACTTTGGTTCCATCTATTCAATATCTATTTCCCCCTCCCCTTGGGGCCCACAGTGACAGTCAATCTTCATTTCTTGAGGAGCCATGTTCAGAGATACTTGCAACAGTGTTGAGGGCTTGACTTGCTGAACTGCCTTAATGCCCTGGGAACCACCATTTCTCTTGAGAGATACAGTTCCCTCTATTTGATGGCATTAGTCCTCCCCAGGATGTTGGTCTACCTTCACTCTCATTATGTGGGTCTCTACCCAATGGTATAACCCTTTCTGGCAAAATGAGCATTCAGATATTCCCTAGGAGTCTGTCCTGCTCAGATTATCCCCTTTAAGTATCTTAAACAGGTAACTTTCCTAATTATATTTTTAAAAGGTTTTCTCAGCATTATACTCTCAACCAACACCTGACAATCTCCTATGTTCGTGTGTTGCCCCACCCTTCCCCCAATTTCTTGGGCAATATTACCCATGCACCCATCCCTAGCCCCCCTCAAACCTGCAAAGTCCCACCCAAAGGTAACCCTATGCCCCCATTTTATCCTTTCTTTGTACACATACTTACCTCCAGCTTATAAGAACAAGGCCTAGAGCAGCACTGTGCCTAAGAGTTCCCTCCTGACAGCCTCCGTGTTACTCAAATGTGGCCAGTCTTGAAGCCAAACTCAGTATGTAAATGCAATGCCTTCCCCCCAGCATGGGGCATGACACGTAGGGTTGAGCCTCCCTGGCACTGAGGGATCACTACCAAGTACCAGCTGATGACATAACTAGAAAATGACCTTGAATTAAAGGTTCAACGTGAACCAGCAGAATATCCCTGTCTACATATAATAACAGGAGTTAAAAATGCTGTTTGACCTAAATTAAGGGGGAAATGGAAAGGACAAATGAGTTTATATGGCTATGAGTCTCTAAAAAAGAGTCTGGATGTTGTCAGAAGGATTGCCCTTATGCACACCTGAGCAGAGTCTCAGAGATAGTAAAGTAGATACAACCCCAGGTATTGGTTCTTTTGAGGGCTAAAGAGACCCACAGGTTCTATGGTCATGGCAGATGGAGGTCACTGCCATGTCAGTTGGCCCTTCTTTGGAGCAGGTGTTTCTGCGTGATGGAGCTGGACTCAGATGGGATCTCTTTTCACAAGCCTTTCATGCTACCTTACTGGTATTGTAGTTGGTGCTGGGGTTTAAGATATATCTAGGGGATTTGAATCTTTGGACTGACAATATGATAGCTAGGCCGTGAGTCTCAACAGACTTCAGCTCCTACACTCTGATTTATTGGACTTACCCCACTCAGCTAACATGGAGTTGAAGAATGTCAACCACCACACCATGGAGCCTAGAGTGCCTACAACTGAAAGCAGGAGGATTGCATCCAATATCCATGTGGAATCTAAGCCCCCTCTTGACATAGAGGCGGAATGGACACAACCAAGCCAAGGTCCACAGGAAGGAGGAATAAGTAAGGATTAGAGTGGACTTAATGATATTCTATTCATGAACTATTGTGGTTAATAATTGAGAAAATGTGGCATTGGTGTGGAAAAAGTGGCCATGGTGGCTGCTGGGTGTGGGGAATGGGAGGAAGAGATGAGATGTGGAGGCATTTTCGGGACTTGGAGTTGTCCTGGGTGGTGCTGCAGGGACAATTGCCAGACATTGTATGTCCTCCCATGGCCCATTGGTTGGAACGTAGGGGAGTGTGGGCTATGGTGTGTTCCACTGACCATGGGGTGCAGCGATGCCCAGAGATGTACCCACCAGATGCATTGGATGTGTCATGATGATGGGGGAGAGTGTTACTGTGGGGGTAGTGGTGATGTGGGGGTGGTGGGGGTGAATGGGGACCTCATATTTTTTTAATGTAATATTTTTTAAAAAATGAATAAATACAATAAAATTTTTTAAAAAATACCCCTATATCACTCCTCTTCTTCTTCCTTCTCCCTTCCCTCAGCAACTCCCATGGCCACTGTCTCCACTTCAGTGATACAGTTTCTTCCATTCCTAGGGTCACAACAATTGTATACTAGAATACTAGTAAGTCCACTGTAATCCATAATTTATTCCTCCATCCTGAAGATCCTGGGATGGTGATGTCCACTCCACCTCAAAATCGAGGAGGGTTTCGATCTCGCATGGCTGAAAGATGGGATTCTCCCACTTGCCATTGTAGACTCGCTCGTTGACCATCCTCACCTCTCTGTCGGCAGACTGGTTTAAGTCCAACAAACTGGAGAGTAGGTGTTGAAACTCTGCTGAAGCTCAGGTCCCAGCTGGCACATGGACAGTCCCAAGATTCAAGTCTCCTGAGCATACACCAACCCCAGCACCAAACTCAGGTTCAGGAAAGGTGACATAAGAAGCATGTGTAGAGAAGTCACATCTGAGTCCAACTCCATCACACTCAGGAGCACAAACTCTAGAGTAGGGCCCACTGACAAAGCACTGAACTCCAGATCATCTGTCATGACTGCAGGACCTGGGTGCCTCCATAGTTGGGCCGTTTATAAAATTGGGTTCCTTGTCTTTACATCTTTGAATTGTATGATCTCTTTATATGACATGGATATCAATCCCTTGTTGGATATGGGATTTTCAATATTTTTCAATATTTTCTCCCATTGAGTAGGCTGCCTGTGTATAATTTTGTGTGTGTGGGTATAATTGTTAATGTGCTTTTGGATTCTGTTTGGAAGTGTTTTTTGGAATGATGCTACATATATATTCATTATAAGTATTGGTCTGTAATTCTAATTTTTGTAGCATCTTTATCTGGTTTTGATATTAGAGTGACGTTGGCTTCATAGAATGTGTTTATTTGTGTTCTCTCCTGTTTGACTTTTTGGAACATCTTGAGGAAGATTAGTATTAGATCATCTTTGAATGATTGCTTATTCTATCACAATACCTCTTTTAGTTTTGGTTCACCTCATTCTGAGGCTTTGAAATTGCCAACCTTATGTAACCAAAACCAGGCAAGGGATTCACTAATGGGTTACAGATATTTTTTCCCCAGGGTTTTGGGAAAAAAGTGACCTAAAAGCAGTTTTTCTCATTGCTGTTTCCCAGCTGGCTAGCAGATGGCACTCGCTGGCAAACACTTCCAAGGAAGTGCCACAACCCCCAGCTTAGCCTTGCTTCTGATCTGGCTCTGCTGGTCAGTTTCACAGAAGAGAAACCACTCTGTCCTCTGTCACACCCTCCCTCTTCCCAGGGAGGGACATGGCTGTTCCCCTCTCAGTTAACTGCACTTAGATGTGGGTTTTATCAGGTTTCATGCCTTGAGAATGGTTGCTGGGAGCACTTTCCTCCTGCCAGGGGTGTTTAGTACTTCACAGTTGACATTTTGGGCTCTTCGGCTCTCTGTCCCTTGCCCTCCTGGGCCTTGGGCAGTACTGTTCAGGTTATTTAACCCCTGACACAAGTCCCTCAGACATCTCCTTGCTCTTCTCCATTGCTTTTGTGAGAGTTGAGCCCTGTTTGTGTACTCTGATGCAATCTTCCCCAAAGTCTGTAAGCTTTGCTCTTTGATGCATCCCATAGGTTGTGATATGGTGTGTTATTTTTTAGATCAGATTAAGATATTTAGCAATTTCCCTGTAATGTCTTCATTGACCCATGGGTTATTCCAATGGTCATTAATGAACTTCCAAATACCGGGAGGTTTTCTGGACTCCTTTCAATTGTTGATTCTAATTTGATTCCATTGCAATTGGAGAAAAGACTTTGCATAATTTTAAAGTTATACAGACCTTAGGTTTTTGCTTTGTTGTTTTTTCCATTTGAACAGCAGAGTTTCTATTCTGGAGAACATTTCCTGTGAACTTGAAGAGTGTGTATACTGCTGCCAATGGATGGAATGTTTTGTTCACATCAGTTAGGTAGAGTTGGTTGATAATGTTGCACAAATCTTCTATACCTTGCTGAATTCATGTCTAGTAGTTCTATCAATTATTGGGAGTGGGTATGGAAAACTTAGACTATGACTGTTCAATGATCTCTTTCTCCTTTCAAATCTCTCAGGTTATTTCTTCAGGCATTTGAAGTGTCTGTTGTTAGGCATGAACATATTTTACAATTGCCATGTCTTTAAGATGTAATAACATTTTAATCATTATGGAATATTTCTCTTTGTCTTTATAACATTTATTGCCTTAAAGCATACTGTGTTAGTTTGCTAAATCTGCCAATGCAAAGTTACCAGGAATGGGTTAGTTTTTACAAAGGGACTTGAAATGTCCCAATTAAGGCACAAGCAGAGATGTTTTCTCAACAAATGTCATCTGCTGGCAAATCCTGGAGTCTTGCCATGTGGCAAGGCAAGATGGCAGCTAATCACTGCCATTCCTGAAGTCTTCTCTCTCAGATGGCATGGTCAAAGTGGAGGCTCTCTTTCTGAGTAACTCTTCTTTCAGTTCTCAGTTTAAATAAAACCCAACAAATGGGTAGAGACCCAACCTGGGTCACGGTGCACTGATGTAGCCCAATCAAATGGCCCCACACTCATGGGAATGGATGAGTTCAAGAACATAACCTTTCGTAGCCTTCACAATACTTAAACTTTTGCAATTAGTATATTGGAAAGCAAGAGACATTCCACCCCTTTTATGATTGCTGTCACATGATAATCCTTTTTAATCCTTTTATTTTCCAACTATTTCTTCCTTTGAATCTAAGGCATGCCTTTGCAGATTACACTTTTAGGGATCTGGCCACTTTATCAAATGTATCAATCAGACCAATGCCTATTCAAATAGGCACAGTTCCCCATTTATTCTGAATATGAATTTTTCTTCCCTGAAAACATCAACCATGACAAAACTACCATCTGTGGACTTACGGAACATCTTACCCTTCATCTTGATATTACACACAGCTTTGCTTCTGATCATGGAACCTGCTTCATGGTTAATGAAATGCAGTACTGGGCATATTCTAATGGAATTCCCTCACCTTTCATTTTCATACTGGAGCAGCTGAATTGACACATCAGTGGAATGACCTTTGGAAGATTCAATTATGGGGTTAGCTGGGTGGCCATACCTTGCAGGTCTAGATAAATGTCCTCCAGGAAGCTGTATGTACACTCAATTACAATCTAATATATGGTTCTGCTTCTCCCAAAGCCATGATTTATGAGTCCAGAAATCAAGGGATGACAATGGAGATAACTCCCTAAGGATCCTCTGCCAAGTGTTTTGCTTCTTATCACCAAAACTTATGCTTTTCCTCCAGAAAAGAGAAAAAATGATTTCATTGAACTGGAAGTCAAAATTGCTGTGAACCCCTTTGGTTTCCTCATGCTTCTGAATCAAGTAAAGACAGGATTGAATGTACTAGCTGAGGTTATTGATCCCGATTACCTAGGGGAAATTAGGCTGCTACTTCAAAATGGAAGTAAGGAAGAGAATTCCAGAATACAGGATATTCCTTAGGGTATCTACTTGTATTTCCATTCCCTGTGATTAAAGTCAAAGGAGAACTCTAACAATCAATTTGCACAGGACTACTAATAGCCCATACCATTCATTAAAAAGGTATGGGTACTGCATTAGGGAAAGAACCATAAACAGCTACTTAGTTTGCTGAGGGGAAATGAATTATGCATGTGTAATAGAAGTAGATGGTTGTAATTACCAGTTAGGATCATGTGACCATTTGCCACAACAAGGACTATAATTGCTATTAATATTCATTTTGTTAGAAGCATTTTTGCATATACATATGTTTGTGTGTATAAACAAACATCTTTCTTTTCATCCCTCTCATCCCCACATAAGATAAGTTATATTAACTTTGTGTCAGAGTATTTAGGTTACAGGATAGAAAGGGTAAGAGTGAATATTGGTCACCCAAGTGCTTGCATCCTATTTTGAGGAAACATTAGTGAACATTCAGTAGTACACAGGATAGCTGTATCATGTCAGATGGAAATGTGGTTTTGTTATTGTCTTTATTTGGAGATAAAGTATAATTTATCTGAGATGTTAGTGGATGTCCAATTGGCAATGGATAGACTGTTATGATTAGTTTTATGTGTCAACATGTCTAATTTATGTGTTCAGTTGTTTGTCAAAAGCTGCCCTAGTTGTTTCTGCAAAGTTACTTCGTAGATGGGATTCGTGCCTAAAATGATTTGACTCTAAGTGAAGAAAGTTACGACAAACAATGTGATTGGGACTAATGCAAACAGTGAGAGGTCTCAGAAGGGAGAAGTGGGTATTCCAGGTATCATAAGTACTTCCACAAGACTACACCTTCCACTGCCTCCTCTAGTTCCAGCGTAAGGAATACAGACAGAAGATTTCAACTACCCTCACACTGGAATTTCCAGGCTCTGTGCCTTCCTGCAATCAAATGAATCAATTCCTTAAAAGGAATCTTTTCCTGTATATATATTTCTGTCACTGGTGACCCCTGATTGATCCTGATTCTCTATAGAGCTTCTAAAGAAGAGGATGGGACTGTGGAACTCTCTTTGTTTTTCCATTTTTAAAACAATTATTGAAGTATATCATTCGTACATGAACATACATAAACAATAAGTGTATAGTAAATTTGCAGACTTTTAAAAAACAAATATGCATAACATGACACAGGACTCTCTTAGGTCATGTATCACAAACACCTTGCAGTGTTGTGAAATGTAATAAATTATGTAAGAGTGTGGTCTAAGTAAAATTATACTAAGTATAAATTAAGTACAATTATAGTAAGTATAATTTGGAAGACTTTTCAGTGGTATAATAAATAACTGAAGGAAGAGAAGAGATTTGAATATGGTTGAAACAGTTTTGGGAGGAGATCCAAGTTGTGATCACATATTTGAGAAATACTGCAATTTTAGTTTCCCAGCTACTGAAAAAATGTCATTCAGTGGAATGGCTTCAACATTGGAAACTTACTGGATCATGGATCTCAGGCTGGAAGTCAAAAATGGAGGAGTTAGCAAGGTGATGCTTTCCCATAAAGACCTTTGCCTTCTGAGGCTGGCTGCCAGGGACCCTTGGGCATTGGCTTATCTGTCACATGACAATGCAAAGCACATCATCTTCCCTTTAGTTTTCTGAGTTCACCTGACTTGCAGCTTCTGGCTGTTGACCATGGCTACTTCTGTGTCCATTTTCCTTTGCTTATAAGGACTTGAGCTATTTAGGAATAAGGCCCATCCACTTTCACTTTGTATTCCATTTGGGCATACCGTTACTCATACCATCTTCAAATATCTTAATTACAAATGGGTCCGCACCCATGGTACCAGGGATTTGACCTTAAGTTGCCATTTGTGGGGCACATGATTCAGTTCCCAATACCTGCCTTGAGAAGGAAGTGTCCATCCCATATGGACAAGAATTCTATGGGAACCTGTGATAAGCAGAATTTTAGGATATCCCCAGGACTTCCCACCCTCTCATGTCTAGTGTGTGCATAAGTCCAAGCTCTGTGGATGAGATGAACTTCACTCCCTTAATTATGCAGTAGATCAGGACAAGAACCAGGGACTCAAGTCTCCTGGAGGAATTGCTACGCCCCTATGTGGTCAGCTTGTAGCTATATATCTGCTCCAAAATGACACGCATAATGCAAACTCTCTTTGGAAAGGAATGCCACCTGCTATAAAATCTGCCCATTCTGAACTTGTGGTAGTTTGGTCAATAGGACAGAGAATCTTGTGGAGGTATTTTCCTGGGATCCTATGACCATCAATACCTACCTGTGTTCTGAGATGGTTCAGCTAATCATGGAGATGTGAAGAGATACAATGAGAACACTTGTGTCATTGCCAATGACTTTGCCTATCCTTTTGTAATTGCCAGTGGCTTTGCAGTTATTGTCAGCCTTCATGGCAAAGAGGCTGTGAAAGGGATATTGTAACACCGATTGCAAGCTGACTCCACCACAGAAGAGTTATACTCAAAAAGCCAGTGGCAGGGACTTGGAATGTTTCCTTTAACAGGTTTATTCTCTTACCAGAGCTGCCCCAGGCCCACCAATCCCCAATGCACAGCAGGTCTTTAGAGTAACCACCACCATGGCTTTCCTTGAAAACTGATGGGACATTCTGACTTCAAGATCCACCTTCAGAGTCCTGAACACTAACAAATAAAAAAATGTAAATCTTTTATTTTCAATTTACTGGGTGCATTATGCACTTAAGCATTCCTTCCTAAATATGTAATAAAGTACATATATAACACGAAGTATATTATATATATATGTTCATGAAAAGTATGCTGAATTTTTTGAAACAATTCCTTCTTTGTATTATTTAATCATTTGGGTGGGCCACATTGGTGTTATGTGGTTAGTTTGTATTTCCTGTTTACCTAAAATATAGCTCTCCTGTTTAATGTAGACCATTGGTGGTCAGCTGTGTTTTCCTTGCTCTTTCCCCAAAACACACATGTCAATCCCATCTATACCATTGATTGATAATTGTAGTGATTCATTTAGAAATTGAGGACATCCTCCCACAGAAGGAAATGCACAGTTGCTGGGTATTCAACTCATCCTTTTTGGAGAATATGCTCTCTATGTCTTCCCACCTCCTGAGATTTATTGATGTCAAATACTAAAACATAGCCGAGGAAACAATGTTTCAGTTTGCTAAGCTACCACAGTGCGACATACCAGAATTGGACTGGATCTTACAATGGAAATTTTTTATCTTACAAGCTGGGAGATTTGAGACTGAGAAAAATGTCCAAATCAAGGTGCCGTCAGCTGAGAGAATATCCCTAAAGACCAGCTGCCAATGATCTTTGCTTCCTTTGTCACATAGCAAGGCAATGTTGGTATCTGCTGGGCTTTCCTTTTTCTCTGGTTTTCATTGCTTCAGCTTCTTGCTTCTGGCTTTCTCTCTTAGCTTCTTGGACTTTCTCTTTATTTCTCTCAGTGTATTGACCCCATTTATAAAGGACTCCATTAAGAGGATTAGGAACCAGCCTGGGTCACACATTAACTGAAGTAACCTAATCAAAAGGGCCCACCCTCTCTAAATTCACACCCAGAGGAAAGGACAGCTTTAAGAACATGATTTTCTGGGGTACATGCAGTCTCAAATGACTACAAACAGTTTGTTAGCTTTAGACTTTTTTCTGATGCTGTGAATGCATTCTCTGTTGGAAGTGGATGACTTGGATGTAAAAGAAAAGAGTTTTTAAGATTTATTTTATTTATTTCTCTCCCCTTCCCCCCCACCCCAGGTGTCTGTTCCCTGTTTTCTCTGTCCATTTGCTGCGTGTTCTTTATCTCCCCTTTTGTTGTTGTCAGCGGCACAGGAATCTGTGTTTCTTATTTGTTGTTGTTGTTGTTGTTGTGTCATCTTGCTGCATCAACTCTCCGTGTCTGCGGCACCATTCCTGGGCAGGCTGAATTTGCTTTCACACTTGGCCGCTCTACTAATGGGACACACTCCTTGCACATGGGACTCCACTCTGCAGGGGACAATTCTGCGTGACAAGGCACTCCTTGCGGGCATCAGCACTCTGCATGGGCCAGCATGCAGATGTCTAGGAGAAGTTTTAAGTTACTCCTTCCTTCAGCAGAAGGGTGTGGCTGAGCGAGAGGGTTTCATCCTCGCTCAGGCCAAAGAGTCGGGAGGGGCTTGCTCCTGCCGAACCGCTGGTGGGGGGTGCTCCAAGAGGGAGTACCGGTTCTCCAGGCGTGGGGGACGCGCGGTTAAGGAAAAACCACGGAGACCGCTTGAGCACAAGAACAGGTCTGCTTTATTACGGAAGTACACTTAGCTATATAGGGTTGGGTAGAGGGAGGGGCGTGATGAAGGGAGGGTTGGCTAAGGGGCGGCTGTGGACAGGCTGAAGCTGATGGATAGACCTGAGATAAGCAGTTACTGGGGAAGAGGGCAGATTGTGGGTTGGTAATATGGGCGGGACTGGTGGGAAGGGTGGCGGGGGCTGGAAGGGGAGGAGGGGCGGAGAAAGGTGGCAACAATTGTTCCTTTTGTTTTAAAAAGAAATTGAAGCAACAAGTTTTGGTGCGCACGGTGGGTGTGAATGGCTCGGAATGCGCAGCAACAAAAGACAAGGATTAGGAGGAAGAGTAGGAGGAAAAGGAGGTTATAGGGATGGACACGGGGATAAGACAAGGGGTGGGGGGAGACCACGAGGACTGGCCAGTCGTGAGCGGACAACATAGCATCTGGCCAGGATGCATGTGCCCGCCATTAGGGTCGGCGCACGCCGGCGCCTGGCGCGCGCTGAGCCTTGCCAGTGAAATGGGCCTGTGATGCCCCTGTACCCCTCATCCGAGGGGGAGGAGTAGTTGGGGAGAAGTAAGGAGAGGAAGACAAGAAGCTATAGGCATGTGGTCTGGAGTAGGTGGAGAAACCTGTGGCAGCGGGGTTGTGTCCCCCCCACTCATAAGACAGAAGGTTCGTGCATCCAGTGAGGTTGGCGACATCAGTAGTGAAAGAGGGGGTGGAGGCAGTTACGTTCGAGGCGAGGAGCCTTTTTTGTTGCCAGAGGGAGAGGGTCCAATTGAAGGGCTGGTGACTCAGGTTGGCAGTGGCTAGGAGAGCGAGGGAAGCCAGGACGAAGAGAACGGCTGTGAGGCTGTGTAGAGGCATCATCTGACGGTGCGGCATCTGTGGAGAAAACTCCTCGCTCTCCACACTTGGTGAGCGGGCAGCATGAGGGGGGTAAGGAGAGCAGGGTAAGGGTCTGAAATGTTTTAAGAAGGGGCGTTCCTTGATGATGGCTGGTGCTGGATCCGGGTGAACGGGGCGACCTCTGGGCCGTATCCACTGTCAATGTTATCTCTCACCGAAGGCATAGGGTGCTGATCGTTCGGTGGAACTAATGGGTCAGTGGCAGGCCGGATGCAGCGCCCAGGAACCCAGAGTGGCTGTGGCTCAGAATCTGGAAAGACGCAAGCAAAGCCCCTCCCCTGTGCTAGAAGGGGAGCTGGATCTTGCCAGTGATTTGTGGCAGGGTCTTTCCAATGGACAAGGGGAACTTGCGAGGGCTGCCACATGGGTCCCCAGTGCTTATGGGTGGGGGAGAGTCCATGGTCATCGAAGGTCAGGAGATTGTGATGAATGAGGCAGGCAGTCACAATGTCGGCTGGGGCCTTGTGGGGAGAGGAGGCCCTTTCTTTTTGAATGAGTAGCTTGAGCTGTTGGTGAGTGCGCTCGACGATTCCTTGCCCTTGTGGATTGTATGGAATGCCAAAATGATGCATGATGTGATACATCTGCATGAAGCTGGCGAAGGCGGCACTGCGATAGGCAGGTCCGTTGTCTGTCTTGAGATCCCATGGAATTCCCATGAACAAAATAGCTTGGCGAAGCGCCTGGACGCAGTGTTTAGCACTTTCCCCCGTAAGAGGGACTGCATAGCACAGATGTGAAAAGGTGTCAATTGCCACATGAAGATATTTGAGGTGGCCAAATGCACTGACATGAGTGACATCTAATTGCCACCTTGAGTTGGGGCGGAGGCCACGGGGGTTAACACCCTGAGGCTGCAAAGGCCCAAGTGGCAACAATGGCGCACAAGTCCAGCACGTGCGCACAAGGTGTTTGCAAGTTTCAATGGGAAGGTCTGGGAAGAGCTTCCGGATGGACCGCGCAGAGAAGTGGAATTGGGAATGCAGGAGCTTGGCTTGATTAACAAAGTCTCCAAGCCGTGGCCCATCAGCAGGGTTTTCATGTAGGAGGACCGGGTTTACCTGGCGGCTTGACACAGAAGCATCAGCAAGGTCATTCCCTTGAGCCAGTGGTCCTGGTAGGCCAGAGTGGCTTCTGATATGAGCAATGAACCAGGGCTGCTGCCTCACCTCAAGCAGTCGCTGTACGAAGGTGATAGCCCGATCGATGTTTGAGTCACCTGGTAGGAAAGTAGCAAGCGGGAGGCTGCGACACACCTGAAGATAGTATAGGCTGTCAGTAAAGATGTTGAGAGGCTGGTCTGGGTGGAGATTGAGGACTGCAGCGACAGCTAGAAGCTCGCCCACTTGAACAGAAGAGTCATTTGCAAACAGCAGTTGCCATGGCTCAGGATTCTCAGGAGTGTATATGATGGCAGCAAACACCATTTTTGAGGCATCTGTGAAGGCAGTGATAGCAGAAGGGATCGGGTCCCGTGCGGGCAATGGACGGAACGGGTTGGAAAATGCCAATTGAGACATTCCCTGCAGCAATCGGTGATGAGGATAGTGGTTGTCAAAGGAGCCGCAAAAGAGCTCTACCAGGCTCTGCATTTGGGCATTGTTCATGATGAGGGAGGTAACTTCCTTGGCATCTAAAGGCCAAACAATGGTGTGTGGCGGGATGCCATACGTTTGTATGGAGAGAAGTACTAAGTCAGTGGCCAGCGCGATCCAGGCCCTTATGAAAGGGCAGATTTTCGGGAGTTTGCTCTTTGACGTATGCAGAAAAAGGAGAGGGCCATCTTGCCACAAGAGACCTGTAGGAGTGATTGGTGTTGGCAGAACTAAAGCCAAGATTGGAAGGTCAGGGGAGAACCGCTCTAGGCGACACTGTTGCAGAGCGGCGCTGACTTGTTGGACGGCCTCTCGGGCTGCAGGAGTGATGGTGATGCTGCAAGTGGTCACCGTTGGAGGGCTGTACCTTGTCTGCAAAAGCTCGAAGAGAGGCTGCATTTGCACTGTTGTGATGGGAAGCGCCGAGCGAAGCTAATTGATTTGCCCGCAGAGCTGTTGGAGCTCAGTTAATGTCATCCTCGGAGAGAGGTGGATTTTTGGGCTTGTGGGCTGGATAAACTGATGAAAATGGAAGCCTAGGAATTGAAAAGGAGGCTGGAGGTTTATTTTGTCAGACTGCACAGTAAGCCCGAGGCTGGAGAGGTTTGTTATTATCGCTGAGAGCAGATCATTGAGGAGCGCACTGGAGCTCGCTGCTAAAAGGAGGTCATCCATGTAGTGGAGGATGTATGTGTGCTCCGGATTGAACTTGGAGCGCAGCGGCTCAACAGCATGGTTGACATACAGTTGGCACATAGTCGGGCTGTTGCGCATGCCTTGAGGCAATACTCGCCATTGAAATCGCTGAGCTGCGCCTTGGTTGTTGATGCGTGGGACCGTGAACGCGAATCGTGGACAGTCCCGGGGGTGAAGAGGAATAGAGAAAAAGCAGTCCTTGATGTCAATGGTTGCCACGTGAAAAGGCTGGGGGACTGCGGTGGGGTGCGGGCATCCTGGTTGAGGTGACCCCATAGGCTTAATATGTTTGTTGATCTCACGGAGGTCGTGGAGAAGGCGGTATTTGCCGGTGTTCTTCTTGCTAAATGACAAAGACTGGTGAATTGTAGGGACTAGTGGACGGCTCTATATGCCCTGCCTGTAGCTGCTCTTGGACGAGGGCGGAGAGAGCTTGTAATTTGTGAGCTGGTAAGGGCCACTGCTCGACCCAGATGGGCTCCTCTGTGTCCCACTCCAGAGGAATAGAGTCAGGTCTTGAGATGGGAGCAGTGGCCCATAGAAGGGGGGGCAGCGCAGCTGAGAAGGCTTCTGTGGTGATTCGGTCCTTTAGCTGGCTGAGGACATCTCTCCCCCATAAGATGATTTGGACTGACGAGAGGACGAGTGGGCGAATTTGGCCTTCGTGGCCTTCTCGGTCGCTCCAATGCAGAGGCTGGGATGTTTTCCAGGAGGTGGCGGCCCCAGTGGCACTGATGACTTGAGGGCCAGTTTCTAGGGGCCAGTGATTGAACGCGACGACCTCGAGAGGAATGCAGGAGACTTCAGCGCCGGAGTCTAGGAGCCCATCGAGCCATTGCCCATTGATTTTGAGCTCTAATGAGGGTCTCTGATGGCGCGTGATGGGCATTGTCCACATTATGGCTTGGGAATTCTTCTGAGGGCCTCTTGGGGGTGGGGCTGAGGCCTGCCCTGCTGGGAGTTTAAAGGCTGCTGGGAGCCTTGGGTGGAATGGCAGTCGCGGGCCCAGTGATATCCTTTCCCACAATGCGGACACGGCGTAGAAGGGCCCCTTGGCCGTCGCATCGGCGGGTCTGAGCGAGGCACTGGGCCTGGCTGGGAGCACTCGCGGACGAAGTGGCCAGGCTGGCCACACCGAAAGCAGATGGAAGTGGAGGTGGATGAAACAGCCATGGCAGACGCAAAGGCAGCGGTGAGCGTTTTGACTTGCGGGTCGACGTCGCGGCAAGCAAGGACCCACTCGTGCAGAGCTTTATCACGTATGGGAAGGACTACGGCTCGGAATGGCGCAAGGCATCCATCTATGATAAGTTCTTTGGCCAGCGCAAACTGGGCATCCTCGCTGGAAATCTTCCACTGACAGACTTCCAGGACACGGGCGACAAATGCTGGGAAAGTCTCATTAGAGTCTTGAAGCAGTTGCGCGAGCTTGGTGGGCTGCTTGGTGGAGACTAGAGAGAAAGATCGCTGGACGAGGACTTTTACCTGGTGCCAAAACCCTGGGTCAATTTGAAGGTAAGAACGAGGGTCTGCATAATTGTTGGTCCCCGTGTATGCATCAGAGGGATCGAGGACGCCAGCTTGGGCATTCTCCACGATTTGTTGGTCAACAGCCACTTGGTAATGGGCGCGCCATTCAATAAATTGACCCGGCGTCAGGATGGCGTGGGCTAGTGCAATCCAGTCATATGGGAGAACGAGTTGAGTCCCCAACTCCTCAAGTAGTTGCTGCACATAAGGGCTGCCAATTCCATCTTCCTTTACAGCTTTGCGGAGGGTCCTGACCTCTTCTGCTGTAAAGGGTAGCCAAGTTTGGGGTCGCTGCGGCATGGGCTGCATATTTAGTGGATACAGCTGGGGGGTTTGAGAAGACGTGACACCGGGGATTGATGGAGCAGCCAAGGCAGGTGAAGGACTATTGCCGTACGGCGGCGGCAAGGGATAAGCGGAACACGGGTGAGAAAATGGCGGCTTAGTGGCTTCCGGGCGACAACAAGATGGCGGCGGGACCCTTCTGGGCACCGGCAAAGATGGCAAAGCTGCGACATCCAGCAGCGGACAAGATGGCGCGAGGGGTGCTTCCGGTTTAGTGGAAGATGGCGACCACGCAGTTTCCGGGCCCGAACCGGATGTTGATTGGACAGGAAGAGGCGGGTAGAGGCGGGAGGAGGAGGACACCAGCGGAGAAGAAGCCGGATGTGTGCCATCTTGGGCAGAAGTGGGGGAAGAAGGCGGAAGTCCGCCATCTTGGGGAGCGGCAGGAGTGGTTTGTGTGTGCTGCGGGGAGCTCGGGCGGGGAGGTTCGCGCTCGAGAGCAGCAGCAAGTTGGTTAGACAGAGAGTCAGTGTCGGTGGGCTCATCGGGATCACAGTCTAGAGGCCATTTGGGAGAAGCTTCATAAACGGCCTCGGTCGGAGCGCCGAGGAGACAAGCGCGAATGGCAATGAGAACGGGTAAGAGGCCTGCTGGGAAGGTGCGTTTCTCGTGCTCCATGGCGGAGGTGACTCGATCTATGAGTCGTGAGTATGTGTCCGGGCTCCAGAGTTGGCAGGTGGCGAGCCATGGATTAAAAGGGAGCAAGAGATCCCAGTACTTTTGGAGCTGCTGCAAGGAGACGCGGACTCCATTGGCATCGAGCAGGGCAGTGAGGGCCCTGACCTGCGGCACCTGACGCAATGACAAAGAGGCACCCATGACGGGATAGGGACAGGACGACGGCGAGGGGTCCCTTGGGGCTCATCCGGGCAAGGGGTCCCTACCTGGAGAGGAGGACGATCACAGCAGCAGCAGCAGCAGCAGAGAGGGGCCGGGGGAGGAGCCGCCCCACGTTGTTGGGTGCCAGTTGTGGCTGAGCGAGAGGGTTTCATCCTCGCTCAGGCCAAAGAGTCGGGGGGGGGCTTGCTCCTGCCGAACCGCTGGCGGGGGGTGCTCCAAGAGGGAGTACCGGTTCTCCAGGTGTGGGGGACGCACGGTTAAGGAAAAACCACGGAGACCGCTTGAGCGCAAGAACAGGTCTGCTTTATTATGGAAGTACACTTAGCTATATAGGGTTGGGTAGAGGGAGGGGCGTGATGAAGGGAGGGTTGGCTAAGGGATGGCTGTGGACAGGCTGAAGCTGATGGATAGACCTGAGATAAGCAGTTACTGGGGAAGAGGGCAGATTGTGGGTTGGTAATATGGGCGGGACTGGCGGGAAGGGTGGCGGGGGCTGGAAGGGGAGGAGGGGCGGAGAAAGGCGGCAACAGAAGGGAAAAGTAAGTGCAAAGTGTATGATATTGGAAAAGAAACTCTTAGATCATTGATATGCTTGTACAGCTATCCTGCCTCCAGTTGTTTGCTAATATTTATTCCTTAAAGTCTGCCTTTTGAAGACATACTGAACAGCCAAACTTTCACTTTTTTTATATGACAATCTTCAGAATATTTGAACATCCTCTTTTATCTTAAGTTTAAACATTCTCTCCTTCATTTATTCTGCATGCGCTCAATAAGTATTGTTTCTTTTTTAAAGTTTTTGAAGATACATAGATCACATGAAATGTTACACTACAAAATAGGTTCCCATATACCCCATTCCACAAAACCCCCACTCGTCCCACACTGACAACTTCTTTCATTAATGTGGTACACTCATTGCAGTTGATGAGTACATTTTGGAGCACAGCTACACAGCATGGATTATAGATTATATTGTAGTTTACAGTCTCTACCAGTCCATTCATTGGGTTTTCACAGAATATATAATTTCCTGCATCTGTCCCTGCAAAGGCATCAAGGACAACTCGAAGTCCACAAAATGCCCCAATATCACACCACTTTTTCCCTCTCCCTGCCTTCAGCAACTCCCATGGCCACTGTCTCCACATCATTGATATAATTTCCATTGCTAGAGTCACAATTATTCTGTAGTAGAATATAGTAGAATACCTCTCTGTTATGAATTAAGCAAATCAAACTGTCTCAGAGAGTTAGAGAGTGGAAGATAGGCTTACAGGGAATAGTTGGTGAGAGAAAGTTTGTGAGTTGACACTAACATGGGGGAAACCTATGATAAATTAGAGGTAAGTAGTTGTGCGTGAAGGGATACAACAGGGGCATAGGGACACTGCTGGGTTCAGTTTTGAATGCTTGAGGTGAGGATGGGTCAGATGGTCCAAGGAACTGGGGAGACTGTTGGGTGGAGCAGGAGAACAGAAGATATTGTCAGGTAGTGGTTGAAACTGTAATCATGAGAAACCTCTTTAGAAAATATAATAAGGAAGGGTTACTGGTTTAAGGTGTTTGATGTGTCTTCTGGCACAGGTGCACCTGGGTCAGGCTTCTAGGGCATTTGTAAGTGCTCATCATGTCATAGTGTGTTATATGAGTGAGTGTAGGCCCATACAATGAGTGGGAAGGTGTTATGACACCATCCTGGGGAGGCCTGATATTCTCCAACAGAGGGGAAGATGTCTCTCAAGAGCATAGTTGGCTCCCAGTGGGGGAGGACAGAGTAGTGTGTCGAGCCCTCAGGATTCTTGCAAGTATCTACAAATCTTGTCCTCCCAGAAGTGAAGCTTCGGTTTCAGTGTGGACCCTGAGTGCAGGGGGAGAGAGGAATAGAATAATTGGGAGAGGGTATCACTTGGGGTCAAGGGAAGTGTTCTGTATGATCTTGAAATGATGGATACAGGACATGTTAGATATCACCAAAAATTTATAAAGATTTATAGCCTAAACTGTAAACCATAATGGAACCATGGCTGGTACCTAATCTTTCAACATATGTAATTGGATTCTTAAATAAAAAAAAAAGGAGCACACTATTGATATATGCAATAGTTTGGATGTAACTTAAGGGCTTTATCTTGAGTGAAAAAAAATTGAGTTCTATACCTGTATATTTACATACAATTCTGGAGTAAACAATTGGAAGTGTTGTTTACTATGAAATATAAACCCTGGGGAGAACATTGATAGTATACAGTGAGGTGGCGGTGGACAGTGGAATGTGTGTGGGGGAAGATTTGTGGTTGGGATGTGTGTGAATTTGTAAACGTCAAGCAACCGTGAGGGCAGCAAATTGGACTTCTCCAAAGGCTTCCTCCATTCCTGACCATCTTGGGAGAATATTCAAGACTTCAAGTCACAAAATCTGCCCTTCCGTATGTTCCCAAAGAAGAGATAGAAATCAGGAGAAGAAGTAGCAATTCAGTGGAATGAATGCCTAGTGTGTGCCAACACTTCTGGTGGGCTTTGGCACATGGTTGTCAGATGGTGGTCAATGAGGAAGTTCAGGCAGAATGGCCCTTCAGGCAGTTCTCACTCTGCAGGCTCACAGACATATTTTAGGGAATAGGCATGGAACAGTGTTTGGACAACACCAGAATCTCCCACCTGCTGTCAAATGTTCAACCAAAACAAGGATGGGAGATGGAGATGACACCCGGTATGTGAAAACATGAGAGCAAAGCCAAAAAGCCCTGGTCTAAAAGTGATGATGAATTCTGTCCCTGACTGAGAAGAGAGACCACAGGAGAGTTGCACTAGTTTCTTACAAGCAGGATTCATTTACTCTTTCAAACATCCTGAGCTGAACTTTATTGCATCCAATTTGCAATAAAGAACTTGGAGTGGAAAGGACTTGGTGACTTTCCCAAAGTCATACAGCAGTGAATGGTGGAGCAAGAGCTCTTTTGTTCCCTCAATATATTATCAATTAATGACTGATGTGGTCACTGATTTAAACACCAGGAAGAAGCAGTATGGGAACACATGATGAGGATGCTCTACCCAAGTGGAGCCTGCATGATGACCTGGTGCTTAGGAATCTTCTAGATATTTGTTGCTTGGTGCCCAACCCTTGTCATCCTGCCTCTGTGACATACAGCCTATGAGTCCCACATCACTTTGGTGAGGTCCAGCTTGGAACAGAGAGAGGGCATCAGCTGCGGAAGCATGGCCAAGTAAAAATTCCATTACAGAAAGGGCAGACAGCCCCTGAATGCTGCTCGCTTTGGAAAAAGAAGTAGAGGTGAAGGAGAAATTGTGGACAGAATTGTGGGTAATATGTGAAGATAACAAGAGGAGAGGGTCCTGATATGTGACTGTTTCTATCCCAAGCTCTTTGCAGGCAGCAAGCATGGGTTGCCAGGAAACCTTGGTAAAAGGGCAGCCTTATCACCATTTTGCCTATGTGATGGCACACCACCCTGCAATGCAACCCCAGTTGTGTGTGCTGAGCTGTCCCAGAGGACACACTCTGGGAGTCATGGATTGCCTGAACCACAAAGTCAATGGGGAAGGAATCAGAACTTAGCACTTAGAGAAGGCAGCACTGGCCAAGAACAAGGGTGTGTGTCAGGGAATCTCAGAGTCTTTCAGGGCTGACAGGACGAGTCAAGAGACTGGACCATGGACACCTCAATTTGAGAGGTTAATTAGAGATTGGAGGGTGACAAGAAAACTTTCAAAACTTTACAAAGAGGGTGTGCACCGTATCTCCTTATCTCAGGTTTTTCCCTCAATTGTAACCTCATAGGACAATTACCGCTTAACTCAGGTCCAGAACATGTCCACCCAGTGCTCATCTAAACTCTCCACACCCCCCAGAATCAAATCCTAGTCACTAAACCCCACATCCCCAGCCTGTCTAACTGCTCTAACCATGGGCCCAGACAAGAGCCCAGGTAGAGGGTGTTTGAGTGCCTCAGCCCTTCTCCACCTTCCTCCCAGCTTAAATATACCCTGCACATGCAGGGCAGCCCACAGCATGCTAAACAAATCAAACCATTTATTTTTCTCTTTGTTTTATTTTACAATGAAGTTGATTTGACATTCATTGTAAAGGAACAATTTTAGACATGAATATAATTTTCCACCTGTGCTCCGTATAAAAATTTTAGTCATTATTTGGTGAGGAGAGGGAGCAGTGCTTGTTGAGCGATCCTCAGAAGAGTCCAAAGTTTCCTAATATCAGTCCCCTTGGCCACAAAAATGAATCCCTCCCCAGCTACTTGGACAAGACACAATCCTGCACTGAAATACACAAAGTGACTTAATATCCTCCGTCCCTATATCATATTGCATACAAATACATTTTGATGGACTTGTGAATCTTCTTTTACCCCACATTCTTTTTCTGTCCTTATTAGCATTAAGAAATAGGCCAACTCTAATAACACATTTAGTATTCTTGAGTCTTAATGTGCTATCTCCTCTATAGAGGCAGAAATACACAGACTCATGCCCCTGGGAAGCAGGCTTGGGGGTGTCTACTCAAACCAACCACACAACACATGGCCTGCATGTGCTGAGGACCATGGAAGCTCCAATGTCTACATCCTTTAGGTAAGGAAAGCACAAGAATGCTCAGGGAGGGTGTTGACTCACATATCAATTATAGAAAATTAGCTGATATTCCAGAAACCAAAAAGGTAGAAGAGCAACTTTCCATGAGGAAAGTATTAGGAGATACAGATAATATGCTGATGGCCATCCACTGATGGCCACCCACAATGGAGCCAGGGCTTGTGGGAAGGCATAAGGAAAGACCAATGGGGGCTTGTCACTAAACAGGAAGACCATGAAATTTCTCTTTTCCCAGGAGCAGGCTGAAAGAATATAGACTGAAGCAGGAGGGCAGAACTAGGTCAGTCACCTGTGGATCCACCGAGACTGCAGCCATCCGTATTCCTCCACCTTCAACATCTCACCATCCCTGAAGCAGCAATGTTGGGCATATACAATATTGCAGAACTGAGAGCATTTTAAATCAAAACTAACTTTATATAAAATTTCTGTAAAACTCCAAAACTACCACTCCTCATCCCCTACCTAGGGTATCATAGTCATATTGGAAAGCCTTTGAAGGCCCTCAGTGTCCTCCCCACAGTCTCTAGAAATGCCAAGGAATAACAGTAGGACTGGGAAGCAGCATGTAGAGTCATTTGGTTAAAGCAAGAGGAAATCTACTGTGGGGATCCACAATGGAAGGTCTGTTATGTGGAGAGTTTGGCCACTGCTCCCTATTTTCCGCATCGGGGCTTCTTCTTTCTAGGATCCAAAAGTTGATCACACCTTCTTTTTTGCGAGTGAGAGGATTGACTGGCACCCAGCACCAACATTTGCCTCCCAGAAGCCCCAAAGGCAACTCTGAGGTGGGATTTTCTTCCAGCAGAAGATGGACTTCAGCTAACGCTGTGTTTGGAGACTTGGCATCAGGATGAGGAGTTTGATTGTGACCTCTTTTCAGAGATGGTACAGACAGGGATTCTCCACGTGCTCTCTTGATTCCAGAGGTGTGATGGCCTGAGTGAGTGAGGGGACTCTTGACAAGTCTCCATGGCAGCAGTTGATGTGGCGGTTTCAAGAAGAATGCAAGTCTGGGGAGCTCCTCATACCCCTCTTCATTGGACACATCTGCGGGCTTGGATTTGGTACTTCTAGAAAAGGTTTCTTGCAGAGCCACCTCATCTCTGCTTCCGAATCTAAGGGAAGAGTGTCTTTGGTGTTGGTGATGATAAGAGGTTTGTTTCTTTCTGATTTGTGGATCGTCTTGACTCCTTGGAGAGATAGCAATGTCTTTAGGGAGGTCCAGGCTGTTGTCTGCTCTGCCATCCCAATGTAGGGCATCAGTACTGACTTGAATCCCTAGAAGTTGGCCATGGTCAGCTTTACTCTCTGCACCATTGCTGGACTTGCATGTGGAAGGAACTGTGTCCAATTCAGGTATATCATACTTTGCAGGTGCTTCCATACCCTCTACATCTTTCAAGGACAGCAGACTCTTCTCAACCAGCTGTTGTCAAGGAAATAGACAATTAATGACTGCAGATGTTTCTCACATGAGGTGGCTGAATGTGTGGTGAAGATGACTGCACTCGGGCAGAAGGCAGGTAGGTTTTGTAGACATATGTTATAGCTTATTCTACCCATCTTCCTATGCAGGATTCCCAAACTTTCAGTCCTAACCACACCCAGCCCGTACCTCTCCATAATTTCCTCCCTACTGGTTCTCCATTTGCCCCCACACCTTCCGCTATTTTTCTGGAGAAGCCATGCCACCCAAGACAAAGTAGGTTAGACAAGGTCATGTAGATTACATGTTGTGAGGCCTTCCCACCCTTGGTTTACCTGGGTGGGCGTGAGTCCTTCCTCTTGCTGCAGCTCTTCTGTTAGGGACAAGAAGTCTACATGTGCTCCTGGGGAAAGCAATTCTGCTAGGAATCGAGGGAGAATGATAGCCTCCACCTGGGAACAGTAATAAAAGGGGACTGAGTACCCTTGAGAAAGAGCCACCTGTCGGTTTTGGAAGCAGGAGGGAAAGCATTGACACTGCACCTCAATCTGCAATCTGTGGATGTTTGGGATCATGACCTCCACCATCTACACATATAGACACTCACACATGCACACACACACAAAGACTCAAAAACACATACATGTACCCACTGCACACTGCTCAGGAGATAAGGAATAGACCCAAGTTTCAACAGACTGGGAAAGAAGCACAGACCTGAACATGCTGACAGTGCTAAAACTAAGAACTCTGCTAGACACCTCACCAAAAATCCACCCACCTTGGTGATGAAGTCTTCCTCTGCACACAGTTGGTGGATGTAGTTGAAGAGATCTGGGTCTGCATAGATTCCATCCCATTCCTGCTGTCCATGTTCTTCCTCTCCCCATTTTCCATCTTCCCCCTCAGAGGCTGAGTGCAAAGACCCCACCAGCCCACCCATGAGGTCAGTGTACTCTTTTACGGCTTCGGGTGAGATCTCCTTGGGGGCCTTTGTCTTCAGAGCCTGCTGCTGTCTGCGTTGCCTCTGGCTAGAAGCCTTGGCCTTGGGCCCTGACTTTTTTGGATTGGACACTAAAGGTAGGGACAGAGGTCAAGAAGTAAAAGTGGAATGAATCTCCAGCTTTTACTTTCCAACCATATATTGGTTAGAGTAATATTTGAGGGATAGGAAATGCTTCCACTTGGTTCAGGCTAATCTGAAACTACATGAACATTTATAGGATAAAATTTAAAAGATGAATGATCTTACAGAAAGTTTCTCTTCAAGAAAAAGAGGAACTTGTGATATTGAAAGCTATCCCTTCATCCATCCCCTCATCATTAGGAATATTATATAAATGTGTCCCTTTTGACAGTGAAGATGGGAGTGCCGTTAGGACAGCTGACAAAATTGACCTAGCCCATGACAAAGGGTAACTGAGAAACTGGGTTCTCGATGGGTTTCTCCTTTGGAAATACAGAAGGCAAATCTTGAAAGGCATGTAGCTCATGAGTCCTATTGCCTTCTCTCAGTCCCCTTTGCACCTAAGGGTCTTCTGTTGGAATGTGATGAGCCATACCTGGCTTCTGGCCTTCCATAGTGCCTGGGGGCACCTGTGGATGAAGATTTGGAGGGGCTGGAGGTGGAGGGCACTGGAAACCATTCCTCTCCTCCAACATCTGAATCTGCCTCTCTTCTTCAATTTCAAACTCCTTGAACCTAGCATGGGAGGAAGACACAAGCAGTGTTGGCAAGATGGCCTGGCCCACTGTGATGCCTACAAAAAGAGATCAGCACCAACAATAGGGGAAACTAAGTGTCTTGGGAGGATATCAAGGTCTTGGATAAGTGCTTTCCCAAGACGGATTTTACTCCTGGCAGTACAACCACAGTTTGGGGGTACTTCATGAGGCCCCCACATCATTCATTCACCTATAGCAAAACTCATCATCACTTGAGGGGAATGTGAAAGAAATGAATCAATTTGGTACTTGGCAGATTTTCAAAACTGAGTCTACAAGTTGTAATTGTTTGACTATACACTCTTTTAACTAGGATCTAGTGGGCTTCAACAATCTTGATATAGGTTGTTGAATTAAATTAGTCAGTGTGATACATGACAGGATCACAAAGGTGGCCATCATCCCCAAGTCAAGGATGTCATAGCAAAAACTATACTGATGAGCTGACAGTAATCACATGCTGGGATCTGGGATGCTAATATTATAAATAAAGTAGGGATCAGTGCCCAGATCTAAGAATCCTAGAGCCTTGGAGCAGTAAACTGAATGAAGACATGGGGTGAAGAAATGCTTGGAAAAAAAGAAATGCTTGGAAAGACACATTATGGAGGGGATTCAATTTCCAAAGCTGTACTTTTTATTTTATTTTTTGTCATTGCTTTGTGTTTTAGCCAAGAGTCTAACATGCAGTTGAACAAATTGTTCACAGGGTATCTGAGATCCTGGCTTCCCCTAACCAACCTCATTGAACTCTAACTCATCTGGAATGACAGGGAGCCATTTGGACATTATCTCATGAGGAGAGGTGGGCCCAAAGTTCTATGCCAATAGGCTCCAGCTGCCCAGACACCCAGACAGGCAGAAACATGCCTTCTAAAGCATGTCACCCCTGCAAAGTACCTACAACCTAGAGGCTTAACACCATCAGGATCTGTAGGAATTACCCTCAACCCCATCCTAAGACCTTCAATTTTGTGACATCTGCAGACCCAATATCAGAGAAGGGTTGAGCATCCTATGAAAAAAAGGTGAAAAACCGTCCAGTACTAAAGGTGAAAGTGACTGCACAGAGGAGTTGGTCCTTCCATATCCAGGGAATAGTGACCTAGTTGACACCCCCTCTCTAAGTATCCCTTCTATTGACCAGCAACAAAGCAAGACCCCTGCCTGGCTTCATCCTCCCCAATCACACCCAACCACAAACCCTCGCAAATTAACAAGGATCCCTGGACTCACTTCGCTGCCATCTCATAATAGATCATCCAATTGAAGTTGCTTGTGTGCCGCCACTCCTGCACGGCCCTCTGCAGTCCCTCGTTCAGGGTCATGGTAGGCTTCCAACGGGCCAGTGATCAAAGCACTGGGCTAAAATTCCCCGTGTCAGTAATATTCTACATGCACCTTCTCCTACCCCTTCCTGATACTCCCCAGCCAACATCACCTGAACCCCATCCCATCTATCCACCATCTGTCCCTTCATGATCTCCTTTCTATGTGTACCCTGTGATTTTAAGTGCATCTGCCTTGTACAATCCCTGACTGGCTATTGAATATCAATATAAGGATTCATTTCTGAAAGTCCAGCTCAATGAAATGATTGTTTTGGAATCTCTGACTTCCCTCTATATCTTCAATGGCAGTGTGTAATGAATGAACTGGGAGAGCACTTTACAAGGAGATCCCGGGCCTATTCTCAGGGGTCCAAAGCTAAGTAAACAACTTCCTAGGTGACTATTAGGTGATTAGTGCTTTGGAAAACAGAGCATCAGAATATGAAGAGGAGTTAATATGCAAAGCCAAAGGTTGCTAAAGCCCATGCCCAGGGACAGCCACGGGCTGCCTCAAGATACAGAAAATCATGCTGCTGCCTGCATTGGAGAGTTTGCTCCAAGAGTGTTCAAGAATGTGGGAGAATCATTAAGACTCTTAAGGTGGAAATTTGGGGGACTTCCTTGAATTCTTCCCTGGGGCAGGAGATATTTTGGGGATGTCAAAAATTGAAAAGCATTGTGTAAATAAAAAATAAGTGTCTTGTTATTTGATATAGGCTCTACTGCAGTTGACACATAATTTTACTGGGGGCAGTGCAGAGCAGAGACAGATGGCAGTTCAGGGTGTGAAAAGAGGAAAATATTATCACCACGGTTTCTGTCTCACAGTCACAACAGCCCATGGTCTTGAGTCACATTGCTAATCATTCATTCACACTCTTCAGTTAGGGTAATTTTGCCTTTTTTGAGCTCTTTTACTCTCCTTGTCCTTTCAAAATCTTAAAATGATAATATAACAATTAAAAAAACAAAGAATTACAATAAAAAGGAAAAAGACTAGTTATCATGTAATGTAGGAAAGCATGAGAAATTGTGCCTATGAAGTACTTTGTCTATTAGATCAGGTAAGCATCTCAGCAATACTCTGAAATAAATGGAATAAACCCTTACAGGTAAGGTTACCAAGTGAGGTAACCTCTCCAGGGTTACAAATCGAATTGGAGCCAAGTACTTCACAACTCTACAGTTTTTACCACCTCCCAGTTCTAACTGGAATTCTCCAGAACAATGTGTATGGGGGCAAAACTAGAGTTATTTGCCTGATCTCTATGGATTTTGCTTTCTCTGGACAACACATGCTCAAATCTTGTGCTGGAAGGTAGAGTGCAAGGGGAAGAGTGTGGTGTCTGTAGTCACACATCAATTCAAATCATGGCTCCTCACTCAATCACAGGACACCTCTCTGATTGTTAGTTTTTATGTCAATGGTTACTAGGATAATGATACCAAAGTAGAGAATGGGTGGGCCCCCAGTAGAGGGAGGTATCAATTGAGATAAGACACCTGAAACTCAGTCATAAACCAGAAATAGATCTTCTCTCCTCATGACCTACTGTCAAGAAATTCTGGAGACATTAACCTGGGGTATCCATCCCCTAGCCCTCTGTATCTGAATGGTGCAGAACAGTCAAATGTGCCTCCCAGACGAAGCCACTCACATGAGAAAGCAGGAAAGAGCTTCAGCATCAGGACTTAGGCGAATGTGCCTCTGGGCCAGGGACTTGAAGCACTGCCAACATCGGAAGTTCTGGTAAACACTCTTGGGCTTACAGGAGTCATCCTTGGACTGGGTGGAGGGAGGACCTCTCTCCATGGAGGCCCCCTGTGGCCTGAAGAAAGCATTCCCTGGAGGAATCCTGGGGGCCAACTGGGCAGCTGGTGGTGGAGCCTGAGGAGGAAGGCCTGGGGCCCAGCCTACCTCAGCAGACTGGGTGCACCCCACAGCTGATCAAGGGCTCCAGAGCAGAGGCCCTCAAGATCCCAGGAGGGGCATGCTGAGCAGCCCCACAGAGGATCCTTGGGTCACTTGAAATGTGGGGCATCTGAGGAAGGACAAAGGGCTGAGTAGGAGGGGGCTCTGCTGATCCCCCTAGTTTTCTGATTTGAAGAATGATCTTCTCACCTCCAATTCCACTGGGGACAAGGCCCCCCTTTCCTGTCACCAACTGTGGTCTGGGGAATGCAGGCAGCGGCAGAGAGCTGCCAGGAAGGAAAGATGCGGGTAGGTGTTGCCCCCAGGGAGGTGGGGGCGGTGGGCCAGGAATGGGTGAAGGGATTGGCAGGGCAGTGCCAGGATACAGGGAGACTCCAGAGTTCATGGTCTTGTCTGGTCCCAGCACTGGAGATGCTGTAGAGACAAGGAAATGGGTGGATTTAGAGGCCACAAAGGCAACACTCTTGAGGCTCTCAGGAACTGTCCTTTACTCATTAGGAAATTGAGAGCTTATTAAAAATTTCTTCACCTACGCAGCACTGGATCTACCCAGGCATAACTAAGATAGTTTTCTCTTCATCCAAACTTAATAGTTACTCTTTGTTCTTAGCTCCCAAAAGGACATCAATCAGACCTTCCCAGTTCTGCTTACAGGAATAAGAAGAATAAAATATCAACTGAAGGCAAAACCAGAGAATAGCATCAGAAGCACCAATATCTGAATCTAAACTGTCACTGATAAATCACTGAAACTGGAACAATAGTTATGAGTTTAACATGCTTGAGATGGCACAGGACTGGGAAATTGCAGGTACCCTCCTCACAAGACCCCTGGAAGGTCTAAAGTCATCACTTGTTTCTTGTTTTGGACTTGCTTTTCTTTTCATCTCTCCCCTGTTTTTTTCCCTATAATAATTCAAGTTCCCATTCTCACTTTGAACTGGTTTTGGGAAGATTCTCCCAGTTCTTTGCTTGTGCATTTGCAATAAATCACCTTCTCACTGAGAGACGTGTTTCTCCTTTGTGGTGCTGGAACAGGCATGCCGTTCTGTTGGAATGGCCATGCATACGTCAAGAGAATCAGAGCTATGAATTTCAAAAAGCAGAGATACCCAGAGATGTACTTACCAAATGCAATGGATGTGTCATGATGATGGGAGTGAGTGTTGCTGGAGGGGGGGAGGGGTGCAGTGGGGTTGGTGGGGTTGAATGGGACCTCATATTTTTTTAATGTAATATTTTTACAAAATCAATAAAAAAAACAAAAAGAAACAAAGTGTTCCTTTTCGTTAAAACTCATTGGCTCTGGAGTTTGGTGCTTTGCCAAACTATTTTGGAGTTTGTACTCCCAAATGTGACAGAGTTGGACTCAGATGTGACTTCTCTACACATGTCTCTTCTGTCCCTTTTATTGGACCATTGGCTGGCCCTGGGGTCATTGGGTGTATGTCCAGGAGACTTGACTCTCTGGGATGTCCAAGCACCAGCTGGGCCCTGAGCCACAGCAGAGTTGCAACACCTACTCTCCAGTTCATTGGACTCCCCCCAGAACAGCTAACAAGGAGGTGAGGATGGACAACCCCCACACCAAGGAACTGAGAGAGTCTTACAACTGCAAGCAAGAGGGTCTCATCCATCAGCTATGTGGGATTGAAGCCCCCTCTCAATTAAGAGGTGGACTGGGCATCACCATCCCAGAGTCCTCAGGATTGGGGAATAAAATTTGGACTAGAGTGGACTTACTGGTATTCTACTATCAACTTATTGTGAGTCTAGCAATTGAAGAGATTATATCATTGATGTGGAGACAGTGGTCACTGGGGTTGCTGAAGGCAGAGAGAGGGAAAAAGAGGTGTAATATGGGGACATTTTCAGGACTTGGCGTTGTCCTGAATGATATTGCAGGGACAAATGCAGGACAATATATATCCTGCCATAACCTATGGAATGGAGTGGGAGACAGTATAAACTACAATGTAAACTATGATTCATGCTGAATGTACCACACTAATGAAAGAAGTTGTTGATGTGGGAAATGGGGGGGGGGTGTGGGGAGTGGGGCATATGGGAATCCCCTATATTTTTTAATGTAACATTTTGTGTGATCTATGTATCATTTAAAAATAAACAAAAGATATATTAAAAACAAACACACACACACAAAAAAAAGTGAGCAGGCACCTAGGTGGAGGAAATTCAGAATAGCACCTGTCCCTCTAGTGATTTTAGGTTCTAGAACTCCAGATCAGGGTTTTCCCATAAGAGAACTTGCTCCCACTCAGTGAGGCTCCCAGACCTCTGAGTGCTAAGGAGAAAGAAGCACGTGCTATCCGGACAGCCCCTCTCTGAGGAAACCACTACCAGAAATTCAGCCAGACTCAATATTTGGTGAAGGCATTTGGTCAGCCTCTTTTTTTATATATATATAAAGATTTATTTATTTTATTTAATCCCCCCCCCCCGTTGTCTGTTCTCGGTGTCTATTTACTGCATCTTGTTTCTTTGTCCGTTTCTGTTGTCGTCAGTGGCATGGGAAGTGTGGGCGGTGCCATTCCTGGGCAGGGTGCACTCTCTTTCATGCTGGGTGGCTCTCCTTATGGGTGCACTCCTTGCACGTAGGGCTCCCCTATGCGGGGGACACCCCTGCATGGCAGGGCACTCCTGGTGCACATCAGGACTGCCCATAGGCCAGCTCCACACAGGTCAAGGAGGTCCAGGATTTAAACCGTGGACCTCCCATGTGGTAGACGGATGCCCTAACCACTTGGCCAAGTCTGTTTCCCATCGGTCAGCCTCTTGACCAAAGAGCTGGTGTCAAGGAATTCTTTGGAAAAAATACCCCTCAGCATGCTCACAAGCAGATAAGGGATGTTCTTTTGGGTAAGTTCTAGGCAGCACAAGGGCGTTATGAAGGTCGTAAATTCTTAAGGGGATGTTCTGCATCGTCTCTTCAGACTGTTACCAATACTACTATTACTTCTAGTACTAATAGTGGTAGAGTAACATATACCTAATTGTATCTCTTCTCCTTCCCCTCTTCAGAAAGAAACCACCCTTCATTGAGTGTTTTACTGAAAACAAATAGCAGCCACTATCTATTCCATGACCATGAAGTATTCATGGACTATGAGCAACATCTTCACCTCAACTTTAAAATGAAGAGCTGAGGGTTCACCGTGAGGAATTATAGAAGATGAATTGGTTGAACACCTGAGTTTACACAGTTTAAGAAAAAGTTATAAAGTCCAGGTAAACCCAATCTCTAAAACAGGCTGAAGTTACCACAAGTGCCCTGGAAATATTGAATCAAAGGAATCATTTGCCAGGAGTGAAAGCAAAAGGCCTCTGGGCTGGTAGGAGCTTAGAGGCTCTGGGCTGGGACCGTTAGAGTAACTTCCAGGCTGCCTCACAGACAGGCTATTTCACTGCTGACTTGGCCATGATGAACTCTACCAAAAAGTTTTTTTACGTTAGACCATTGATTCTAACTGTCCCCATAGGATCTCATTTACTCCAGGTCATATTCTTCCAGTAAAACCATAAGTTCCCAGGTGCCTGAAGTAATGACAAAGGGTGGAGACAAGCCTCTCTAACTACCACACAATGTAAACCTGCTACCATTTAATACACTTGTTATGTGGCTTTTTTCTAGAGAGAAACTCTTCCTGCATCCAAACTTTCTCATACCTATTGTAGCCCTCTCACATATCTAGATGTACCTCTAAGGAGACCCCTTACTGAACTCTAAGTCTTGGCTTTCCAACCTACCCCACCAGTTTCTAGGGGAGAAGTTCTTGGTGGAGTCCAGTGATTTCTCCTTCCTCGAGATTCATCTCAACTCTTGTTCCAAGAAGATGGGTCAACTGTGAATTTCTATGGATTTGAAGGATATCAGGGACCCTGATAACACACCACCTTATCCTAAGTGCTTACCTTTTGAAGTCACCTCGGTACACTTGGACACTGACCACTGCTCTCTGACAACCTTTAGCAAAGATTCAATTCTACGCCCTGAGAGTGAACTGCTGCCACCAGATTCCCAGGAATCCACGGAAAGGGTGGAGAAGTTTGAATCTCAACAGGACTAGAACGGAGCACTCAGACATTCTACAGGGGGGAGGGGCAGAGGGCAGGTTGGCTTGAAGTGGGGGAGGGTAGAACTTCATCCAGGACTCTGACAGGGGAAATTGCAGGTGCTCCCTTCAAAGTATAATGGGACAGCACAGTTATTAGGGACTTTGTTAGAGCAATTTATTGATTCTTCCTAATTCATAGCACAAAGACTTCTTCCTAGGTTCTATACTTAAATTATTTATAAATAAACATTGGTTTGTGCTGGAAAGCCCCTCCACATCAAAGAACTCCAGGCTTGTAGGCTTACAGGAAAAATCGATGCTTTTTTCTCATTAATTGGTTGTGAAGATTTTAAAATTTACATTTCAATGATTTTGACTGCTTTTAACAGGTGAACATTGCATGGTGTGAAAGTCAAATTTTGCACAATGGAAAATGTAGTGAGAAGTCTTCTACCCACCCACTTCCCCTGGCATCCCAGTCCACATCAGCAGAGGACACTAATGTTTTTGCTCCTTTTGCATCTTTTCAGGAAAATATCATGCAACTAAAAGCAAACACGATGTAAATTCATTATAAACATTTTATGTTTATTTCTGATTATAAACAGTTTATACAAGAGTATATATATGTTATCTAGTGTCAATTTTACTGCAATTACTGTCTTTTGGCTGGTAGCTTGTTTTCAACTCTTCTTTCCTTAGCATACGCTACAAGGAGAAGTTCTTCAATTAATAAAGCCTTTAAAATGTCCCTAAGAATAATGTTCCCAGTTTTAGCAAATAAAAAATAAACCCCAGTAAATTTTGAAATTCAGTAAGCAATGAATTATATTCTAGCATAAGTATGTCTAAAATTGTATATGACATATATGCTAATACACATTGTTTTTATGAGATTTAAGTGTAAGTTAGGTGTCCTCTATTTCATCTGGCAATGCTACATAAGTTGTGTAACCCATTACGTTTTTAATGGTTACCCCATAAAGAAAAAGAAAGCCTTTGCCATTCATGACATGGCTCTCCTGAAAACTAGCAGAAGGGGGAGCCTCTACGCCCACCTCTGCAGGACTTGCTGCAGGAACACCATATTTTCTGATCCCTAAAAAGGGCAGTATGAAAACAACTATGACAGTTTGAAGCTATCTGGGGATCTCAGAACAGTTCATGTGCATGCAGGTAATCCCTTCCTGTGCATTGGAGGTGGCAACTCTATTAAATTACTCCTGTTCAGGTCCTTTAATTAGATGGCAAGAGACAGGGTGGGCCTTAATCCTCCTATTTGAGTCCTTTTTAAATGGTGGAATAAAAGCAGCGGAAATGCAGAAAAAAGTTGCAGCATCAGACAAGCCCCAAGAACCTGGATGAGAGAGATCCCAGTGGCTGGAGGGTGAGATCAGCAGTGCACACACAACTACCAAAAGAGAACACTGAGAAGTCCGAGGAGAGGGAGGAAATATGCCATTGACCTGACTGCCCACATGTGCTAGAAAGAGAGCCTGGAGGAGAAGCCAGTGACTTGAATCGGCAGAGATGTCACTGTGTCTTGTCATGTATCAGGTGTCCAGGATCACTAGCAGCCACACTTCAGGAAGACAACATCTCAGGTGATGCCTTGATTTGGACATTTTCACAGCTTCTGAAGTGAGCTTTTAGCCTGACACCTTCCCGTAAGAAAAACCAACCCATTACTGGTAGAGTGCTCCCACCAGTTTTCAGAGAACTAAAAAATACACTTCCACTACAAATGACATCTCTAACCGGCATTGCCCCCTGAACAGATGGATTCAGGGAAGTACACACTCAGCACAGCTGGCAGCATGGGTTCTCATGCTACTCTGGCTCCCACGGTGACCACAGGATTTCTAGTCCCGCCGAGTTATTACCTCTGAGGAGGCAGTGAGGATTGACCCATTCCAAAGCGGTGAGCCTGGAAAAACATTTACAACCTTGAACTCTCTACATGAGGGATGAATGACTTAATACTAATAATAAGTCTAGCATTAAATTTCTTCTCAGGATTCCCTTAAGCACTCTCAGGCTAAGTTCCAGGCAGGCCCTAGGAATCCATTCTGATTGGATGGGCTGAGAAATTCTAGCTTAAGTATTTTATTTTAAAGATTTATTTATTTAATCCCCCCCCCCCCGGTTGTCTGTTCTCTGTGTCTATTTGCTGCATCTTGTTTCTTTGTCTGCTTCTGCTGTCAGCGGCCCAGGAAGTGTGGGCGGCACCATTCCTGGGCAGGCTGCACTTTCTTTCACACTGGGTGGCTCTCCTTATGGGTGCACTCCTTGCGCGTGGGGCTCCCCTATGTGGGGGACACCCCTGCGTGGCACGGCACTCCTTGTGCACATCAGCACTGCGCATGGGCCAGCTCCACATGGGTCAAGGAGGCCCGGGGTTTGAACCGCGGACCTCCCATGTGGTAGACGGACGCCCTAACTACTGGGCCAAGTCCATTTCCCTAGCTTAAGTATTTTGAGCCCCTGGCTTGGAGACTGTGGTGGAATAAAAAGGTATTCAATATGAAATAGGGTTAAAATTCTTGGAATGACTTTCAGAAGCATGAGGACTTGGCAGGTACCTCAGAAGTGAGGAGCACTTTCTCATGAAGTCAGAACTCCAGAAGTAAAAGTCCATTCCCAGGCAGAGATAGTATCCAGGTAATACCTTTGTTGGCATGAACTTTTATTAGCCAAAGGGCAAGAACTGCCCCACCTTCTTATACCATGAATATGTGGGAGGCTCAGACCAATTCCCTAGCTCTCTTCTCGGCTTCATGACTACCTAAGCTGTTACTGCCCATGGTAGGGACAGTGACTGGTATGGGATTCTGCAAAATCCAAGCCGTTACCTGGGATAACAGGCTGGGGCAGTCCACTGGCGAGGCACCTTGTGACGTTGATGACAGGGAATGCCCAGCAGGGATCTGGCCATAAGGAGATCCACCAGTTTACATTTTGGAATCTTCCTATAACTTGGAAAACTTCTCTGTTCAACTCTCAGCTCTCACTGATGATCCATTAACTTTACCACTGCACATGTGATCACCTCTCTGTGTCTAATTGGCTGCTCTGATACTGAGCACTTGTTATTTGCAATGTGATGACTAAGGAGACTATGAAACCTCCCCCCTCATAAATGATCTCAGTCCAATATCCCAAAGATATGTTCCTCTGCCAGCCACCCCTGTTTTTTGAGGATGCCACACTCATGCAGATGTTCAGCTCAAACTCTCAATGGTAACCTCCTATCTCCTGTTGTTCTTGCACCCAGTCATCAAGACTCATGTCCTGGATCTGACCTTGTCACTGTGTCTCCATCTACATGGTTCCTGCTAGGGTCTTGCCCTCACAATGCTCAGCGTAAAGTCGTGGTCAGAGTCCCAAACAACCTGTCTCTGTTTTACCTTTTCCTCTACATTGCAGTCACAGTCATTGTGAATTAAAATTCTTTCCTCTACCATAGTGACAGTGTCCTCAGTCCTCTGGCCCATGTCAATTTTAGCCCCCTCACCCTGCATGTGACTCAGTGTGTTCCAGCTCCTCTGGACCCTGGCTGGTCCTCACAACCCTCATGCTCACCACACCTACTGAGTGCTCTCTCCTGCTCTGGCCCCTAATCCTTCAGTGCTTGTGCCAGGAACCCACACTGCTCAGATAGAGTTTGCCTCATGCCTATTTCCATGGGCCCCCTTTTTTGTCCCAAAATCTACACTCCTACTTTCCCTGCTTATGCTTCTCCATCACCCTTCACATCTCCTTACATGCCATGGATTCTCTTTAGTTTCCTTTAAAATTTTCCATTCCTAAATTATCAGCCCCACAGTGGCAGTGACTTTATTAACTTCACTGATCTAACCCCACAACCTAGCCCAGTTTTCTTTCTCCATTTTGGGGAGAAGCCATGGTGCTGTATTGGTTCATTTATGTCATGTGGATGCCTCAAATGCTCAGAAGGTCACTTGCTGCTTTCCTCAGTAGTCATTAGAAACCTCCAGTTTTTCCTCACAGTCTCTCATAGCATCATTATATGTGACTAGAATTATTATCTTAAGGATGCCAACTTCTTCCCTGGGAAAGGAGCTCCTTGCTGTACCCTCAGCTTTCCTTTGAGTGTGGGTTAGGGAGTGTAGATTTTCTGATGTTGTCCAGGAGGGATTTCTTCTTGCTCAGAGAACCCTCACTGCATCACTCTTGAATGGGAATAAAAATATCTCCATGTTAAGATACCACTTTTAAATTTTTATTCTTTATTATTTTTTAATATTCCATTGAATTATATAATGTTCTTTGTAAGTATGCTCTTTATCTCTCCCCCCCTCCAAGAGAAAACTTCCTCTATTTTTATTTTTTACCTATTACATATTTAGGTAAATTTTTCCTTTAATTATAACTTTGTTTTCTTGGGAACAAACATTTGCAAGTTGATATTACTTTTGTATTTTAAAAATCTCATTAATGAACTGCCTGGGTTTAATATATTAAATAGATATAATGTAAATGAGAACAAATAAAAGAAAGTTTACATTTATAAAAGCAACAAAAATTTAAATTATAAATATGATAAGGTTAATAAACATACAAATGGGAACTGGGGCAGGGCAAGATGGTGTCTGAGTGAGTGCACCTTATAGACTCTCCTGAGAAGAAGTGGCTGGGCAGTGTTGGAAATTTTTCAGGACCAGGTTGTTTCAGGGTTTTGCAGGGCAGAAAGTGTCTGGACATCAATTTGGTGGGACGGTGACAGAGAAGATATGTGTAAAAGGTAGAATTTAGGCTCTCTTTCACTGAGATAGGGGCTGCACACAGGACGCTTCCCCCTGGGGCGGGTGGCACAGCAGCAGCGATTCCTGGAGGCTCTGCTGTGCTGGGGAATTCATAAGCCCTGAGCAGGCTATTTGGGGGCTTGCAGGGCAGGAGGTGTTTGGAAACCGATTTGGTGAGACAGAGATGGAGGAGTTTTTTGCGAGACATGGAATTTTGGGTTTCTGACACAGAGCTCAGTGCTTCTGGCTAGAGCCCCACCCCCTAGGGCTGGATGCTGAACTGCAGCATCCTTAAATTGGTTGTAATATAGAGGCGCCCCCAGCAGGATGTTTTGGGGGATTGCAGGGTGGGAGATATCCTGAAGTTGACTTGGTGAGACAGCGACACATGAGACTATTGTGAGAGGGGGAATTTTGGGTTCCTGACACAGAAGTCAGAGTTTGTGGATGTGACACCCCCCCCCATAGGGCTGGCACCCAGTTTTGGGGATCCCTGAAGGCTGTGTTGCACTGTGGTGCTCCCAGTCTCCCTGTTAACTGGATTCGAGGTAGCCAGGTCTGTGTCCCCTAAACCCTGGTGGCCCACACCCCAGAGACTCACACCTCTTGAGTCTGCAATATCACAGACTTCCCATCCCTGAATCCGCCATGCCCTGAGGGCCATCTTAGGTCCTTGATTGTCCTAGCCCTTGGCATTTGTGTTTTTTTTTTCTTTTCTTTTTCTCTTTCTGCTTTTTTTTATTGTCTTGGTTACTAATATTGCATTATCTCCTAGTCTTTTCTCCCATTGTATCCCCCAAGATCTTTCTTCATTTATTTAGGTTTTTTTTCCTCTTTCTTCTTTTCTTTTTCTTGCTTGTTTCCCTCCCTTTTCTTTGCCCAACACCCCCTTTTTTCCTTCTCTTTTTTTTCTTTTCCCTCTTTTTCTTATTTTATCTTAATTACACAATAGGTGCTGCAGGGAACACCTCACATTTGCTGGGTATCCTCATCCTCCATTTCCTCGTTTCTGTGTGAATTGATTTTGGTCACCTATACTATCCCCTTTCCCCCACATCTTGATATCCTCCATCATCTACTGACTCTCCTATATTCCACCTCCCTTTCTTTGGTCCCCAAATTGCCTAACTTTTAATTTGTAATACCTTTGTTTTGTTTTCTGTTTTTTATCCACTCTTGAAACTATCGTCTTTCTTTTCTCTTTCCCTCTCTCATGAAAACACTGGCTTTTTAATTCATACTATATTCCTCCCATATTCAGTCGACTATCTCATTATAGGTACTCTACTTACTCCTATAACTTTACACAACTTACATGAATCTAATATCCATCCTCCCAGATCTCATATTCTTGCTCTGTTAACATTTATTACCAATACTACTTTACACATTTTCCTTTTTTACATAATTGCCTTTCCCTGGCCCTAATATTTTCCTTCAAAGCATACTCAGCCAGCAACAAGAAATTAGAATAAGAAGAACAAAGTGACAAAGAGAAGATATAACACACAAGAACAACAGCTAATTAATCCCAAGACTAGACAAAGAAGCTAAGGAACTGATTAAACACATCAAGATAAAATGATGACCAGACAGCAACAAAAAACTACAAACCAAACCAGTAATCAGGAAAACATGGCTGAATCCAGTGAACAAACTAAAAACCAGGAAGGGGAGCAGAACTTTGGACAAGTAATTAAAGATCTCAGAACATATATCAGAGACAAACTTAAAGAAGAATAGGAAGAATTTAGCAATATGAAGAAAACACATGGATAGGAAATTGCAGACATGCGCAAAGAGATAACAGATATGATGGGAAAGAACACCACAGTTAAAGAAATCAAAAAATACACTCGCAGCAAATAGCAGCAGATTAGAAGAGACAGAGGAGAGAATTACCAATCTGGAAGACATTACATCAAAAATCAAACAGATAGTAGAATTGATCGATAAAAACATAGAAAAAATCCAGCTAGGACTTAGGGACCTGAATGACAATGCAAAACGCACAAACATACGTATTATAGGCATCCCAGAAGGAGAAGAGAAGGGAAAGGGGTCAGAAGGTGTGTTGCAGGAAATAATGGCTGAAAACTTCCCAAATCTACTGAAAGAGACAGATGTACATATCCAAGAAGCACAATGCACCCCAAACATCATAAACCCCAACAGGCCCACCACAAGACATATACTTGTCAAATTATCCAATGCTCAAGACAAAGAGAAAATTCTAAAAGCAGCAAGGGAAAAGAAAACCATCATATACAAGGGAGGCTTCATAAGATTAAGTGCTGACTTCTCATGTGAAACCATGGAGGCAAGAAGGCAGTAGTATGATACAGTCAAGGTACTAAAAAGAAAAATTTCCAACCAAGAATACTCTATCCAGCTAAACTAGAATTCAAAAATGATGGAGAGTTCAAAATATTCACAGATAAACAGAAATTGAAAGAGTATGCCAACAAGAAACCTCCCCTTCAAGAAATTCTTAAGGGAGTTCTGCAGGAAGAAAGGAAAAAACAGGACAGGCAGAGTTGGAGGAGAGTGTAAGAGCAACAAAAAAGACAAAAAGAAAAGAAAAAAAACAAAATATGATAAACACAAGTCCAATCAAAATATGGCTAAAATAAATAATTCCTTGAAAGTAATAACACTGAATGTCAATGGGTTAAACTCACCTATCAAAAGTTTCAGACTGGGACACTGGATAAGGAAATATGACCCATCTATATGCTGTCTACAAGAGACACATCTTAGACCCAGAGATTCATGGAGGCTGAAAGTGAATGGTTGGAAAACAATCTTACAAGCAAACAACCAAAAAAAGGCAGGAGTAGCTATATTAATATCAGACAAAATAGACTTTAAATGTGAAACAATTGTGAGAGATCAAGAAGGGACAATCTGTCAAGAAGAACAAACAATCATTAATATTTATGCTCCTAACAAGGGCGCCTCCAAATATGTGAGGCAAACACTGGAAAAACTAAGTGAAAGAATAGATGCATCTACAATTATAGTGGGAGATTTTAATACACCACTATCAACTCTGGACAGAACATCTCAAAAGAGAATCACCAAAGAAACAAAACACCTGAATAGTATATTAGAGGAGCTGGATCTAATAGACATATACAGATCATTACACCCAAATACAGCAGGATATACATTTTTCTCAAGTGCATATGGATCATTCTCCAAGCTAGACCATATGCTAGGCCACAAAGAAAGGCTTAATGAATTCAGAAAGATCAAAATCATACAAAACAATATCTCTGACCACAGTGGAGTGAAGCTGGAAATCTGCAAGGACCAGAGGCCCAGATTACACACCAAGATATGGAAATTAAAAGCACACTCTTAGAAAAACAGTGGGTCAAAGAAGAAATCTCAAAAGAAATCAAACTACCTTGAAACAAATGATAATGATAACACAACATACCAAAACTTATGGGATGCAGCAAAAGCAGTACTGAAAGGGAAATTTATAGCCATAAATTCATACATCAAAAAAGAAGAAAGAGCAAAAATTGAAGAACTAACCACACATTTGGATGAATTAGTAAAAAAACAACAAAGTAATCCCACAGGAAGAAGAAAGAAAGAAATAAAAAAGATAAGAGCAGAACTCAATGAAATAGAAAATAAGAAAGCATTTGAAAAGATAAGCAAGACCCAGAGCTGTTTTTTTGAGAAGATCAATAAAATTGACAAACCCTTAGCGAGACTAACAAAGAAAAAAAGAGAGATGCAAATACACAAAATAAAAAAATAAGAAAAGAGATATCCCCACGGACCCCACAGAAATAAAGACTATCATAAAAGGATACTTTGAAAAACTATATTCCAACAAAAATGACAATTCAGAGGAAATGGACAAATTCCTAGAAACACATAAGCAGCCAATATTGACAAAAGAAGAAATTGATGATCTCAACAAACCAATCACAAGTAAAGACATAGAATCAGTCATTAAAAACCTCCCAACTAAGAAGAGCCCAGGACCAAACGACTTCACAGGTGATTTCTACAAAACATTCCAGAAAGAATTAACACCAATCCTGCTGAAACTCTTCCAAAAAATCAAAACAGAAGGAACATTGCCGAAGTCCTTCTATGATGCCAACATTACCCTAGTACCAAAGCCAAAGACACCACAAGAAAGGAAAATTACAGACCAATTTCTCTAATGAACCTAGACGCAAAAATACTTAACAAAATACTTGCTAATCATACTCAACAACACATTAAATGAATTATACACCACAACCAAGTGGGATTCATTCCAGGTATGCAAGGATGGTTCAACATAAGAAAATCAATCAATGTAATACACCATATAAACAGATTGAAGGGGAAAAAATCACATGATTTTATCTACAGATGCAGAGAAAGCATTTGACAAAATACAGCACCCTTTCTTGATAAAAACACTCCAAAAGATCAGAATACAAGGAAATTTTTTGAACATGATAAAGAGTATATATGAAAAACCCACAGCCAACATCATTTACAATGGAGAAATCCTAAAATCTTTCCCTCTAAATTCAGGAACAAGACAAGGATGCCCACCATCTCCCCTTCTATTTAACATTGTCTTAGAAGTACTTGCTCGAGCACTGGGGCAAGAACCAGATATAAAAGGCATTCAAATTGGAAAGGAAGAAGTCAAAATTTCATTATTTGCAGATTACATGATCCTATACATAGAAAACCCTGAGAGATCTACAACAACTCTTCTAGAACTCATAAATGAGTTTAGTAAAGTCACAGGTTATAAGATCAATGCACAAAAATCAGTAGCATTTCTGTACACCAATAATGAGCAAGATCAGGAGGAAATCAAGAAACAAATAACATTTACAATGGTAAATAAAAATTATCAAATGTTTAGGAATAAATTTAACTAAAGAGGTAAAGAACTTATACACAGAGAACTACACAAGACTGTTCAAGGAAATCAAAGAAGACCTAAATAAATGGAAGAATATTCCTTGTTCATGGATAGGAAGACTAAATATTATCAAGATGTCTATCCTACCAAAACTGATCTACACATTCAATGCAATCCCAATAAAAATCAACACAGCCTTCTTTAAGGAACTAGAAAAACTAACTATGAAATTTATTTGGAAAGGAAAGAGGCCCTGAATAGCCAAGGACATACTGAAAAAGAAAAACAAAATTGGAGGAATCACACTACCTGACTTCAAAACATAATACAAATCTACAGTAGTGAAAACAGCAAGGTATTGGTATAAGGAGAGACACACAGACCAATGGAATTGAATTGAAAGTTCTGATATAGAACCTCATATATATAACCATACAATATTTGATAAAGCCACCAAATCCTCTCAACTGGGAGAGAGTGGCCTATTCAACAAATGGCACCTGGAGAACTGGATATCCATATGTAGAAGAATGAAAGAGGATTACCATCTCACACCTTATACAAAGATCAACTCAAGATGGATCAAAGATCTAAATATTAGAGCCAAGACCATAAAGACTTTGGAAAGCAGTGTAGGGAAACATCTACAGGACCCTGTAATAGGAAATGGCTTCATGAACATCACAGCAAAAGCACGAGCAGCAAAAGAACTAATAGATAAATGGGACTTCCTCAAAATTAAAGACTTCTGCACCTCAAAGGAGTTTGTCAAGAAAGTCAAAAGAGAGCCTACACAATGGGAGAAAATATTTGGCAACCTTATATCGGATAAAAGACTTATAACTTGCATATATAAAGAACCCCTATATCTTGAAAATAAAAAGATAAACAACCCATTTAAAAAATGGGAAAGACTTAACATACACTTCTCCAAAGAAGAAATACAAATGGCTAAAAAACACATGAAAAAATGCTCCAAATCTTTAGCTATCAGGGAAATGCACATCAAAACTACAATTAGATACCATCTTACTCCCATAAGATTGGCAGCTATGAAAAAAACAAGAATACAAATGCTGGAGAGGATGTGGAGAAATGAGAGCACTCATCCACTGCTGGTGGGAATGCAGAAGGATCCAACCATTCTGGAGGACAGTTTGGTGGTTTCTGAAAAAATTAACCATAGATTTGCCATATGACCCAGCAATTCCACTGAACTGAAAACAACGACACAAACTGATATATGCACACCAATGTTCATAGCAGCATTGTTCACTATCGTGAAAAGTTGGAATCAACCCAAATGCCCATCAAAAGATGAATGTATAAATAAAATGTGGTGTATACATACAATGGAATACTACTCGGCTTTAAGAACAAATACACTACCAACACGTGATAACATGGATGAATCTTGAGAACCTTACGTTGAGTGAAGCAACCCAGGCATTGAAGGACAAATACTACGTGACCTCAATGATGTGAAATAAGTAAACCAAACTGCTTCAGAGAGCTAGAGACTGGATGATAGGCTTACAGGAAATCGGGGGGTAGAGGATGGATGTAAGCTGACCTCTACATGGGTGAAATCTATGAAAAGCTGGAGGTAAGTATGTGTACAAGGAAGAGATAAAATGGGGGCATAGAGTTACCTTTGGGTGGGGCTTTGAGGGCTTAAGGGGGTTAGGGATGGGCCGATGGGTAATATTGCCCAAGAATTTGGGGGGAGGGTGGGGAAACATACGATCATAGGAGATTGTCAGGTGTTGGTTGAGAGTATAATGCTGAGAAAACCTTTTCAAAATATAATTAGGAAAGTTACTTGTTTAAGATACTTAAAGGGGATAATCTGATGTAGGACAGACTCTTAGGGAATATGTGAATGCTCATTTTGCCAGAGTGGGTTATATCATTGGGTAGAGACCCATATAATAAGCGTGAAGATATACCCACATCCTGGGGAGGACTGAGGCCATCAAATAGAGGGAACTGTATCTCTCAAGAGAAAGGGTGGCTCCCAGGGCATTAAGGCAGTTCAGCATGTCAAGCCCTCAACACTGTTGCAAGTATCTCTGAACATGGCTCTTCAAGAAATGAAGATTGACTGACATTGTGGGCCCTAAGGGAAGGGGGAAATAGGTATTGAATAGATGGAACCAATGTAACTGTGAGGGCAATAGAAGTGTTTCACAAGAGTATGCAAGGATGGATATAAGACATGTAAAATTACACCAAAAATACATAGGGCCTGATAGGCTGAAAAGTAAAATCATAATGTAAAACATAAGATAACTGAAAATTTAGAAAATTGTACAGTGTAAAGTATAAACCACAATGTAAATACAAATGTTACCTTGTTTGAAAGCTATTGTCTCAATATATGTACATCAGTTTCTGTAAATATGATATGAATATGTTAAAAGATTATTGCTGTAGAAGGGAAAAGGGTTTTATGTTGGATATATGGGAGTACTGTATATTGTATATATGAATTACTGTGATCTATAACTCTTGTGAAGAGAAGCTTAATAATTAGAAAAAAGAAAAGAAAAACATAGGATGTAGAATTTTTCCAAATCAATATGTATTCTATATCTAACCTTTAAACTCATTGCTTTATTCCATTTTACTATTAAGGGAACCTGGCATTACATTGGGCTTCACTTTTCAGGAAGTTTTGGATCACAGAGTGGTTCAACAATGGCAGCGGAGGAATACTGGTGTGGGATGTTATTGACAGGGGACATATGGTTGACAGGGAGTTATACAGGGCATGTGTCCAGGGTGCATGGAAATGTTTGGATACATTCATAGTGGAAACAATTAAAAATGACAGCTGGGGGGGTGCTGGGTTCCTGGCCGGGGGGGCTCTGTCGTGGTCCCTAGGGGAGCAGTGGCAGTTCCCCAGGTGCAACGGCAAGGACCAGGAAGGAATGAGTGTACAACAGTGAGCCCCTGATACTAATGACTATGCTTTCTTCATCTCTTCTTGTCTGGAACATCTGGATCTCTCTTCCTGTAGTTCTAGGACCACTGAAGTTAATTCCTCCATCAACACTGCTGTTGTTCCCTTAGCCTTTCTGTAGGTGTCAATGAGGCTGGGCATTTTCAAAGTCACTTTCTCTAGCCTAGCTTCCCCTAAAGATGACTTAGTCTCTGCATACGTCCTGTTAGCAGCACTCATCTTATCAAGAAGTTGACATTTCTTGACAGTGTAGCTAGTGTGTCCGCAAGCTGTTTTTCATGTTTTATATAAAGTCAGCTTCTAACAGACTGCTCAAGTCTAACAAGAAGAGACACACCAGAATGCTGAAGAAGGATTGAAATGCCCCCGAGTTCCCCTGGAGGCTGTGGAATGTGAGGTGTGGGGTAGTGCCATTGCACTCCATCACCACCTCTCAAAGCTTCCCTGGGATCGTCCAAAAGACAATCTCCACAGAGCACTACAGGCCCTCTGTGGCACTGATGCCACCACAGGACTCTACCCAGTAACCCTGTATCCACAACAAACCCCAGAGAACTCCCCAACATTCTGCCTGGAACCCACAAGCAATAGACAGCCCAGCTGCTCATCAGTGAGGTGGTCATTGGGGGAAAGATACTGAAAATAAAATGTGCTTATCTCCATTGTACTCTTATGGGCAGTCTCCTCTCTCTATCTCTCTCTTATTGCTTGTTTCAAAATGATGTAAAATTTAAATATATTTAAATGTTTTGTTCTTAACTGAATGATGTCAAATTTTTCAAACCTTTCATCTCCTTCACCTACAGTACCTGCTTGCCATATATGAACCATTTCCAAGAATCTGGAAAATAATCCCTATACATGTCAATCAATAACCACCTCCCAACATATTCACTCTCATTCTTATTTTCTATCTGCATACATTCATTTTGCTACATCTTGAAATTCATAAAAATGAAATAAATTGGAATTTACATTTTGGTGCCTGCATTGTTTGCTCAAAATAACTGTTCTGAGGTTCATTCTTCTTGTTTGGTGGCTCAATAGTTCCCTGTTTGTTTTTTATCATTGAATCCTTTGAAATTGAATGACTATTACAAAATTCTTGTTCTTTTGGTGTGGATATTTGGACCCTTAAAGTTTAGGTATTATGACCTAAAGGTTTTGCAGGTATCCTTCATATAAGGACATGTTTTCCTTTTTTCTGGGTGATAGAAAAGGAGAGCTTACTCCCCAAAAGATCCTTCTCATCCCACTAATTGTGGCATCAGCTGCATTTGGCACAGTTGGTTCCTCTGACCTTCTTCAAGTCCTCCCATCACTTATTTCTGTTTCACCACATTCTCCTTTTTCTTTTTGTCATCTGGACTCTCTAGTCTTTCCATGTCTGTCTCCTCTGCTGGTTTGTGTTTTCTTCCAAAAATTCCTCAGCTTTAGTTCCTTTTTCCCCCAGGGCTCCATACTTGGACCTCTTTCCTCCTTCAGAAATCAGTTCACTTGCTGGTCATGTGATGTTGGCTTCAAGTTCCATCTATCCTGGCATGAGTACTAACCCTGTTTATCTAACCCAATTTTTCCACACAGTCCAGATTTATACAGAGTTGTATCCAAGACATCCCACTTCTGTGTGTAATATGCCAAAGCCAAACTCTAGATTCCTTCTCCAAACTCCTCCTTCTTGGTCTCTCCCTTTTCCATAGTCGGCATTTCCCTCCTGATAAGTGTTCAGGCCAAACTTTGTGGCCTTTTTTCACTTCTCTCTTTCCATGTTACTTCCATCCTTCACTTCCTGTGTTCATCTGGCCACTTCTACTTTGCCTCCTCTTTCTCTTCTTAAAGCCTGCTTCATTGCTGACAGGATGACCATGGTTGCCTCCTACATATCATTCTCCTGCCTCACCCCTTCAGTTCCTTAAGTTCATGAAAAAGAAGTGTATTTTTCTCTTTGCCATGTTTTATATAGATGGCTTAAGGAAAGGTGTGCATTAAGTAAAATATATTATTCATGATAATGAAGTAGTCTCTTATCCTTGTTGATAATTTTTCTTATATTCCATCCCTTGCTGAAAGAGTCATCCCAAAATCTCCTATTGGGATTTGGGTTTGGCTCTTACATGTTGTTATTCTGTCAAATTGCAAAAGCTTGCAAATAGGTGCACTTCAATTTTAATGTGCTATTTTTTTCTTGGAATTTAAACCTTTTAATGATATGATAATACATTTCTGCTACAATTCTGCTACTTTTTCCTTAATGTTTGTGTATTTGCTGTTGCCATACTGACACAAGATTTACTTATATTTGTGTTTATCTGTGATCATGTAAAATCCATATTTTCCTGCCAAACATGCTATCTTTGATTTTTTTCAGAAGGTACCTGGGATTGAACGTGGGAAGAAGGCACTCAACAACTTGTATTACATTTGCTCTCCCTTAGATGGGTTTTGTTTTTTTAATATAGAATTATTTTTTTATTTATTTCTCTCCCCTTCCTGTCCCCCCACCCCCAGTTGTCTATTCTCTGTGTCCACTCATTGTGTATTCTTCTGGTCTGCTCATATTCCTGTTGGCAGGACGGGTAATCTGTATCTCTCTTTTTATTTATTTATTTATTTTATTTATTTCTCTCCTCTCCCCCACTCCCTATTTGTCTGTTCTCTGTGTCCATTTGGTGCGTGTTCTTGTTTTTTCTGCTTCCGTTGTTGTCAGTGGCACCGGAATCTGTGTTTCTTTTTGTTGCGTCATCTTGCTGCATCAACTCTCCGTGTGTGTGGTGCCATTTCTGGACAGGTTGCACTTTCTTTCTCAATGGGTGGCTCTCCTTGCGGGTTGCACACCTTGTGCGTGGGGCTCTTCTACATGGGGGACACCCCTGCTTGGCAGGGCACTCCTTGCATGCATCAGCACTGTACATGGGCCAGCTCCACACAGGTCAAGGAGGCCCAGGGTTTGAACCCCAGACCTCCCATGTGGTAGATGGATGCCCTATCCACTGGGCCAAGTCTGCTTCCCTGTATCTCTTTTTGTTGTGTCATCTTGCTGCTTCAGCTCTCCGTGTGTGTGGTGCCATTCTTGAGCAGGCTGTGCTTTTCTCTTCTCTCACGGGGTGGCTCTCTTATGGGGCACACTCCATGTGCATGGGGCTCCCCTATTGGGGATACCCCTGCATGGCAAGGCACTCCTTGTGCATATCAGCACTGCACGTGGGCCAGCTCACCACATGGGTCAGGAGGGCCTGGATTTTAAAATGAAACACATATAGTTCTTAAAATATCCTTTTGAAAATTTTGATTAGGTGGAACACTTTTTTGACTAATTACTTTTCAAGATTAAATTTAATCTTCTTTCCTTAATTATAACTATTCAATAATATTATTTTTCTCCTGAATATCTTCTTTGGAATCATAGTCTTTATTCAATCTTATCTTTTTTATTTCTTTAGAAGATATACACTATTTTTGCATTCTTTCAGTAGTTACATATGAAAGATGTTTTTCTTTGCCTTCTCAGATTGAAAGTTAACACAATTTGCTATCAATTTCCAGACAACTCATTTAACTAGAAAAGTTTTAAGGTTTACTGAAAAATCATTCAGGAAATAGAAGACTCTAACATAACCACCCACTTCCACTGCTTCCCTATTATCAACACTGTGCATGTGTGTGGAAACTTTGATCATTTATTCAAACAACTCTGTTGCTCATTTTTTAATTGTGTCATTTGTTGTTTAAGTGTTAAGTTGTAGAAACTCTTTATAGATCATGGATATTAAGCCCTGTTCAGATCTGTGATTTCCAAGTATTTCCTTCCAATAACCAGCAGCCTTTCCACCGTTTTAGGCCTTACACCTACCTCATACCTTAAACAAAAATTAACCAAAAATGATCAACAATATAAAGATAAGAACCAGGACCATAAAACTCATAGAAAAAAAATGTGGGGAAGAATCTTCAGACATTGCACGTTTTTTAGACTTTACACTCAAACACTTACAATGAAAGAAAAAGAGATAATCAAAACCATAATGAGATTTCATATCATGCCTACTAGAATGGGCAGTATAAAAAACAACCAGAAACCTTGCAATTGTTGGAAAGGATGTGGAGGAAGACAAACAGTCATACATTGCTTGTGCAATGTAAAATGGGGTAGCCACTATGGAAGACACTTTAGCAGTTCCTCGGGAAGCTAAGGATAGACTTGTTATATGACCGAGCAATCATGCTACCAGGTTCATAATCAGAGGAACTGTAAGATGGGACCTGAGCAGACATTTGCTCACCGATGTTCATAGTGGCTTTATTCACAGTTACCAAAGGATGAAGACAAGTGTCCATCAACCGATGAATGGATAAACAAAAGGTGATATACATATATGTATATAGGAATGCAATTTGGATGTAAGAAAGAATGAAGACCATGTTCATGTCACATTATGAAGTTTCTTTTGTGTAAGCCAGGCACAAAAAGATATGATTGCACTCATATCAACTAATTACAACACACTAGCTCATAAGGTTATAATCTACCCTTTTATATAGGTTACCTGGAGATGGAGTGTTAAAATGGGGAACTAACACTTAATTGTGCACAATTTTTCATCAGGTTGATTGGAAATCTTTGGAAATGGACAAAAATATGAAACACAACAGAATACTGGTGAATACTGACACATGCCTCAGTCCCACTGGAGGCTGTGGAATGTGAGGTCTGGACTAGTGTCATTGGGCTCCTTCCCCACCTCTCACAGATTCCCAAGGAACATTCAAAAGACACTTTCTGTTCATTGGGATAGACATTATCTATAGACATCTATAGATAGATGATGATGCATCTCCTGGTTAGTTTTCCTGGGTGAGTCCAATGAATTGTAGAGTAGGTATTGCAATGCTTCTGTAATTCGAGGCTCAACTGACATGTGGATGGACCAAAGGTTTAAGTCTCTTGGACATATATTTATCAAGTATAGTGCTAAATATAGGTTCAAATAAAGGGGCAGAAGAGTCACATGTAGAGATACTATAAATGAGTGTAACTCTGTATATTCTTAGGAATACTTTTCTCTCTGTTTTTATAAAATTGATGTGAAAATTTTAAATTTTATAAAAATTTAAGTTTTTATAAAATTGATGTGAAATGCACAGATCTTAACTGCATGCTTTGTCAGATTTTTAAAAGTTTCATCCCCTACAGTACTAATGACCCTATCAAGATATGAATCATTTCCATTAATCTAGAAAATATAATCCCTATACCCTTCACTCATTACATACCCCCCAACATATTCACCCATGTTCTGATTTTCTATTATCATAAATCAGTTTTGCCGTATCTTCAAAGTCATAAAAATGAAATAAATTGGAATTTACACTTGGTGCATGCATCTTTTGCCCACAACATTGTTTCAGAATCATTCATGTTTAGTAAATCAGCAGTTCTCTCATTTTTTATGATTGTGTCCTTTGACTTTGAATGACTATATTACAAAATGTTTATTCTTGTTCTTCTTGCTGGATATTTTGGTCCTTCGAGTTTGAGATATTATGACAATCCATGTATATGTCCTTAATATAAGGACATGTTTTTCTTTCTCCTAGGTGATAGAAAGGAAAGCTTAATCCCAAGAGATCCTTCACATCTTAACTAATTGCTTCCCTATTATCAACACTTTGTATGTGTGTAGGATCTTTACTAAGTCTTTTCCCCATGTATAACTTGGACGATTTGCCATTTTAGTGTTGAGCTGTAGAATCTCTTTATATATCATGGATATTAAACCATTATTGGATATGTGATTTCCAAATTTTTTTTTCCATTCAGTCGGTTTCTTTTTCACCTTCTTACACCTTACTCCTATCTAGCACCTTAAACAAAAATGAACTGAAAAAGAACAAAGACCTGAAGATATGAACCAGGACCATAAAACTCACAGAAGAAAATGTGGGGAAGGATCTTCAGATATTGTGCTGGGCAACTGTTTCTTAGACTTACACTCAAAGCACGGCAATGAAAGAAAAAATAGATAAAGGGAACTTCCTCATAATCAAGTCATTTGTGCTTAAGAGGCCCTGGTCAATAAAGCAGCCTACACAATGGAAGAAAATATTTGGAAGTTGAATGAAAATGAGAACAAAACATATCAAAACCTGTGGGACATCACAAAGACACTGGTAAGAGAGAAATTTACAGCCTGCAATGCTTATATTAAAAAAGAAGAAATAAGGAAACAGTTGTAGCTCAAGTGGTTGTGCACCTGCTTCCCACATACAAGGTACAGGGGCCAATCTCCAGCTCTGGTACCTGAAAATAAACAAAAAATCAGAGCTAAAATTGAACTAACTGCACATCTGGAGTTACTAGAAAAAGAACAACAAACTAATCCTAAACCAAGCTGAAGAAAAGAAATAGTAAAGATCAGAGCAAAAATAAATGAAATCAAAAACAAAAAAACCCATAGGGAATGTGAAGCAGCTGTGGTTCAATCAGTTGGGCTCCCATCTACCATATGGGGGGCCCTGGGTTCGCATCCTGGGACCTCCTTATGAAAGCAGGATCGCCCGTACACTGTGGTGAGCTGCCAGCTCCAGCACTGCAGAGTGCTGCCCAGTCTGCAAGCATCTGTGGAGTGCTGCTACTTGCAAGTGCCATGGAGACCTGACACGGCAAGGTGATGCAACATAAAAGGGAGAGAAGAAAAAACAAAAACACAGAACAGCATGCAGTGAATGGACACAGATACAAGAAAACAAGCAAGCCACAAAGGGGGTGGGGGAGGAAATAAATAAAAAATACAGACACAGAAGACAACACAGTGAATGGACACAGAGAGCCGACAGCAAGCAACTTGCAAGGGGGGGATATGAAATGAATGAAGGAATGAATGAAAATAAATAAATAAATAAATAAATGCAATAGGGAAAATCAACAAAATGAATAATGAAAAATGAAAAGTTGGTTCTTTGAGAAGTTCAACAAATCTGACAAATCCTTAGGGAGAGTAATAATCAAAAAAGATGCAAATATATAAAATCAGAAATGAGAGGGACACATTACCACTGACCCTGCAGAAATGAGAGGTCCAAAAAGGATGCTATGAACTACCGTGTGCAAAAAACTAGACAATGTAGATGAGATGGACAAATTCCTAGAAAACACACAAACTTATACTAGGGGTTCTGAAGAAGGGTTCGACACCAGGGTCCATGGGAATATTACAGGAGGTCTATAAGCTTGAAGGAATTTTGAATAATCCTAAATTTTAATTTAAAGACATGCCAATGTTAAGTGTCAAAAACTCTGCTGCTACATTCTGAGAAAGCTTTCGTGGTTTTCACCTGACTGGCAAAGGGGTCCGTGGAACAAAAAAGGATAAGAACCCCTGACCTCCACTGACTCAACAGGAAATAGGAGATCTCAAAAAATCAATCACAAGTAAAAAGATTGAAACGGTCATCAAAAACCTCCCAAAGGGAAGCAGATTTGGCTCAACTGATACAGCATCTGCCTACCTGGGTTCAAACCCAGGGCCTCCTGACCCATGTGGTGAGCTGGCCCACATGCAGTGCTGATGTGCACAAGGAGTGCTGTGCCATGCAGGGGTGTCCCCAGCATAGGGGAGCTCCACACACAAGGAGTGCATATCATAAGGAGAGCCACCTGTACAGAAAAATACAGCCTGCCCAGGAGTGGTATCACACACATGGAGAGCTGACGCAACAAGATGATGTAACAAAAAGAGACTCATATTCCTGGTGCTGCTGACAAGACTACAAGCAGACATAGAAGAATACACAGTGAATGGGCACAGAGAGCAGACAACTGGGGGGAGGGGTGGGAAATAAATAATAGATCTTTAAAAAAACCCCAAAACCTCCCAAAGATGAAAAGTTCAGGTTCAGATGGCTTCATAGGTGAATTCTTCCAGTCATTCAAAGATGATCTAATACCAAACTTGCTCAAGATTTTCCAAAAGAATTGAACAGGAAAGAATGCTACCAAACTGATTCTATGAAGCCAACATCACCCGAATATCAAAAACAGATAAAGATACCACAAAAACGAAAATTACAGTCCAATATCTCTAATGAATATAAATGCAAAAAGTCTTCAACAAAATACTTGCAAACCAAATAAAAAATCACATTAAGAAAATTATCACCACAATCAAGTCAGTTTTATCCCAGGTATGCCAGGGTGATTCAAGACAAGAAAATCAATTAGTGTAATAAACCACATTGATAAATTGAAGAGGAAAAATCACATGATCTTCTTGACTGATGCAGTAAAGGCATTTGTCAAAATACAGCACCTTTTCTTGATAAAAACACCCAAAAGATAAGAATACAAGGAAGCTTTCCCAAAATGGTAAAATGCGTATAAGAAAACCCTACAGCTAGCATGGTACTCAATGGTGAAAGGTAGAATGTTGTGGGAAACTGGCTTACCTATTTGTTGCTTCCTGTTATTACAGATGATGTTGCAATTTCTTCCTGTTATTGTAAATGTTACCTTATTGTAGATGTTGCAGATGCTTCCTATTGTGAGCTGATCACAGGAGTAGAAAGCTTTCCTGCTGAGATCAGGAACAAGACAAGGATGCCCACTGTCACTATTGTTATTCAATATTGTACTAGAAAGTCAAGCTAGAACAATTAGGCTAGACAAAGAAATAAAAGGCATCCAAATAAGAAAGGAAGAAGTAAAACTTCCACTCTTCACTGAGGATATGATTGTATACCTAGAATCTCCTGAAGAATCCATAACAAAGATACTAGACCTAATAGACAAGTTCAGCAAAGTGGCAGGATACAAGATTAATATGCAAAAATGAATAGTGCTTCTATACATTACTGGTGTGTAATCTGAGAAGGAAATCAGGAAAAAAATCCATTTATAATAGTAACTAAAATAAAATATTTAGGAGTAAAATTAAGCAAAGATATAAAGGGCCCATATTCAGAAAACTCCAACTCATTGCAAAAAGCAACCAAAGAAGGCTTAAATAAATGGACAACCTTTGTTCCTGGACTGGAAGGCTAAATATCATAAAGATGTCAATTCTACCCAAAGAGATTTACATATTCAATGCAATCCCAATGAAAGTCTGTCAGAGTCGGTGACCCGAAGGTATCGGGAATGAAAGACAAAGAAAGATTGGGTTCAGGGGATCTGAGAGCATTGATTTCTCAAGCTCATCAGACAACTTTATTGAGTCGAGGGGCTAGTATATATACCCCTAACATACGTGACATTCAGCACAAAATCAAGTTACCTATTACCCTTACCTCATTCTATATTAACTAGTGATTGATGAACACCAACAAACTTTACTGGAACTATTATTATAAAAATCAGTAACTATACTCATAAATCTTGTTACTCAGGTCGTTCTGTTCTATATGTTATTGTTCTGCCTGCAGGTGTGCTTTCCCAGCCAAGATTGTGATCCGCACCAATAATCATAAGGGACAGTTTGACTCAGTGGTCTTGGAAGCAACCTGCCTCCATGGAAACAACATGCGTTTGTTTCCCACATTTACCCCTTTTTGTTTTAGTCAGGGTGACTGTGCCTGTCTTAGGTTGCCCCCCAGGGGGTCTTACCCATCATTGACTACCAGCCAAGCTCACTGACTATGGGGTACTATTGTAGTACTAAGTTATTAGCTTGTCCCATGGTGTCCACACGGTGCAATCTCTGGCAAACACCTTTACCCAGGCAAGTGACAACCATGAGCAACAGGATTAATACACATATCCCTATTCCTAAGGCAGATAAGAAATGTTGAGATTTCCACCAATCAACAGGATTAAACTTATTTAAATGTGAAATCAAATCATTAAAGATGTCCTTATCATTATCTACGTATATCTGATTATGAGACATTTCTAAAATCTTTTTCTGCAATTCCTCAATTTTTAATGACATATTTCCTTTGTGTCCTAACAAATGATTTCTGATCTTATTCCATTGAAACATAGAAATGTTATAATCCAAAGGAGTAATACAAAAATTACTTTCATTCCAATCACATTTCAATCCTCTTAACAAATTCAAATTATAAACATGGTCTCCTAAGTGTAAAACAGCAGATTCCAAATCACTAACTCTGTCATTAAGTCCTTCATCAATGTGCTCCTGACTATGCCATAAGTCACTTGCATTCTTGTGCCAATCATGCACGTATTGCTGTATTTGCACTGTCTCATGCAATGCAACAGCAGCAGTGGCAGCGGCAGTGATGACACCAGTGAGGCCAAGAATGCCAGCTATGAGAAGTCCCAAAAATCTCTTAGATCATTTCAATAGTCCTTGAGCCAGATGGAAAAGAAGATGACTCTCAGGAGATGACTGCCACATCCGATTCATTTTCACCAGGATCCACACTCCTCATCTTCGGCAAGCCATGGTGATAATATCTCCATTCTGTCTCTGGACTGACAATGTGATAGCCAGATCCTGAGCCTCAACAGACTCCAGCACCTACAATCTGATTTATTGGACTTACCACACTCAGCTAAGATGGAGTTGAAGAAGGACAACCACCACACCATGGAGCCTAGAGTGATTACAACTGAAAATGGGAGGATTGCATCCAGCATCCAGGTGGAATCTGAGCCTCCTCTTGACATAGAGGTGCAATGGACACAACCAATCCAATGTCCACATAGAAGAGGTGGCATTGGATTGGGAAAAGTGGACATAATGGACAAAGGGTATGGGGAAAGGCAGGAAGAGATGAGAGGTGGAGGCGTCTTCGGGACATGGAGCTGCCCTGGATGGTGCTTCAGAGGTAATCACCGGACATTGTAAATCCTCACAGGGCCCACTTGATGGAATAGAGGAGAGTATGGGCCATGATGTGAACCAATGTATATGAGGTGCAGAGGTGCCCAAAGATGTACTTACCAAATCCAATGGATGTGTCATGATGATGGGAACGAGTGTTGTTGGGGGGGGGAGAGGGGGGGTGGGGGGTGGGGTTGAATGGGACCTCACATATATATTTTTAATGTAATATTATTACAAAGTCAATAAAAAATAAAAAAATTAAAAAAAAAATATCTCCATTCTGTAAAATATTCTCAGACAAGCAAGTATACAAAGCGCCATCCTTATAGAACAAAGCATTTTCAGTTATGGTAGCCTTCTCTACCACAAACATATATGGATCTCCGACACATGATTGAAAATGATGAATTTGATCCAAATGTAAATATTGTCCATCCATACTTTTATTACCTTTCCATTCAGAAGTAGATGCCACTCCTAAGAAGACTTTCCATATTTGTTTTTGATCATGAACTCCATTGCTCTTGCACCATGGAAAAGGAACCCATTTCCCTATATTTTTCCAATTACTATTATTTTTAGTAAAAATTATTTTCTCATCCAAATCAAGGGATTCATGAAAGGGATGCTGCATATTACTAATTTGTTGTCCCATGCTATTTATACCATACCAAATAAATCTGCCCTTATATTTGTTGGGATTCCCCATAGGGGCACTTTCCCAAACTATTCCATAGGAATCATTAAAAACAACAGATTCTCTTCCCATATGGCATTCATACCATCTTTGCATATCACCAGCATTCCTCTTAGGACAACTATAACTTGGATACTTATATTCCTGGTATTGATAGGATGGGAATAAAGTTACCAAAGTTTTAGTATTATTATAGCTAAAATTGATCATAGTTCTATTTTTCACAGCCATACATGGTAGGTGATTGCCAATGCAAAGAGGTCAGAAATCAAATGGAAGAAGGAGATTATAAATCCTTTGTCCTTCTTCTCATGGCTTAAGTGGTAGTCTATCATCCACGGGTCCAGGAAATATATGAGTTTTATTTAAATAGACAGGAAAAGAAGGATCTTTCCAGGTTAACACTCGAAGTAATGGGGGATTAGGGATATAAACCCAATATGTGTAATTACCATTACCATTGCTGGTTTCACTCACTATCAGTAGGATCCATATGTGTAGAAGACTCCACTTCTTCAGTCCTAGGTTTAATCCCTTTTGCCAGAAGCCAGATTTCTTCTCCATTTTCTAAAATGATGAGCATAACCTTGCCCCCATACTTTAACCCTGCCTTTCTTCCATTCATTACTCAAAATGTCTTTCCAAAATATTGGTTGATTCTCAGATTTTGCTATTTCTGTGGATTTTTGAGAATGTTCAAAATGACATTCAGCCGCTGTCATAGAATCATAAATGTTAAGAAAATTTAAGGTAAATAAAGCTTTAGCCAATTGATCTTTAGGTGATAGCATACCATCATCTCCCCCTTTGTTTTAAAAGCATAGTTTTGAGAGTATGATGGCATCTTTCAACAATAGCTTGACCTGTAGGATTATGGGGAATGCCGGTAACATGTTCAATAGCATATTTCCCACAAAAGGAAGCAAAGGATTTACTAACGTAAGAGGGTCCATTATCAGTCTTAATCTTTAGAGGGTGTCCCATTACAGCAAAAGCAGACCAGAGATGTGAATGAACATGATGAAACCGTTCCCCACTTTGAGCAGTAGCCCACATGAAATGAGAGTAAGTGTCAATACAAACATGAACATATTGTAGTTTACCAAAGGATGGAATGTGAGTAACATCCATCTCCCATAATTGATTAGGAGTCAGGCCTCTGGGATTAGTTCCAGCCTGAAAAGGCACTGCTGTTAGTGGTCCACAGGTAGGACAAGTACAAAAAATTTCCTGCACTTGTAGTCTTGTTAACTTTTGATATTTATTTTGCAGGCCTTTAGCATTAATGTGAGTTAAAGCATGGTAATCATGAGCACTTTGTAAACACCCCACTAATAAATCAGCTCGAGCATTACTTGCTGTCATAGGACCAGGCAAAGAGGTATGAGAACGTATATGTGTAATGTAAATAGGATGTTGTCTTAATCTAATGAGATGTTGCAAATCAGCAAAAAGTTGAGATACTTCATCAGTAACAAAGATATGAGCCATTTCAATATGTTTAACAGTAAGGCATACATATTCAGAATCAGAGACAATATTCAAAGGTTTCTTAAATATTGTTAACACCTTAATGATGGCAGCAAGTTCAGTATGCTGAGCAGACATGAATGGAGTCTGCCAAGCTTGCTCTTTTTGAGAAGTAACGTATGCTGCTTTTTTATTACTATTACTATAGTAAATACTGTACAAGATAGTTGGGCTAGCACATAGCCCTGAAAAGCACTGCAAAAGTTTATTGTTGGGTTTTTTACAGATAGAGGAATGCAGCTGGCTTGATCTGTCTAAGAAGACACTAAAGAAAGTCTTAGCAAGTTTTAAAACAAAGTGATAGCAACACAGTTGGACATTAACTTTTGCAACTAGCAGTGTTTGGGATTGCTGCATACTGTAGTGTTGTTACTTTAATCTATGATAAAAGGTTGTTTCTGTGACACACACTCTTTTATAATAATTAAAGCCATAATTAATCACATTGTACTTTTCTTTTTAATATTATGCTGAAATATTGGTAACTTTATACACTTTTAAGCATTTATAGAAATCTTTTACTCATACAACTTTAATTAACAGAGGATTAAAGGAAAGAAAAAACTTGTTAATTTTATAACACTTTAAAACACCTTTTACTCAACTTATAATTTTTCTTTCAAGGTAAAAGAACAAATCTTTTTTTTTTTTTTAAAGATTTATTTATTTATTTAATTCCCCCCTCCCCCGGTTGTCTGTTCTTGGTGTCTATTTGCTGCGTCTTGTTTCTTTGTCCGCTTCTGTTGTCGTCAGCGGCACGGGAAGTGTGGGCAGTGCCATTCCTGGGCAGGCTGCTCTTTCTTTTCATGCTGGGCGGCTCTCCTCACTGGCGCACTCCTTGCGCGTGGGGCTCCCCCACGCGGGGGACACCCTTGCATGGCACGGCACTCCTTGCGTGCATCAGCGCTGCGCATGGCCAGCTCCACACTGGTCAAGGAGGCCCGGGGTTTGAACTGCAGACCTCCCATATGGTAGACGGTCGCCCTAACCACTGGGCCAAAGTCCGTTTCCCAGAACAAATCTTTTATAATTAGTTTGGAATAAAAGTCTACTTTTCAGGATTTGATTTTGAGAAAGCAGTTTTGAACATTATGTTCCTTTAAAAGAGATAAAACTTTTCCTTCTTGGAACACTGAGGAAATGATGAGGTTAAAGCACATGAAGTTATTTTGATAAAACAGACTTTCTTTGTATACTGATTATTGAGGATAAAAACTTTTACCAAAACAGATTAATGATTTGAGAAGCTTTAAGAAAGAACAAAATTTTAACTTTGCATTAGTATACTACTTGATATTAAAGCTTTTAAAATTTTATAGATAGACCCATCAAATTTTAACTTTAATTATAAAAATTTCTTTTTTACAAACCTTCTGCACTTTCAGTATTCACTCAGGTTTTGTTCCATATTTTACTCTTTCTTAATAACCAATCATTTTATCTTAGGACAAAATCATTTCCTGTTTCCTTAATAATAAAAACACATTTCATATAGCCCATATACGAAGTTATCAAGCAAATTTCTTATAACATAATACCGTCAACACTTAACAAGCTTGTTAAAATAATAAACTTTTCTTTACTTTAAATACTTAATAGCATGCAATATCAGAAACAGTTTCCTAGAAGCAAGTTGTCAAAGGAGGCTGGCTGCAGCCAAGCTTTTCTGTTATAAAATTACCTTTTATTATTATTATTATTAATTCAGGTTTGTTTAATAATAACCTTTTGGAATTAGCCACTTAAACACTTTAAACAATGCTTCATAAGACTTTTTATAATTATTTATAACCATATAGACTATAATTATATTATTTTAAGACAAATTTTACTTTTACAGAACACTTTTTTTTTTTTTTACTTAAAGTTACCACAATACTTTCTATAACTTGCCACATGCATTTAAGTTCCAAGAGTTTATGAAAATTAGCTATTCTACTTTAGGGCAAAACACACTTTTTTGCAAAAACTTATTAAATTTCAATTAGCATTCTCACAAACTTTTAACCTTTTTAATATTCATTTAAGTTTTACATCCTTCATATTATCCTGTGAAGAAAAATAAGCTATTCATTTCAATCTAGGCAAGAACAACTTTTTATAAAAAGACTTATAGTAATTTTGTTAATCAAGACTCACAATTTTTATCATTGTAGAGATCTTATTAACATTTAAACTTATGTATTAATGTAAGCGCTTATTTAATTTTTGGCCATTTGAATAGAGCTCTTTTATAAATTTTTATTAATTTATATTACCATCTGGAGGTATCAAAATATACACTGACATTGAATGAACAAACACAGAACAATCACAACACAGTAACAGAAACATACGGTTTACAATTAACTCATAATTCTTACTTCCTTGGTATAGCTGCTTTTAAGCTCTCCATTATATCACATTTGAAATAACACTTCTTAAGATTTCTTCTGGAATCCATGTTGCCTGTAACATGCAAGCTTGTGCTTGGAAACATTTTTATTCGTTATCAGCAATCAGTTAAGATAACTTGAGCAGCATAAATGTAGTTAAAACTCTAATTTAGCAGTTTAGACAGCCCGTTAACACACATTTTTTTAAATTATTACTCTGTAAGACTATACTGAGACTTGAAGTTCAGGAGTAAACTATTGATTTAAAACTGAAAATTCCTTTTTAAACCTTGATAAAAATTTTGTACTAATTTTATTATCTTGGTTAAATAAGCCAATTAGAATTAGCATGGAAATAAAACAGAACACCAATGTTGTCACGTTTTTCTCTTTTTTCAGTGGCTTAACTCTATTAACCCCCACTAGCCCCCAGCTACATTGTCATGTAGACAGCAGGGGGGTTGCACAGTTGTTGCCAGAATAGTTTCCTTATTTTAGTTAAAACTTTAACAGAGAGTTTTCTTACAAGCCTGATTTCACTAACAAGGACATTATTTAGTATCTTTGCCCATTTTAAATCTTTCAATAGTTTAAAAGTTTTTGGCTCAGGATGAAACTTGATACCCCCTTGTGGGTGTTGAGCATCAGGAGGAATTTGTTGAATACTTACAGGAAAAGCTGCTACAGCTTGCAGAGCCAGAGGCTCACCTTGACTAGATCCCAGTAAAAGACATCTCATTAATGGAGTAACAGGCACAGGATTTGGCTTAAAGCTGCTACGAACGTAAGGCAGGTCTGTAGACAAAAGTCCATAGGTACTTTTCCAGGTTCTGGAGGTGCAGAAGGACCCTCATGAGTCAAATTAGGATATATGTTTGCCTTAGAAATATTTAGTTCTGACATGGATTTAGTTAAGAATGGATTAATGTCTTTAACTTCAAATAACTTCTCTTCTTCCTGATCCTCCTCCAAATTCCTGTCTTTACCTGTATCATTCATAGCCATTTCCTCCCTTAAGAAAAGAACAATCTCTTCTTCTTCGTCAGACTGCAAATGATCTAATGCAGCAGCAATATGCTGTCCTAAGGCCCAGACTGATACAGGTATATGCTCTCTGCAATGCTTTCATTACTTGCCTCCACAGCTTAACATTCATCAAATTCTTTCCTGGTGGTTGAAACCAATAACAATGCTTTTGAACCAAAGCAAACAATTCTAACAAATCTGCAGTCTTAACTGTGATGCCTATACTGTGTAACAGTGTTTTCAAAACCTGTGAATATTCTTCCAAGCATCCTGGTTGATTACCCATACCCTGATGCTAGCAGAAAGCAAAACTTAATAATAAGAAGCAGCAATCTACCCGGGTTAATTAATTTTGATGCTCCTTACCTTAAAAAATGCTTTTCAGCTTTCTGTGTTCCCAATCCAGAGGTGGAAGATTCTACTCTGCTGTGTCTTGATGAATCCTCTGCCTCGGGCCCCACGTTTGGGTGCCACCTGTCAGAGTCAGTGACCCGAGGGTATTGGGAATGAAAGACAAAGAAAGATTGGGTTCAGGGGATCTGAGAGCATTGATTTCTCAAGCTCATCAGACAACTTTATTGAGTCGAGGGGCTAGTATATATACCCCTAACATACGTGACATTCAGCACAAAATCAAGTTACCTATTACCCTTACCTCATTCTATATTAACTAGTGATTGATGAACACCAACAAACTTTACTGGAACTATTATTATAAAAATCAGTAACTATACTCATAAATCTTGTTACTCAGGTCGTTCTGTTCTATATGTTATTGTTCTGCCTGCATGTGTGCTTTACCCAGCCATGATTGTGATCCGCACCAATAATCATAAGGGACAGTTTGACTCAGTGGTCATGGAAGCAATCTGCCTCCATGGAAACAACATGCATTTGTTTCCCACAAAAGTCCTGTCACTCTTTTTTTTTTTTTTTTTGCAGAGATGAAAAAACCAATTATCACATTTGTTTGGAAGGGAAAGGATCCCTGAATAGATAAAAAATGGCTTGAAAAAGGAACAAAGTTGGAGGACTCTCACTTCTGGACTTTAAAGGAACCAAGGGAAGCAGATTTGGCTCAACTGATAGGGTGTTCACCTACCATATGGGTGCTCCAGTGTCCAAACCCAGGGCATCCTGACACATGTGGTGAGCTGGCCCACACACAGTGCTGCCACATTCAAGGAGTGCTGTGCCATGCAGGGGTATTCCCCATGTAGGGAAGTGCCATGTGCAAGGAGTGCACCCCCTAAGGAAAGCTTCCCCACATGAAAAAAAAGCACAGCCTGCCCAGGAGTGACACAGCACACACGGAGAGCTGATGCAGCATGATGACACAACAAAAAGAGACACAGATTCCCAGTGCCAATCACAAGAATGCAAGTGGACACAGAAGAACACACAGCAAATGGGATTACAGCTTTGAAGCAAAGCTGATTTCCTCATTTGGGATGTTCTAGTAGAGTGTCCTTGTTTTGCATTTGTGAAATGTTTATTAGTGGGCAAATGTGATAAAATTAAAATCACTGAGGAAACAGCTGTTTTTACCACTAGCTTGGTAATATCCTTTATTTTTCTATTTTTAAAAGGAAGACATGAAATTATTCCAAAAGATATAAGGGAAGAAGCAGAGAAATATGTCAAGGAATCTTTAAAGGAAGAAGATGAATCTGATGATGATAATATGTAACATTTACATCTGCTTCTGTTTTAAATTTCTATATAATCCCATGTAAACTATTTAGACCAATGGATTATTATATACCCAGTAACAAATTGTCATTAAATTTTTGTCTTATAATCATTGATGTTTGATTAATATCTGCTTAACAAAATTAGTGTGGGCAATTGAAAGCTCAATTAAAATGTCTGCTTAAACATTCCTTAGAGGCTGTTGGATCATATGAATTTAAAACCCCAGTCCACTAATGTAGAAGCAAAAAATAACCTGCTGGGCTGTTGTTGCCCAGTTTTGTATTTAAAAGGTTGTTGGTTATCCTCCTCTCTTAAACTTTAGGAGTAATTTAGAAAAACAGATCCTACAACGTGTGAGTCAAGAATGTTTCTCTTTTCCTTTATTGCCATAAGGAAGAGTGGATTTAAGAATTAAAGATCCTAATCTGTCACTTTAAAAACAAATCACATATCCAGTAAGGGTTTAATAGCCAAGATATACAAAGAAATTATACAACTCAAGAGTAAAAAGACAAACTTCCCAATTAAAAAGTGGGCAAAAAACTTGAAAAGAAAATTGTCCAAAGAAGAAATACAAATGGTGGAGAAACACATGAAAAAAATGTTTTTCATTAGCAATTAGGGAAATGCAAATCAGAACTACATGAGATATTATTTCACACCTATTACACCAGCTACTCTTAAAGTTGGAAAACTAAATATTGGAGAGGGTATGGAGAGATGGAAACGCGAGGTGCGGAAGGCGGGGAGTGGGGAGACAGTCGACAGTCGTGAGGAGGGGGCGTTTTCTCCACTCGGGAGTTGTCCCCCGTGGCAGTGCCGGGCCAGATGCGGCCATGATGCGTCCTGCCGAAACCCACCGAGTGCACTTCCGGGAGCGTGTCGACTGCCGGGAAAAACTCATGCGCTGCGGGGGGGCAGGGGTTCCAAAACGTACCCACCGAAAGCCACGAAGAGGCCACGGGGTGGAAAGGGGTCGCTGACGTGGGGGGATGCCTGCTGGGTGGGGGCTGGGCCAGAAGAGAACCTCTGCTATTGTGTCCCAGACAGTTGCTTTCTCGCCTATGGATGATGAAAAGGAAAGAGACGGGGGAACAGCTCCCGGAGCGGGAAAGCGGCTGGGTGGCCGCAAGTCAGAGCCAAAACTACCACCACTAGGGGCCACTGTTGGATAAGAAATGTTCCTCCCTCACCCTTGCTGGAGGGCAGCGGGCCAGCTGGGAAGGCAGGGGGAGGGGCAGGGCCCCTTGCCAAAGGGGCTGTGGGGGAGGGGACCCCTGGGCCAGATCTGGGGCTGATGGGAGACCCTCTCTCCCTCCAAGAGCTCCCCTGGTCCAGGCCGAGAGGCTGGCTTGGGCCAGGCTGCCAGCTCCCTCTTCAGAGGGGGTTTCCTCGCCCACCAAAGTCCCCTCCAGCAGGCCTCGTCCAGCGGGGGCCTACCTAGGGCTGGCGTTGCCCTGCAGGTCTCCCCCCCGCCCCCTGGCAATGGTCACAGACTTGCTGTCTGCCATCGCTGTCACCTCCACCTTTCGCCACGGGACACCCGGCCTTTCCTTTCCCACCCGGGGCCTGAGGGCTTCTGCCTTGGCTCCCTGCCAGGCCTGGAGAGGCCTGTCTCCCAGGGAGGAGAGGCTCAGAGTCTTCCCTCTTCCTGGCCAATGACCTCTCTGTCTCTCAGTGTCCTCTCTGGGACGAGAGGGGCCCCTGACGGCCCGTAGGACTATCAGCAATGAGCCAGCCCTTTCTCCTCTTGCCCTCCTTTCCGTTACCCTACGAATGAGCATTTTTCTTTTCTCCGGGTTCAGGGGACCCAAAACGAAGTTGCTTACATATTGGTTTGTGAGACTTGTCCGTGGACATCATTCCTGCTCACCTGCTTTGCGGTCAAGGGGGCTTACAGGCCCACGTGTTCCGGGCACGAGGTACACCAGAAGCAGCCATCGTGACTGTCCAAAACGGTCATATGGGTTGTTTCGGGTTTGACGCGAGTCATAAAGATCGGCGTCTCGAAAAAAAAAAAAAAGGAAAAAAAGGAACTCATCCTCTTCAGCACATTTTGCTCTGCCAGGGCACACCATGCAACCAGGTGATTTCCCTATTGATTGTCATTACAAGCTACCATAGCAGGCAATTCAACAGCTGTACTGTCAAGATTTCCAAACTGAAACAGATACACCTGCTCGCCAAGGCGCAGCTGCCTGGTCATCAAGCCCCTGGCGCTGTGGCTCCTGAGGGCTGCGGGGACGCCCAGGACTATGCCGATGGCGGGTGGCTCTGGGCTTCAGTGCCCGGCCAGTGGGCCCTACTTTGGGATATGTGCTCCTGCATGGGGTAGAGTCAGATTCAGGTGGCTCCTCCCTACACACGCCTCTTCTGTCCCTTTGGCCGAAGCTGAGTCTGGCACTGGGGTTTTGTGCACGCTCAGGAGCCTTGAATCTCTGGACAGGCCCCGTGCCAGCTGGGACCTGAGCCTCAGCACGGTTGCAACACCCACGCTCTGGTCCGCTGTCCTTGCCCAGGTCAGCTAAGAGGGAGGAGAAGATGGTCCCCCCCCACAGGAGGAAGCGATGATGCCGACACCTGCCAGCGGGAGACCCGCCCCCCACAGCCCTGTGGGATCTAAGCCCACTCTCGCTCCACCCGCTGCCTCCGCCCCATCCCGCCCACTCTTCTCAGGGCGCCCCGCGGGCGTGGGGGTGCAGCCCGCGCTGTGCGCCTCACGCCTCCCTACCCCGCTGCCTTGCCATCCGTCCCTCTGGCTGTCTGCTGCGCCGGGTCCATATCGCCGGCGCCCCCGCCCTGGCTCGGGGGCGCGCCTCCCCCGCCCCTGGCAGATACTCCCCGACCCCGCCCGCCCTGCCTCTTCGCTCTGCAGAATGCAGACCACAGAAGGGGGCGCGCTCTGGGGGCCGGGGAGGGGGATTGCCGCTGGCTCGAGGTGGCGAAGGTGGGGAGCGGGGAGACAGTCGTGGGGGGGGCGTTTTCTCCACTCGGGAGTTGTCCCCCGTGGTAATGCCTGGACAGATGCTGCCATTATGCGTCCTGCCAAAACCCACTGAGTGCACTTCCAGGAGCGAGTCGACTGCCGGGAAAACTCGTGCAGTGCGGGGAGCGGGATTCCAAAATGTACCCACTGAAAGCCACGAAGAGGCCCCCGGTGGAAAGGGGTCACTGACGTGGGGGGAGCCTGCTGTGTGGGGGCCGGGCTAGAATAGAACCTCTGCTATTGTTTCCTGGACAGTTGCTTTCTCGTCTATGGATGATGAAAAGGAAAGAGAGGGAAGCAGCTCCAGGAACCGGAAAGCGGCTGGGTGGCCGCAAGTCAGAGCCAAAACTACCACCGCTAGGGGCCACTGTTGGATAAGAAATGTTCCTCCCTCACACTTGCTGGAGGGCAGCGGGCCCGCTGGGAAGGCAGGGGGAGGGGCATGGCCCCTTGCCGAAGGGGTTGTGGGGGAGGGGAGCCCTGGGCCAGATCTGGGGCTGATGGGAGACCCTCTCTCCCTCCGAGAGCTCCCCTGGTCCAGGCCGAGATGCTGGGTTGGGCCAGGCTGCCAGGTCTCTCTTCAGAGGGACCTTCCTCGCCGACCACAGTCCCCTCCCGGAGGCCTCATCCAGCGGGGGCCTCCCTAGGGCCGGCGTTTCCCTGCAGTCTCTCCCCCAGCAATGGTCACAGACATGCTGTCTGCCATCGCTGTCACCTCCACCTTTTGCCATGGGACCCCTGGCCTTTCCCACCCGGGGCCTGAGGGCTTCTGCCTTGGCCCCCTGCCAGGCCTGGAGAGGCCTGTCTCCCAGAGAAGAGAGGCTCAGAGTCTTCCCTCTTCCTGGCCAATGACCTCTCTGTCTCTGGGTGTCCTTTCTGGGATGAGAGGGGCCCCTGAGGGCCCGTAAGACTCTCAGCAATGAGCCGGCCCTTTCTCCTCTAGCCCTTCTTTCCGGTACCCTACGAATGAGCATTTTTCTTTTCTCCAGGTTCGGGGGACCCAAAACGAAGCTGCTTACATATTGGCTTGGGAGACTTGTCCGTCTAAATCATTCCTGCTCACCTGCTATGCGGTCAAGGGGGCTTACAGGCCCACGTGTTCCGGGCACGAGGTACACCAGAAGCAGCCATAATGACCGCCCAAAGGGGTTGTATGGGTTGTTTAGGATTTGACGCGAGTCACAACGATTGGTGTCTGGAAAGAAAAAAAAAAAAAAGAATAAAAAGGAACTCATCCTCTTCAGCACATTTTGCTCTGCCAGGGCACACCATGCAACCAGGTGATTTCCGTTTTGATTGATGTTCCAAGCTACCATAGCAGGCAATTCAACAGGTGTAGTGTCAAGATTTCCAAACTGAAGCAGATACACCTGCTCCCCGAGGTGCAGCTGCCTAGTCGATCCAGCCCCCGGCGCTGGTGCTCCTGAGGACTGCGGGGTCGCCCAGGACTATGCTGATGGCAGATGTCTCTGGGCTTCGGTGCCCGGCCGGTGGGCCCTACTTTGGAATACGTGCTCCTGCATGGGGTGGAGTCAGATTCAGGTGGGTCCTCCCTACACATGCCTCTTCTGTCCCTTTGGCCGAAACTGAGTCTGGCACTGGGGTTTTGTGCATGCTTAGGAGATTTGAATCTCTGGACAGGCCCCGTGCCAGCCTCAGCACGGTTGCCACACCCACGCTCTGGTCCGCTGTCCTTGCCCAGGTCAGCTAAGAGGGTGGAGAAGATGGTCCTCCCCATAGCAGGAAATCAATAGTGGCAACACCTGCAAGCAGGAGAATCCTCCATCAGCCATGTGGGTTCTAAGCCCCGTCTTGATTGAGAGCTGGAGTGGACATAAACACCCCAGGGTCCACGGTATGCATGCCTAAAATATGCCTTTGGTTCGTGTCTTCATGGAATTCTACTATATATTGACAGCAATTGCAGTCTGCAAGGGTTTTGCTTCTTGGGTTTTGGCCTCTTGAAGGATGTGTACTGGTTTGTGCTTTTCCCTGCTTCATTGACACCCGGCATGGTACAGCAGGAATTCAAAATAGGCAGAAGAGGTTTCCAAGCTGGAGCATCTGGTGCTTGCCATGGTCATCAAGAAGGGCAGAACTTCCGGAGACTCGTTGCGGTTATCCGACCAGTCAGGTTTGCATGCATGCACCAGTGTGGACTTGGCACTGGCCAAGTGACCCACAATGTCCTCTTTTGAGTCTGGGACAGACCGCCTTACTGTCCTCTCCTGGCTGTTGACAATGGCATCATCAATGGCCCTCACCTGTTGGTGGATCTCTGCAGCAGTGGCTCGTGCATGGGCTCCAGCACCTCACCTATGGAGTAGATGCTGGGCTGGACCAAGCCGAAACACAGGATGGGGCCCGCCCGAAAGCCAAGGGTGGCCAGCTGCTGCTGGTCGTTCACGGTACTGGCACCATGCCCAGAGTCCCATGCCTCCCACTGCCCTTCACCGCCGCTGTCTCCTCCACCACTCCAGCCCCATGACCCCGTGCCTGCGGACCACCAAGCTTGGTGCTCCACTGCCCCCAGGGACCCAGGCCCTTGGGCAGCGGGCATGCCAGGAACCAGAAGGAAAGCACGGGCTGAGCAGGAATTGGCCAGGCCTGCAGGTTCACTTCCTGGACAGGCCATGCGCCCAGCGATTGCTCGGTCCTGGGCCTGAGGATAGCATGCCACCCTGGAGCACGGCCGTCCTGGCGGAGGCTCGCGGTGCTCCTTCCCCTGCTTTGGCCACCTTCAGGCCTCAGTACTGCTAGACTGATTAGTCAGGCCCACCCTGGTGACTGCAGGCCCAACACCCTCTTTCTTATCCAGCACTTTTGCTCTGCTCCCTCTGCTCCATTGGCTCCCGCTACTCTCTCAGCTCCCTGTCTTTGGGCACCCGGCAGCGCATGTGTCTGCTCCTTCTTTGCTTATCCCCCTACCGCACCATGTCCGCCCCCCCCACCAAGCCTTCATGCTCCACCTGCCAATCCCTGGCCGAGTCTCCTGGGCCAGCCACGTGGTGAGTCCTGGCCTTCCTCCTCCCTTGGTCACAGTCCCCCACACATCTAGGACCTGACCTCATCCTATTCCCACCCCACCGCAGGGTTTGATCATTGTTGTGGAGACAGTGGCCATGTCAGTTACTGAGGGCAGGAGTGAGAAGAAAAGTGTTACGTGGGAGCAGTTTCTGGTCTTGGTGTCATCCTGACATATATTGAAGGGACAGATGCAGGACATTTTTTATCCTATAATAAACCACTGGATGGCCTGGGGGAGAGTAGGAGCCACAGTGTAAGTTATGGACCGTGGGGCCTGGCAGTGCTCCAGGGTGTATACCCCAAATGCAATGAATGTGCCTTACTGAGGAAAGGGGATATTGATGAGGAAGGAGTGGGGGTGGGGTGGGAAGGGAATGGGGATAGGGTATCTGTTAACTTATGTTTTTTAATATTTTGTGTGATTTCTTTATGTTTTAAGGAAATGATAATTAAAAATTGAAAAAAAAAATAGAGGGAAAAAATGGAAAGCCTCAGAGAATGCATCCTGGAACCGGCTCCCAACAGCGCAGCCACCACTGCACAGGACTGGGTCTACAGGGGCCTGCCTGTCTTCTCTTGATCCCCAGAGAGACTCCATGAAATGAGCAAATGTATCCAATCATTCCTCACTCCATCACCTGCAAGAACCTGCACCTCTGTCTTCAGGGTGTTAGCCTGCCCTGTGGGCTGAAACTTGTCTCCTGGGTCCTCAGACCGAACAACTGCTATGAGCTCCCTGGGCACCAGAGACAATGGCATAATGCAGCAGAGGGGCTGTGGACTGACATTGGGGTCTCTCTCTGTCCCATTTCCCTCCCAATCACGAGAAGGCTTGACCTTGGGGAGGGCCCCTGTAATGCCCCTGCCCCTCCAGGACACCTCTGGATAGCAGTGAACACCCAGGCAGAGCACACAATGTCCATTCCAAGCCCACATGACTGAGAGGAGGCTGGATGACACCCTATGGCCCAGCAGGATGCCCTGGACTCCAGGATGTATGGTCAGCAGGGCCTATAGTACAGCAGGGGTTTACTACAAGTGCCCAGGTGCAGACAAGGCTTAGGTCAATGGTCAATCAGTGACAGCTTAATACAAGCACCACAGTTCCTGGCCACAGGAAGAGTGCAGCCCAGGCAGCTGTGCACCGTGGAAGCCCTGCAGCCTCTCTGCTGTGGGGCAGGGCTGGTCCCATCTTCACATCCATCCAGGTTCTGGGCCCTGCTCATGCCTTCACAGACAGCATCCTGGGGCAGAACCCATTCTCCCCTCTGGATCATGGCAGTGGTCCCTCCCTGGCTGTTGTCTCCATGCATCGGCTCAATGTCCACCTTGATGACAAAGTCTTCTATTGTACCAGCTCTGCTCTGACCCTCCAGAGGCCCCATCTCCCTTCTAAGAAAGTCAAGCTTCATCCAGCAGCTACAGATGGGACCCAGCTCCCAACATCTCTCTGACCTACCTGACCCCTGACTACCACTGTTTCAGCTCTGGCTTCCTGTCCTCTCCTTGATATGCCAAGCACATGCCTCCTGGATCCTGGCTCTGGCCACCATCCTGAGCCCTTACAGACATCAAACACATGCTCTTCCTGCCTCTGAATGTAGCTATCTGACCTTTCTAACCACTGGGAAACCTGCTCCAGCATGGCAGGGACGGTTCATGGCATTGCTCAGGTGTTTACTGCCTGAATCACCAAGGAACCCTGGAGTGGCTGCATGCCTTGCTCACCAGGATGCTCATGACCTTGTTGCCACTGTCCTTGGCCAGGATGACCCAGACAATGCAGCAGTCATCCATGCTCTGTTTGAGGTGCAGTCAAGAGTTGTGGCACTTGTGGCTGATCCGCTTGGCACTGGTTTTGATGGAGAAGGAAAAGGAATTTCCCCCCAATGGTGATGTGACTTTTAAAAAGCTCTGGAAGGGGGATGCTGGGAAGATGGTGGCTGCGTGAGCTTACCTGGTAGTGTCTCAGCAGGGGACGGTTGGGCAGCGTTGAAGGCTCTTTGGGACCGCGCTGTTTCGGGGATTTTTGCTGGTTGGAAGGTGTCTGGACGTCAATTCGGTGGGAAGGTAACAGAGAGGATACGTCTATAACATATAAACGGAGGTCCCAGCTGGGCGTGGGAAGTTCCCTCCGGGGGTGGGCGGAGACGCGGTAGCAGGCGCTCCTGCGGCTCCGGAGCCACGGCGGCCAGGGTTTTTGTTTTTTTTTTCCTTTCTCTGGAGGTTTTGCAGTGCTGAGAAATTCGCGGATACTGGGCTGGCTGGTGAGGGATTGTTGGGACAAGACTCCTTTGCAGATTGATTTGGGGAGACAGACGGTGTATTGTGCTGAAGCGGGGGAAGGGTTAGCCGTCGGACAGGGGGGATAGAGCTTCCGCCTGGAGCTCCATCCCCACAGGTCCGGCTGCCGATCTGCAACGGAATTGGATTTTGGACAATAAGGGGACACAATTGAGAGACTGTTGTAGGGTGCAGTGAGGGAGGAGGACACATCTGAAAGCTGATTGGGGAATATTTTGCGAAGTTTGGGATTTCGGATCTTAGAGTCTGTTTTCGGCGTTTCCAGCTGAAGCCCACCCCACCCGGCGGGGCTTGGGATCTGGGTCATTGAACTGGCCGGGGTGTAGAGGCGCCCTCAAGTGGCAGTTGCGTGGGAGCACAGGGAGGGAGTTGTCCCAAGGCTGATACCCTGAGGAGTTAGGTGAATTTCAGGGATTAGATATTCAAAATAGAATTCACGAATCGGGCTTCCCCCACTGGGCTGGCACCCAGCTACGGGGATCCCGGAGGGTTGTGTTGCACTGCGGGGCTCCTCAGCTTTCTGTGGACCAGATTTGAGGTTGCCAGGTCTGGGTCCCCTGGACTCTGGGGGTCCACACCCCAGACTCACACCTCTTGAGTCTTCAGTGTCTCAGACTTTCCACCCCTGAATCCATCACGCCCTGGGGTCTACCTGGGGTCCTTGAGTGCCCTGGACCTTAACGTTTGCATTTTATCTTTATTGGTTCATATTGTTTTGGTTTGATTTTCACTTTATCTTACTTTTTACTCTTTTTGACGTCCTGATTGCTAATATTGCATTATCCCCTAGTCTTTTCTCCTAGCGTGTCCCCCAAAGTCCCTTTTTTTTTTTTTTTTTTAAATACAGTTATTTAGGGGTTTTTTTTTTGTTTTTTTGTTTTTTTGTTTTTTTTTTTGTTTTTTTTTTTTTGCTGGTTGTTTTAGATAGTGTTGCAATTGTGACACGTGTATACCTATATCTCTCTTCCCCCTATCTGTACCCCACCATTTGCCTATCCTCTTTTTCTTTCTTCCTTTCTTCTTGTCTTTCTTTTTTCCTTTATTATAATTAGTTTTTTTTTTCTCCTCGGTTTTCTCTTTCCCTCTTGTCCCTCATTTTCCACTTATTTTATTTTAATTCAAGTACGCAATAGGTGCTACAGGGAACTCCTCATATTTGCTGGGTTATCCCTTCCTACACTGCCTCATTTCTGTGTGAACTGATTTAGGCTACCTACACTATCCCCCGTCCCCTGCATCTTGATATCCACTATCATCTACTGTATCTCCTATATTCCACCCCCCACTTCCCATTCTTTGATCCACAAACTGTCTAACTCTTAATTTCTAATACCTTTGTTCTGTTTTCTGTCTGTTATCCACTCTTGAAACTATTACCTTTCTTTTCTTTTTCCCTCTCTCATGAAAACAATAGCTTTGTAGTTCATACCATATTCTGCCTATATTCAGCCATCTAATCCATAAAAGGTACTCTACCTACAGCTATAACTCTATACAATCTACATGAATCTAACCTCCATCCTCCCAGATCTCATATTCTTGCTTTGTTAACATACATTACTAATACTACTCTACACTTTTCCCTTGCTGACACAATTGCCTTTCCCCAACACTAATACTTTCTTCTAAAGTGAACCTAACCAACAACAAGTAACTTGAATAAGAAGAAAAAAGTGACAAAGAGAAGATATAACTACTATGCAAAAATAACAACTAATTAACCTCCAAAAGCAGACAAAGAAGCTAAGGAACTGATTAAATCCGTCAAAATAAAGAGATGACCAGAAAGCAACAAAAATCTACAAACCAAACCAATAATCAGGAAAACATGGCTGAATCCAATCAACAAACCAATAATCACGAAGGGGAGCAAAACTTGGCACAAGCAATGAAAGAACTCAGAACATTTATCACCGACAAATTTGATGCAGTAATGAAAGAGGTTAACAACATGAAGACATCACTTGGAGGGGAAATTGCAGACATACGCAAAAACATAACAGATATGATGGGAATAAACACCACAGTTCAAGAAATCAAAAATACACTTGCAGCAAATATCAGCAGACTAGAAGAGACAGAGCAGAGAATTAGTGATGTAGAAGACAGTACCTCAGAAATCAAACAGATAGTAGAAGGGGTCAATAAGAAGATAGAAAAAATCCAATCAGGATTTAGGGACTTGAATGACAATGCAAAACGTTCAAACATACGTATTATAGGCATTCCAGAAGGTGAAGAGAAGGGAAAGGGGTCAGAAGGAGTGTTGCAGGAAATAATGGCTGAAAACTTCCCAAATCTACTGAAAGAGACAGATGTACATATCCAAGAAGCACAGCGCACTCCACAAGTCATAAACCCCAACAGGCCCACCCCAAGACATATACTTATCAAATTATCCAATGCTCAAGACAAAGAGAAAATCCTAAAAGCAGCAAGAGAAAAGAAAACCATCACATACAAGGGAAGCTCAATTAGATTAAGTGCTGATTTCTCTTCTGAAACCATGGAGGCAAGAAGACAGTGGTATGATATAGTCAAGGTACTAAAGGAAAAGAACTTCCAACCAAGAATACTTTATCCAGCTAAACTAGCATTCAAACATGAGGGAGAGTTCAAAATATTCACAGACAAACAGAAACTGAAAGAGTATACCAACAAGAAACCTCCCCTTCAAGAAATTCTAAAGGGAGTTTTGCAGGAAGAAAGAAAAAAACAGGAAAGGCAAAGTTGGAGGAGAGTATAAGACCAACAACAACAACAAAAAAGACAAAAAAATATATACAAACAAAATATGACAAACACAAATCTAATCAAAATATGGCTAACACAAATAATTCCTTGATAGTAATAACACTGAATGTCAATGGATTAAACTCACCTATCAAAAGATTCAGACTGGGACATTGGATAAGGAAATATGACCCATCCATATGCTGTCTACAAGAGACACATCTTAGACCCAGAGACGCATGGAGACTGAAAGTGAATGGCTGGAAAACAATCATACAAGCTAACAATAACCAAAAAAAGGCAGGAGTAGCTATATTAATATCAGACAAAATAGACTTTAAATGTGAAACAATTGTGAGAGACAAAGAAGGATACTACATTTTAGTGAAAGGGAAAATCTGTCAAGAAGATAGAACAATCATAAATATCTATGCCCCTAACAAGGGTGCCTCTAAATACGTCAGGCAAACGCTGGAAAAACTAAGTGAAAGAATAGATACATCTACAATTATAGTGGGGGATTTTAATACACCACTATCAACTCTGGACAGAACATCTCAAAAGAGAATCACCAAAGAGACAAAACATCTGAATAGTATATTAGAGGAGCTGGATCTAATAGACATATATAGATTGCTACACCCAAACACAGCAGGTTATACATTTTTCTCAAGCGCACATGGATCATTCTCCAAGATAGATCATATGCTAGGCCACAAAGAAAGGCTGAACGAATTCAGAAAGATTGAAATCATACAAAACATTATCTCTGACCACAGTGGAGTCAAGCTGGAGATTTGCAAGGGACAGAAGCCCAGATTTCACACCACGATTTGGAAATTAAACAGCACACTCCTAGAAAAACAGTGGGTCAAAGAGGAAATCTCAAAAGAAATCAATGACTACCTTGAAACAAATGATAATGATAACACAACATACCAAAATTTATGGGATGCAGCAAAAGCAGTACTGAGAGGGAAATTTATAGCCATAAATTCATATATCAAAAAAGAAGAAAGAGCAAAAATTGAAGAACTAACTGCACATTTGAAGGAATTAGAAAAACAACAACAAAGTAACCCAACAGGAAGAAGAAGGAAGGAAATAACAAAGATAAGAGCAGAACTAAATGAAATAGAAAATAAGAAAGCACTTGAACAGATAAACAAGACCAAGAGCTGGTTTTTTGAGAAGATTAACAAAATTGACAAACCTTTAGCAACACTAACAAAGAAAAAAAGAGAGAAGATGCAAATACACAAAATAAGAAATGAGGAAGGCAATATCACCACTGACCCCACAGAAATAAAGACTATCATAAGAGGATATTTTGAAAAACTATATTCCAACAAAAATGACAATCTAGAGGAAATGGACAAATTCCTAGAAACACATAAGCAGCCCATATTGACGAAAGAAGAAATTGATGATCTTAACAAACCAATCACAAGCACAGAGATAGAATCAGTTATCAAAAATCTCCCAACTAAGAAGAGCCCAGGGCCAGAAAAAGCATTTGACAAAATACAGCACCCTTTCTTAATAAAAACACTCCAAAAGATTGGAATACAAGGGAATTTTTTGAACATGATAAAGAGTATATATGAAAAACCTAAAGCCAATATTGTCTACAATGGAGAAATCCTAGACTCCTTCCCTCTAAACTCAGGAACAAGACAAGGATGCCCACTGTCTCCGCTCCTATTTAACATTGTCTTAGAAGTACTTGCTCGAGCACTGAGGCAAGAACCAGAAATAAAAGGCATTCAAATTGGAAAGGAAGAAGTCAAAATTTCATTATTTGCAGATGACATGATCCTATACATAGAAAACCCTGAGAGATCTACAACGAAGATTCTAGAACTCATAAATGAGTTTAGTAAAGTCGCAGGTTATAAGATCAATGCGCAAAAATCAGTAGCATTTCTGTACACCAATAATGAGCAAGATCAGGAGGAAATCAAGAAACAAATACCATTCACAATAGTAAATAAAAAAATCAAATACTTAGGAATAAATTTAACTAAAGAGGTAAAGAACTTATACAACAAGAACTATACAAGATTGTTCAAGGAAATCAAAGAAGACCTAAATAAATGGAAGACTATTCCTTGTTCATGGATAGGAAGACTGAACATTATTAAGATGTCTATCCTACCAAAACTGATCTACACATTCAATGCAATCCCAATAAAAATCAACACAGCCTTCTTTAAGGAACTAGAAAAACTAACTATGAAATTTATTTGGAAAGGAAAGAGACCCCGAATAGCCAAAGACATACTGAAAAAGAAAAACGAAATAGGAGGAATCACACTACCTGACTTCAAAACATACTACAAAGCTACGGTGGTGAAAACAGCATGGTATTGGCATAAGGAGAGACACATAGACCAATGGAATCGAATTGAAAGCTCTGATATAGAACCTCACATATACAGTCACATAATATTTGATAAAGCCACTAAACCCTCTCAACTGGGAGAGAGTGGCCTATTCAACAAATGGTGTCTGGAGAACTGGATAGCCATATGTAGAAGAATGAAAGAGGATTGCCATCTCACACCTTATACAAAGATCAACTCAAGATGGATCAAAGACCTAAATATAAGAGCCAAGACCATAAAAACCTTAGAAAGCAGTGTAGGGAAACATCTACAGGACCTTGTAATAGGAAATGGATTTATGAACATCTCACCAAAAGCACAAGCAGCAAAAGAACTAATAGATAAATGGGACTTCCTCAAAATTAAAGCCTTCTGCACCTCAAAGGAGTTTGTCAAGAAAGTAAAAAGGGAACCCACACAGTGGGAGAAAATATTTGGCAATCATATATCTGATAAGAAACTTATAACTTGCATATATAAAGAACTTCTGTATCTCGAAAATAAAAAGATAAACAACCCATTTAAAAAATGGGAAAAAGACTTAAACAGACACTTCTCCGAAGAAGAAATACAAATGGCAAGAAAGCACATGAAAAAATGTTCTAAATCTCTAGCTATCAGGGAAATGCAAATCAAAACTACAATGAGATACCATCTTACACCCATAAGATTGGCAGCTATGAAAAAAACAGAAGAATACAAATGCTGGAGAGGATGTGAAGGAAGGGGAACACTCATCCACTGCTGGTGGGAATGCAGAAGGATCCAACCATTCTGGAGGACAGTATGGAGGTTTCTCAAAAATCTAGCCATAGATTTGCCATATGACCCAGCAATACCACTGTTGGGTATATACCCAGCAGAAATGAAAACAAGGACACAAACCGATATATGTACACCAATGTTCATAGCAGCATTGTTCACTATCGCCAAAAGTTGGAATCAACCCAAATGCCCATCAACAGATGAGTGGATCAATAAAATGTGGTATATACACACAATGGAATACTACTCGGCTGTAAGAACAAACACACTACAATCACATGTGATAACATGGATGAATCTTGAGAACCTTATGTTGAGTGAAGCAACCCAGACATTGAAGGACAAATACTACATGACCTCAATGATATGAAATAAACAAGCTGCCCTAGATAGCAAGAGACTGAACGATAGGCTTACAGGAAATCAGAGAATGGAGGAAGGATATGAAACGTTGTCTGCAGGGGTAGAATTTAAGATGAGATGGTGGTAAGTATGAACACAAAGAAGAGATAAAATGGGGGCAAGGGGTTGCCTATGGTTGGGGCTTTACGGGTTTGAGGGTGGCTGGGGTGGGACGGTTGGGTAACGTTGCCCAAAATGGGGGGAGGGAGGGGTAGCATACCAACATAGGAGAGGGACTGGAGGTGGTGGAGAGTAAAATGCCGAGAAATCATAACAAAATGTAATAAAGAGGGTTACCTGTTTAGAATGCGCGGAGAGGAGGGTCTGATGCAAGACGAGCTCCTGGAGAATGTCTAAATGCTCACTCTGCCAGAGTGGGTGACACCAAGGGGTAGAATCCCAAGTAGTGAGAGTGGGGGTGGACCCACATCCTGGGGAGGAATAATGCCACCAAATAGAGGGAACTCTATCCCTCGAGAGAAAGGGTGGCTCCCGGGGCGTTGGGGCAGTTGAGCAAATTAGGCCCTGAACACTATTCCATCTATCTCTGGAAGTGGCTCCTCAGGAAACGGAGCTTGGCTGTCACTGTGGGCACCAAGGTGGAAGGGAAAATGGACGTTAAATGTGTGGAACCAAAGTAAATGGGGGGAAAGAGAGGAGTTTCTTGAGAGTACACAAGGACGGATATAAAACATGTAATATTACACCATAACATATAGGAGATGACAGACTGATAATGTAAACCATATTGTAAAACATAGGATAACTAAAAATGTAAAGAATTGTGTATCCTAAAGTATCCACCATAATGTAAGCACAGATATTACCTTGTTAGAAATCTAATATCTCAGACTCTGTACATCACCTTAAGTAAATATGATATGAATAGGGTGTAAGAGTATCGATGTGGAAGGAAAAAGGTTATATGGTGGATGTATGGGAATGCTGTATATTATATATATGCATTGCTGTGGTCTAGGACTCCTATGAAGAAATGCTGAATAATTGGGGGGGGGGGGAAAGGATAAGATGTGGAATTTTTTCAAGTCAACATTCCTTAAGTTCTATATCTAACTTTATCCAAGTTCTTTATCTATCCGTTAAACCCATCGCTATATGCCATTCCCTAGTAAGGGACCACGACATTATATTGGGCCTCAAATTTCGGGGAGTTCTGGATCACAGAGTGTTTCAACAATGGCAATGGAGAGATACTGGTATGGGATACCAATGACAAGTGATATATGGCTGACAGGGAGCTGTACAGAACATATGTCCAGGGTGCATGGCAATGATTGGATATACTCATAGCGGCAACAATTAAAAACCACAGCAGGGGGAGTACTGGGTTTCTGGCCAGTGGTGCTCTGTCGTGGTCCCCAGGGGAACAGCGACAGTCTCCCAGGTACAGCGGAGGGGACCGGGAGGAAATGAGGGTTCAACAGTGAGCCCCTGATGCTAATGACTATGTTTGTGAGCTGATAAACCTAAAATAAGAACAAGGCATAGAGCAACATTGTGCCTGGGAATTTCCTCCTGTCAGCCTTCATGTTACTCAAATGTGGCCAGTCTCGAAGCCAAACTCAGCATGTAAATGCAATGCCTTCCCTCCAGCGTGGGACATGACACCCGGGGATGAGCCTCCCTGGCAACGAGGGACCACTATCAAATACCAACTGATGATGCAACTGGAAAAGGACCTTATATGGAAGATTCAATGCGGATCAGCAGAATATCCATGTCTACATAAAATAACATGTCTTTAAAATGCTGTTTGACCTAAAGTAAGGGGGAAATGGAAAGGAGAAATGAGTTTATATGGCTACGAGTTTCTAAAAAAGAGTCTGGAGGCTGGCAGAAGGATTGCCCTCATGCACAACTGAGCAGAGTCAGAGAGACAGATAAAGCAGATACAACCCCCAGATATTGGCTCCTATGAAGGCTAAAGAGACCCATGAGAGTTATGGTCATGGCCGATGGGGTTGACTAACAGGGCAGATGGCCCCTCTTTGGAAACGGTGTTTATGTGTGATGAATCTGGACTCAGATGGGATCTCCCTTCATAAGGCTTTCATGCTAATGTGATAGAGGTGCAGTTAACGTTGGGGTTTAAGATAGATTTAGGGGATTTGAATCTCTGGACCGACAATGTGACAACCAGGTCCTGAGCCTCAACAGACTCCAGCACCTACAATCTGATTTATTGGACTTATCACACTCAGCTAAGATGGAGTTGAAGAAGGACAATCACCACACCATGGAGCCTAAAGTGATTACAACCGAAAATGGGAGGATTGCATCCAGCATCCATGTGGAATCTGAGCCTCCTCTTGACATAGAGGTGCAATGGACACTACCAATCCAATGTCCACAAAGAAGAGGTGGCATTGGATTGGGAAAAGTGGACATAGTGGAAGATGGGTGTGGGGAAAGGCAGGAAGAGATGAGAGGTGGAGGCGTCTTTGGGTCATGGAGCTGCCCTGGATGGTGCCTCAGAGGTAATCACCGGACATTGTAAATCCTCACAGGGTCCACTGGATGGAATGGAGGCGAGTATGGACCATGATGTGGACCATTGTCTATGAGGTGCAGAGGTGCCCAAAGATGTACTTACCAAATCCGATGGATATGTCATGATGATGGGAACGAGTGTTGTTGGGGGGGGAGAGGGAGGGGGGGTGGGGATGAATGGGACCTCACATATATATTTTTAATGTAATATTATTACAAAGTCAATAATAAAAAATAAAAAATAAAAAAAAAAATAAAAAGCTCTGAGATAATGAAGAGGTCAACTGCCCCAATGGTGGGGGACAGAAGATCAGCCCAAGGCCTGGATCCTCAGGGCACCCTGTGCTGCTCTATGAGTTCCATTTCACTCTACAGGGACTGTAAGAGTCAACAGTTCTTGACCTCTTGTGGACATGGAGAGCACCCAACAAGCACAGGATGTGGGTGAGGAGAGCAAGGGCTGACAGGGAGCAGAGGGGGGCTCTTCATTTCCTGGACTTCTTGGGGCACTGGGACATGGTTCTGGTGGATTTCCAGCTATGAGCTTGAGGAGATGGCCACATGCATGTGAGGAGAATGAGCTGCATTCCCGCTGCTGAGCTCAGGGCCACACTGGTGCAGGACACTGGAATGGGAGGGATACAAAATTAGGGGCAAGAGAGCTGGACAGGTGGTCAGCTTTGATTGGAGGCCTCCCGTGGGATGCATCCAAAACCCTGCCTGCTAACACTGCACACTGCTAAGTTCTTGGCCCATCATAGTACCCAGTTGGCCCTGACTGCCTTAGAGATCATATAGCACCACCCCATTTCACAGAGGAGGAAAAAGGTCCAGGGACGGGGTGACTCTCCCAACCATATGGCTTGTTGGGAGTGGAGCTTGGATCACAGCACTAAACTGCCAAGCTCCCCAAGCCCATGATGAGCCTGAGACTTCCCTGAGCCCCGGACAGCCTGCCCTTGCTGGCCTGGATGGGGAACTGACTCTCTGCTGAGAGGAAGTTGGGTGGAGCCCTGATGTCCTGTCAGGAGGATCTCTGCTTTCCATCCCCCACCTCCCAGTCATGCCCCTGAACTGATGATGATACCTGTTCACCACCCTCTTTTGGCAAAATTGATCATCATTCCCTGGAAGACATAGAGTGTACCTCCATTAAAAGGGGGCCCATAGCCATTGCTTTGTACATTGCCCCTGAGCCCTTTTTGTGTGGCATCACTGAAGGTCAGACCAGGAATAGACTCAGGCAGACTTGTGGGAGCAAAAAGTGGCAACCACGAGTGAAGCCCAAAAGCACACCCAGCCCAGCCATGGATGACAGTGGAGAGATGCCCCATGGACCACCCTGCACTTACACTTCTGTGAGAAAGCCATGGTTTCCCAGCTCTCGTGAGACACAGTGAGTGTACCCACTGCTGAGCACTCAAGACATGGGGCAGCCTCTCCTCTCCAAGCCTCAGGGTCCCTTTCCCAGGCTGCCACGGACCCCAGGCTCACTTACATCCAGAAACTCCTGCATAGCAGAGTCCACCATCAAAAATTGAGTGAGGAATGTCATCAGCCATGGAATAGTGCTTTGGATGCCCTATGGCATTGGGTGGGTGGAGCTGAGCACAGGTACACAGGTGCCCCCAAGACCCTGCCCTGAATACCCCACCATCTCAAACACCTATGACCACCCAGTGCAACCTGGGACACATGCAGGCACTCAGCACTCACTCCTAAGTAAACCTCACAGCCTCAAAATCCCCTAAACTCCCTTGCAGTCACCTCCCAGGACCAGCTTTTCTTCAATCTTAAGTTTGTCCTCCACCCCACCCAATCCATCCTGCCTCATCTCTTCCAGGCCCTTGCACTGACTTGTTGCCACTGGTCACTGAGGATTCCCAGACTTCATGTCCCTAAAGGTTCCAGGAGTGGACATTTAAGGTAGGCTCCCTAGGGTGAGGCCCAGGAAGGATGAGTTTGAGGATGGCCCCATCCTGAATTGGACCCTCCCTGGCCCTGAGCATTAGCCACATTCAACCTTCCCTGCCATTGCTGCTGCTTCTGGGATCTTTTGGGGTTCATATCCAAGTTGGAAAACTCAGGAGCCCCCTCCTGCCAGGATTGAGCAGATTGAGATCACTGAGGACCTCCACCCTTCCCATTGTCCCTGGGCTCTTGGACACCTGGACAAGTGGACAGGTGGAAATCTGCTGCCATGAGGACAAAGATCTGGCCCCTTATTGGGAGTCCAGAGTCCACAGTGGTGTAGGCTAGTTGCACAGATGCTCTGGCCATCCTGCTTTCCCACTTGGAGTCAATGGAATGCTCAACCACATTCCTTTTCTCCCTTCTACCCCACCACCTTGCCAAAATTGTGGCAACACTGGATAGTCATGCTACCATTCTGTGGGAAGACACACAGGCCAAAGTAAGGATTCAATCGGGGTGTCAGAGGACAGGCTGCACCCTCTGGGTAGAGGCCTCATCTTCATTGACACCTCCCCAGAGCCCACCACCACTAACCGGAAACTTGTTCTCCCTACCTCTGAGTGTGCATGTGTGGGGTCTCATGTCATCCCAGCAATGGAGCTTGAGGATGGGGGTGTCCTTGGAGGCCTAATTGAGTAGATTCTGCATGCTCAGCCTACAGGAGTGGACAACCCCCAAAGGCTGCCAAAGTCCATATCAAAGATGTCCCTTCCCTGGGGTCTACTCAGGATATTCTGTATGCAGATACACCCCAACCTGAGATGTCATGGCTGTGACCACATGTCCCTGAAGGACTGGGCATTCAATTTTTCTTCATCTTTTATGTGGAAGCTTCTACTTTCAGTCAGGAGGGACCTACTGTGGTTTCCTGTCTCCCAAACACTTCCCATAGCTCTCTTTGACACATATCATTGGTAATGAGGTACAGTTCTGAGATGGCCATGTGGATGGAGACTTCTCATCCTGCCAGTTCATCATCTTCTGGAACATTCCAGCCACCTCTATCACATCTGAGAACAATGGCCTTTGACCCCACAACTGCCCCCTCACCTGCCCATGAATGAAACAAGTCCCTCTTCACCTTCATCTATAATAGACCAGACAGGATGTTTGCAAAGAAACTCCCAGGCAAAAACTAACAAGCCCACCTCCTAATCCCTGAACCTCACCAGCTTCCTCTTTGCCTGGATGATCAGTTCACTGCCCTGTGAGGAGATATTCTCATTTCAGAAATTCTCAGATGGCATCTGAAATAGGTAGAAACTGTCTCCGGGGGAGGGCAAGAAAGGAGGAGAAAGGTGGGGTGTGTGTGAGGTTCTAGGAGCCCACCCACTTTGCTGTGCTGCCTGGGACCAGGACTGCCTGGTGGGCGTTGCTGAAAATGGGCAGCTCTGAGCACTGCAGTGCATCATGGGCTTGGGTGCTGAGCTCTCGCATGGGAACAGCGGAGACCTCTACTCCTATTTCATGAGCAGCTGGTATTAACACATGTAGATTTCAACTGGACAGGGTGTGTTGCTGAAAAACACATTGGACATGCTCCCATTATCTCAACTCTGTGACTGAGCAGGGATCAGTATTGAGGAAGAACAGCTGACCTCAGGTCATGTGGAGAACCTGGAGCCCCAGCCCACCCAGCCCCTCCTCTGGAGCCACTGCCTCCCAGGCTCCCTGTGGGGCAGTGCCCAGCCTTCTGCGGCATCACTGGTACTGCCTGGCATTCTATACAGAGAGGCCTGTCCACATAGAAACATCCTCCCATGTCTCCTGGCCAGTCGTGATTTTCAGCAGAGAGGATGGCATAGAATGAGAAGTTCTTGAAGACTAAGCCCTCCTGGAGAGGGAGGAAGAATGAACCATGAGGTATGGTCTGAGTGCCCCCTGCATCATCTTCAGCCCCCTCAGCTGACATCTCCCCCCTTGGATGAGAGACTCCCAGGGAGTCCCTGTGGTCACACCATGTCCCAGGAGAGGGACCCCATACAATCTGAGGAGCCTGGATGGGATGTGAGGATATGAAGGGCTGTGCTACAGGTCAGGCAGGGCCTGGAGGTTGAGAGATAACAAGAGCACAGAAGGTCTCTAGTACTCTAGAGGGCCCCTGAGTGCACCCTGGGCATGTCGGTCTAGTGCATCACCACCCTGGCCCTGGCTGTGGCCTTTATTCTGTGGTTCCCAGGGCAGGTGGCAATGACATCCTTTGTTACTAGGTAGATCTTGGTGACGATGGCATGGATGGTGGGTGCCATTTGTTCCTTGCCCTTCTTGTCATGGTAGGACCAGATGGAGACCAGAGAGTGACAGAGCACCACCTTCTCAAATAGCCCCTGGGGATGAGTGGAGTGCAGCCAGCCACACTCATCTATCTCAGATCCCACAGTCCCTCATATCAAGGTTATCATTACAGCAGGGCATGTGGCAGGTACAGCCAGTGTCCTAAATCTACTCTCTAGAGGGGCAAGTGTGTGCTTGGGTTCAATAAGCTCGCCCAGGTTACAATGCTGGCAGTGGACCAGGGACTTGGCCCAGATCATAAGGTTCTGAATCAGGGATGGAAAGGCTTGGGTGGCAGATCCTAGGAGGAAAGTCATCCGAGCTCCACCCTGCTGAGCCTGGGCTCGCCACATCCATCAGTGTCGACTGCTCTGCCACCAGCTCAGGAGAGAAAGCCAGGAGGTCAGCCATTCTTCACACAGATCATTCCTGAAATCTCTTGCCAAGGCAGCCTGCCCTGGTGCTAATCTGAGTTCTGTCTGAGGCTATGGTGCTGGTGCCACACTTCCCTCCCTCTTGAGGGCGTTGCACCTGAAGGTGACATACCTGACTAGCTCCAGAATTGGCACTGCAGTGACCTTTGCAGATGGCACTGAATGTAGCGATGGAACCACCTCCTGCACAGTAAGTGCTGACACCGATGGTGATGTGGCTGTCACCAGGCTCGCAGCAGGTGTTAAACCTAAGGATGGACCCGGGTTTTCCTCCAGAGGGGGCACAGGCACTACCTCCATAGGTAGCAATGGAGGTGGTACTAAGGCATCTTCAAGCTCTAAAGCCAGTGTTTTTGCTGCTGAGGGAGCAGGCTGAACCTCTAGTGGGAGGTACAGTTACGTGTACCAGCAGCAAGGTAGGTGGAGCTGGACTTGCTTCCAGCCCTGGAATTCGTGCTCCTGATTGTGATGTAGCTGCCTCCAGCTCTTGAACAGTTGCTCCTGCTGATGAGGTAGGATGGTCAAACCTGGGATAGAGGCTGGGCCCTATATCTGTGGCTGGCATTTGTGGTGGCATTAGAGCCACCTTCAGCTCAGGAGCTAGCTCCAGAGCACATAATGTGTGAGACTCTATTTCCAGTGCAGGCTCTGGTGCAACCTGGCAGCTGGCAGTTCAGGTGGTGATGGCACTGACTCAGGCCATGGAGCTGCCCCTGTTTCTGCCACACACGGTGGAACAGGTGCTATAAGTCACACTGGAGGCATTTACTGCCATGGTGATGAAAAATGAGCTGGACAAATGGCAGTTTCCCCACCATGAATGACTCCAAGTGTCTTCCCAATACAGAGAAATTCCATTACCTCTAGTGGAAGATTCAGCTTATAAACATGTTCCCAGACTATAGGCACCCAGGTCGCGTGTCTGGGGCTCTTCTTTGATCCCAGCCCGAGGGCAACCTCTGCTAGTTCTGGCTTTAGTGGTGTAATCCCGACACCTACACACAAGCTTATGTGCCCCCACTCCAAGGCCCCCTCACCCTCTGGGTCTGCCTCAGTGCCCCATCTGTCCAAGCAGAACCATGGCACCGTGTTCCAGAGCAGAGCCAGGCAGATACCTGTGTATGGGCATCAGCAGCTTGATTCAGGGAAAGTATGGAAGCTGCAGGAAATCCTCAGAGTACTAGTTCATCAAGGTGCACAGCTGGGAGCAGAGGGTGCTCAAAGCAGGTGGGAATCACACAGACCCTATTCTTTCCCTCCACAATGCACCCTGGGGCCCTTCCACTGAACAAAAAGTCCATAAGTACTCACAAAGTTCTGACCGGTTTGTTCATAACCTTGTATGGCACATAGTAGAAGCTTCATCACTATGGGAATAATGAGGTGTCAGGGCCCATCCTTCTGCCCCAGGCCCTCACAGCCCCCACCCAGTAGCCTTGGCTGATGAGCTGCCTGATCATCTGCAGTGTGTCATTGTATCTCCCCTTCCTGACACTGGCCTCCCCATGACAGGGATGCAGCCATCCCTGCCGAGGCACACCGGACTGACATCCATGGCAGATTTAAAGTAGGCTGCTCACTACCTCCTTTTGGGGGTCTGCATGAGTACTGTTTGTGGTCCTGGGGCCTTTGAGGGGGCAGAGGTGTGGGAGGGATCTTTCACAAACTGAGCCCCCTGCTGTCCTCTGCAGACAGTGACACAGGACCCTGTACTCAGCTTATTACTCCTTTCCAAGGGAGGGGGAAATCCTCTGGTTCAGCCTTCCAGGAGTCATAGGATGTGTGGGCCCAGACCCTTCCCAGCCATACCCTGCCACCCACCACACTGGGGTATGGAGAGGAGAGACCCCCACCCTCACCCGAAGTGTAGTCACCTTTTCATTTCAAGGCATCTGCCAGGCCCACCCCTGCCACAGAAGTCACAGTCATATCTTGGGGAGATTGTGAGGTTGTCACACCTGCTTGCTGAGTGTACCCCCTGCTGAAAATGCTTTGTCCCATTGCCTGTGGCCCCCACTCCAAAGCAACCCAGAAGGCAAGGACTGTTGTCTGCTTTGTTAGTGTATGAAGCTACATACCTAAGGAAGTGCATACACCAAGTAGACACTTCTTGTCTACCAGGTGAAGAATGAGCACTAAGCAGCACCTTCTCAGACATGGTGTGGGACTGGACCCCTCTGGTGGGCAATACTGATCCTTGCTCTGACCACACCAAGATCAGAGTTCTGGAAAGGTCTTGCAGACCTCCTTAATAAATGAGAAAACTGGGTCAGTATGGGTGACACCAAGAGCCTCTTCATGGGAAAAGGAAAATCCTGCCCAGGAGCAGCCCTGCCCCTTCAGCTGCCCTGTCCATGAGCCAGGCTTGGGGCAGCCCTTTGATGGATATTCCCAGTGATTCCAATAATCAAACTTGTGGGTTGGTCTTCATTGCTGTCTCAGTCACATGACAATCTCTCTCTTTCTCTCTCTCTCTGTCTCAAATTTCTCCTGTTTTGTGGTCTGAGATCCTTTGCCTATAAGGCCCATCTCATTTCAATTGAACTCATCTAAATAGGATTTTTAAAGACCTTACTCACAAATGAGTCCAAACCTTAAGTATTCAGTAAACCTTCCAAAGGTCCTATTAGTAAATGCAGTCACACCATAGGGATGGTGATTCTTTTGTAGCATTCATGCTCCAATCCAAAACAGACCCTTGCCCCAGGAAAATCCAGTCACAGCAAATGGCTCTCTGGGTGATCATGAAGCCAACACTCTCACACCTGTCTCTTCCAATTTCCTATCCCCGTGTTAAAAGCACAGATTCCCAGGTTCCAACTCATACTTCTCAAAGCAGGGCTTGAGCCCTGACACCTATCATTTTAAACTTGGGGCATGTTCTATGTGCAACAGGGACTCTTCAGGAAACCCTGCACAAGGACATACAAGGACTTGTGCCCCTCCAGCCCCAGCTCTATCCTCCAGCCCTGCCAAGGCAGACGGTGGGAAATAACTTACATGTGGTTGTGGGGAAGATGCAGAGGGAGTGATGAAGAGGGAGAGGTGCTCAAGCCACTGAACAGGAGTGAGAAAGAGCTGGATATGGAGAACCTTGAGTCCATGAACTCAAGGCTGGGGCAATCCCAACCAGAAGAGGCTTGTGTCCATGGCTAGTGAAGAACTGAGGGCAAGCACTGCCACCCTAGTGTCAGTTCAGGAGCCAGAAAGACCTGGCACAGCACTCTCTGAGAGCTTGAATCACAGCAATGGGAGTAGCTGTGTCCGGCCTTGATTGTGACATGCATGATCTTTGATGCTTCCCTCCATCCATGGGTCTATGGACATTCCTTGAAGGAAGGATGTCCTGGTTTAGTGCATCCATAATCCAGGCCATGGTCCAGCAGGGAGAGCCTGTTGTCACCTTCACTCTGTGACTGAGACTACAAAAGTTCAAGTTGAAGATGCTGCAGCTAGAAAGGGGCTGGTCTTAGTTTGGGTTTCCTTATGCATGGGCATGGACACCACGAGGATCCTGGTCCATGATTGTCGATGGACAAAGACTGACTGATCTTTGTTTGCATAACTTCTAATTGGGGTTTCTTTGGCAAAGACCAGTGCTCAGCTGGAATTGTCCTCCTTTAGTCAATTTTGCCAAATAGAATTGATGCCACAGTGGGGGAGTTGGAGCCAGAGAAGAGTTTCCTGTTGCCTTGGGGAATGGAGATATTGTGGTACTATCATTTCATTGTCCATACATTGATTTAGTGCTCATCACTGGAAATGCAGGGATGGTGTGAGTAGCCTGATGCACTCGCCTTCAGTTGAGTGGCTGAGAGTACCAATTTACTCAAAGCGGTGACCCCAATGAGATTGCAGCCCTGGGGGTTCATCCTCTCTTTTCAAATAGAGAAGTTTCTGAAGTTCCCTGTTAACTGGAACAGGAGAAAAAGGAAAAAATCCACCTACCTCTAAGAGAAGCCCTGGTCCAGGAATCTTCCCAGGCTGCACTCCACCAGGGAAGGGAATGAAGCTGCCTTTGGCTCAGGACCCTAGGAGAACACCTGGAAGTTTCTGCCTGTGTAGGAAACCCTATGGGAGTGTGTTGAGCCCTCGCTTGGAGGCCACAATCCTGCCTTACCCTCAGGACTCTCCACCCTGGAACCCTGGTCCAATCCCTCCCTCTCTCCTGGCCTAGTTTCCCAGCACTACACTGACTAGCTGGACATAAACTGTGTAAATGTGCTCTCAGAGAACACATGCCAGGTTGCCTTACCTGGATGGGGTGTGGCATATGGCTGGGAGAGTACAGGACAGAGCACTCCTCTAGGACGCTGCCCACAGCCTCAGGCTTGGCCACTCTTTCCCTGCCCAGGGCTCTCTTCACAGCTCCCATGTGATGACCTGGTGGTGGGCTCCAGGCATGCCCCTCCTCCTGCAACCACCCCGGATCAGGGCTCATTTCACCAACCCCTACATGGCAGCCTCACCCACAGATGTATCTCCATTGTCACTGCAGTGCCATGCTGCTGAATGTTCCCACCTTGCTGCCAGGTTCAACTTCTGTTCTGAAGCTTAGGTAGGAGTGGGTGGGGATAGTCTCTAGCAAGACCAAGTCCCACTCAGGTACCTAAAGGTGTGAACGGTGTGTTCCAGATCTCTGCTCCTATGTCAGAAACAGAGAGCCCATGTACTCACAGACCCTCGGTAACTAGGTCGACAAGGGGATTCTGTGAGCTGGGAGTTATGTGCACTGGCCAAAGCAGAGCACACATGGGTGAAGCATCCATGACTCTGCTCACAGGAACAGGCAACCACCACAAGCCACCAGCCTTCCTGTGCCTCCCACCCTCCAAGGATATTGAGGGCACCTAGAACACTGCCAGGTGGGGCGACGCTGCTGCTGGACTTGGTGGGTTTGGAGAGCCTGAAGAAGCTGGGGGTGAAGACATAGGGAGGGGGTTACTGGATGTCTTATAACATCTCCACTGCCAAGGTCCCCAGATGTCTCCCACAGAGGACAGCCAGGAGCAGGGGACGCAGGGGCAGGCAGGAGAGTGTGGGCAGATGGAAAGGCAGGAGCCCCTCCTCTTTCTCCTCTGCCCCCTGTCCCTGTGTTTACAGACAGGGTCCCTAACTGGGCTGAAAATGCTCCTCATAGCTGGTGTGTGAGAGGCCGTGAGGGAGCCCAGGGAAGTGGGCCACCACCAGGGCTGAGGGAGTGCTGGGGGCAATCACTGCTGCTGAGTGGCCCCCGGCAGTAAGTGATGCTTGTCATTTTATAGATGAGCATCCAGCACCAACAGCTCAGAGAGACCAGGAGAGCTAGCAACTATGTTATTTACAGAGAAAATGCATTCAAGACCAGTGTTTCCTTTTAAAATGTTAGACTAGAGTTTTACTTCCCTGATCCCCTAGACTGAAGTGGCCCCTCAGCCCCCAGCTGGGGCAGGCAGGAGGCTGGTGGAGGGTCCTGGGCTCTGTGCTGAGCCAGGGGTCCTAAGGGCCTCCATGACCACACAGTGTCTGAGCCCAGCAAGTATTCACACCTTGGCCCGATTTTCCTCCCATCTTCCTGGCCTACAGCCGGCTACAAGGAATCACTGGCTGCAATTCCTGCTTCAGCCTCAGGGGGGTGAGGACCCAGCTCAGCTTCTCCTGTCCTCAGGCTTCCTGCTCAGCAGGATGGATCCTTCTGCCCTATTTCACCCCTCACAGGTCCCAGTTCCAGTTTGACAGAGGAGGGCTCCGAACCCATTTCTAGAAATGGTGGGGTAAGTATCACTTGCCAGGGCTCAGGGCCTGGAACGGGGAGCAGGCTACTGACAAGAACACAGCTCCCCTTATTGTGCACAAACCTACCATGTGTGCACATGTGGGTAATTTTCTCTCCTTTGTGATCAGAAGTAGGCCAGGTGCTCAAGACCCTGAACTTAGGGCTGTGGGCCAAGAAACCAGTCTCAGGGTTTGTGCTGCTCTTCTAGATTCTCTTCCTTTCCCACTTTCTAGAATACTGTGTTGGCCCCAGAGTCTCCAAAGGAGATAAGGAGGTTTTCTGTATAGTTCACTGTCATAACGCAGTGTGTGCAGCATATTTGGTGCTGGTGTCCACTAGACATGGTGCTTCTGGAGGGGCAGTCACCCCCTAATGGTGAGAGGATGTCCTTCATGGTGACTCCTCTGCTTGGACTATGCCCATGGACTGAGGTGAAAATCTCTTTCAATGTTACCTCAATGCTGTTAGCTCTGAGCTTGGTCTCCCAATGCCTGGGTCATGCCCAAGGAAGGGTACACAGGGAGATGGAGCAGACAGGGAGAAGGAGCTGTGGGCACTGAGGCCTACCTTGGGCAACATGGTTGGTGGACAGGGTGTCAGGCCCCCTTGGGCCAGTGGCTTCAGACCTTCATGCTGGGAATACGGTGACCATGCCAGCCCTCCACCCACCCACTCCCACAATCCTCTGAGATGATTTGCACCAGCTGGCAGTCCATAGGCTGGTCTAAACACAGGTTATGCTCTTTCAGGGCCTTATGTATCATGGACAGAGCCCAATCTTGGTCGGTCACCTGTGGTGGGGCAACAACAACCCTTATCTTGTGGACCCTGGGGTGGCAATGTACACTCCACCTCTACATGTAGCAGAGCTCCAAAATGTATTCACCAAATACAATAAATGCGCCGTAATGATGAAAGAGGTTATTGATGTGGGAGGACTGAGGAGTTGTGTGGGTTATATGGGACCCTTATATATTTTTCAATGTAACATTTTTTATTATCTATGTACCTTTAAGAAAAAGACAAAAATTTAAAAATTAAAAAAAAATAATTACAAGGTGAAAAATAAGAGCAAAATGATGGCACCAGGTGGCACTGCTGGACAAGAATGGTTCCAATCTCATAATTCCTGAAGTACAGGCAACTGGGAGGTGCTGAGGTCAGAGAGAGAGAGGAAGAGGTGTGATAGGGGCTTTTTTAGGACATCGAGTTGACCTGAATGATATTGCAGGGGCAGATGCAGGACATTGTTTATCCTGACATAAGCCACTGAATGGACTGGGGGACAGTGTGAACTACAATGGAAACTAAGGTCCATGGGGACTGGCAGTGCTCCAGGGTGTATTTCCCACATGCAAAGAATTTGTCTGACTGAGGAAACGGGATGTTGATGTGGGAGGAGTGGGAGTGGGATGGGTAGGTGGGTGGAGATTGGCGTATCTGGGAACCTCATGTTTTTTATCATAAAGTTTTGTGAGATCTATTTATCTTTTAAAGAAAAGAGAAGAAAAATTAAAAAAAAATAAATAGAGGAAAAAGGAAATGGACAGGCTTCAGGGTATGGGTCCTGGAATCTGCTCCAAACAGCACAGCCACCAGATTCTATGTGGATCCTCCTCGGCTCTAGGCTGCATCTACAGGGGTCTCCCTGTCTTCTCTTGCAACCCTGAGAGACTCCATGAAATGAGGGCACTTTTCCAATCATCCCTAACCCCATTTCCTACAAGAACTTGCACCTCTGTCTTGAGGGTGTTTCCAAGTGAGGGTCCAATCCCCTGCCCTGCAGGCTGAACCATGCACTGGGGCCCTCAGCCTGGACAACTGTTATGGGATCCCAGGGCCCTGGGGACAATAGTTGACAATGCAGCAAAGGGTGGGGATGGTGGACTGACTTTGGGGCCTTTCTCTTTCCCTCTTGTCTCCCAATCACCAAAGATGGTTTGCTCTTGTGAGGGCCCTTGCCCTGCCCCTGCCCCTCCAGGACACCTCTAAGTAACAATGAACACCCAGGCAGAGCCCACAACCTCCAGTCCAATCCCAGATATCTGAGAGGAGGCTAGATGACTATGGCCCTGGACTTCAGGATGTAGCTGTGGTCAGCAAGGTCTAAACCACAACAGCCTTGACCATGAGGGCACAAGTGTGGGCAGGGCTCAGATCAAGGGTCAATCAGTGACAGCTTAGTACAAGCATCCCAGATCCTGCCAACAAGAGAATTGCAGCACAGACAGCTGTGCATCCTGGCAGCTCTGCAGCCTCTGTGCTGTGGGACAGTTTTGGCTTCAACTGCATATCCACTCAGGATATGGGCCCTACTCATGCCTTCATGGCCACCATCCTGGGGCAGACCTCACCCTCCCCTCTGGGTCATGGAAGCAGCCCTTACTGTCCATGGTTCATAGAGGGTCCAGGGTTCAATCCCCAGGGTCTCCTGACCCATGTCATAAACTTGCTGCATGCAAGGAGTGCCATGCCATGCCATGCAGGGGCACCCTCACATAAGGGAGACCCACACACAAGGTGTGCACCCTGCAAGGAGAGCCACCACACATGAAAAAAAGTGCAGCATGCACAGGAGTGACACTGCACACACTGAGAGCTGATGCATCAAGATGACATAACAAAAAAGAGACTCAGATTCCCAGTGCCGCCTGATAATGCAAGCAGATGCAGAAGAACACACAACGAATGGACGCAGAGAGTAGACAACAGAGGGGAAGGGGAGAGAAATAAATAAAACAAATCTTTAAAAAAGCCAAAATTCTGTGTGAACTGATTTAGGCTACCTACACTATCCTCTTTCCCCTACATCTTGATATCCGTCACCATCTACTGGCTCTCCTATATTCCACCTCCCACCTCCCTTTCTTCGATCCATGAAGGGTCTAAGTCTTAATTTCTAATACCTATGTTTTGTTTTCTGTCTGTTATCCACTCTTGAAACTATTACCTTTCTTTTCTCTTTCCCTCTCTCACGAAATCAATAGCTTTTTAGCTCATACCATATTCCTCCCATATTCAATCATCTACCTCATAATAGGTACTCTACCTACTGCTATAACTCTACACAATTTACATGAATCTAACCTCCATCCTCCCAGATCTCATATTCTTGCTTTGTTAACATATATCACCAATACTACTTTACACTTTTCCCTCGCTTACACAATTGCCTTTCCCCAACACTAATACTTTCCTTTAAAGTGAACTTAACCAACAACAAGAAGCTAGAATAAGAAGAAAAAAGTGACAAAGAGAAGATATAACACCTATGCAAAAATAACAGCTAATTAACCTCCAAGAGCAGACAAAGAAGCTAAGGAACTGATTAAATCCGTCAAGATAAAGAGATGACCAGAAAGCAACAAAAATCTACAAAACAAACCAGTAATCAGGAAAACATGGCTGAATCCAATCAACAAACCAATAATCACGAAGGGGAGCAAAACTTGGCACAAGCAATGAAAGATCTCAGAACATTTATCACCGACAAATTTGACGAAGTAATGAAAGAGGTTAAAAACATGAAGACATCTATTGGAGGGGAAATTGCAGACATACGAAAAAACATAACAGATATGATGGGAATGAACACCACAGTTAAAGAAATCAAAAACACACTTGCAGCAAATATCAGCAGACTAGAAGAGACAGAGCAGAGAATTAGTGATGTGGAAGACAGTACATCAGGAATCAAACAGATAGTAGAAGGGGTCAATAAGAAGATAGAAAAAATCCAATTAGGACTTAGGGAACTGAATGACAATGCAAAACGCTCAAACATACGTATTATAGGCATTCCAGAAGGTGAAGAGAAGGGAAAGGGGTCAGAAAGAGTGTTGCAGGAAATAATGGCTGAAAACTTCCCAAATCTACTGAAAGAGACAGATGTACATATCCAAGAAGCACAGCGCACTCCACAAGTCATAAACCCCAACAGGCCCACCCCAAGACATATACTTGTCAAATTATCCAATGCTCAAGACAAAGAGAAAATCCTAAAAGCAGCAAGAGAAAAGAAAACCATCACATACAAGGGAAGCTCAATTAGATTAAGTGCTGATTTCTCATCTGAAACCATGGAGGCAAGAAGGCAGTGGTATGATATAGTCAAGGTACTAAAGGAAAAAAATTTCCAACCAAGAATACTCTATCCAGCTAAACTAGCATTCAAACATGATGGAGAGTTCAAAATATTCGCAGACAAACAGAAACTGAAAGAGTATACCAACAAGAAACCTCCCCTTCAAGAAATTCTAAAGGGAGTTCTGCAGGAAGAAAGGAAAAAACAGGAAAGGCAGAGTTGGAGGAGAGTATAAGACCAACAACAACAACAAAAAAGACAAAAAAAAATACAAACAAAATATGACAAACACAAATCCAATCAAAATATGGCTAACACAAATAATTCCTTGAAAGTAATAACACTGAATGTCAACGGATTAAACTCACCTATCAAAAGATTCAGACTGGGACATTGGATAAGGAAATATGACCCATCCGTATGCTATCTACAAGAGACACATCTTAGACCCAGAGACGCATGGAGATTGAAAGTGAATGGCTGGAAAACAATCATACAAGCTAACAATAACCAAAAAAAGGCAGGAGTAGCTATATTAATATCAGACAAAATAGACTTTAAATGTGAAACAATTGTGAGAGACAAAGAAGGATACTACATTTTAGTGAAAGGAAAAATCTGTCAAGAAGATCGAACAATCATAAATATTTATGCCCCTAACAAGGGTGCCTCTAAATACGTCAGGCAAATGCTGGAAAAACTAAGTGAAAGAATAGATACATCTACAATTATAGTGGGGGATTTTAATACACCACTATCAACTCTGGACAGAACATCTCAAAAGAGAATCACCAAAGAAACAAAGCATCTCAACAGTATATTAGAGGAGCTGGATCTAATAGACATATATAGATCGCTACACACAAACACAGCAGGATATACATTTTTCTCAAGCGCACATGGATCATTCTCCAAGATAGATCATATGCTAGGCCACAAAGAAAGGCTGAACGAATTCAGAAAGATTGAAATCATACAAAACATTATCTCTGACCACAGTGGAGTCAAGCTGGAGATTTGCAAGGGACAGAAGCCCAGATTTCACACCACGATTTGGAAATTAAACAGCACACTCTTAGAAAAACAGTGGGTCAAAGAGGAAATCTCAAAAGAAATCAATGACTACCTTGAAACAAATGATAATGATAACACAACATACCAAAATTTATGGGATGCAGCAAAAGCAGTACTGAGAGGGAAGTTTATAGCCATAAATTCATATATCAAAAAAGAAGAAAGAGCAAAAATTGAAGAACTAACTGCACATTTGAAGGAATTAGAAAAACAACAACAAAGTAACCCAACAGGAAGAAGAAGGAAGGAAATAACAAAGATAAGAGCAGAACTAAATGAAATAGAAAATAAGAAAGCACTTGAACAGATAAACAAGACCAAGAGCTGGTTTTTTGAGAAGATTAACAAAATTGACAAACCTTTAGCGACACTAACAAAGAAAAAAAGACAGAAGATGCAAATACACAAAATAAGAAATGAGAAAGGCAATATCACCACCGACCCCACAGAAATAAAGAATATCATAAGAGGATATTTTGAAAAACTATATTCCAACAAAAATGACAATCTAGAGGAAATGGACAAATTCCTAGAAACACATAAGCAGCCCATATTGACAAAAGAAGAAATTGATGGTCTTAACAAACCAATCACAAGCAGAGAGATAGAATCAGTTATTAAAAATCTCCCAACTAAGAAGAGCCCAGGGCCAGATGGCTTCACAGGTGAATTCTACAAAACATTCCAGAAAGAACTGACACCAATCCTGCTGAAACTATTCTAAAAAATCAAAACAGAAAGAACATTACCCAACTTCTTCTATGATGCCAACATTACCCTAGTACCAAAGCCAAACAAAGACATCACAAGAAAGGAAAATTACAGACCAATTTCTCTAATGAACCTAGACGCAAAAATACTTAACAAAATACTTGCTAATCATATTCAACAACACATTAAACGTATTATACACCACGACCAAGTGGGATTCATCCCAGGTATGCAAGGATGGTTCAACATAAGAAAATCAATCAACGTAATACACCATATAAACAGATTGAAGGAAAAAAATCACATGATTATATCTATTGATGCAGAAAAAGCATTTGACAAAATACAGCACCCTTTCTTGATAAAAACACTCCAAAAGATTGGAATACAAGGAAATTTTTTGAACATGATAAAGAGTATATATGAAAAACCTAAAGCCAATATTGTTTACAATGGAGAAATCCTAGACTCCTCCCCTCTAAACTCAGGAACAAGACAAGGATGCCCACTGTCTCCGCTCCTATTTAACATTGTCTTAGAAGTACTTGCTCGAGCACTGAGGCAAGAACCAGAAATAAAAGGCATTCAACTTGGAAAGGAAGAAGTCAAAATTTCATTATTTGCAGATGACATGATCCTATATATAGAAAACCCTGAGAGATCTACAACGAAGCTTCTAGAACTCATAAATGAGTTTAGTAAAGTCGCAGGTTATAAGATCAATGCGCAAAAATCAGTAGCATTTCTGTACACCAATAATGAGCAAGATCAGGAGGAAATCAAGAAACAAATACCATTCACAATAGTAAATAAAAAAATCAAGTACTTAGGAATAAATTTAACTAAAGAGGTAAAGAACTTATACACCGAGAACTATACAAGATTGTTCAAGGAAATCAAAGACCTGAATAAATGGAAGACTATTCCTTGTTCATGGATAGGAAGACTGAACATTATTAAGATGTCTATCCTACCAAAACTGATCTACACATTCAATGCAATCCCAATAAAAATCAATGCAGCCTTCTTTAAGGAACTAGAAAAACTAACTATGAAATTTATTTGGAAAGGAAAGAGACCCCGAATAGCCAAAGACATACTGAAAAAGAAAAACGAAATTGGAGGAATCACACTACCTGACTTCAAAACATACTACAAAGCTATGGTGGTGAAAACAGCATGGTATTGGCATAAGGAGAGACACATAGACCAATGGAATCGAATTGAAAGCTCTGATATAGACCCTCACATATACAGCCACATAATATTCAATAAAGCCACCAAACCCTCTCAACTGGGAGAGAGTGGCCTATTCAACAAATGGTGTCTGGAGAACTGGATAGCCATATGTAGAAGAATGAAAGAGGATTACCATCTCACACCTTATACAAAGATCAACTCAAGATGGATCAAAGACCTAAATATAAGAGCCAAGACCATAAAAACCTTAGAAAGCAGTGTAGGGAAACATCTACAGGACCTTGTAATAGGAAATGGATTTATGAATATGTCACCAAAAGCACGAGCAGCAAAAGAACTAATAGATAAATGGGACTTCCTCAAAATTAAAGCCTTCTGCACCTCAAAGGAGTTTGTCAAGAAAGTAAAAAGGGAGCCCACACAGTGGGAGAAAATATTTGGCAATCATATATCTGATAAGAAACTTATAACTTGCATATATAAAGAACTCCTATATCTTGAAAATAAAAAGATAAACAACCCATTTAAAAAATGGGAAAAAGACTTAAATAGACACTTCTCCGAAGAAGAAATACAAATGGCAAAAAAGCACATGAAAAAATGTTCCAAATCTTTAGCTATCAGGGAAATGCAAATCAAAACTACAATGAGATACCATCTTACACCCATAAGATTGGCAGCTATGAAAAAAACAGAAGAATACAAGTGCTGGAGAGGATGTGAAGGAAGGGGAACACTCATCCACTGCTGGTGGGAATGCAGAAGGATCCAACCATTCTGGAGGACAGTATGGCGGTTTCTCAAAAAACTAGCCATAGATTTGCCATATGACCCAGCAATACCACTGCTGGGTATATACCCAGCAGAACTGAAAACAAGGACACAAACAGATATATGTACACCAATGTTCATAGCAGCATTGTTCACTATTGCCAAAAGTTGGAATCAACCCAAATGCCCATCAACAGATGAGTGGATCAATAAAATGTGGTATATACACACAATGGAATACTACTCAGCTGTAAGAACAAACACACTACAAACACATGTGATAACATGGATGAATCTTGAGAACCTTATGTTGAGTGAAGCAACCCAGGCATTGAAGGACAAATACACATGACCTCAATGATATGAAATAACCAAGCTGCCCTAGATAGCAAGAGACTGAATGATAGGCTTACAGGAAATTCGAGGGTGGAGGAAAGATGTGAGCCAATGTCTGCAGGGGTGGAATTTAAGACGAGATGGTGGTAAGTATGAACACAAAGAAGAGATAAAAGGGGGGCAAGTGGTTGCCTTTGGTTGGGGCTTTACGGGTTTGAGGGTGGCTGGGGAGGGACGGATGGGTAACATTGCCCAAAAGTGGGGGGAGAGAGGGGTAGCATACGAACACAGGAGAGTGTCAGGTGTTGGTGGAGAGTAAAATGCCGAGAAAATCATATCAAAATATAATAAAGAGGGTTACCTGTTTACAATGCTCAGAGGGGAGGGTCTGATGCAGGACGGGATCCTGGGGAATGTCTAAATGCTCATTCTGCCAGAGTGGGTGACACCATGGAGTAGAAACCCAAGTAGTGAGAGTGGGGGTGGACCCACATCCTGGGGAGGACTAATGCCATCAAATAGAGGGAACTGTATCCCTCGAGAGAAAGGGTGGCTCCCAGGGCATTGGGGCAGTTGAGCAAGTTAGGCCCTGAACACTATTCCATCTATCTCTGGAAGTGGCTCCTCAGGAAACGGAGGTTGGCTGTCACTGTGGGCACCAAGGTGGAAGGGAAAATGGACGTTAAATGTGTGGAACCAAGGTAAATGGGGGGTAAGAGAGGAGTTTCTTGAGAGTACACAAGGATGGATATAAAACATGTAATATTACACCATAACATATAGGAGATAACAGACTGATAATGTAAACCATAATGTAAAACATAGGATAACTAAGAATGTAAAAAACTGTGTATCCTAAAGTATGCACCATAATGTAAGCACAGATGTCACCTTGTTAGAAAGCTAGTGTCTCAGACTCTGTACATCACGTTAAGTAAATATGATGTGAATAGGGTGTAAGAGTAGCACTGTGGAAGGGAAAAGGTTTTGTGGTGGATGTATGGGAGTGCTGTATATTATATATATGCATTGCTGTGGTCTAGGGCTCCTGTGAAGAGAAGCTGAATAATTAGGGGAAAAAAAAAAAGAAAAAGATAGGATGTAGAATTTTTTCCAAGTAAACACGTGTTCTTTATCTAACCTTTAAACCCACCGCTATATGCCATTCCCTAGTAAGGGACCCTGACATTATATTGGGCTTCAAATTTCAGGGAGTTCTGGAACACAGAGTGTTTCAACAATGGCAATGGAGGGATACTGGTATGGGATGCCATTGACAGGTGATATATGGCTGACAGGGAGCTGTATAGAACATATGTCCAGGGTGCATGATAATGTTTTGATATACTCATAGTGGTAACAATTAAAAACCACAGCAGGAGGGGTACTGGGTTCCTGGCCAGTGGTGCTCTGTCATGGTCCCTAGGGGAGCAGTGACAGTCTCCGAGGTGCAGCGGCGGGGACCGGGAGGGAGTGAGGGTTCAACAGTGAGCCCCTGATGCTAATGACTATGCTTGTGAGCTGATAAGCCTAAAATAAGAACAAGGCCTAGAGCAACATTGTGCCTGGGAATTTCCTCCTGTCAGCCTTCATGTTACTCAAATGTGGCCAGTCTTGAAGCCAAACTCAGCATGTAAATGCAATGCCTTCCCCCCAGCGTGGGACACGACACCCGGGGATGAGTCTCCCTGGCACCGAGGGACCACTATCAACTACCAACTGATGATGCAACTGGAAAATGACCTTATACGGATGGTTCAATGTGGATCAGCAGAATATCCCTGTCTACATAAAATAACATGACTTTAAAATGCTGTTTGACCTAAAGTAATGGGGAAATGGAAAGGAGAAATGAGTTTATATGGCTACGAGTTTCTAAAAAAGAGTCTGGAGGCTGGCAGAAGGATTGCCCTTATGCACAACTGAGCAGAGTCAGAGAGACAGATAAAGCAGATACAACCCCCAGATATTGGTTCCTTTGAGGGCTAAAGAGACCCATGGGAGTTATGGTCATGGCCGATGGGGTTAACTACCAGGTCAGATGGCCCCTCTTTGGAAATGGTGTTTATGTGTGATGAATCTGGACTCAGATGGGATCTCCCTTCATAAGACTTTCATGCTAATGTGCTGGAGGTGCATTTAATGTTGGGGTTTAAGATATATTTAGGGGATTTGAATTTCTGGACTGACAATGTGATAGTCAGGTCCTGAGCCTCAACAGACTCCAGCACCTACAATCTGTTTTATTGGACTTACCACACTCAGCTAAGATGGAGTTGAAGAAGGACAACCACCACACCATGGAGCCTAGAGTGATTACAACTGAAAGTGGGAGGATTGCATCCAGCATCCATGTGGAATCTGAGCCTCCTCTTGACATAGAGGTGCAATGGACACAACCAATCCAATGTCCACATAGAAGAGGTGGCATTGGATTGGGAAAAGTGGACATAGTGGCTGATGGGTATGGGGAAAGGCAGGAAGAGATGAGAGGTGGAGGCGTCTTTGGGACAAGGAGCTGCCCTGGATGGTGCTTCAGGGGCAATCACCGGACATTGTAAATCCTCACAGGGCCCACTGGATGGAATGGGGGAGAGTAGGCCATGATGTGGACCATTGACTATGAGGTGCAGAGGTGCCCAAAGATGTACTTACCAAATCCATTTGATGTGTCATGATGATGGGAGGGAGTGTTGCTGGGGGGGGGGGGGAGAGGCGGGGTGGGGGGGGTGGGGTTGAATGGGACCTCACATATATATTTTTAATGTAATATTATTACAAAGTCAATAAAATTTAAAAAATTAAAAAAAATAAATAAATAAAAATAAAAAAGCCAAAAAGCAAAACTGAGTGAGGAACGTCCCCAGCTTTGGTGGGTGGGGTTAAGCACAGGTACTCAGGTGTCCCCAAGAACCCACCTTGAATACCCAACCATCTCAGACACCTAAGGCCTCCCAGCATTGCCCTGGGACAAAATTGGACACTCAGCTGTCATCCCTCTGTAAACTTTCCAGCCTCCAAGTCCCCTAAACTTCCTTGCAGTCACCTCACATCACCAGCTTTTCTTCAATCACAAGATTACCCCCCACCAAACCCAATCCACCCTGCATCATCTCTTCCAGGCTCTTGCTGCCACTAGATCCCAAGGATTCCCAGGGCTCAAGACCCTAAATGTTCCAGGGGAGGGGAGTTTGAAGGGAGGCTTCCCAGACTCAGAGGCCAAGGAAGGATGGGTTTGAGGAGGGTCCCATCCTGACTTGGAGGCCACCTGGCCTTGGCTCTGGCATTAGACATATTCAGCCACTACTACTATTGCTGCTTCTTTTTGCCTTTTTGGGGTTTGTGACCAAAGTGGAAAACTTGGGGGTCCCCTCTTGCCCAGATTGAGCAGGTGGAGGTCAACGAGGCCCTCCACCCCTCCCATTGTCCCTGGGGTCTTGGACACCTGGACCAAATGGACAGGTGGAAATCTGCTGCCACTATATATCAGAGATGCCCTCGGGGCCTTGTGCAAGAGGCCTGGACCCCCTGAGTCTCTTTGTACATCTGTGACACGAGGACAAAGATCTGACCTCTTACTGGCAGTCCAGAGTCAGTGGTGCAGGCTAGTGGCATGGACGCCTTGGCCCTCCTGGTCTCCCACAGGAGTCAATGGAATGCTCAGCCATGTTCCTTTTCTCACATGAAACCTGCCAACTCTTCATGAGGGTGGCAAAACTGAATGTTCGTGTTTCCATTCTGTGGGAGGACACACAGACCCAAGTAAGGATTCACTCAGAGCATCTGAAGACATGCAGCTCCCTCCAGGTGGAAGCCTCCTCTGCACTGACCTTGCCCCATAGCCCATCACCACTAAAGGGTGTCTGTTCCTCCCAGCCTCTGAGTGTATATGTGTGTGGAGCCTTGTGTGGTTCCCAGCAATGTAACTCAGGAATGGGGTGTCCCTGGAGGCTTAGTTGAGCAGATCCTGGCTGCCCCAGCTCACATGTGTGGACAACCCAAAGACTGCCCAAGGCCATACCAAAGGTGTCCCCTCCCAGGGGTCCACTCAGGATATTCTGCCTGCAGATACACCCCACCCTGAGGTGTCATGGCTGGGACCACATGTCCCTGCAGGACAGTACATTGAATTTTTCTTCAGCTTTTATGTGAAATCTTCTACTTTTGATCAGGAGGGCCCCACCATGGTTTTGTGTCTCCCAAATACTTCTCATAGCTCTCTGACACATACTATTGGTAACGAGGTGCAGTTCTGAGACCCCCATATGGATGGAGACCTCAAATCCTGCCATTTCATCATCTCCTGGAAGATCCCAGCCACCTCCACTGCATTTAAGAACCATGGCCTATGGAGCTACATCTGCCCACCAACTGCCAATGAATGAAACAGGTCCCTCCTCATCTTCATCCCAAATAGGCCAAACAGAATGTTTGCAATTAAACTGCCAGGGAAAAACAAAAAAACTCATTTCCTGAGTCCTAACTACCCAAGCTTGCTCTTTAACTGGATGATCAGTTTGCTGCCCTGTGAGACGTTGTTCCCTTTTGAGGAAATCTCAGATGGCATCTGAAAGAAGTGGAAGATGTCCCTGGGGGAGGGCAAGAAGGAAGGGGAAAGGTAGGGGTGTTTGGAAGTGACTAGGAGCACATCCACTTTCCTTTTGTGGCTTGGGACCAGGATTGCCTGGGTGGGTGGAGGTGAAACTGGGCAGCTCTGAGCCCTGCTGGACATCATGGACTTGGGAGCTGACCTCTAAGCTCAGCACAACAGAGATCCCCACTCCTATTTCATGAGCTGCTGGTGTTAATATGTGCAGATTTCAACTAGACAGAGTGTGTTGCTGAAAAGCACACAATGGACATGTTCCCATTTTACTCAACTCTGTGGCTGAATGAGCAGGGACCCGTATTGAGGCAGAAGAGCTGACCTGAGGACTTGTGGAGCCCCAGCCTACACAGTCCCTCCTGAGGAGACCCTGCCTCCCAGGCTCCCTGTGGAGTGATGTCCAGCCTCACAAGGGGGCCCTTGGTCCTGACTGACTTTCTGTGGAGGGAGACCGGTCAACCTGGAAGCTTCCTCCCACATCTCCTACAGACGGCCAATCATGAGGCTTTCAGAGCAGAGAGCATGTCATAGAATGAGAAGTTCTTGAAGATTACATCCTCCTGGAGAGGGAGAAAGAATGAGAAATGAGGTGTGGTCTGAGTGTCCCCTGTTCCAGCTTTAGCACCCTCAGCTGGCATCTCCCCCCTTGGATGAGAGGCCCCCAGGGAGTCCCTGAGGGCACACCTTGCACCAAGAGAGGGACCTACACTCAATCTGAGGGAGGAGCCTGTTTGGGATGTGAGGAGATGGAGGGCTGTGATACAGGCTGTGGCAGGGCCTGGAGACTGAGAGAAGACAAGAGCACAGAGGGTCCCCAGGACTCCAGAGAGGGCCCCTGAGTTCACCCTAGGCAGGTCAATCCAGTGCACCACCACCCTGGCCCTGGCCATGGCCTTCATGGTGTGGTCCTTGAGGTAGCTGACAATGATGCATTTGGTCACAAGTTTGAACTTGGTGATGATGGCGTAGATGGCGGGAGCCATGTTTTCCTTGCCCTTCTTGTCTCACTGGGACCAGATGGAGTCCAGACAGTGATAGAGTACCACTTTCTTGAACAGTTCCTGGGAAGGAGGGGAACATGGCCAGCCACGCCCAGATAACCCAGATCCTGCAGTCCCTCAGGATGCTGGCCAGGATCATTGTCACAATGGTGCATGGGACAGGTACAGCTACTGCCCTATATCTACTCACTAGAAGGGGAATTGTGGGCTTGGGGTTAATAAACTCGCCCAGGTTACAATGCTCGCAATGGAGCAGGGTCTTGACCCAGATCATAGGATTCTGGATCAAGGATGGAAAGTCTGGGGAAGCAGAACATGGGAGAAAGATTCTCCCAGCTCCACACTCCTGAGCTGAGCTGCTCACCGCATCCATCCTTGTTAACTACTCAGACACCAGCTCTGGAGAGAAAGCCAGGTCAGCCTCTCCTCACAAAGACCATTCTGAGAGATCTCAGAAGGGCATTAAGGATCTGTGGGGCAGCCCACCCTGGTACTGATCTGAGCTCTTTCCTGGCTTTGGTGCTGTTGCCACACTTGCCTCCCTCTCCAGAACCATTGCTCTGAAGGTGACTTAACTGATTGTAGTTCCAGAATGAGCACTCCAGTGACCTATAAAGATGGCAGTGAAGGTAGCAGTGGGACCACCTCCTACTCAGGAAGTGCTGACCAGTGTCTCCAAGCTGGCAGCAGGTGTTATACCTGAGGATGGAGCCAGGTCTACCTCCAGAAGGGGCATAGTTGCTACCTCCATAGGTGGCAAGGGAGGTTGTACCAAGGCACCTTCAAGTTCTAAAACCAGTGCTTCTGCTGCTGAAGGAGCAGGCTCTACCTCTAGAGAGGGCAGTGCTGTTAAGTGTAGAGGCAGCAAGGCAGGTGAAGGTGGACTTGCTTCCAGCTCTGGAACTTGTTCTCCTGATTGTGATGTAGCTGCCTTCAGCTCCTTAAGAGGTGCTCCAGCTGATGACATAGGACAATCTAGCTCCAGGGAGGGCATGGGCCTTATCTCTGTGGGTGGCTGTTGTGGTGGTGTTAGAGACACCTTCAACTCAGGAGCTGGCTCCAGAGCACACAGTGTGTCAAACTCTATTTTCAGAAAAGGCACTGGTACAACATGGAAATGGGCAGTAAAGGCAGTGATGGAACTGACTCAGGCCCTGGTACTGCTCTGGTGTCTGCCACACACCTTGGAACTTGTGCTATAGGTTGCCCTGGAGGTATTTGCTGCCCTGGGGGATGGGGATGACAAAAGAGCTGGACAAGAGGCAGTTTCCCCACCATAAATGGCTCTCAGTGTCTTTCCAATACAGAGAAGATCCCAATACCTCTAGCAGAAGATCCAGCCCATAAAAGTGTTCCCAGCCTACAGGCACCCAAGTCATATGTCGGGCTCTTCTATGATCCCAGTCCAAGGGCAACCTCTGCTAGTTCCAGCCTCTGTGGTGCAATCCTGGCCCCCACCCCGCAAGCTCATGTGCCCTACCCTGAGACCTCCTCACCCTCTGGGTCTGCCTCAGTGGGCTCTGGGTGGCTCATCTATGAAAGAAGAACCATGGCACAGTGCTCCAGAGCAGAGCCAGTCAGTTACATGGGCATTGGCCACCAGCAACTTGAGGCACAAAATTCTGAAGGCTGCAGGAAATCTTCAGAGTACTGGTCCATCCAGTTGCCCTGCTGGGAGCAGATGGTGCTGAGGGCAGGTGGGGGCTACATAATCAGACTCTGACCTTTCCCTCCACAACACACACAGGGACCCTCCCAGTGAACATAAAGTCCATAAGGACTGGCAAAAATTCCAACTGTTCTGTTCATTGCCTGGTGTTGACACACAGTAGAAGCTTCTGAGTGAGTAATGAGGGGTCAGGGCCTCCTATGCCAGTCCCTCATGGCTCCCTGCCAGTACACTTGGCCCAAAGAGCTGCCTCATCTTTTGCCATGTGTTGTTTGTGTCTCCCCTTCCCACTGACACCGGTCTTGCCATGACTTGGATGCATCCATCCCTGCCAACCCTGCAGGAGGCAGACAGGACTGAGGTTCACAGCAGATTTGAAGCAGGCTGCTCACCACCTCCTGTTGGGGGTCTGCATGAGGTGGTGTTGGTGGCCTAGGGACTTTGAGGTTCCAAAGGAGGGGGAAGGTTCTCTCATGGACTGAGTCCCCTGATGTCCTCTGTAGACAGTGCCCAGCATCTTTACTCCTCTACAAGGGGAGGGGGATGCCCTCTGGGTTGGCCTTCCAGGGGTCTCAGGATGTGTGGGCCCAGATCCGGCACAGCTGTACCCTGTCACCCACCACCTGACTCCCCATGATGCTGTCTGGAGAGGAGAGATGCCCACCCTCACCCACAGTGTGCTCACATTTTCATTTCAAGGCATCCACCAGACCCACCCCTTCCATGGAAGTCATGTCCATATCTAGATGAGACAGTGAGGGTGTCACAACTTCTTCCTGAGTGTACCCTCTGCTGAAGATACTGCATCCTATTGCCTGCAGCCCCCACTCTAAAGGAACCCAGAAGGCAGGGATTGTTGTCTGCTTTGGTCACTGTATGAAGCTACAAGCTTAAGGAAGTGCATGCACCATGTTTACCAGGTAAAGGATGAGCCCTAAATCGCACCTTCTCAGATATGGGGTGGGTCTGGACCCCTCTGGCGGGCAACACTAATCCATGCTCTGATCATACCAAGGTCCGAGGTCCGGAAAGGGCATGCAGACCTCCTTAAGAAATGAGAAACCTGGTTCAGTAGGGGCTGATGCCAAGAGGCTCCTCACTGGACAGAGGAAAATCCTGCCCAGGACCAGACCTTTCCCTCCAGCCACCCTGTCCATGAGCCAGGCTCAGGACAGCCCTTGCTATTGATTCCCCCAGTCAGTCCTATATTCAAACTCATGGGTTGGTCCTTGAAGCATCATCTTCCCAAGGAGGAAACTGAGGCCAGGAGTCCAATAGAATTTCTGAGACTCAAGCACATTGGGGCAGATCAGTCCAGGTGATGGGATGGGGTGGGCATTCACTGGTGGAGCACTTGAGCACTTGTCCAGTCATGCTCAGTGGAGGTGCATGCTTAGGTGGCAATTGCAACTGAAACAAGAGGAACTCTGTTTCTCCCCATCAGCTGAGTCCCTCAGCCTTGGTGGATGAGCCTCATGGTGGTGGCTGTGGGGGTGGTGCTGCAGCCCCACCTTCCCAACAGCCACCGTGTTCACTTGGCACCACTGCCCACCTGCCTCCAAGTCCTACTGTTCCTGAAACCTGCCTCCTCAGGGCACCAAACCTTCAACTCTCTCCCTCAGACAGGCCTTGTCTCAGGGCCCTGATGCCCAAGTTGCCCTGAGGAGATGGAGGTCAGGGAGGAGCCTGGGGCTAAGGAGTACAATAAGGACAAGGAGAGGTATGGGGGATCCACCCTGTGAGGCAGGAGGCCTGGGGACACACCTTGGGCTGGCCTGCATCTCAGGGTAGATTCTGCAGGAGAAATGGGGGCAGCTCTGTCCCAATCAGCCCTTAAGCACTTGGGGTGGTAGGGCAGCATCACAGTGGCTTCCCGTAATTCCCTCTGGCCACAAGACTCACCAGCACCTGCAGCCACTGGGCAGTAATCCTCTCTCCCTCTGACACAGCAGTTGTCCCCATCCCTCAGCCCACCAATAGACACCATGGTTGCGAACTCCCAGCAGGTCAGCGGCTGCATGACCTGTGCTCCTCACTGTTCAGCCCTTCTGCCCCAAGTCCCAGGCCTTCCGATGGGCTCCATCCAAGCTCGTACATGCTGTGACTACTTCGGACTGGCTCTTCTTCCCAACAGCCCTAGAATAAGGGAGGCCTGGGCAGATGGAGGGGAAGTAATGAGAAGACGTTGAAGAAGAGCCACTGCCTGCAAAGTCCTGGATGCAGCCCAGGAGGGACTTGCCAACATGGTGCAGGACCACCTGCCCTAGATTTACCCAGCCAGGTGTGTGCTGGAGAGGAGGAATCTCCTCCAAGCCTGGACAGCCTTCTCACCACTTTCTGCAGGGTCTACTGCATCCCAGAGGCCTGAAAAGGTGCAGAGTTTACATGCACCAAGCCCATTCCCCATTCACAGCAGTTTCAAGATCTGAGGAGCTGAAGTGAGCCATTTCATGTACTTCTAGAAGGGCACTGATACCACAGCTTTCTGTCAGGAAGAGCTAATGATCAGGAGACCCTCCTAGCTAAGCCTCCCCACCTGCCAAGGGCTGGTGACAGTTCCCGAGGGTACATTGAAAATGTAACACAGGCTAGTGCCAGAAAAGGCCTCCACCTGCATCACCTGTTACCTGTGTCTTGTCCAGGTGACTGGGTCAGGACTTTAACAGCTTCAAAAAGTAATCCACCTAGCAATCCCAGGAATTCCCCACAGGCAAACCTGGATGACTTGCCCTGGTCTCTGGGTCTGTTGGCACCAACATGAGGCACTGACAGGATTTGAAATTTTTCCAAGGTGTTCATAAAACCAAGGAGCAATAACCAGTATCCAAACAAGATCTGTGGTCCATCTTGGGGAAGAACAAGCCAGACTCAAGCGTTTTCCATCAGTCAAAGTGAACATTAGAAAATATTCAGTGGCATCATATGCCCTCAGGTGAGGGGCACAGAAAAGGGGTTTGGGTTGCACTCTAATAGGAAATTCCATCTGACTGGAAGGTCGTGGCTTTAGAATTGTGACAGAAATTTCCTGGAGCCTCATCTGCAGATTGCCAGCTGAATGGATATAAGTCATAGAGAACTTCCCAAAAGGCCAGACCTTCCATCAAAGGGGTCCAGTGTTCCCAGGAGGGGAAGAGCTCTCTGATGAAAAGCACTGTGTGGGAATGCTCCCTCCTGAGAAAGGTATCCAAGCTCTCCCCAGCCACAGGACATGGAGAATCTGCAGCCATGCTCTTCCCCAACAGCCCAGCCACCTCTTCATTTTCTGCTCCCCTTGCACCCTTGACCCTCTTAGGCAAGCTCATGGGGACCACAGAGCAAGAAGGTGGCTCTAACCTTAAATGTATGCCCTAGGTCAGAAAGAGGACCTAATTCCAAAATTTGAACCATGATCTCTACTTAACTACTTTTCTACTATACTACTTTTCCAAAAAGTAAAAAAGAAAACCTAAAAAAGGAAAGAAAATATTTGGAAACTGTGTTTCTGCTAACAGTGTAATACACAGAATATAAAGAGAATTACTATAACTCAATAAAAGGACAATCAGCCCCATTAAGAAATGGGAAAAGGGCTTGAATAGACATATCTGCCAAGAATATATACACATGCCCAAAAAGCATGTAAGCAGATGCTCAACATCATTAGCCATTAGAGAAATGCACATAAGATACCAAAAATAAAAATAAGGTGCGACTACACACATGCTTTAATGCTGGTATTAGAAAAAAAAAATGGTTTTGAGGATGTGGAAAAATGGACATCTTGTAAATTATTGGTTTGAAATAAAATAAAGGTCACACAACCCACTTAAAAAATGATCAAGATATTTGAACTAACACTTTCTCAAAAAAGAATTCCAAATGGCCAAAAAGCACATGAAGGGAAGTGGACTTGGCCCAGTGGTTACAGTGTCCATCTGCTACATGGAAGGTCCATGGTTCAAACCCCAGGCCTCCTTGACCTGTGTGGAGCTGGCCCACGCACAGTGCTGATGCACACAAGGAGTGCCATGCTACCAGGGATGTCCCCCCCATAGGGGAGCCCCCCACACAAGGAGTGTGTCCCATGAGGAGAGCCACCCAGCATGAAAGAAAGTTCAGCCTGCTCAGGAATGGCACTGCACACACGGAGAGCTGACACAACAAGATGATGCAATAAAAAGAAACACAGATTCCCATGCCGCTGACAACAAACAGAAGTGAGCCAAAAAGATGCAGCAAATAGACACAGAGAACAGACAACCGGGGCAGGGGGGAGAAATAAATAAATCAAAAAAAAAAAAAAAAGCATGTGAAAAGATGCTCAAAATCACCAGCTATTAGGGAAATGCAAATCACAATTTCTAGCAGATACCATGTTACTCCCATCAGACTGGCAGCTATCAAAAAATAGAAGACTACACGTGTTTGAGGAGGTGTGAAGGAATGGGAACATTCATCCAGTGCTATTGGGAGTGCAGTAGAATCCAGCCATTCTGGAGGACAGTTTGGCAGTCCCTCAAAAACTACCTGTAGATTTGCCATATGACCCAGCAATCACACTACTGGGTATATATGCAGAAGAACTGAAAACCAGGAACAAACCTATGCACACTAATGTTCATAGTGCCATTCTTCATTATTGCTAAAATTTGGAATCAACCCAAAACCCATTGACAGATGAATGGATAAACAAAATGTTGTCTATACATACAATGGAATACTACTCAGCTATAAGAAGAAATACAGTACAAATGGGAAAACATGGATGAATCTTAAGGACCTTATGTACAGTGAAGCAAGCCATGCATTGAAGTACAATTACTACATGACCTTTCTGATATGAAATAATCCAACAAAGCTGTCTCAGTGACTGGATGATAGGCTTACAGGAAATTGGGGGGAGAGGAAGGTTGTGCACTGATGTCTACATGAGTGAAATCTATGATAAAGTGGAGGTTAAGCAGTGTGTACAGGGAAGGGATAAGATGGGGGCATAGGGATAATACTGGATGGGTCTTTGCAGGTCTGAGGGGGTCTAGGGTGGGAGGATGGGTCAGATGGCCTAAGGAATCAGGGGGAGGGGTGAGGGAACAATTGAACATGGGAGGGAAGCAGACTTGGCCCAGTGGTTAGGGTGTCCGTCGACCACATGGGAGGTCCACGGTTCAAACCCCAGGCCTCCTTGACCTGTGTGGAGCTGGCCCATACACAGTGCTGATGCATGCAAGGAGTGCACTGCCATGCAGGGGTCACATAGGGGAGCCCCACGTGCAAGGAGTGTGCCCCATAAGTGGAGCTGCCCAGCATGAAAGAAAGTGCAGCCTGCCCAAGAATGGTGCCAAACACACAGAGAGTTGATGCAGCAAGATGACGCAACAAAAAGAAATACAGATTACCATGCCACTGACAACAACAGAAGCAGACAAAATTTAGAAGGATACGTAGCAAATGGGCACAAAGAACAGACAACTGGGGGGGAGGGGAGAGAAACAAAATCTTTAAAAAAATTGAACATGGGAGATTGTTGAGCATGTGGTTTAAACTATAATGTTGAGAAAACTCTTTGGAAAATTTAATAAAGAAGGATTACCTGGTTAAGGTCCTTAAGGTGGGGGCATCTGGCACAGTGACAGGCTTCTAGGGAGTGTGTGAATGCTCACCTTGTCATAGTGGCATAGTGTGTTATATCATTAGTTGGAGACTCATACAATGAGTGGGAAGGTGTGCCCACATCCTGGGGAGGCCTGATGTTCTGAAATAGATGGAATTGTGTCTCTCAAGAGAATTGGTGGCTCCCAATGGGGGAGGACAGTCTAGTATGTCAAGCCCTCAGCATTGTTGTAAGTATCTGTAAATCTGGTCCTTGAGGCAGTGAAGATTGGTTGTCACTGTGGGTCCTGAGGGGAGGGAGAGAGAGCAATAGAATAGATGGAAGCAGAGTAACTGGGGGTCAATGGAAGTGTTCCACAAGCTCATGCAATGATGGATATAAGACGTGTTAAATTACACCAAAAATGTATAAAAGTCTGTAGGCTAAAATGTAAACCATAATGTAAAACATAAGGTAACTAAAAGTTTAGAAAATTTGGGAAGTGGTCTTGGCTCACCTGACAGAGCATCTGTCTACCACATGGGATGTCCAGGGTTCAAATCCAGCACCTTCTGACCCATGTGATGAGATGGCCCACATGCAGCGCTGTCCCCCGTGTAGGGGAGCCCCATGCATAAGGAGTACACCTCGTAAGGAGAGCTGTGCCTCATGAAAGAAAGTGCAGCCTGCCCAGAAGTGGCATGGGCACAGGCACGTGGAGAGGTGATGCAGCAAGACAATGCAACAAAAGGAGACACAGATTCCCGGTGCCACTGACTGGAATGCAAGCAGACACAGAAGAACACACAGCAAATGGACACAGAGCAGACAACTTGGGGAGAGGGAGAGAAATAAATAAAAATCTTAAAAAACTGAAAATAAAAAATATAGGATTAGAAAAATTGTACAGTCTAAAATATTAACCATAATGTAATCCCAAATGAAACTGTATTTGATAGTTATGTTTCAATATCTTTACATCAGCTGCAGTAACTATAGCATGAACATGTAAAAAGATCATTGCTGGGGAAGGGGTAAAGGGTTTGATTTTGGATATATGGGAGTCCCCTATATTTTATATGTGACTTTAACATGATCTAAAACTTTTTTGAAGACAAAATTAAAAGTTAGAAATAAAAAGAAAGGATGTAGACACTGAGGAAGAAATGAAAGAAACTGCCTTGCCACTGTACATACATGGCAACATCTATTAGAGTGATGAAAGGCAAAATGTCAAAACAAAGCTTTATGATATTTTGCACTTCTTAATACCCCAATTTATTTTTACTTTATTTTAGTATTTCTAAATTAGTATGCATTCTATTACTAATCTTTAAACCTATCACTACTACTTCATTTTCATATTAATTGAATTTGGCAATATATTAGGGTTCATTTTTGAAGAAGTTTTGGACCACAGAGTGGTCCAACTATGGCAGGGGAGGAACTCTGGTGTGGGGTGTTATTGATGGGGGACACAAGGTTGGGAGGGAGTTCTCCAGGGCACATATATAGGGTACATAAAATGTTTGGATATATTTTGGGTATATTCATAGTAGTTACAGTTATAAATGACAACTGAGGGAGTGCTAAGTTCCTAGCCAGGGAAGTGTGTCACATTCCCCAATGAAACAGCAACAACCTCCAAGTGCAAGGGTGAAGACCAGTGAAGAAGAATGCTCCAATGATGAGCCCTTGATACTGAAGACTATGCTTATGAACCTGTGCACCTGAAATTTGAACCAGGCCCAGAGCTGCAGGGTGCCTGAGTTACCTCCTGAGAACCTACATGTTGCTGAAATGTGGCCCCTCTCTAAGCCAAACTCACACAGGCTCATAAGCATAGTCATCAGTATCAAGGGCTCATTGTTGGACCATCCTCCTTTATTGGTCTTTGCCGTTGCACTTGGGGGACTATTCCTGTTCAATTGGGGAATGTGATACAGCTCCCCTGACTAGGAACTCAGCACTCCCTCAGTTGTTTTTAATACTACAGTCATTTTGATCTCACTCTCCCAACTTCATTGTCTCTCTCAGTGAAGAATAGACTTCTTTGGTGTCAGTGTAAGTGATGGAAAACCCTTAGCAGTTTACCAAATGGGTACCTTGCTTAGTTCCCAAAACTTGACCCTTGCAATTTGGTCATAGCACTAAGTTTTAAGAGTGAGTTCAATATGACTGTAGTTAAGAGCTTACACATAGCAGGCAAAAATCCCATGTACTACCTAAAGGACAATGTCAACACACATCATTTCAATGTGGATGAGGTTCCAGTATCCTGCCTGGTTGCTTTAGAGAGGTGTCTCATTGCTGTTAATGAGACCTGTTTACTGCATTCCTATTGAAAGTCAGTCAATTACTTAATTCTCATTCTGGTATCATATATACACAAATTGTGTAAGTGAGGAAAAGCCCATCCTTGGCAAAGAAGTGTGTGTACTGCACCATTCTGAAAAGGAAGCACAAGTTACTCAATCAAAGAACTAAGTTTAAAGAGTATGGTAAGTGTGATTTTGAGTTCCTGTCATGCTAGGGTCATCTGATGATGTAACTAGAAAATGACCTTGAATAAAAGGGTCAACTTGGACCAGCAGAATATCTCAATCTACATATAATACCAGGAGTTAAAAATGCTTTTTGACCTGAATCAAGGGGGAAATGGAAAGGACAAATGAGTTTATATGGCTATGAGTCTTCAAAAAGAGCCAGGAGGTTATCAGAGGGGTTGCCCTTATGCACACCTGAGCAGTGTCCCATAGACAGATAAAGTAGATACAACCCATGTATTGGTTTTCCTGAGGGCTACAGAGGCCTACAGGTTCTATGGTCATGGCAGATGGAGTTCAGGGGAGCCATCTCAGTTGGCCCTCCTTTGGAGTTTGTGTTTCTGTGTGATGGAGCTGGACTTAGATGTGATCTTCATCCACAAGTCTATTCTGTTACTTTTACCAGAACTGTAGTTGGTGCTGGGGTTTAATGTATACCCAGGGGACCTGAATCACTGGACTGACCATGTGATAGTCAGGCCCTGAGCCTCAACAGACTTGCCACTCCTACACTCTGGTTTACTGGACTTACCCCACTCATCTAACATAGAGGTGAAGAAGGCCAACCACCACACCAGGGAGCCAAGAGTGCCTACAACTGAAAGCAGGAGAATTGCATCCAGCATCCATGTGGAATCTAAGCCCCCTCTTGATATAGATGTGAAGTGGACACAACCATTCTAAGGTCCACAGGATGGAGGAATAGAGTATGGATTAGAGTGGGTTTAGTGATATTCTATTCATGAACTATTGTGATTAGTAATCGAAGAAAATGTGGCATTGGTGTGGAGAAAGTGGCCATGGTGGCTGCTGGGGGTAGGGAGTGGGAGGAAGAGATGTGATGTGGGGGCGTTTTCAGGACTTGGAGTTGTCCTGGGTAGCACTGTAGGGACAGTTACCAGACACTGTATGTCCTTCCATGGCCCATTGTGTGGACTGTGGGAGGGTGTGGGCTATGATGTGGACAATTGACCATGAGGTACAGTGGTGCTCAGAGATGTATTCACCAAATGCAATAAATGTCTCATGATGATTGAGGAGGTTGTTGTTATGGGGGGAGGAGTTGGGTGAGGGGGTGGGGGGTATATGGGGACCTCATATTTTTTAATGTAACATGAAAAAATAAAGACAAAGATAGCTAAGGACGTTGGACAATGGAACAAACATGAGGAAACAAAATGAAGTGGTAATCAGCTTTGAAATGCCAAGAGGCCATTAAATAGGATCCCCTACCTAAAAGGAACATTAACAACCGCACGGAAAGGAGGTTGTGTTCCTTTTGGAACATTAGCTCACATGGTTGTGGATACAGAGTACAGCTCCTTTAATTAAAAAGAAAAGTACTGGAAATATATTTAAATCACAAGTCATGAGGAGGTAGGCAAGATGGCGGCTGAGTGAACTTCCCGGTCACTAGCTCCTGCGGGGAATTGGTTGGGCGGCGTTGGAGACTCTTCCGGACCGGGCTGTTTTGGGATTTTTGCTGGTCCGGAGGTGTCTGGACATCGATTTGGAGGGAAGATAACAGAGAGGACCCGTCTGTGAAATACATACGGACATCGTGTGGAGGATTCCTTCCTTGGGTAGGTGGAGCCGAGGCGTCTGACGCCGTGGTGGTGGGGGGGGGGGAGCTGGGCCAAGCGCAGAGGGCGCGGCAGCCGGTGGGGCCAGGCGAGCCGGCCGAGCAGCAGCGGCCGGGGGGGCGGGGCCGAGCCAGGCCGAGAAGAGCCATGCGGAGCCGAGCCAGGGGGGCGGAGCCAAGCGGGGCCAAGCGGAGCCAGGCCGAGCGCGGCGGTGGGGGGGGCGGGGCCGAGCCGGGCCAAGCTGAGCCGTGTGGAGCTCCGCCGGAGGGGGGGGCTGAGCTGAGCCAGGCCGAGCCGAGCACCGAGCGCAGTGGCTGGGGGGGCGGAGCCGAACCGGCCGGAGCCGGGACTTTTTTTTTTTTTTTAATTATCCTCTCTTTCTTGTCGCTGATCTTCTTCTTATACTATTTTATCTTAACAATACAATAGGTCCTGCAGGAAACACCTCACATTTGATGGGTTTCCTCATCCTCCACTGCCTCATTTCTCTGTGAATAGATTTAGGCTACCTACACTATCCCCTTTCACCTACAACTCAATGTCCTCCACCATCTGCTATCTCTCCTATATTCCACCTCCCTTTCTTTGACCCACAAAGTGTCTAACTCTTAATTTCTAATACCTTTGTTTAGTTTTCCATCGGGTATCCACCCTTGAAACTATTACCTCTTTTTTCCCTTTCCCTCTCTTACGAAAACAATAGCTTCTTAGTATGTACCATATTCCTCCCATATTCAGTCATCTACCTCATTATAGGTACTTTCCTACGACTATAACACTACACAGTTTACACGATCTATCCTCCAAACTCCCAGAACTCATATTGTTGCTTTGTTAACATATATCACCAATACTACTTTACAATTTTTCCTTCCTTACACAATTGCCTTTCCCCAGCACTAATACTTCCTTTAAAGTGAACTTAACCAGCAATAAGAAATCGGAATTGGAAGAACAAAGGGACAAAGAGAAGATATATCACTTATGCAAAAACAACAGCTAATTAATCTCCAAGAATAGACAAAGAAGCTAAGGAACTGATTAAACCTGTCAAGAAGACATGATGACAAGACAGCAACAAAAATATACAACCCAAACCAGTAATCAGGAAAACATGGCTCAATCCAATCAACAAACTAAAAATCAGGAAGGGGAGCAGATCTTCGCACAAGCAATGAAAGATCTCAGAACACTTATCACCGACAAATTTGATGAAGTAATGAAAGAAGTTAACAACATGAAGACAACACTTGGAGGGGAAATAGCAGACATGCGCAAATAAATAACAGATATGATGGAAATGAACACCACAATTCAAGAAATCAAAAATACACTTGCAGCAAATATCAGCAGACTACAAGAGGCAGAGCAGAGAATCAGTAATGTGGAAGACAGTACATTGGAAATCAAACATAGTAGAAGTGGTCAATAAAAAGGTAGAAAAAATCCAGATAGGACTTAGGGACCTGAATGATAATGCAAAACACTGAAACATACGTATCATAGGCATTCCAGAAGGAGAAGAGAAGGGGAAGGGGTCAGAAGGAGTGTTGCAGGAAATAATGACTGAAAACTTCCCAAATCTACTGAAAGAGACAGATGTACATATACAAGATGCACAGCGTACTCCACTGGTCATAAACCCCAACAGGCCCACCCCAAGATATATACTTGTCAAATTACCCAATGCTCAAGACAAAGAGAAAATTCTAAAAGCAGCAAGAGAAAAGAAAACCATCACATACAAGGGAAACTCCATAAGATTAAGTGCAGATTTCTCATCTGAAACCATGGAGGCAAGAAGGCAGTGGTATGATATAGTCAAGGTACTAAAGGAAAAAAATTTCCAACCAAGAATACTCTATCCAGCTAAACTAGAATTCAAAAATGATGGAGAGTTCAAAATATTCACAGATAAACAAAAACTGAAAGAGTATATCAACAAGAAACCTCCCCTTCAAGAAATTCTTAAGGGAGTTCTGCAGAAAGAAAGGAAAAAACAGGACAGTCAGAGATGGAGGAGAGTGTAAGAGCAACAAAAAAGACAAAAAGAGAAGGGGAAAATAAAATATTACAAACAAAATATAACAAACACAAATCCAACCAAAATATGGCTACCACAAATAATTCTCTGAATGTAATAACACTGAATGTCAATGGACTAAACTCACCTATCAAAAGATTCAGACTGGGACACTGGATAAGGAAATATGACCCATCTATACGCTGTCTACAAGAGACACATCTTAGACTCAGAGACTCATGGAGGTTTAAAGTGAATGGCTGGAAAACAATCATACAAGCAAACAACAACCAAAAAAAGGCAGGAGTAGCTATATTAAAATCAGACAAAATAGACTTTAAATGCGAAACAATTGTGAGAGACAAAGAAGGATACTACATTTTAGTGAAAGGGACAATCTGTCAAGAAGATTGAACGATCATAAATATTTATGCTCCTAACAAGGGTGCCTCTAAATACGTGAGAAAAACGCTGGAAAAACTAAGTGAAAAAATAGATGCATCTACAATTATAGTGGGGGATTTTAATACACCACTATCAATTCTGGACAGAACATCTCAAAAGAGAATCACTAAAGAAATAAAACATTTGAACAATATACTAGAAGAGCTGGATCTAATAAACATATATAGATCACTACACCCCAACACAGCAGGATATACATTTTTCTCAAGCGCACATGGAACATTATCCAAGATAGACCATATGCTAGGCCACAAAGAAAGGCTTAATGAATTCAGAAAGATTGAAATCATACAAAACAATATCTCTGATCACAGTGGAGTGAAGCTGGAAATTTGCAAGGGACAGAGGCCCAGACTTCACACCACAATTTGGAAATTAAACAGCACACTCTTAGAAAAACAGTGGGTCAAAGAGGAAATCTCAAAAGAAATCAATGACTACCTTGAATCAAATGATAATGATAACACAACATACCAAAATTTATGGGATGCAGCAAAAGCAGTACTGAGAGGGAAATTTATAGCCATAAATTCACATATCAAAAAAGAAGAAAGAGCAAAAATTGAAGAACTAACTGCACTTTTGACGGAATTAGAAAAACAACAACAAAGTAACCCAACAGGAAGAAGAAGGAAGGAAATAACAAAGATAAGAGCAGAACTAAATGAAATAGAAAATAAGAAAGCACTTGAAAAAATAAACAAGAACAAGAGCTGGTTTTTTGAGAAGATCAACAAAATTGACAAACCTTTAGCGAGACTAACAAAGAAAAAAAGAGAGAAGATGCAAATACACAAAATAAGAAATGAGAAAGGTGATATCACCACTGATCCCACAGAAATAGACTATCATAAGAGGATACTTTGAAAAACTATATTCCAACAAAAATGACAATTTAGAGGAAATGGACAAATTCCTAGAAACACATAAGCAGCCCATACTGATGAAAGAAGAAATTGAGGATCTTAACAAACCAATCATAAGCAAAGAGATAGAATCAGTCATTAAAAATCTCCTAACTGAACACTCATCCACTGCTGGTGGGAATGCAGAAGGATCCAACCATTCTGGAGGATAGTTTGGCAGTTTCTCAAAAAACTAACCATAGATTTGCCATATGACCCAGCAATACCACTGCTGGGTATATACCCATCAGAACTGAAAATAAGGACACAAACAGATATATGTACACTAATGTTCATAGCAGCATTGTTCACTATCGCCAAAAGTTGGAATCAATCCAAATGTCCATCAATAGACGAGTGGATAAATAAAATGTGGTATATACACACAATGGAATACTACTCGGCTGTCAGAACAAATACACTACAATCACACGTGATAACATGGATGAACCTTGAGAATCTTATGTTGAGTGAAGCAACCCAGGCATTGAAGGACAAATACTACATGACCTCAATGATATGAAATAAGCAAACTGCCTCAGAGAGCTAGAGTGTGGAAAAGAGGCTTACAGGAAATTGGGGGGTGGGGGAAGGATGTGAGTTAACGTCTGGAGGGGTGGAAACTGTGATGAGGTGGCGGTAAGTATGAGCACAAAGAAGGGACAAAATGGGGGCAAGGTGTTGCCTTCGGATGGGGCTTCTTGGGTTGGAGGGGGGCTGGGGATGGGCAGAGGGGTAATATCCAAAAATCGGGGGGTGGGAGGGGCAACATACGAACATGGGAGAGTGTCAGGTGTTTGTTGAGAACAAAATGTTGAGAAACTTGTATCAAAGTATAAATAGGAGGGTTACCTGTTTAGGATGCTCAGGGGGTATGGTCTGATGGGGGAGGGACTCCAGGGGAATAGATGAAGGCTCATTATGCCAAGGTGGGTAGTACCATTTGGAAGAGACCCAAGAAGTGAGAGTTGGGGTGGACCCACATCCTGGAGTAGACTAATGCCGTCAAATAGAGAGACTGTATCTCTCATGAGAAAGGATGGCTCCCAGGGCAACAGGGCAGTTGAGAAAGTCAGGCCCTGAATACTGCTGCAAGTATCTCTGGACATGGCTTCTTGGGAAATGGAGATTGGCTGGTGTTGTGGGCCCCAAGGGAAGGGGAAAATGGATGTTGAATGGATGGAACCAAGGTAAATATGGGGGCAAGAGAGGAGTTTTGTGAGAGTACATGAGGATGAATATAAAACATGTAATATTACTACAAAAACATATAGGGGACGACAGACTAATAATGTAAACCATAAGGCAAAACATAGGATAACTAAAAAATTTAGAAAACTGTACAACCTAAAGTATGGACCACATAGTAAGTACAGCTGTCACCTTGTTTGAAAGCTATTGTCTCAGAATCCCTACATCAGTTTCAGGAAATATGATATGACTAAGTTAAAAGATTATCGCTGCAGAAGGGAAAAGGTTTTATGGTGGATCTGGGGAAGTACTGTATATTGTATATATGAATTTCGGTGATCTAAGACTCTGGTGAAGCTGACAATTTGTTGGGATTCATTTTACGGGAAGTTTTGGATCACAGAGTGGTTCAACAATGGCAGCAGAGGAATACTGATATAGGATGTTATTGACAGGATATATAGGGTTGACAGGGAGTTATACAGGGCATATGCCCAGGGTATATAGTAATGTCTAGATATACTCATAGTGGAAACAATTAAAAACAACAGCTGGGGGGGGTACTGGGCCCCTGGCCGGGGGGTCACTGTTGTGGACCCTGGAGGAGCAGCAGCAGTCCCCCAGGTGCAAAGGCAAGAACGAGGAAGGAAGAAGGGCCCAACAGTGGGCTCCTGATACTTATGGCTATGCTTTTGAGCCTGTACACCTGCAATAAGAACAAGGCCTAGAGTAGCACTGTGCCTGGGAGTTTCCTCCTGACAGCCTTCATGTTACTCAAATGTGGCCACTCTCACAGCCAAACTGAGCATGTAGATGCAGTGCATTCCCCTCAGCGTGGGACATGACACCCGGGGATGAGCCTCCCTGGCACCGAGGGACCACTACTACATACCAGCTGAAGATACAACCAGAAAATGACCTTGAATTAAAGGCTCAATATGGAACAGCAGAATATCCCTGTCTACATATAATAACATGACTTCAAAATGCTGATTGACCTAATGTAAGGGGGAAATGGAAAGGAGAAATGAGATTATAAGGCTGTGAGTCTCTAAAAAAGAGTCTGGAGGTTGTCAGAAGGAATGCCCTTATGCACAACTGAGCAGAGTCTGAGAGACAGACAAAGTAGATACAACCCCAGGTATTGGTTCTTTTGAGGGATAAAGAGACCCACGGGTTCTATGGTCATGGCAGATGGGGTTCACTGCCATGGCAGATGGCCCTTCTTTGGAGCCTGTGTTTCTGCATGATGGAATTGGACTCAGAGGGGACCTCTTTTCACAAGACTTCCATGCTACTTTATAGGAATTGTAGTTGGTGTTGGGCTTTAAGATATATTTAGGGGATTTGAATCTCTGGACTGATAATATGACACCCAGGCCCAGAGCCTCAACAGACTTCAGCTCCTACACTTTGATTTATTGGACTTACCCCACTCAGCTAACATGGAGTTGAAGAAGGTCAACCACCACACCATAGAGCCAAGAGTGTCTACATCTGAAAGCAGGAGGAGTGCATCCAGTATCCATATGGAATCTAAGCCCCCACTTGTCATAGATGTGCAATGGACACAACTAATCCAATGTCCACAGAGAAAATGTGGAAAGGGTGTGGGAAGGGTAGCCATGGTGGCTGCTGGGTTTGGGGAATGGGAGGAAGAGATGAGAGGTGGAGCTGGTTTCGGGACGTCGAGTTGTCCTGGGTGGTGTTTCACGGACAATTACGGGACATTGTAGATCCCCCCAGGGCCCACTGGATGGAACGTGGGAGAGTGTGGGCTATGATGTGGATCATTGACTATGGGGTGCAGTGATGCTCAGAGATGTTCTTACCAGGTGCAATGGATGTGTGACGATAATGGGAGCAAGTGTTGCTGTGGGGGGAGTGGGGGGTGGGGGCGGTGGGGTTAAATGGGACCTCATATTTGTTTTGAATGTAATTTTTAAAAATAAATAAATAATTTTTTTGAAAAAATCTCCCAACTAAGAAGAGCCCAGGGCCAGACGGCTGCACAGGTGAATTCTACAAAACATTCCAGAAAGAACTAACACCAATCCTGTTGAAACAATTCCAAAAAATCAAAACAGAAGGAACATTGCCGAACTCCTTCTATGAGGCCAACATTATCCTAGTACCAAAGCCAAACAAAGACACCACAAGAAAGGAAAATTACAGACCAATTTCTCTAATGAACCTAGACGCAAAAATACTTAACAAAATACTTGCTAATCGTATTCAACAACACATTAAACAAATTATACACCATGACCAAGTGGGATTTATTCCAGGTATGCAAGGATGGTTCAACATAAGAAAATCAATCAATGTGATACACCATATAAACAGATTGAAGGAAAAAAATCACATGATTATATATGCAGAAAAGGCATTTGACAAAATACAGCACCCCTTATTGATAAAAACACTCCAAAAGATTGGAATACAAGGAAACTTTTTGAACATGATAAAGAGTATATATGAAAAACCTACAGCCAACATTGTTTACAATGGCGAAATCCTGAAATCCTTTCCTCTAAACTCAGGAGCAAAACAAGGATGCCCACTGTCTCCGCTACTATTTAACATTGTCTTGGAAGTACTTGCATGAGCACTGAGGCAAGAACCAGATATAAAAGGCATTCAAATTGGAAGGGAAGAAGTCAAAATTTCATTATTTGCAGATGACATGATCCTATACATAGAAAACCCTGAGAGATCTACAACAAAGCTTCTAGAACTCATAAATGAGTTCAGCAAAGTCGCAGGTTATAAGATCAATGCGCAAAAATCAGTAGCATTTCTGTACACCAATAATGAGCAAGATCAGGAGGAAATCAAGAAACAAATACCATTCACAATAAGTAAATAAAAAAATCAAATACCTAGGAATAAATTTAACTAAAGAGGTAAAAAACCTATACATCAAGAACTATACAAGACTGTTCAAGGAAATCAAAGAAGACCTAAATAAATGGAAGAATATTCCTTGTTCATGGATAGGAAGACTGAATATTATTAAGATGTCTATCCTACCAAAACTGATCTACACATTCAATGCAATCCCAATAAAAATCAACACAGCCTTCTTTAAGGAACTAGAAAAACTAACTATGAAATTTATTTGGAAAGGAAAGAGGCCCCGAATAGCCAAAGACATATTGAAAAAGAAAAACAAAATAGGAGGAATCACACTTCTTGACTTCAAAACATACTACAAAGCTACAGTAGTGAAAACAGCATGGTATTGGCATAAGGAGAGACACACAGACCAATGGAATCGAATTGAAAACTCCGATATAGAACCTCATGTATATAGCCATATAATATTCGATAAAGCCACCAAACCCTCTCAACTGGGAGAGAATGTCCTACTCAACAAATGGTGCCTGGAGAACTGGATATCCATATGTAGAAGAATGAAAGAGGATTACCATCTCACACCTTATACAAAGATCAACTCAAGATGGATCAAAGACCTAAATATAAGAGCCAAGACCATAAAAACCTTAGAAAGCAGTGTAGGGAAACATCTACAGGACCTTGTAATAGGAAATGGATTTATGAATATCTCACCAAAAGCACGAGCAGCAAAAGAACTAATAGATAAATTGGACTTCCTCAAAATTAAAGCCTTCTGCACTTCAAAGGAGTTTGTCAAGAAAGTAAAAAGGGAGCCCACACAGTGGGAGAAAATATTTGGCAATCATATATCTGATAAGAAACTTATAACTTGCATATATAAAGAACTCCTATATCTTGAAAATAAAAAGATAAACAACCCATTTAAAAAATGGGAAAAAGACTTAAACAGACACTTCTCCGAAGAAGAAATACAAATGGCAAAAAAGCACATGAAAAAATGTTCCAAATCTCTAGCTATCAGGGAAATGCAAATCAAAACTACAATGAGATACCATCTTACACCCATAAGATTGGCAGCTATGAAAGAAACAGAAGAATACAAGTGCTGGAGAGGATGTGAAGGAAGGGGAACACTCATCCACTGCTGGTGGGAATGCAGAAGGATCCAACCATTCTGGAGGACAGTATGGCGGTTTCTCAAAAAACTAGCCATAGATTTGCCATATGACCCAGCAATACCACTGCTGGGTATATACCCAGCAGAACTGAAAACAAGGACACAAACAGATATATATACACCAATGTTCATAGCAGCATTGTTCACTATTGCCAAAAGTTGGAATCAACCCAAATGCCCATCAACAGATGAGTGGATCAATAAAATGTGGTATATACACACAATGGAATACTACTCGGCTGTAAGAACAAACACACTACAAACACATGTGATAACATGGATGAATCTTGAGAACCTTATGTTGAGTGAAGCAACCCAGACATTGAAGGACAAATACTACATGACCTCAATGATATGAAATAAACAAGCTGCCCTAGATAGCAAGAGACTGAACGATAGGCTTGCAGGAAATCGGAGGGTGGAGGAAGGATATGAGCCGATGTCTGCAGGGGTGGAATTTAAGACGAGATGGTGGTAAGTATGAACACAAAGAAGAGATAAAAGGGGGGCAAGGGGTTGCCTTTGCTTGGGGCTTTGCGGGTTTGAGGGTGGCTGGGGAGGGACGGGTGGGTAACGTTGCCCAAAAGTGGGGGGAGGGAAGGGTAGCATATGAACCAGGAGAGGGTCAGGTGTTGGTGGAGAGTAAAATGCCGAGAAAATCATATCAAAATATAATAAAGAGGGTTACCTGTTTAGAATGCTCGGAGGGGAGGGTCTGATGCAGGACGGGCTCCTGGGGAATGTCTAAATGCTCATTCTGCCAGAGTGGGTGACACCATGGGGTAGAAACCCAAGTAGTGAGAGTGGGGGTGGACCCACATCCTGGGGAGGACTAATGCCATCAAATAGAGGGAACTGTATCCCTTGAGAGAAAGGGTGGCTCCCAGGGCATTGGGGCAGTTGAGCAAGTTAGGCCCTGAACACTATTCCATCTATCTCTGGAAGTGGCTCCTCAGGAAACGGAGGTTGGCTATCACTGAGGGCACCAAGGTGGAAGGGAAAATGGACGTTAAATGTGTGGAACCAAAGTAAATGGGGGGTAAGAGAGGAGTTTCTTGAGAGTACACAAGGATGGATATAAAACATGTAATATTACACCATAACATATAGGAGATGACAGACTGATAATGTAAACCATAATGTAAAACATAGGATAACTAAAAATGTAAAGAACTGTGTATCCTAAAGTATGCACCATAATGTAAACACAGATGTCACCTTGTTAGAAAGCTAATGTCTCAGACTCTGTACATCACTTTAAGTAAATATGATATGAATAGGGCGTAAGAGTATCACTGTGGAAGGGAAAAGGTTTTCTGGTGGATGTGTGGGAGTGCTGTATATTATATATATACATTGCTGTGGTCTAGGACTCCTGTGAAGAAAAGCTGAATAATTAGGGGGGGGGGAAAAGAAAAAAATAGGATGTGGAATTTTTTCAAGTCAACATTCTTTATCTAAGTTCTTTATCTAACTTTATCCAAGTTCTTTATCTATCCTTTAAACTCATCGCTATATGCCATTCCCTAGTAAGGGACCATGACATTATATTGGGCTTCAAATTTCGGGGAGTTCTGGATCACAGAGTGTTTCAACAATGGCAATGGAGGGATACTGGTATGGGATACCAATGACAGGTGATATATGACTGACAGGGAGCTGTACAGAACATATGTCCAGGGTGCATGGTAATGTTTGGATATACTCATAGTGGCAACAATTAAAAACCACAGTAGGGGGGGTACTGGGTTCCTGGCCAGTGGTGCTCTGTCGTGGTCCCTAGGGGAGCAGCGACAGTCTCCCAGGTACAGTGGTGGGGACCGGTAGGGAGTGAGGGTTCAACAGTGAGCCCCTGATACTAATGACTATGCTTGTGAGCTGATATACCCAAAATAATAACAAGGCCTAGAGCAACTTTGTGCCTGGGAATTTCCTTCTGTCAGCCTTCATGTTACTCAAATGTGGCCAGTCTCGAAGCCAAACTCAGCATGTAAATGCAATGCCTTCCCCCCAGCGTGGGACATGACACCCGGGGATGAGCCTCCCTGGCAACGAGGGACCACTATCAACTACCAACTGATGATGCAACTGGAAAATGACCTTATACGGAAGGTTCAATGCGGATCAGCAGAATATCCATGTCTACATAAAATACCATGACTTTAAAACGCTGTTTGACCTAAAGTAAGGGGGAAATGGAAAGGAGAAATGAGTTTATATGGCTACGAGTTTCTAAAAAAGAGTCTGGAGGCTGGCAGAAGGTTTGCCCTCATGCACAACTGAGCAGAGTCAGAGAGACAGATAAAGCAGATACAACCCCCAGATATTGGTTCCTTTGAGGGCTAAAGAGACCCATGGGAGTTATGGTCATGGCCGATGGGGTTAACTACCAGGGCAGATGGCCCCTCTTTGGAAATGGTGTTTATGTGTGATGAATCTGGACTCAGATGGGATCTCCCTTCCTAAGACTTTCATGCTAATGTGCTGGAGGTGCAGTTAATGTTGGGGTTTAAGATATATTTAGGGGATTTGAATCTCTGGACTGACAATGTGATAGCCAGATCCTGAGCCTCAACAGACTCCAGCACCTACAATCTGATTTATTGGACTTAAACACTCAGCTAAGATGGAGGTGAAGAAGGACAACCACCACACCATGGAGCCTAGAGTGATTACAACTGAAAATGGGAGGATTGCATCCAGCATCCAGGTGGAATCTGAGCCTCCTCTTGACATAAAGGTGCAATGGACACAACCAATCCAGTGTCCACATAGAAGAGGTGGCATTGGATTGGGAAAAGTGGACATAATGGACAAAGGGTATGGGGAAAGGCAGGAAGAGATGAGAGGTGGAGGTGTCTTCGGGACATGGAGCTGCCCTGGATGGTGCTTCAGAGGTAATCACCGGACATTGTAAATCCTCACAGGGCCCACTTGATGGAATAGAGGAGAGTATGGGCCATGATGTGAACCAATGTATATGAGGTGCAGAGGTGCCCAAAGATGTACTTACCAAATCCAATGGATGTGTCATGATGATGGGAACGAGTGTTGTTGGGGGGGGAGGAGAGGGGGGGTGGGGTGGTGGGGTTGAATGGGACCTCACATATATATTTTTAATGTAATATTATTACAAAGTCAATAAAAAATAAAAAATAAAAAAAATAAAAAAATAAATAAAACCTAAACAACTAAACTGGAAAAAAAAAAAAACAAGCAAACAAATGAAAAAGTCAAAAAAAAAAAAAAACAGATGAGTGGATCAATAAAATGTGGTATATACACACAATGGAATACTACTCGGCTGTAAGAACAAACACACTACAAACACATGTGATAACATGGATGAATCTTGAGAACCTTATGTTGAGTGAAGCAACCCAGACATTGAAGGACAAATACTACATGACCTCAATGATATGAAATAAACAAGCTGCCCTAGATAGCAAGAGACTGAACGATAGGCTTACAGGAAATCGGAGGGTGGAGGAAGGATATGAGCCGATGTCTGCAGGGGTGGAATTTAAGACGAGATGGTGGTAAGTATGAACACAAAGAAGAGATAAAAGGGGGGCAAGGGGTTGCCTTTGGTTGGGGCTTTGCGGGTTTGAGGGTGGCTGGGGAGGGACGGGTGGGTAACGTTGCCCAAAAGTGGGGGGAGGGAGGGGTAGCATACAAACACAGGAGAGGGTCAGGTGTTGGTGGAGAGTAAAATGCCGAGAAAATCATATCAAAATATAATAAAGAGGGTTACCTGTTTAGAATGCTCGGAGGGGAGGGTCTGATGCAGGACGGGCTCCTGGGGAATGTCTAAATGCTCATTCTGCCAGAGTGGGTGACACCATGGGGTAGAAACCCAAGTAGTGAGAGTGGGGGTGGACCCACATCCTGGGGAGGACTAATGCCATCAAATAGAGGGAACTGTATCCCTCGAGAGAAAGGGTGGCTCCCAGGGCATTGGGGCAGTTGAGCAAGTTAGGCCCTGAACACTATTCCATCTATCTCTGGAAGTGGCTCCTCAGGAAACGGAGGTTGGCTGTCACTGTGGGCACCAAGGTGGAAGGGAAAATGGACGTTAAATGTGTGGAACCAAAGTAAATGGGGGGTAAGAGAGGAGTTTCTTGAGAGTACACAAGGATGGATATAAAACATGTAATATTACACCATAACATATAGGAGATGACAGACTGATAATGTAAACCATAATGTAAAACATAGGATAACTAAAAATGTAAAGAACTGTGTATCCTAAAGTATGCACCATAATGTAAGCACAGATGTCACCTTGTTAGAAAGCTAATGTCTCAGACTCTGTACATCACTTTAAGTAAATATGATATGAATAGGGCGTAAGAGTATCACTGTGGAAGGGAAAAGGTTTTCTGGTGGATGTGTGGGAGTGCTGTATATTATATATATACATTGCTGTGGTCTAGGACTCCTGTGAAGAAAAGCTGAATAATTAGGGGGGGGGGGGAAAGAAAAAGATAGGATGTGGAATTTTTTCAAGTCAACATTCTTTATCTAAGTTCTTTATCTAACTTTATCCAAGTTCTTTATCTATCCTTTAAACTCATCGCTATATGCCATTCCCTAGTAAGGGACCATGACATTATATTGGGCTTCAAATTTCAGGGAGTTCTGGATCACAGAGTGTTTCAACAATGGCAATGGAGGGATACTGGTATGGGATACCAATGACAGGTGATATATGGCTGACAGGGAGCTGTACAGAACATATGTCCAGGGTGCATGGTAATGTTTGGATATACTCATAGTGGCAACAATTAAAAACCACAGTAGGGGGGGTACTGGGTTCCTGGCCAGTGGTGCTCTGTCGTGGTCCCTAGGGGAGCAGCAACAGTCTCCCAGGTACAGTGGCGGGGACCGGGAGGGAGTGAGGGTTCAACAGTGAGCCCCTGATGCTAATGACTATGCTTGTGAGCTGATAAACCTAAAATAAGAACAAGGCCTAGAGCAACATTGTTCCTGGGAATTTCCTCCTGTCAGCCTTCATGTTACTCAAATGTGGCCAGTCTCGAAGCCAAACTCAGCATGTAAATGCAATGCCTTCCCCCCAGCGTGGGACATGACACCCGGGGATGAGCCTCCCTGGCAACGAGGGACCACTATCAACTACCAACTGATGATGCAACTGGAAAATGACCTTATACGGAAGGTTCAATGCGGATCAGCAGAATATCCATGTCTACATAAAATACCATGACTTTAAAATGCTGTTTAACCTAAAGTAAGGGGGAAATGGAAAGGAGAAATGAGTTTATATGTCTACGAGTTTCTGAAAAAGAGTCTGGAGGCTGGCAGAAGGATTGCCCTCATGCACAACTGAGCAGAGTCAGAGAGACAGATAAAGCAGATACAACCCCCAGATATTGGTTCCTTTGAGGGATAAAGAGACCCATGGGAGTTATGGTCATGGCCGATGGGGTTAACTACCAGGGCAGATGGCCCCTCTTTGGAAATGGTGTTTATGTGTGATGAATCTGGACTCAGATGGGATCTCCCTTCATAAGACTTTCATGCTAATGTGCTGGAGGTGCAGTTAATGTTGGGGTTTAAGATATATTTAGGGGAGGAGCCAATGTAGCTCGGTGGTTGAGCATCTGCTTTCCATGTCCGAGGTGCTGGGTTCAATCCCTGGTACCTCCTAAAAAAAAAAAGTGAAAGGATGTATAACAAAATAAAAAGATATATTTAGGGGATTTGAATCTCTGGACTGACAATGTGATAGCCAGTTCCTGAGCCTCAACAGACTCCAGCACCTACAATCTGATCTATTGGACTTACCACACTCAGCTAAGATGGAGTTGAAGAAGGACAACCACCACACCATGGAGCCTAGAGTGATTACAACTGAAAATGGGAGGATTGCATCCAGCATCCATGTGGAATCTGAGCCTCCTCTTGACATAGAGGTGCAATGGACACAACCAATCCAATGTCCACATAGAAGAGGTGGCATTGGATTGGGAAAAGTGGACATGGTGGACGATGGGTATGGGGAAAGGCAGGAAGAGATGAGAGGTGGAGGCGTCTTTGGGACATGGAGCTGCCCTGGATGGTGCTTCAGAGGTAATCACCGGACATTGTAAATCCTCACAGGGCCCACTGGATGGAATGGAGGAGAGTATGGGCCATGATGTGAACCATTGTCTATGAGGTGCAGAGGTGCCCAAAGATGTACTTACCAAATGTGTCATGATGATGGGAACGAGTGTTGTTGGGGGGGGGGGGAGAGGGGGGGGTGGGAGGGTGGGGTTGAATGGGACCTCACATATATATTTTTAATGTAATATTATTACAAAGTCAATAAAAAAAATAAAGATACAATGAACAAAAAAAAAAAATTAAATCCATCTGCACCTCAGAGGAGTTTGTCAAGAAAGTAAAAAGGGGGAAACGGACTTTGGCCCAGTGGTTAGGGCGTCTGTCTACCATATGGGAGGTCCGCGGTTCAAACCCCGGGCCTCCTTGACCCGTGTGGAGCTGGCCATACGCAGTGCTGATGTGCGCAAGGAGTGCCGTGCCACGCAAGGGTGTCCCCCACGTGGGGGAGCCCCACGCGCAAGGAGTGCGCCCATGAGGAAAAGCCGCCCATTGTGAAAAGAAAGAGCAGCCTGCCCAGGAATGGCGCCGCCCACACTTCCCGTGCCGCTGACGACAACAGAAGCGGACAAAGAAACAAGATGCAGCAAATAGACACCAAGAACAGACAACCAGGGGAAGGGGGAAAATTAAATAAATAAATAAATCTTTAAAAAAAAAAAGAAAGAAAGTAAAAAGGGAACCCACACAATGGGAGAAAATATTTGGCAACCATATATCTGATAAGAGGCTTATAACTTGCATATATAAAGAACTCATAAATCTTGAAAACAAAAAGATAAACAACCCATTTTAAAAATGGGAAAAAGATTTAAACAGACACTTCTCCAAAGAAGAAATACAAATGGCTAAAAAGCACATGAAAAAATGTTCCAAATCTCTAGCTATCAGGGAAATGCAAATCAAAACTACAATGAGATACCATTTCACTCCCATAAGATTGGCAGCTGTGAAACAAACAGAAGAATACAAATGCTGGAGAGGATGTGAAGAAAGGGGAAAACTCATCCACTGCTGGTGGGAATGCAGAAGGATCCAATCATTCTGGAGGACAGTTTGGAGGTTTCTCAAAAAAACTAACCATAGAGTTGCCATATGACCCAGCAATACCACTGCTGGGTATATACCCATCAGAACTGAAAACAAGGACACAAACAGATATATGTACACCAATGTTCATAGCAGCATTGTTTACTATCGCCAAAAGTTGGAATCAATCCAAATGTCCATCAACAGACGAGTGGATCAATAAAATGTGGTATATACACACAATGGAATACTACTCGGCTGTCAGAACAAATACACTAAAATCACACATGATAACATGGATGAACCTTGAGAATCTTATGTTGAGTGAAGCAACCCAGGCATTGAAGGACAAATACTACATGACCTCAATGATATGAAATAAGCAAACTGCCTCAGAGAGCTAGACACCGGAAAAGAGGCTTACAGGAAATCGGGGGGTGGAGGAAGGATGTGAGTTAACGTCTGGAGGGGTGGAATCTGTGATGAGCTGGCGGTAAGTATGAGCACAAAGAAGGGACAAAATGGGGGCAAGGGGTTACCTTTGGGTGGGGCTTTGTGGGTTGGAGGGGGGCTGGGGATGGGCAGAGGGGTAATATTGTCCAAAAATCAGGGGGAGGGAGGGGCAACATATGAACATGCGAGAGTGTCAGGTGTTAATTGAGAACAAAATGTTGAGAAAATCATATCAAAATATAAGTAGGAGGGTTACCTGTTTAGGATGCTCAGGGGGTATGGGCTGTTGCGGGACGGACTCTGGGCGAATAGCTGAAGGCTCATTTTGCCAAGGTGGGCTGCACCATTGGGAAGAGACCCAAGAAGTGAGAGTTGGGGTGGACCCACATCCTGGGGAGGACTAATGCCGTCAAATAGAGAGAACTGTATCTCTCGTGAGAAAGGATGGCTCCCAGGGCATTAGGGCAGTTGAGAAAGTCAGGCCCTGAATACTGCTGCAAGTATCTCTGGACATGGCTTCTCGGGAAAGGGAGATTGGCTTGCATTGTGGGCCCCAAAGGGAGGGGAAAATGGATGTTGAATGGATGGAAACAAGGTAAATATGGGGGCAAGAGAGGAGTTTTGTGAGAATACAGAAAGATGAATATAAAACATGTAATATTACTACAAAAACATATAGGAGATGACAGAATAATAATGTAAACCATAAGGCAAAACATAGGATAACTAAAAAATTTAGAAAACTGTACAACCTAAAGTATGGACCACATAGTAAGCACAGATGTCACCTTGTTTGAAAGCTATTGTCTCAGAATCTGTACATCAGTTACAGGAAATATGATATGAACAAGTTAAGAGATTATCACTGTGGAAGGGAAAAGGTTTTATGGTGAATCTGGGGAAATACTCTATATTGTATATATGAATTTGAGTGATCTAAGACTCTTGTGAAGCTGACAATATGCTGGGATTGACTTTACAGGAAGTTTTGGATCACAGAGTGGTTCAACAATGGCAGCAGAGGAATACTGATATAGGATGTTATTGACAGGATATATATGGTTGACAGGGAGTTATACAGGGCATATGCCCAGGGTATATAGTAATGTCTAGATATACTCATAGTGGAAACAATTAAAAACAATAGCTGAGGGGGGGTACTTGGCCCCTGGCCGAGGGGTCACTGTCGTGGACCCTGCGGGAGCAGCGGCAGTTCCCCAGGTGCAACGGCAAGAACCAGGAAGGAAGGAGGGCCCAACGGTGGGCTCCTGATACTTATGGCTATGCTTTTGAGCCTATACATCTCCAATAAGAATAAGGCCTAAAGTAGCACTGTGCCTGGGAGATTCCTCCTGACAGCCTTCATGTTACTCAAATGTGGCCACTCTCACAGCCAAACTCAGCACGTAAATGCAGTGCAGTCCCCCCAGCGTGGGACATGACACCCGGGGATGAGCCTCCCTGGCACCGAGGGATCACTACCACATATCAGCTGAAGATGCAACTAGAAAAGGACCTTGAATTAAAGGTTCAACACGGATCAGCAGAATATCCCTGTCTACATATAATAACATGGCTTCAAAATGTTGATTGACCTAATGTAAGGGGGAAATGGAGAGGAGAAATGAGAACATAAGGCTATGAGTCTCTAAAAAAGAGTCTGGAGGCTGTCAGAAGGAATGCCCTTATGCACAAATGAGCAGAGTCTGAGAGACAGATAAAATAGATACAATCCCAGGTATTGGTTCTTTTGAGGAATAAAGAGACCCACGAGTTCTATGATCATGGCAGACAGGGCTCACTGCCATGGCAGATGGCCCTTCTCTGGAGCCTGTGTTTCTGCGTGATGGAATTGGACTCAGAGGGGATCTCCTTTCACAAGACTTGCATGCTACTTTAATGGAATTGTAGTTGGTGCTGGGGTTTTAGATATATTTAGGGGGTTTGAATCTCTGGACTGATAATGTGACACCCAGGCCCAGAGCCTCAACAGTCTTCAGCTCCTACACTTTGATTTATTGGACTTACCCCACTCAGCTAACATCGAATTGAAGAAGGTCAACCACCACACCATGGAGCCTAGAGTGTCTACAACTGAAAGCAGGAGGAGTGCATCCAGTATCCATGTGGAATCTAAGCCCCCACTTGACATAGATGTGCAATGGACACAACCAATCCAATGTCCACAGAGAAAATGTGGAATGGGTGTGGGAAGGGTAGCCATGGTGGCTGCTGGGTTTGGGGAATGGGAGGAAGAGATGAGATGTGGAGGCGTTTTCGGGACAAGGAGATGTGTTGGGTGGTGCTTCACGGACAATTACGGGACATTGTAGATCCCCCCAGGGCCCACTGGATGGAACGTGGGAAACTGTGGGCTATGATGTGGACCAGTGACTAGGGGTGCAGTGATGCTCAGAGATGTACTTACCAGGTGCAATGGATGTGTCACGATGAGGAGATAGAGTGTTGCTGTGGGGGGAGTGGGGGGTGGGGGCGGTGGGGTTGAATGGGACCTCATATTTTTTTAATGTAATTTTTAAAAATAAATAAATAATTTAAATTTTTAAAAAAATCACAAGTCATAATTTAACCCCTAGAGAATATTGGTAAGGTACATTTCTGAACAGAAAATCATCTGTTGCCTGAGGCACTTTATAGTCAAATTGCAAATAAGGAAAAATGACAACCATTGAACATCTGACATGACTGGCCCTGCCATGCAGTATTGAAAACAATCCCTTTATATTACTGTGGTAGAGCATAAAAGCAATATGTGACTTCCTGAAACTTTCACACATATCAAATAAGTAATCTAAGGTTCTTTTATTTTTATTTTTTTAAAGATTTATTTATTTCTACCCACACACACACTGTCTGCTCTCTGTGTCCATTTGCTGTGTGTTCTTGTATCTGCTTGTGTTCTCATTAGGCAGCTCTGAGAACCGTTCCTGGGACCTTCCGGAATGGGAGAGGGGTGATTACTCTCTTGTGCCACCTCAGCTCCCTGTTCTATGTATTCCCCTTGTCTCCCCTCTGTCTCTTGTTGTGTCATCTTGCTGCACCAGCTCTCTGTGGCAGCTGGCACTCCTGCACAGGGCGGCACCCCTGCAGGGCGTGCACCCCCATGGTGGCTGGCACTCCATGTGGGTGAGCTCACCACACGGGCCAGCTTGCCTTCACCAGGAGGCCCTGTTCTTCGAACCCTGGACCTCCTATATGGTTAATGGGAGCCCAACTCCTTGAGCCACATCCATTTCCCTTGGTTCTTTTATTTTTAAAAGGATTTTGCAATAACCATTTTTTATGGATCTTAGGATTTTACTGAAAAAAGGGCAGTCTAGCTTCATACCTTGAACATAGGTATCCTCAGTAAATACTGAGAATTTTCATTCTATGAAATGAATGTAGCTGTGGCAGAGGAGATGACACCAGAATCTGGAGCCTGGACTTGCCCCTCCATCTCTACATAGCTCAGTGTGGCTCAGGCTATGCAGAGATGGAGGTTTTAGCTGGTTCATCAGCAACATTAGGTGTTCTATTTCTGTATTGGACACCTTATTCTTTCCCAATGTTTGTTTTTTTTTTTAAAGTCCTTCGGTTTCAGATATCATTCCTATGGAAATACCAAACCATGCATAAATCTTTCATTCCAGGCTTTATTTCCTTTAACTCATATCAGACCCATAAATAGCCATGTTTTCTAAAAAAAAAAATTCCTCCCCCTTTCTTTTAGTTTTTAAGTAAAGAAGTCATTTATCAAGAAAGTTTCCATTTAGCCCTCTTCAACTTTCAGAATTTAAAATAGGTAGATATAAGAGTTTTTGTTTCATTATGTTTTTTGTCATACTTATTTTCAATTAAAAACTTTAGAAGCATATGAAACTTTAAAATTTCATTTGTAACTGACCCTTCCAGGGTATACATTATCCTCTATGTAAGGAAACTGGATCAGCAATTTTGACCAGAAATCACTGCAAGTTTTTAAAACTACAAATTTTCCATGTGTAACACATGACACACTTAGATTTTTAAAAAATAAACATTACCAGAAAATCTATCTTCCTATTGCATTTGCATTGTGTTTATACTTCACATCTCACTTCTCTTATCTATAAATCATGCCCTTAGAACCACTTAACATCACTACTATCATTTTGTATTTTAAAGTAAAATGTTTAAAATCTGAACCACTATTAAACTAGAATGGAGATCCAGTTATATATGCTATGTAGATCCAAATAATTATTTTATCTCATTCTCTTAGGCAAGGTAAGATATTTATGGTCACAAAAGTAAAAGATATACCACCAAGCTTGGCTGAGTGTCCTCAATTTTTATTCATACATTTGATCTTCAGGCCAAATTATATTGTTCAATATTATTCAAGATGCACTTACACTCATGGAGGTATCAGGAGTCAAAACATGCAAATAAGAGAACAGAGAAGGCAAGTGATTCTCTTCATTTTAGAAATTTCTATAACATTATTTTCAGTGTGACACCTTTTAGTTACTTTAAAAATCTCATATGGTAAGCATAGATAATAAAAGATCAAACTCTATATGTCCAGGGTGCATGGTAATGTTTGGATATACTCATAGTGGCAACAATTAAAAACCACAGTAGGGGGGGTACTGGGTTCCTGGCCAGTGGTGCTCTGTCGTGGTCCCTAGGGGAGCAGCGACAGTCTCCCAGGTACAGTGGTGGGGACCGGGAGGGAGTGAGGGTTCAACAGTGAGCCCCTGATACTAATGACTATGCTTGTGAGCTGATAAACCCAAAATAATAACAAGGCCTAGAGCAACTTTGTGCCTGGGAATTTCCTTCTGTCAGCCTTCATGTTACTCAAATGTGGCCAGTCTCGAAGCCAAACTCAGCATGTAAATGCAATGCCTTCCCCCCAGCGTGGGACATGACACCCGGGGATGAGCCTCCCTGGCAACGAGGGACCACTATCAACTACCAACTGATGATGCAACTGGAAAATGACCTTATACGGAAGGTTCAATGTGGATCAGCAGAATATCCATGTCTACATAAAATACCATGACTTTAAAATGCTGTTTGACCTAAAGTAAGGGGGAAATGGAAAGGAGAAATGAGTTTATATGGCTACGAGTTTCTAAAAAAGAGTCTGGAGGCTGGCAGAAGGTTTGCCCTCATGCACAACTGAGCAGAATCAGAGAGACAGGTAAAGCAGATACAACCCCCAGATATTGGTTCCTTTGAGGGCTAAAGAGACCCATGGGAGTTATGGTCATGGCCGATGGGGTTAACTACCAGGGCAGATGGCCCCTCTTTGGAAATGGTGTTTATGTGTGATGAATCTGGACTCAGATGGGATCTCCCTTCCTAAGACTTTCATGCTAATGTGCTGGAGGTGCAGTTAATGTTGGGGTTTAAGATATATTTAGGGGATTTGAATCTCTGGACTGACAATGTGATAGCCAGATCCTGAGCCTCAACAGACTCCAGCACCTACAATCTGATTTATTGGACTTACCACACTCAGCTAAGATGGAGGTGAAGAAGGACAACCACCACACCATGGAGCCTAGAGTGATTACAACTGAAAATGGGAGGATTGCATCCAGCATCCAGGTGGAATCTGAGCCTCCTCTTGACATAAAGGTGCAATGGACACAACCAATCCAGTGTCCACATAGAAGAGGTGGCATTGGATTGGGAAAAGTGGACATAATGGACAAAGGGTATGGGGAAAGGCAGGAAGAGATGAGAGGTGGAGGCGTCTTCGGGACATGGAGCTGCCCTGGATGGTGCTTCAGAGGTAATCACCGGACATTGTAAATCCTCACAGGGCCTACATGATGGAATAGAGGAGAGTATGGGCCATGATGTGAACCAATGTATATGAGGTGCAGAGGTGCCCAAAGATGTACTTACCAAATCCAATGGATGTGTCATGATGATGGGAACGAGTGTTGTTGGGGGGGGAGAGGGGGGGTGGGGGGGTGGGGTTGAATGGGACCTCACATATATATTTTTAATGTAATATTATTACAAAGTCAATAAAAAATAAAAAAATAAAAATAAAAAATAAAAAAATAAAATAAAAAAAAAAGATCAAACTCTAAACGCACTTGGTTCAGATGCAGGAGCAGAGATAATTCAAATACACACATCCCAAAGCTTTGCAAACAAACACCAAAAACCCTAGCAGAAAAGGTAGAGAAAAAATATTTTAAAGTCCTCCCCAACGTTCAAAATATTCAAGATAATTAGAACAATGGGCACATACTTTTCTGACTTCTCCGTTTCTCTCACTATATCTATATCAGGCATGCACTTGCATATGCTCTATCTTTGGCTTCATGGAAAGGAACATTTGAGTATAGCCATTGGCTTACTAACGAGCAAACTGAAAGATAACATAGATAGCCACCTACCATTGTCACTGTCCCCTGCAGATGGAACACTGTCACTAGAGCTGTCCCATGTTTGTGCCTGCATAAGTTTGTTGGAAGAGATAGGAGGAAGAGTGAGGGCTGGGTCTGCAGGGGAGCATGAGAGCCAGTCCACATTGTATTGCACAAGGACCAGGACAAACCAAAGGGGCAGCAGCATGTCACAAATAGCATAAGGGTTGGATGGAAATGAAGCAGATTTCATTGATATGGAGTTCATTTCACAAGTACAATACAGAAGAATGGGAGATGGTGCAAGGAATAAAAAGAATGATAAAAACCGAGCGTTAGTACTTATCAGTCATTTACTTTGCATGCTGTTAGTATCGTTCATCTCAACAGAAAGCCCAAAGACTTAAAGTTCTCATGAAACATGTCAGCAGGAAGAAAGTACCCATAGGTCATGCAGAAAAAAAGCAAAAGACCTACCAGGTAATTTTTTTGCAAAGGCCTTCCAAATAATTAATGCTCTTAACAAACATTAGTCACAAAAAATCTGGTTGCACAGGAAAGCTTAATAGAGGTGTGGATATATCTATTCTTTAGAAACTCAACCATTGATTACAGGATCAGTATTGACCAGCTGTGATTTTTCCCCCCAAAGCAATGTAAAATTTCTTTTTAAGGCAGCTGTAATTCTTACTGGCATGCTTTATTGATAATTGAATCTAGCCAACTCTTTTCTCAATCTCTGACACACTTCTCAATATTGTCTTTGAATATTGGTCAATATAAGAACAATTTTGGACCCTCGTAAAGGTCTCTTTAACAACAAACCCAATTAGCCAATAGAGGTCAATTTCAAGCACTCTTTAGTGGGTCATTAATGAAATGAAGCACTTTCCTCTTTTTTTTCCCATTAAATATCCATATAGCAATATAGCAATCTCATGTGTTTAGGAAATGGCTATATAATTTTTTCATTCAATCGTAAGGCAGGACCAGTAAAATAAATGGACATGGTTCTAGAATGACTGTTTGGGTACATGCACCTATCTTTCTTTGAGGGAAAAAATCAGAAGGCAAAAGAATTTGAAGAAAACTATCAGCTGACTTTAAGAATCTAAGTTCTTATTCCAACTTGCTGATTTGAGCAGTCTGCTTTCTTTTATTTATAACACACAAATCACATAAACTCACATACTTAATTTTAAAATAAAAATTCCTTGGCTTTTTACCTAGAGCTACTCAGTCAAAAGGGTTTCTTTTTTAACCATCTGACTTTCAATTAAGATTACTAGATATATTATTTCCTAGAAAATGTGATAAATATATACTGTAATATTTTTAAACTAATAAATGAAATGGAAATAAATTCCCAATATGTAATGCTTGTTTTATAAAGTTCAAATGTGCCAGATGTTCCTGAAGATAAATTACTATTATTTACAGCAACCAAAGTCAGAGAACTTTCAAAACTGATTTCCTCATTGACTAGTCAAAATTATAAAAAGGTAGAAACCTTGGAGAGGGGATTACTTTTGTTTCCTCCTACTAAAATATAAACAATTGATTAAAAAAAATTTTTTTTACCACCACAAAGAATTTGAAATGATTTCACAGTACAAGTGGAGGGTAAGCTCTAACTTTGATAATGTGAGCATGGATGCCCAAAAGAGGAATTTAAAAAGTCACTAAAAACAACTTGATGGGAAACGGACTTTGGCCCAGTGGTTAGGGTGTCCGTCTACCATATGGGAGGTCCGCGGTTCAAACCCCGGGCCTCCTTGACCCATGTGGAGCTGGCCATGCGCAGTGCTGATGCACGCAAGGAGTGCCGTGCCACGCAAGGGTGTCCCCCGCGTGGGGGAGCCCCACGCGCAAGGAGTGCGCCCGTGAGGAAAGCCGCCCAGCGTGAAAAGAAAGAGCAGCCTGCCCAGGAATGGCGCCACCCACACTTCCCGTGCCGCTGAGGACAACAGAAGCGGACAAAGAAACAAGACGCAGCAAACAGACACCAAGAACAGACAACCGGGGGGGGGGGGGTTAAATAAATAAATAAATCTTAAAAAAAAAAACCAAAAAACAACTTGACAGCTAAAGTGCAAAGCTGCACTTTCAAAAGAATACTGTTCTGGGGAGCGGCTGTAGCTTCCCATGTATGAGGTTCCAGGTTTGATCCCCAGTCCTAAAAACAAAACAAACAAATGAGATAACCAGCTCTCATTGGGGAGCAGATGGAGCCCAGTGTTTGAGCACCTGCTTCCCATGTACGAGGTCCTGGGTTCATCCCTGGTACCTCCTAAAAAAATTTATCTTGATTTGCTCAACATAAAAATATTTTAAAATTGTGCAGAACTGACCGCAAAGCTTAGGATAAAGCTGTTTTTCCCTGGGGTCCTTGGGTGCTTTCCATGCAGGCAGAGCTGAGCCATGCCCTGACTGGCCTCCGTTTTCCCCAGCACATGTCTGAGTCTGGGAGGATGGGAAGCCCAGGGCCCATGGCTCAGAGGTGGCATATGCTCAGAGCTCCAAACAAAAGCCCAGCGAGGGGCCAACATTTGAGCCTTATTTCATGTACCATTCTGCTCTCCCTAAAGCACCACTAACCCTTGCCAAGCCCAAGCATCTTGTCAAAGGGCTTTGCCTCCCCGTCCATCTGAAATGCTGGGAAACCATTACACCCCACCAGCCTGCTCAGAAATGAAAGGCTCCCCTGTGTAAAAGAATCATCTTTGTTCTTTTTTCTACAGGTGCCCTCCCCACCCTTTTCCCAAAATATGCATATGTAGAACTTAGGTTGTTGCCAAAATGCTTTACTGGAAAACCCAAGAACATCTGAGCTAGTTTTTGCTTAGAAGTGTCTGAGTCATCTATCATTTTCTTAAAAGCAATTGTAGTGAGTGGATGCCAAACACCAAAGAATCAAAAATATGAAAACAATGAAGGACATGAAAGAAGGTATATGGCACCAGACCTTTAGATAAACAGAGAAATCAGAACATTTCTAGCTGTAGCTCTTTTTTAAAAAATCAAATATTTTGCACATTGCTATAATTTACTTCTGTGATATACTAATAGTAAATGAAAGAAAGGAGGTAATATAAGCAGAATGCTTTCAAGAAAGGCTTTTTTTTAAAAATAAAAGAATCCTGGCCATGGAGAGAAATCTTGAAATGACCATCCTATTAGATGAGTAAATACATAGAACCTGCCAGGCTCAGGAAGCAAGTTCAGGCTGTGGAAGAAGGAGCTCCTCCCCTAGAGGCAGCCCTTAATCATGGACTCAGCAGAGCACCAGGCACCCTTGGGGCAATGGAATCACTGACAGATAATCCCTGGGTATCAAAAAACTCCAAACATCATTTCTTCTCCACTCTACACATACCCATCACCACTTTACTTTTACTCTGATTTGGAAGGAGGCAAGCCATGCATGACTGAAAATATGGATTTATAAGCCGATTACTTGGAAGCAAAACTCTGAAGCCTGGGCTTCCCAGGTGGTAGGCCAATTTTGAGGTCAGGATTTATTATACTCGCAGGGTTGATAAGGACATTCACACTGACAATGGATCATTTTAAAAGGCTAATGAGAGAAACTGTGCATTCTGTTTACCTGATGGAGGCTTCAGGCCAAAGGGAGTGGTGCTCTCTGTGGTAGGAGATTCTGCAGGTGAGTCCTCTCTCACCTGTGGTGTTAGAAGGAAAGGCAATTTAAAAAACAGAAGAGAACTCAGCAGGCATCTCTATGTTCAAGGACAATTATAAAACCACTGGCCTTTTGCATTTGCTGCTGTGAGATGAGGGCCTGGCTAAAATATATAATAATAGATGCATCTTCACATGGCAATTTTAAAAAATGGTACAATCAAAAGAATATTGTTTGGGGGGGAATTCACTCAATTTTTTATTTGTTCTTTACAGAAACATTTTAGTCATGGAAAACTGGCAATCATTTTGTTCCCCAACACATCCAAAATGGGGCATATCAGATGAAGACTCTCGTACTGCAATGAAATGAGGAACCAACACTCACTGAATAGATGTCTACAGGAAAAGCACATGAATCATTTATGGATAACAAGATATGCCAAAGGTGGTTTGATTTGAGCTGGTTTCATTCAGTTTAGAACACAGTCTATAAAGAAGTTCCCCTATTTGGTTTTTCAAATATATTTATATCTCATAAACAATCTTTAATTACAATTAGGGTGAGGTAAGGCTAAGATAGCTAATGAAAGTGAATCTGCAACACTCAGTTAACTCATTAATCACACAGTCTTAGATGATCTCTTTCTGTAACACAGGGGTTCTTAACCTTTTTTGTTCCATAGGCCCCATAGGCCAGTCAGGTGAAAACCATGGACCCCTTAAAAAGTCCACACTGTATTGTGTATTAGTTAATAAATATTTCATGTCCACTCCAGCACATCCCCACAAGAATAATGTATTTTTGAATTCACTTCAAGCTCACAGACCCCTGGTTAAGAACGCCTGCTGTAGAAGATGCTCCAATTCAGGCTTTATGAAAGGCCTCCAGTTCCATTAACCTTCAGGAAACTCACCTCATTTGGAGAATACTGACTGCCATTACTCTGCAATGTGAGATCGTTTTGCACCTTAAAGAAGAAAAAGAAAGCATGGTATATTCCACTAGACTGTAAAATTGCTGCGGTAAGAATGCATCTTTCTTCCTCCTACACTACATTAACTAATGAGTGTTTTTAAGTCAGGCATAGACACATTTCCTAAAACCATGAAAGTTGTATTCCTAGAGGAGTACATATGAACTGGAACACAAGCTAAGGTGAGGGACCTCCCAGCACAAAGTACCTATCAACATCAGCTTGTCTGTTTACCTGTGTGGTTACCAGCCATGCTGCCTTTGGCTTCTTTCACATGCAGCCCCCACCCCATTTTAATTACAGTCTTCTAGAAAGGGTCCAAGCCAGCAGTTCTCAAATACACAGAATCACATGGGGAACTGTTAATAAAAACTTTTGCCTAAACCCAAAAGCACCTGGGCAAATCACATGCTGTCAGTTCAACCTCAATTTGCCTTGGCAATCATGGTTCAAAGAAAGTTTTCAAGAAAAAAACAAGCTCAGTTAAAATGTGCAGAGCTTGGAATTGACCATGGTGACATCCTGGCTTCCAAGAGGAGTGGCTCAGTGGGTGCTGGTACCTCTGAGACCCACAGAGAAGACACTTGGGAGCAATTCCAGAGGGATGCTGACAACTAAAAGGCAACTCCATGAAAAAATGGGCCCAGGATGTGAATGGACGTTTCTCCAAAGAATATATACAAATAGCAAAAAAGCAAATGAAAAGATGCTCATCATGACTGGCTATTAGGGAAATGCAAATCAAAACCACGATGAGATACCAAGTCACACCCACCTGAATGGTTACTATTTTTAAAGATGGGAAGTTACAGGTGTTGGGGAGGATGTTGAGAAATACATCCTCAAACGTTGTTGGTGGGAATATAAAATGGTGCAGTCACTGTATAAAGTTTGACTGTTCTGAGAAAGTACAGAATTACCATATGGCCTAGGTATATACCCCAAGAACCTGAAAGTGGGGTGTCCAGCAGATATGCATAGCAATATTCATACTAGCCACAAGGTGGAAGCAACCCAAGTGTCCCTCAAGAGAAGTAGTGTACAAAGAAAATGTGTTACACACAATGGAAGACTACACAGCTGTAGAAAGAATGGAGTTCTGACTCATGCAACGGCATGGATGAACCTTTTTGAGTAGAAGAAGCCAGGTACAAAAGAGCAAACGTGGCAGGATCTCAGTGATAGGAAATAACTAGAATGTGCAAATTCATAGAGGCAGGAGGTAGACTACAAGGTTGGGGTAGGATGGGGGTGAGTACAGAGTTTCTGGGTGGTCGAGGAAAACATTTTGGGAATGGATGGTGGTGATGGGGTTGAGAGCACCACACTGTGAATGGGATTAAGGCCAATGAATTGTATGTGTGAAAGGGGCTAAAATGGGAAACGTTATGCTGTACATATATGACCACAACACCTGTTTGTTTGTTTGTTTTTAATTAAGGAATTTGATAGCTTCACTTTAGCCATGTAGAGAATGAGAAATGTGAGGCCTGGAGATGAAAAAGGTCAGCAGTCCTTTGGATATACATTTGAATTTTGGGGGGTAGCGATTGGGGCCTGGAGTCATTCTTATTCAAGGGGCACCTGAGCCTGTAGCATACCAGGAAAACCAGGGGAAAGAGACGCATGGAGATGAGGGGCCCCACAGGGCACAACACTAGCTTATTTCATGATGCTCTTTCTTCTTTTTTTGATTTTATTTTTTAGATGTCAGGGACTGAACTTGGTACCTCGTACATGCAAAGCAGGCGCTCAGCCACTGAGCTACACCACTATGCTCTACCTTCTCTTTTTTTTATGATAATCAAGAACCCTGTAGATCCACCCTAATGAAAATGCTGGTAATTGCTAATATAAACATCTTCATACATTCCACCAAGTTCATGCCAATCTCTATTCTTATCTTGAATTCACTGTTGAGTAATGCTATTCTTAAAAATCTTAAAAATCAGGAAGTGGATGTGGCTCAACTGATAGAGCATCCACCTACCATACAGAGAGTCCAGGGTTCAATCCCCAGGGCCCCCTGACCTGTGTGATGAGCTGGCCCATGTACAGTGCTGCCACATGCAAGAAGTGCTGTGCCACACAGGAGCACCTCTGCATAGGGGTGCCCCACATGCAAGCCCCACAAGGAGAGCCACCCCACATGAAAAAAGCACAGCCCACCCAGGAGTGGTGCCACACACATGGATAGCTGACACAGCAAGATGACACAACAAAAAAGAGATGCGGTTTCCCAGTGCAACCTAATAATGCAGGTGGATGCAGAAGAACACACAGCAAATGGACACAGAGATCAGAAAATGGGGGGGGGGAAGGAGAGAGAAATAAATAAAATAAATAAATATATATACAAATTATGTTCTAGCTTTGGGTTTATGTCAAAACCAGAACATATTTTTAGGGGGGAAAATGTCATCATTTTCCCTATTCAGTTAAGTGGCTTTGTTAGAACTTCCAACAAGGAACTTGACTTCTGGGCTGGTTCTCGTGATAAGCAACGCCTTCCCCTCCTATTTCCTGTCATTCCCCCTAACTCTTCAGCTCATTCTCTATTATTTATATACAGAAAGGTCATTTGAAGTTCTCCCTGAATGGATGCCAAGGCTACCCAAAATTCCTGTGGAAAGTCATCAAACATGAGTATAAAGTCAGAGAAAGCAGTGCCAATGACAAACTGCCTCATGCTCTTGGCCTCCCCGTATCTAACTGGGTCCCACACCATTACACACAGTGCAGCTTCCTGCATATGTGCTCAACACAGCTTCCAGTTACCAATCCAAGCCCACCCCACCCCACCAGTCTAGTTTGCTCATCTCTCCATAAACTCCTTATCCCATCCTCAGCCACCAAAGTGCCTAAAACAGACTCAGGATGACAACTTTATTGCCTTCATATTCCAGTCTTCTACACCAAAACAAGGTTGAAGCCACTCCAGGTTACCAAGAGATACTGGTTAGTTGACTTAAGAGTATCCTGGAAGGTTTGCTCTCTTCCCAAATGGGATGAAAGAGAGAATGTGAAAATAACCAGATCATAAATGAGAAACATATTTAAGTTCTGCATAGTCATTATTGCCAGCCTTGCCAAGGCACAACTTCCTTTTCTTTTTCCTGCTCTGTGTGACTTCCTTTTCCCACCAGAGCCAGCTAATCCAACCTCCCTTTTTAAAATCGTGAACATGCATCTAGTCAAAGATGGTGAATTGCCCTAGAAGGAAGACAAGGAGTAAGAATTTCTTACTCCAGTAGGAGGACTCCTCATCCAACCAAAAAGGATGGGAAAAAACACCTTGAATTAATTAACATAACACAAAACATTATACATAAGAGATGGACTCAAGGTACTTTTCCAGAGGGTTTGTTTCCCCCAATCTCCTGAATTCAGGTACACATATATATCTCTTTTTGAGACTCTATGAGATGGAAAGTTCAAGGACATTTCAAGCAGGTGCTTAAACAAAGGGGGGAGGGGGTGGTGACCAAACTGACTGAAGGATTGATACATTACTTGGAACTGAAATATCATTCTTTGGGGTGACACTAGGATTCTCCACATAATAAAATGATGGCAAACAGTCAAATTTTGGGAAAATCCCATGAAGCTTTATGGGCAATTAGAAACGTTCCGGATGCGTTTCAATTTAGATAAGCATAAGGAAATGCATTACAAGAATAGAATATAAATTGTGCCTAAATGATGGAGTACCTTCAGCAATCAGTTAAAACCCAGTGGTCTGTCCACTGAATGGGCGGGACATTGAAATTTTCCTTCCCAAAGTCCATTCCTTATCATTGGATCCTCTTTCTCTCCCTTCTGTAAGCCCTCAGGGACTGCTGGCTGTGTGCCAGCCACTGCGCATGACCGTACTCAGAGGGGAACCCCTAAGTGTCTGTGCTTGTGTCAAATAATGGGAGAAAAGCAAAGAACAGGAAAAATAAAGAGATCAATAGAGAGAATGAAATTCCCCTGGGAAAATCTAGAACTGACTGCAGAGAAACAGCTCACCTTTGCTGATGGGAAAATGAGAAGAAGTTCAACATTAAGAGAATCTTGGACAAATATTAAGAGAATGTGACACTGAAATATTCTTTCCTAACCACTGAGATGTCCAACCTTAGTAGAAGTTCTTAATAACTATTGGAATTATTAGTGCTTCACGGCATCAACAAAAAGCACTCAAGTATAGAGCTACTTGGGTTAAGTGATGGGATGAAGACTAGATCAAGGCAAAACTTGACCTGGGGTCAGTCAGTACTTAGTCCAGGATATACCCACCCCTGTTCCTTCCATTCCCCATCTGCATTCCTGGTGGGAGGCAAAATGCATCACCATGGACATACATGCTCTCTACCCCTGCTGAGACTAGTTGTTCAGAAAAGGATTGGTCTATTCGGGTCCCACTAGGTTTCTAAATATGACAAGGCTTAGTACATCACCACTAGTCCACATCATGCAGAAGCAATATGATGTAGTGGAAAAGCAGGGACCAGCCATTTACCACCTAAGTCATTCAGGCCAGCATGTGACCTGATGGCAGCTCCAGGTTCTGCACCTGTAGACTGTGCCTCATAACACCCACCTTTCCCTAATACCTTATCTGGATCCTGAATGCCTGAGGGCAGGACCTTGGCTTAGTTCACTGCTAGTTCTTTGGGTGCCATGGTATGTACTCAGTAAGTATGTGCTGAATGAAAGGAGTAACAATGACACGTGTCAAACACCTCACACCCTGTCCGGATGAAGTAAGGCCTCAATACGTGGCAGGTTTCACGATCAGGAAGACCTTCATTTCAGCAGAAGACACTGGAGATCCTTGGATGATCCTCTAATTGTACACTGAGATGGAGTGGACACACTGTTTCCCCTAGAGGCACTGAGCTCTGCTGGGACTCCTGATGCCATGCTCATTGGTGGACATCTGTCTGGTGAGGTCAAAAGCATGACTGCAGCAAGACACTACCTTGGTCTGGAAACATCCCCCCATAGACTGATGAGTTGCAAGGGAGGATTTAAAAAGCAGTAATTACCCAGTGGGGAAATCAGGCCACACCTTTGCCAGGTGAAGGAATTACTACCACCAGGGAGGGGTAGATTGGTGTGGCAAGCCTCCAGTTGGGGCACCCCGGGGCAGTTTTCCAACCAAGAGTGCAGAACCCCAATCTAATTATGAATCATCAGGAAACCTCAGACGAATGTAAAATGAGGAACATTCTATTGGAAAGGGGGTGGGGGAGAGCAGGGACTGTGTCCTTCAAAATTTCAAGGTCACAAAAGTTAAAGAAAGTTTGTAGTATGTGCTGATATAGCCTGTGCATAAATTCAAAATTGTTTCCAAGTGTACCTAGTCCCCAAAATGGCCAAATAAGTAATATAGGCCCTACAGTATTTGAACGTTCAGAAAGGATGTAAGACTGAATGTGTATTCAGGGCTGCCTCCAGACGGAATGTAGAAGATATGCTAATCCAAGCTGGCTTGGATGTGGAGAATATGTAACTCGCCTGGAGGAAATAACCTATCTGATACTAAGATCAAACACTGAAGAACCTAACCAGAGGTCTGTTTGCATACCATCACAGTTAGTCTCCCTAATCCTATATCCTCTGTATAAAAAGGTCTGAAAAAGGCTATTCGGGGCTTGGTTTTTATTAAGACAAGAGTCTGCCGAGCCTGGCCGGTCAAAATAAATCAACTTCCTTCTCGGTACTCTCGTGTCCTGGCCTTCGATACCGCGCACACCCGATTTCTCTACAACATTTCCAGATCAAAGGAGGCTGTAGCTACACCCCCAATAAATGCAACACCAATTCCTAGACTAGATCCAGCACTGGAGGGGGCAAGGCTATGAAGGACCTTCCTTCCTTATGGAAGGAAGATTAGATGAAAGAATTTTATCAATGTAGATGTATCAAGTTAATATTGAAAGGTAGCTCTCTAAGATAAAATGCCTGTTAGTAAAAAACCCACACTGAAATGGTGAGGAGTAAAGGCTATGGTGTAAGAAGCATACCCTCTAATGGTTTAGAAAAAGAACTCTGTGTGTATGTGCTGTGGGGGCTGGAGGGAGGGGAAGAGTAGAGAGGGAAGGGGGAAGTAGAGATGGAGTAAACGGCAGTATAAATGGAGTGCTTGTTAATAATAGGCAAATGTGGGTAAAAGAATAAATGGATGGTAGGGAGTGGGGCATATGGGAATCCTGTACAGTTTTTTGTGACAGTTGCATAATCTAAGTATCTTAAAAAAAAAAAAAAAGAAAAAAAAAAGAATATATGAATGTTCCTTGAAATGGCTTTTTTTTTTCGGGGGGGGGGCAATCTTTCATAAGTTTAGAATGATTTCCAAATAAAGTCCTTAAAAAATAAAATGTGCCTGTGCAGAATCAGCAGCAGCAGTGTCTGGAATGGAGAGCTTGATGACATGGGCCCAGGGCAGCCTACACACGAAAGGCTTCCTGCTGCTCCACGATGGGGTGATGCAGCAACGTCTCCACCAGGAAGGCAGTGGTGCCCAGATTCTAAGACCACCCCCCTAGCAATAAAAGACTAGGAGAAGAATAACAGCTACCATTTATGGCATGTCCTGTGTTGCAAGACCCTTCTTGCATAATCTCATTCCATTTTTATAACAGCTATTATTCTCACTCCAATTAGCAGAAAATGAGGGCAATTAACTGGCCCACGGTAAACCCTTGAGCTGGGAATGACTGATACCCAAAGCAATTGCAAGCAAGTCACTCTGCTCAACTAACCCATACTCTCAGGGGACAAGGCTCTGACCTTTATTGTCCCCTTTCCTCCTATTTCTTTAGCACAGAGACTTACCAGTGTGAGACTGCACATGGACTGACACCTCAGGGTATATAAATTGGCTCATGCACAATCCTGCCTTGACATTGGCCACTCTAAGCCCATTCAACAAGAAGGGACTTAAAGAGTGTTCCTCACTCAAACCTCTCTCCCTATGACCAGGGTAAGTTCATCTTTTTAAGCCCCTCTAGGTTCATTCCTACTTCACCTCAAAACTGCCTTCTCCACAGCCACTTAAATTTTACTTCATGTAACTCTACCCAAACCCCCCTTTCCCTGTTCTCAGATAGTTCTGGTAGTTTCTCTTTGATATATTCTTTTCTTTTAAGTAATAATAAACTTTATTTTCAAAGAAGTTTTAGGCTTACAGAAAAACAACACGAGAAGGACAGGCCATTCCATCCAACCCCACCACCACCACCCATGAATCTTCAGGGAACATGGTGACCAGAATTCTGTGGCAGGCCCTGGCTAGTCTGAGAGCACCCTTACCTCACACCCTGGCAATGTCTCCAGCTGAATCTGACCACTGTAGGAACAAGGGAAGAAAAAAGATAGCAGGGGAATTTTTTTTTTTAATTTTTTGCTGTTTATTATAGCAGAAGAAACACAACTCAAAATGTCTTATTTTAACCACTTTCAAGCATATGATTTAGTAGTATTAATTTAATCCACAATAGTGTGTTACCATCACCAACATCCACTACCCCAACTTCTATCACCTCAAATAGAAATTCTGTACCTGTCAAGCAATAACTCCCCCTTCCTGCCCCTGGTAACCTATAATCTCTTCTTTGTCTCTATGCTCTTGCTCATATATTATATATTTAAAACCTCAATTTGGCCATTCTTTTCTGGCCACTGGCCCATCTCTTTGCTCTCCTTCACAGGAAAATTTGATTTAAATTTTCCAGTTAGAGTGCCCTTAGGACTATACATCTATTTCGGGGTTTCCCTCCCCCTGGCCCTACTGACAATCAGCTGGATATTCCCTGTGGCAGCATCCCCGCTGTCCACCCACTTAATGTTTTTTTTTTAATTGATTTTGTGATAATATTACATTAAAAATATATATATGAGGTCCCATTCAACCCCACCCCCCCACCCCACCTCTCCCCCCCCCCCCCCAGCAACACTCGTTCCCATCATCATGACACATCCAATGGATTTGGTAAGTACATCTTTGGGCACCTCTGCACCTCATAGTCAATGGTCCACATCATGGCCCATACTCTCCTCCATTCCATCCAGTGAGCCCTGTGAGGATTTACAATGTCCGGTGATTACCTCTGAAGCACCATCCAGGGCAGCTCCATGTCCCAAAGACGCCTCCACCTCTCATCTCTTCCTGCCTTTCCCCATACCCATCAGCCACCATGTCCACTTTTCCCAATCCAATGCCACCTCTTCTATGTGGACATTGGATTGGTTGTGTCCATTGCACCTCTATGTCAAGAGGAGGCTCAGATTCCACATGGATGTTGGATGCAATCCTCCCACTTTCAGTTGTAATCACTCTAGGCTCCGTGGTGTGGTGGTTGTCCTTCTTCAACTCCATCTTAGCTGAGTGTGATAAGTCCAATAAATCATATTGTAGGTGCTGGAGTCTGTTGAGGCTCAGGACCTGGCTATCACATTGTCAGTCCAGAGATTCAAATCCCCTAAATATATCTTAAACCCCAACATTAACTGCACCTCCATCACCTTAGCATGAAAGTCTTATGAAGGAAGATCCCATCTGAGTCCAGATTCATCACACATAAACATCAGTTCCAAAAAGGGGCCATCTGACCTGGTAGTTAACCCCATCGGCCATGACCATATCTCCCATGGGTCTCTTTAGCCCTCAAAGGAACCGATATCTGGGGGTTGTATCTGCTTTATCTGTCTCTCTGACTCTGCTCAGTTGTGCATGAGGGCAATCCTTCTGCCAGCCTCCAGACTCTTTTTTAGAAACTCGTAGCCATATAAACTCATTTCTCTTTTCCATTTCCCCCTTACTTTAGGTCAAACAGCATTTTAAAGTCATGTTATTTTATGTAGACAGGGATATTCTGCTGATCCACATTGAACCTTCCGTATAAGGTCATTTTCCAGTTGCATCATCAGTTGGTAGTTGATAGTGGTCCCTCGGTGCCAGGGAGGCTCATCCCCGGGTGTCTTGTCCCACGCTGGGGGGAAGGCATTGCATTTACATGCTGAGTTTGGCTTCGAGACTGGCCACATTTGAGTAACATGAAGGCTGACAGGAGGAAATTCCCAGGCACAATGTTGCTCTAGGCCTTGTTCTTATTTTAGGCTTATCAGCTCACAAGCATAGTCATTAGCATCAGGGGCTCACTGTTGAACCCTCACTCCCTCCCGGTCCCCGCCGCTGTACCTGGGAGACTGTCGCTGCTCCGCTAGGGACCACGACAGAGCACCATTGGCCAGGAACCCAGTACCCCCCCTGCTGTGGTTTTTAATTGTTGCCACTATGAGTATATCCAAACATTACCATGCACCCTGGACATATGTTCTGTACAGCTCCCTGTCAGCCAAATATCACCTGTCATTGGTATCCCATACCAGTATCCCTCCATTGCCATTGTTGAAACACTCTGTGATCCAGAACTCCCCGAAATTTGAAGCCCACTATAATGTCATGGTCCCTTACTAGGGAATGGCATATAGCGATGGATTTAAAGGTTAGATAAAGAACTTGGATAAAGTTAGATAAAGAACTTAGATAAAGAATGTTGACTTGCAAAAATTCTACATCCTATCTTTCCCCCCCCCCCCCCTAATTATTCAGCTTCTCTTCACAGGAGTCCTAGACCACAGCAATGCATATATATAATATACAGCACTCCCATACATCCACCACAAAACCTTTTTCCTTCCACAGCGATACTCTTACACCCTATTCATATCATATTTACTTAACGTGATGTACAGAGTCTGAGACATTAGCTTTCTAACAAGGTGGCATCTGTGCTTACATTATGGTGCATACTTTAGGATATACAGTTCTTTACATTCTTAGTTATCCTATGTTTTACATTATGGTTTACATTATCAGTCTGTCATCTCCTACATGTTATGGTGTAATATTACATGTTTTATATCCATCCTTGTGTACTCTCAAGAAACTCCTCTCTTATCCCCCATTTACCTTGGTTCCACACATTTAACGTCCATTTTCCCTTCCACCTTGGTGCCCACAGTGACAGCCAACCTCCGTTTCCTGAGGAGCCACTTCCAGAGATAGATGGAATAGTGTTCAGGGCCTAACTTGCTCAACTGCCCCAATGCCCTGGGAGCCACCCCTTTCTCTCGAGGGATACAGTTCCCTCTATTTGGTGGCATTAGTCCTCCCCAGGATGTGGGTCCACCCACACTCTCACTACTTGGGTTTCTACCCCATGGTGACACCCACTCTGGCAGAATGAGCATTTAGACATTCCCCAGGAGCCCGTCCTGCATCAGACCCTCCCCTCCGAGCATTCTAAACAGGTAACCCTCTTTATTATATTTTGATATGATTTTCTCAGCAGGGGGAATTTAAAGCACAAATGCTTCAATGTAAAAAGGAGTCTGTTTTTGTTACTAA